>NW_024096616.1:772500-1472500 GCF_016545835.1 Crotalus tigris | reverse complement strand
TATGCAAAGCAGTTGTCAATTGAATCTCCTCCCCTATTTTACAACCTTTTTGCCACCGTTGTTAAGTGAATCACTGCAGCTGTAAAGTGAATCACACTGTTGTTAATGGCTTCCCTCCATTGACTTTGCTTGTCAGAAGCCAGCTGGGAAGGTTAAAAATGGTGATCACAAGACTCTGGAACAGCACAAGTGTCATAAACACATGCCAGTTGCAAAGTGCCAGAATTTTGATCATATGACCATGGGGATGCTGCGAGATTGTAAGTGTAAAAAATGGTCATAAGTAACTTTTTTCAGAGCAGTTATTACTTTGGTCACTAAACAAATGGTTATAAGTCGAGGACTACCTGTATTACAAAAAGCTTACAACAAAAATTCAGACGCTGAATTAAAAAGTTGACAAAAAGTAATACATTCTAATAATGTATAATTTCCCATTTTTGTCTGTTTATCATTTATTATTTCGATGGATTAACTAGGACAAGAGATTATGACTTGAATCTTCCAGTAACTTGGTTCAAAACATAAGGTTTTTCAGTCCTCTTTTCCTTAATAGCCTTCCACATCTTCCCAAATATCTCTGTAAGTTGGGTCCTTCCCTGAATTATCTTAGACATTATACTGCAGATGTCATACTGGAGAAGAGAAAAATTACTCAGATTTGATTTTAAACACTAATTTCCATTATGGGATTACACTCAATGAGCAGGGGAAAGCACATTTAAAATGTCAGTGCACTGCAGCTGTCAGCCACAACAAAACAAAATTCACAGCTGGTAAGTTGGGAATCATATTAATTCATAAGTGTATGTGGAATTTAGTGTAATATGTAGTCTTGGCTTTTAGCTTTAATTAGCTTTAGAAATATTGTTACAATTATTGGTCAAAGATTGGTGTAAAATTGTAACAATTAAATAGGATCTGCTGCAATGCCCAGCAATTCCAGTAATATTTAATGAACACGGGTTCCTGCAATGATAGTAAAACAGCACAACAGTATTAATTCACTTGAAATACATTCATCTTGATTCTTTCGCAACAGTATCTCTTTGCAATGTACTGATTTCTAAACATGAGAAATCAGAATATAGATATACAAACTGGTAAGCTTCTAGGACTAGCAAGGACATGGCTAGCATTTGCTTAGAATTAAAAAGGATCTGTGTTAGAAGGTTAGGATTAAAATGGCACAATGGTTTGTGACAATCTCTATTGAAAAGTCTTCTGTTTTTGTTGTTGATAGACCAAATGTTTGATACTGAAATAGAATAATTAACTTGCATCCAATGGGCATTTTACATGTCCTTAGTATGCAAACACAGCATTTTGACCCATGGCTGGTTGTATTGGGGAAAAATACTATGAGAACCATGTTCAAGTTGTCATTACAAATCACATGACCTGTTGACGAGCCTAACTTAACATTGCCCATATCTTCCTACTTAACTACTCCATGCATAACACCCATAATGCTTAATGCCCACAATGCATTTACTGTCTTGCAATGCTACTATGTCCATCATCAATAAATCCTATTAAACAGATAAAAAAATAAGAGCTTGCGGTTAATAATATTGTAATGTATTTCAACTGTGTCTGTTTTAACATTGTGATTTAATTATTATTTTTATATAAGCTGTCTAGAGTCACTGTAATGTAAGATGGGCAGCTATATAAATTTAATTAATTATTTAATGGACATTTTGGCAATAGAGTGAGGCTGGAACCCAATAATTGTAATTACTGGGGAGGGTTGTTTAGAGCACTGGGACTTGTTTTTGCTTGGATGCTGGTTTGGGTTTTTTGTATGTTTTTTTTTATTGTTGCTATGAGCCACCCAGTATTCTGACACATAAGACGGATGGCCATGTAAGTCTTTTAAATAAATAAATAAACACCAGAACAAATAAACTGTTCCCAGAATAGAAATAAATATTCTGGTCTTGGTTAGTGTAATTGTGCTAAACTTTAATTTACTAAGTACCAAAAATTATTATTCTGATGCTACATTTTTTAAAAAAAATTTATAAAGAAAGTCAGAAACAATAGAAGGGAAAACAACTAACAGTCAACAGATCCAGAAAACCAATAGCTCCCGTTAAAAGGCTGCAGAAAATGTAAACATAGCGTACACAATTTACAATAGGAAATGCCTGTCCATATGTAGCATATACGAACATTCCAAACATTACCAAAATGTAATCATATCTCTCTGTTATAATCAAATTCACAATCCAGTGGAAAAATTTAGAGAAAGTGAGGTATCAGCAAAATTCAGATCTTTTCTGTGTTCGTGAAGCAACCATTCTATTCTTGGGATTAGAAAAATGAAAATACAGTAATGGCTAATTTTCAGCAAGCATGAAAACAATGTACAAAACTATGAATGATTGATTGTTATTCTGATAGCAAAACAAAGTGATACGCAAAAAGTATAGTACGTGAAGTCCAGTACACTTCAATGTTTATAAAGAAAAAAATACACAATAAAATTCTGGATATCAGGCCTCAATCAAATACTTCTGAAATAATCTCACTGTTATTAATGGCTAATTATAATGATGCAATTGCATTTATTTCATTCCTTCTGAGTCCAGGATACTATCCTATAATTTTTCAAAGATCAGCTGGGACTATTATAACTACTTCTTTTAAATGTACATGGCCATTTCCTTTAATGTATCAATTCTACCAATCCGTATAAATCTACATTATAATTTTATATTTAATATTTGATTTTCTTACATGATGTGAGCCAGTCTCTGTTAAAGTTATAAATAAATACAAACGCAAGCCAAAAATTGTATTAAGTACATAGCAGCTTGGTATCATTTATACAGAATGTAGCTCTGAATGCGTAGTTTAGGAACCAGCAGAATTTTGGGAAAGAACTATTATTATTTGAGATAGCCACTGATAATGGTCCTGTATGGTCTATACACAAGGAGACAAGTTTGTCTTGCCGGAACATCCTTAACCTTGGATGAACAGTTGCTAAACTGTAAGGACAAACTTCTTTTATAAAATATGTGATACTAAGGCCCAGAATCTTTTGACATTTTGGTTCTTGTACACCAAAGAAGCAATGAAACAGTTAAGATCTGGAATTTATTATACAATTGCCAAACACATACTTATGGACCACCCTTTTAAGTCTATGTGAGCTTTCTTTATGATGAAAGTTTACTTTGGTCTGAAGGTTTAGATGGGACAAGAGAAATCAACTGAACTGACAATAGAATCATAAAGATCCACTGATAAGGTTTCCTTTTGGTCTCTTTTACAACTGAAGAATTATGTTTGGAAGAGTTAATTCATGAAAAACATCTACCTTTCTGGTTCTACAAAAAACATTTGCATGCTTACCATATATACAAAGAAAACTCCATTCAATGAACATTGATTATTTTATAACTTTCTCTTCACTGCTGGATGATGCAATGCCGATAAAAGGAGCCCTACATCAAATTTTACTTTCTTATTGTAGGAAAAAGCTAATAAATGTCATACATGTATTGCCTGAAAATAAAAGAGGGTGTTATATTAGGGAATGTAATTACAGGTCCTTTCTTCCGCTTTGTAACTTTTCATATATATGGTAATATATATCTAAACAGGGCTAGAACCAGAAAAATCTATGGCAGAGCAGGGTGCAATCCTGGTTAGAACTAGGAAATCTGAATTCCAGGAAGATGTTTGGGCCAGTTACTCTCTCTCTCAGCACAACCCAACTCACAGGGCTGTAGTTATGGGTAAAATAGGAAGAGAAGGTGTGCTGGATAGATTCACCATCTTGAGTTGTTTGTAAACAATGATGAAGGTAGGATACAAGTAAATAAATAAAATTGTGAGAATTAGTGGGTCTCTATATGTGTTTACCTATCAAGGGCCTTCAGCTACAGGGGGAAAGGGATAAAATATAATAAGCAATAAAAATACTTTTCTCCAATTAGGTGTATATTCTAGCCCAGGGCTTTTCAACCTTTTCACCCATTGTTCCACTTTTAGGATATGGCAACATCCGAATACCACCAGTCGCCTAACAAGGTGTCAAAAACTTGATGACCAATATATATCACTTTTTTCATATACATATATATATGTATGTATGTATGTATGTATGTATGTTGGGGCTTGCAGGGATATTGAAAGCAGTGCAGATAATTGCCCACCCCCGCCCACAAAGGGAAGTTGTGTGTGGGATGGTGGAGGGGTTATGAGCAGGGAAGGAAAAAGGATCTGGACCCCCAACCCGGTAACAGCTAGCGAAGCAACATATAATCGAACGCAAACCAGCAGGGATGGGGACAGATGCTGATGTGGGGCGTATGCTTAGGACTCAACCCGATCAGCTGGGGCCTATGACGCGCTCCAGGAGCCGGAAACAGGCATTAAACAACTGTATATAAGACTCCCCCCCGGCGTTTGCCTTTTAACCCTGACGATGTCAAGTGTATTTGACGAAAGCTCGGTGGATTAAATTCTATTTTTGATAGATACTCTCTTGGTGATCATTATTATTTGGACAATATATATATATATATATATATATATATATATATATATATATATATATATATCAAGAAATAAAATGATCACCAGGATAATAAAAACTATAAAATTTATTAAAAAGCGCCTAGCTTTCGCCGTCACCTGCCGGCATCCTCAGGGCTAATGCGCCAGGGAGTGAGAGAATCACTTTTAAAGGCATGTCAAAGTCTGCGCACGACTCCTCAGCCTCGTCATCGGGCCCGATTGGTATGACTGCGCACAAATGGTCTGTTCTTTCCTGTTCATTTCAATTGCGTGTTCATCATCATCCATCCTTCTTTCCCTTGGTCTTAGGGTGGATGGGTAAATATCTCTCTTACTATGTGGTCCCTATGTTTTAACCCTTCCCCCCCCCGGTTCAGGTAGTAATACACATTTCATGTTTGTTTTGTAATCCTCCTTCGTCCCATTGTTCTTCTTACGGCAAGTTTTTCCTTTGATTTCAATACTTTCACTTCTTATGCAAACGTCATCTAGATGATCTTGCAAGTCCTTCCGAAGTGGATGCAAACCACCGGTGGTCTGGGGCTGGAGGATAGGTTGTTCAGTCACGGGAGGAGGGGGTGGTTCCCTAGCTACCATTGCGTCCAGCTGCTTTGCGCGTACTATACTGTGCTTAGTCAGTCCGGGGGGAGTGGCGGTGGAATTGTGTTTTCGCTCCCCCCCCCTGGGTTCAGATGGCAATACACATCCCGTCCCTGTCTTGCACTCCCCCTTCGTCCCATGGCTCCTCCTACAGTGGGCCCCTCCCTTGGCTTCAACACTTCTACAAACCCCGTCTGAGCAATCTCGTGAATCCCTCCAGGGTGGATGTAATTTGCTGACGATCTGAAGTTGGGGGCTAGATTGTTCAACCGTGGGCGGGGGTTGAACAGTAACTCTGCAGCACTACCAAAGCTAAGAGAGAGGAGAGAAATTACCTCTTTCAGGTGTGTAAACATAATGGGTACCCGGCTAAGTTCATTAATCGGGTCAATAAACCACCTGGACCCCGGAGTGACCCCACACCTCAAGAACTTGCACCTCAGACAACCACACGTGTTACCCTCCCCTATATTCATAACGTCTCAGAGGCTACAGCAAGAATTTTGGCACCGCATAAGATACAAGTGGCCCATAGACCGAATCAAACACTGCGGGCAGCTATAATGCGCCCTAAGGACCCACTCCCCAACATTGAAAAATCGGCAGCCATCTATAAGATCAATTGTATGGACTGCCAATCTAATTATGTTGGGGAGACAGCCAAACGGGTTAAGACAAGGGTCCATGAACATAGATTAGCAGTGAAAAGGGGAGATCAACATTCCCAAATATGGGCACACATGGCGGAGCTAGATCACAAATTCAATTTCAGAGAGGTTAGCGTATTGGCTAGTGACAACACCAAGGGGGGCCGCCTGCTTAGGGAGGCATGGCTCTCGGACAGTAATTCTATCAACCGGCATGTGGACCTGTGCCCGGCATATATGGCTTTAAGGTTGTGGAGTACGAACAACCAGCGACAACACCCCCGACGTCCCAGTAATAACCCCACCGGCATCAAGGAGGAGCAACCAACCCCCCAATTGATCCGGGGCAGCCCGAATGAGGAAAGACAATCGGAGAACACCTCTACTACATCTGTAACATTACTACAGCCCCGAAGGGTTAAGGAGGTGGTGGAAACCAAAATCCAGAATTCGGACACTATGAATACCCGAGGTGGTGCGACCTGTATAAAGGAGGACATGACCAATGGAAGAGGAGAGGGAGCTCTGGATGTGACAGCTCACCCACACACGGAGAAAAATATGATGGCCGATTCGGAAAGAAAGGAAAGGCCCCCCTGTCGGACCAGGATGGCCAGATTGAGAGGGAGAGAACTACAGAGCGCGATCGGAGGTGGACCCACGAACGGCATTGGAGAGGGAGAGAAAATACAGGAGACTGGACCATCACGCCCCCCGTTTGCGCATCCCGGAGAACTCCGGAGGACCCGTATAGATAACAACGATGTAAGAGGGAGGAGGCGAATCGAAGAGAGACGCTGCGACGATCAAATAGAACATGATCCCACCGTTACCCTCCCCGGACCGATTACCCGTAGCAGGGGGCGTATAAGACAGCTGTGCGCAGTGGTGGCTAAGGAACCACCCCCCCCCGCCCACGGTTGAACAATCTAGCCCCCAACTTCAGATCGTCAGCAAATTACATCCACCCCGGAGGGATTCACGAGATTGCTCAGACGGGGTTTGTAGAAGTGTTGAAGCCAAGGGAGGGGCCCACCGTAGGAGGAGCCATGGGACGAAGGGGGAGTGCAAGACAGGGACGGGATGTGTATTGCCATCTGAACCCAGGGGGAGGGAGCGAAAACACAATTCCACCGCCACTCCCCCCGGACTGACTAAGCACAGTATAGTACGCGCAAAGCAGCTGGACGCAATGGTAGCTAGGGAACCACCCCCTCCTCCCGTGACTGAACAACCTATCCTCCAGCCCCAGACCACCGGTGGTTTGCATCCACTTCGGAAGGACTTGCAAGATCATCTAGATGACGTTTGCATAAGAAGTGAAAGTATTGAAATCAAAGGAAAAACTTGCCGTAAGAAGAACAATGGGATGAAGGAGGATTACAAAACAAACATGAAATGTGTATTACTACCTGAACCGGGGGGGGGAAGGGTTAAAACATAGGGACCACCATAGTAAGAGAGATATTTACCCATCCACCCTAAGACCAAGGGAAAGAAGGATGGATGATGATGAACACGCAATTGAAATGAACAGGAAAGAACAGACCATTTGTGCGCAGTCATACCAATCGGGCCCGATGACGAGGCTGAGGAGTCGTGCACAGACTTTGACATGCCTTTAAAAGTGATTCTCTCACTCCCTGGCGCACTAGCCCTGAGGATGCCGGCAGGTGACGGCGAAAGCTAGGCGCTTTTTAATAAATTTTATAGTTTTTATTATCCTGGTGATCATTTTATTTCTTGCCATGAATATTCCCAGGATTCATGTTTTTAATCTTCTTAAACTTATATATATATATATATATATATATATATATATATATATATATATATATATATATAGTAAGAAATAAAATGAACACCAGGGTAATAATAAAAACTATAAAAGTTTAATTAAAAAGTGCCAAGCTTTCGCCGTCACCTGCCGGCATCCTCAGGGCTGGTACGCCAGGAAGTGAGAGTCTTTTTATAGGTATGTCAGAGCCTGCGCGTGGCTCCTCGACCTCGTCATCGGGGCTAGTTGGTTCAATTGCATAGGACTGGTTTGTTCTTTCCTGTTCCTTTCAATTACGTGTCTCTCCGTGGCATACATACAGACATTAACAACATAGAGAAGAAAAGGGAAGCGGAGAATAAGTATTGCGATAACCGGGGCGACCCCGATCTCACTAATAACCCCTCCGGACCAATTACCCGCAGTAGGATGCGTGCAAAACAGCTGGATACAATGACAACCGAGAAACTGCTCCCCCCTATAACAAAACAGCCTATTGCCCGACCCCAGACTGTTACCAGATCACATCCAACTCGGAATAGTTCACAGGACCACCCAGATGAGAGTGGTGTAAAAAGTAAAAGCAGTAAAATCAAACGGGAAAGCCACCAAAAGGATAATTGGGCAAAGGACAATTGTGAAAAGAACATGAAACACATATTACCACCCAATCCCAAGGAAGAGTTACAATGTAGGGAGCATCGAAGTAATAGAGACCTTTACTTAATTACCCCAGAGTCGAAAGAAAGTAAAAAAATGGATAAGGAGAGACACGTAATTGAAAGGAACAGGAAAGAACAAACCAGTCCTATGCAATTGAACCAACTAGCCCCGATGACGAGGTCGAGGAGCCGCGCGCAGGCTCTGACATAAAAAGACTCTCACTTCCTGGCGTACCAGCCCTGAGGATGCCGACAGGTGACGCCGAAAGCTTGGCACTTTTTAATTAAACTTTTATAGTTTTTATTATTACCCTGGTGTTCATTTTATTTCTTACCATATATATATATATGTCTTTGGTTGTTCGGGTTTTCTCCCGCGTAAAATTGGAAGTGTCTTGGCAACGTTTCGACGAAGTCTCATTCGTCATCTTCAGGCTGGTGTTTTCAGCTTCGTGCTTTAAGCAGCAATGTGTGGTCTTAGCTGTTTCTTCCTTTTAACTGCCAGTGGTGGTATGAACTGATTGGGTGGGAGCTTGGCTGTGTTCTGATTGGGTGGAGGTATGTTCTGAATGGTTAGGGGCTTGGCTGTGCTCTGATTGGCTGGGGGAGTGTTCTGTTTGGTTGTGCTCAGGTTAGTCTGAGTTGCAGAGGGGTTTAAGATTTTGGGCTGCCTTGCTATTTTTTGGCTTCTCGTTCGTGGTTGTGTATATATTTAAAAAGCATTCATCTGGAATTCTCCTCCAAGACTTCTTTGAATCGTTTCCAGAAGATGACTGTAAAAACCTCTTTTGTTCCCAAAGAATTTCTGGGCCTGCCTGAAATTGGTGATGTCATCAGGCTTCTGAGTCACTAAAAGGATGGTAAAAATACATTCATAAACCCCACCACCACACACACACTCCTCTGGCGACAGGACAGATCCCCGAGACGGGTGACTTCTGTTTGTCTTGTTTTTTGTCCATGCTGATTTCCCAGAAGTTACGGAACCTGTCCTGTCGCCAGAGGAGTGTTTGTGTGGTGTGTGTGTGGAGCCTGGCGCTGATCCTGGTGCTTCCGCTGAGCCCTGACAGCCCTGCAGCTCCAGCCATCTCTCGCTCAGGCTTGTGCGGTGCTGCCACTAGTTCAGCTCATTCCCCTCCCCTGCTACCACTTTTCTAGGATGGTCGCATACCTCCTGCCAGGTGACAATGTACCACAGGTGGTACCCGTACCACTGGTTGAAAAGCCTGTTCTAGCCAACATGAAATCGCTAGATTTAAAAAAAAATGCTTATTCAGGAAATCCGTTCAGAAGGTCATGTGTGAGGGAAGGTCATTTTATGGGGAAGCTGTCAGACCCAGCGTGATACCTACCTGCCTATATCCCTATATCTGGCGTTGATTGGGACGACGGGTGATCCAGGAGCTCCCAGTCAGTCCCGTTGGCGTCGTGAACTGAACCGCCAACGCTGTTATGAGATTGTTGCTGGCGCCTCTATGGTGGCAGGCGAACGGACCATGTGACCACCTAATGTGGAGAGCAGACTTTCGAACAACCGCGATGCATTGCATGGAGTGGGAGGGGCCGAATTAGGGAGGCGTAATGAGGCATAGTTTTGGCTGGGACACTGGGTCTGACAGGTTTGGACGCTGGGAAAGCAGGGGGACAGTGTGAATGTAACACTGGATTCAATGGGCTAATCGACGTACGTTGGAGAGGCTGGATGTGGTGTGGGTGGAGATTTATCACGGGGGGGTGGCTGGGCGTCGCATGGGTGGAGTCTCGTTATAAGCGGTAATTGGGGTGTGTACTCTGGGCGTGGAGCGGCGATGTATTTAGAGCGCTGGGGCAAGGCTCCTCCCAGGGCTAACTTTGTTTTCTTCACGGTGCATTAAACCTTGTTGGATACTGCAACGTTCCTATTTTCTTGGCTTTCTTGAAGCACAGTTAGGACGTTCTTTCATTAAGTTGCAAGAGATGAGGAAATACATAGATAAGAATCTGGCCAGGGGTTTTATAGAACCAGCACGTTCTCGGATAGCGGCCTCAGTATTGTTCCAAGGGAAAAAGGATGGGGGATTAAGGTTATATGTGGACTTTCGGGGTCTTAACGCTGTATGCACAGAACAGATTTATCCCCTGCCACTTATGAAAGACCTCCTTACCCATTTGGCTGCCGGGAAGAACTTTACAAAGCTAGATCTCCGTGGGGCATACTACAGAATAAGAATTAGGGAAGGGGACGAGTGGAAAACAACGTTTAACTGTCCGCTAGGCAGTTATCAATTCAAAGTGATGCCTTTCGGATTACAAGGGGCCCCAGCTGTGTTTATGCAGCTTATCAACGGAGTACTGCATGATCATCTATTGAGAAAATTGTTGGACGCTAAACTATATTGTAAGCTATCGAAGTGCGAATTCCACAAGGAGCACATTGACTATTTGGGGTTCCGAGTTTCGGCAGCGGGTGTAGAGATGGATCCTGGTAAAGTACGGAGTGTGTTAGAGTGGCAAGCCCCAAGGAACCGTCGCCAGCTACAGCGGTTCTTGGGGTTTGCTAATTTTTACCGACAATTCATTCCCTCTTTCGCTGATGTGGCGTTGCCGTTGACTCAACTATTGCATACCAAGCATGCAGCTGGAAAGCCCCGTCCAGGACAATCTCTGGACTGGACTGTGGCCTGTCAACAGGCCTTTGAATCCTTAAAAAGATTATTCGCACAGGAACCTGTGTTAGTACATCCTGACCCGGGTCGGCCGTTCGTTGTCCAGGCCGACACCAGTGATGTAGCTGTCGGAGCAGTTTTGTTGCAACGCAATGACCAGGGTAATCTACAACCGTGTGCTTATACCTCCAAGAAATTCACCGATACGGAGCGACGGTGTGCAGTGTGGGAAAAGGAGGCATTCGCGGTAAAATGGGCCTTGTCCACCTGGCGCCATTTGTTGGAAGGCGCACAGCATCCCTTCGAGGTATGGACAGACCACCAGAATCTAACGGTTCTCCAAACACCAAGGAGATTGGCGCCTAAACATGTCCGATGGGCGCAATATTTTCAACGTTTCAGGTTCCACCTGATAGTCGTCCCGGGAGGGAAGAATTTCTTGGCAGACGCACTTTCTCGGTTACCGCAATACGATCGTAAGAGGGAAGAGGTGGTCCAGGCCATTATGCCTCCATATAGTGTGGGCTCCACATGGGCGGATGCATGTGCGAAAATGATAGCATTCGAGGATGAAATGAAATCAGCCCTGTTAACTGACCCCTGGCTAATAGCTAATCCCGGGTTGTTAACCCGCCGTAATGGCTTGGCCTGGTATGGGGATAAGCTATATGTTCCACAGGAGTTACGGAATCGGGTATACCATCGATGCCACGATTCCAAATTAGCAGGCCATTTTGGGTTTGTAAAGACGTTACATTTAGCAAGACGTCAGTTCTGGTGGCCGGGCTTGAGGAAAGACATTGAAGCGTATGTAAAAGGGTGTCACATCTGCGCACAGGCGAAGGTGGTGCCAAAAAGACCAATGGGATTGCTACAACCGGTGTCCAATCCAACCCGGCCATGGCAGGACATTGGAATGGATTTCATTGTGGATTTACCAAATGTAAGGGGATACACGGTTATATGGACAGTGGTCGACCTATTCTCGAAGCAAGCTCACTTCGTCCCCTGCAAGGGATTGCCATCAGCGAGGAGGTTGGCAAAAATGTTCGTACAGCACATCTACCGACTACATGGAGCGCCCAGTCGAATTATCTCAGACCGAGGTGTTCAATTTACGGCTCAGTTCTGGCACCGATTTCTCACAAGCATTGGTACCACACAGGGGCTGAGCTCTGCATACCATCCTTGTACTAATGGGGCAGCAGAGCGGGCCAATGCAGCTATCGAACGATATCTACGATGTTATGTGTCTTACCAACAGTCGAATTGGGTGGATTTCGTGCCATTTGCAGAGGTGGCGTATAATAACGCGGTACATAAGAGCACTGGTTTAACCCCCTTTCAAGTGGTCTATGGGCGTGATATGGTTCCATTACCAGAGTGTGAATCCCAGGAATCCCAGACCCATCGGCCAGAGGAGTGGTTGTCCCAAGCGAGTCAGGTATGGCACACAGTAAAGCAGGCGCTGGGTCAAGCAGAACAGGCAGCGAAATATCAAGCAGACAAGGGTCGTAGAGCACCAGTCCAGTTACGAGTAGGTGAACAGGTATATCTATCAACCAAGTATATTAAGTTGCAGGTACCATGCAGAAAGCTAGCGCCAAAATACATCGGGCCCTTCCGCATAGTACGGGTTGTCAATCCTGTGTCGGTGAAGCTCCACCTGCCGAAACTACTTGGTAAGATACATCCGGTTTTCCACGTGAGTTTATTAAAACCTGTGGGGAGGCACTCCCATGAAAACCCTCCAGGACCCGTCACTCCAGGATGATATGAAATACAAGACATACTGGACTCACGACTGAGGGGGGGTAGATTGTATTACCTGGTATTATGGAAGGGATATCCCTTGTCTGATGCCTCCTGGGTGCGGAGGGAGGATGTGTCTGCCCCTGTTCTGATCCGCAGGTATCACAAGGCACTACCGCACAGACCAAAAAGGGGGGGGGTTAAGTAAATTGTTATATGTATAGACCGAAAAGTGTGGTTGATCTGTTATATTCTGTTCCAGGGGGCCTTGTGGTGAGGGGAAGTCAAATGTCAGACCCAACGTGATATCTACCTGCCTATATCCCTATATCCGGCGTTGATTGGGACGACGGGTGATCCAGGAGCTCCCAGTCAGTCCCGTTGGCGTCGTGAACTGAACCGCCAACGCTGTTATGAGATTGTTGCTGGCGCCTCTACAGTGGCAGGCGAACGGACCATGTGACCACCTAATGTGGAGAGCAGACTTTTGAACAACCGCGATGCATTGCATGGAGTGGGAGGGGCCGAATTAGGGAGGCGTAATGAGGCATAGTTTTGGCTGGGACGCTGGGTCTGACAGGTTTGGACACTGGGAAAGCAGGGGGACAGTGTGAATGTAACACTGGATTCAATGGGCTAATCGACGTACGTTGGAGAGGCTGGGTGTGGTGTGGGTGGAGATTTATCACAGGGGGGGTGGCTGGGCGTCGCATGGGTGGAGTCTCGTTATAAGCGGTAATTGGGGTGTGTACTCTGGGCGTGGAGCGGCGATGTATTTAGAGCACTGGGGCAAGGCTCCTCCCAGGGCTAACTTTGTTTTCTTCATGGTGCATTAAACCTTGTTGGATACTGCAACGTTCCTATTTTCTTGGCTTTCTTGAAGCACAGTTGGGATGTTCTTTCAACGAGAGAAGAGGGTTATGGAATTGCACTGGACAGAAAACGTATGGGTAAAATGAATATTTTGCTTCTGAAAGTTATCTGAAAGTTATTCTGAAAGGGTATCTGATAGTTTTTTAAAAGTTCTACCAAGCCCCCAGGTATTGGTGGTAGATCTCCTTCCTGTATTCAGGCATGGACCCAGTAGGGTCCGTTCTGTAAATTCAAAATCTGTCTATTTCTCCAGACATTGTTTCTCTGATCCAATCTACCCTGTGCCTGTGCTCCAAGTTGTACATTAGGAAGGAAGCACGAAATCAATTGTTTTTAAGGCCAGGTTCTGTTATCAAGCACTCCCTTTGGGCAAACTGAAGCCTTAGATGTAATTAACAGAAGCCACTATTATCATTTTGCTGCTTCTCTTGGGATCTTTTAAAAGTCCCAACACTCTGAATAAGTCGGACCTCCCCTCATGCCCTGATCTCATCACAGTGTTCATCTTAACAATAGTGGGAAAAATCATTGTTTCAGAAAGACTTTCACTTTCTCAAATACAAGAATGCTACAATTATTTTTTTAAAAAAAATGTTTTAACATTATCCCATACAGCTGGAAAAGTATAGGCAAGATTAAATGTATACACTCCCAAAATACTCAGTTTTCCCTAAGCACATCTTTGTTTTGATAGTTTGTTGAATGCTAGAATCCACTAGTGCCGTTGAATGCCGTTCACTTTTCCATAATTTGCCAGGCTTTATTTAACTCTGTGATTCTGCAGTGCACTATAGTTCTGAATTCTCCGTTATTATCTCATAAAGTTTATTGTTGCGAGAGTTGTAAAAAGAGGCGGAACAAAATGACACAACCTATAGTAATTTCAATAAAAAGTTTGAATATTTGTCTGCCTCTTTGATTTAATTCATGCACTTGCAAATAAACAAGAAAAAACAAACAAAATACTTCTCCCCCTTCTCCCTGCCAAATTGTTAAAGAAAATAGACAAACATGTGGATGAAAAGGAGTCAGTTTTCAGACAGTGCAAGAGAGGAAAAATTATGTAAACACAGGAACTGTGTTTTATCTGCTTGAAAAAAGTACAAAAAAAGAAATGACCAACATATATTAATACAAACTACCCCATAAAAAGCTAAGGAGCTAGAGACATCATGTTTGTATATCCATAAAGTTTTCCAGTATTTCTCTCTGCCTGTTTGGAACTTCCAGTCATCCCCTTCAGCCAATCAACAGCCTTGCTTTTCCCAGTGTGCCAGATCCCAGCTTCCTTATGCAGCGATGCAGAAGTTGGATGCAAGTAGGATCTGAATTGGCCACTTTGAAGTATAAACACTCCACTAAAATCTTTATTGAGGCAAAGCAGTCCCCCAAAGACCTGCGCAGCATTAACAGGATAGGCCCGCAGGGGTAGGCAACCTTGGCTCTTTTATGACTCGTGGACTTCAACTCCCAGAATGATTCTGGGAGCTGAAGTCCACGAGTCATAAAAGAGCCAAGGTTGCCTACCCCTGGATCATAGGGCAATCTGTGGAACGCTGTTTTATCCATTAGAATAATAGAATGCCTGATCATGATGACAATATTTAGCATTATTTGGGGAGAGGGACCCTTGTGTCCCAATCTTCTTTCTACCCAACCTCACAAAACAAAGAAACAAAACCTCACAAGAAATTACCCTGCCCATTTCAGTGACACTGGAATCACCAACAATCTACTGCGGCTGCCTGGAAGGTTAAGATGATCAACTGAAGCCTCCACCCTTTAAATCTTGCTAATTGCTGGTAACGTGTACAATTAATTTAATTCATAATCAACTTTTAAAAGCTGGCTGGTCAGGGCTTCTTTTTTTTTAATGGTTACTTTCTGGTGTAATAAAAATCCTACAAGTGGCATCACTAAGTGTATCTATGATATCTTTGCAAAAGTTCCTACCCGAATTACTGCTTTAATTGGGAGGACTACTCTGGCTCCTTGGCAAAGACAACCTTAGACAGTAACAGAATTTTCTTTTTCTCTATCTCTTTGATGCCATCTAGTGGTTCTCCAAATATATGCCGCCCAGACACTAACCCGAACCCCAAACCACAGATCAATCCAAAACTTTTAAGTAGGACCACCACATAAGATATCCACATTAGAACTTCTCAAAAGAGATGGAGCTAATGCGATTTTGTAAAATGAAAAATATTTGCTTATTGGTGAGTGAGTGGCAATAATACCTTGCATCTCTAATAAGAGAGCAAATAGCCTCTATCTCCTCCAGTAATGTTCGCTTTCACCTGACCTTCCTTCACTGTTTCTGGATTCTCCCCTGATTCCTGCATTAAATTAAGTTAAAGTCTGCTTGAGATTGAGGGCCAAAGATTTCTTCTTCCAAAGGCAAAGACAGGGAAAAGAATGTAATGTTTGTAATATAGATATCGCTCCCATATCTGGCCATTGTAGCAAAGAATGAGAGTTTGTTGTGTCTCTTTGCTCTCACCCAGTGAGGAACTAGATTTTTGCAACTCAGATCTAGTAGCCCTAGAATGAAACATTCTGAACTGGAGAATGGCTGTCTGTCAAAGAGCCATATATATTCTCTGCTAGGAGATATGTCTTTTAGACCATCAATTCTCACCCTGATGTTGAGCTACAATTTCTGAAATTTTATACCAGGTAGAATCTATGGAAGTTGCAGTTGAGCAAATCTGCAGAACATTGTCTTAGAGACACTGCTGTTCAGGAGTAGGAAATTTGGATCCTTTTTCAAACAGAAACTCATGATACATGGATTTACTTTTTTAAGATGCTTCCTTCCTTCATGAGCTCTCTTCTGGGCTGTGCACTGCATACGCATTCCCAAGACAGAGTACAGGGAGATGGCCCCGCAAGTGAGAATGGATTTTGCTGGTCTTCCTTGTCTTACAAACTTTCCTCAAAGTACCTGCTTAAATACTAACAGAGACTGAATTTTGAACCAGATGATTACCCGACCTAGCAAAGAACCAGAGAATATTTAGCTGAAGAATGGAAAACCTTGTGATTTACTACAATTCCCTAGCAATATCCAAAGGGTCACAGATTCTTCAACCCTGTCCCAGCACTTAGACAGAACTATTTATCATTATTTGTCAGCAATACAGAAGAAAAACCCCAGCTTGCAAAAATATGGAACAACTAATTTTTTTCTCCAAATTATATTTGGACTAAGCTGTTCTTGTGTCCACAGGAGGACATGCTATCATCACAGCAGTGTAAAACAGCTACAAACTGTTTTGAGTTCTGTAAGGGTGGCATAATGCGTGCTGGCATAAAGCAGGAAAGCATACCCACCCACATGCATACAAAGAGGGCTGGAATAGTGTACTGTAAGAAAGACTGGCCTTAGCCTTTCTACTCCCACCCTTGCTTATGACTGAACCAGCTCTAATCTGTGTGCATATTTGTATTGAGGGGGATGAGAGTTCTTTGCAACATTCCACCAAATGGATTTTTTCCCCTCGGTATTTTTCCAGTGATGCATTCATGGCAGCCCTGCTGCAAGGCCTTCCCAGTCCTTCTACAAACTTCTCAGGGCAAACCCTACAGCAAACATTGTCTGCTTTGGAATATCCTCCAGAGGTCCTTGAGCAACTGAGCCATTCCACCCCCACCCCCACCCTCCTTACCTGATTACAACTAACTGAATCAAAAGATAGGAGCAAACTAAGCAGTTTATTGTTTTAAAGTCAGATGCATCAGGCCTTTCTTTAATCTTTTACAGCCAGTCAAGGGCAGATTAAAGATGAGATTTAGAGGCTCTGAGCTCTGTAATTCCTTGCAACCCAGATACAGGAACATGGATCAATGAAGGCAGAGATCAAAGCAAAGCCTAACGGAAGCAAAAGTAATGATTAATTGTTTGTATATATGTGTGTGTGTTTTTAAAAATGGAGGTGGTTCCTGTGTAGGAGGAGTCTAAATAAGCAAAAACGTACTCAAAGCATTTAAAAAGATCAAAACTAATATGAAACAGACTGCTTAATTAAGACAACTGGAGAAAAAAAGAGAAAAAAAAATCAGTAACTACAGGAAACAGAGAAAACAATGGTGCCACCACTAAGAGGATTCTCTCCTCCTGATATGCAGCAATTAGAGGTTCACTAAATATATGCCACAAAGTACCCTTGAGGACCAGAAGCAAATAAGGAATAATATAACAGACAGCAGTTTGGTGTATTATCCTGTTCGTTCCCGCTAGCACAGTGTTTCTCAACCTTGACAATTTTAAGGCATGTGGACTTCAACCCCCAGAATTCCACAGCCAGCAATGCTGGCTGTGGAATTCTGGGAGTTGAAGTCCATATGCCTTAAAATTGTCAAGGTTGAGAAACACTGCGCTAGCATTTTGATTTATCTTGCATTAATCAGAGCTTCCAGATTATCTTTGCAGATAGATCTGATAAAAGAGCATTATAATACTTTTCTCTAACGATAACAAAAACATGGACAACTGAGACCATAACACCACAGTCCCTGGGTAGAGTTGCAGATTTCAGAGCCAACAGAAGAGAATATTTGTAGCACAGGGTTGAACCATGGGGTCCTTGGTGCTCTCTAAGCTCGGTTGTTTCCTTGCAGACATTTCATTACCTGACTAAGTGACATCATCAGTGTCAGCACTGATCTTGCCTAGTTGGGTTATGAAATGTCTGCAAGGAAACAACCAAGCTCAGAGAGCACCAAGGATCCCACCTATTTCAAAGCAATGGAAATTGATTAAAAGTGCTTATATTGTAAATGGATCCAGAGCAATGTCAGATCCTAAAACTCTTTGATACCTAGGTCAGAGCATTCCCTGCTTGAATCCATTACATCCAGCAAATGCTTTTTTGCTAGGACCTGATCTTATATAGCTTGCTTGAATTTCAGAATCACAGTCTTATTCTTCTATCTATTTCACGTAGGAGTCTGGTTTTTTTCTTCTTTTTTTTCAGAATTAATTCCAGAACTATTTTGTTGAATTCATAACAGAGGGAGATTGGAAAGTAAAGTAATAAAAGAGAATTCAAGCTTTTGAACTCTAGGCAAAGCTGTGAATGGAGTAAAATAGGAGAATCTTGGGGTAATAAAGAATGGAAAGGAAGTAACTGGAAAGTTTTTTTAAAAAAATCCTGGAGGGTAACAATGGCAAGCCACTCTATCTTATTGCCAATAAATTGAAATGGATGTGACCAGGTTGTCAAGAGGAGCTGAGTTTGATATTATGATGCCTTTTTGTCCAATGAAACATATCGCACTGTGATATTTGTATGTCTTTCTGCTTTAGCCAAGATGTTTTTTTTTTTTTCCCAGAATGACAGCGCCACCTCATGGGAATTAGAATAAACATTTTAAGACCCAGTCCTGATTATAAGTTACTTGTAAAAATTCTTGTGCTAACTTGCAAGAATTTTCTTGGAATTATTTCCCTCACCCACAATACATTTACTCCAAAAATGTACACAAAAATTTCTAAAATATATTTCAAATAATCTTTTAAAAATGCTATTTGTTTATTTCAGAAAGAAGTAGTGCTGACTTACGTGTAGAAATTTCTACTGTCACTTGAAAACGTAATAATATTAAAATGTTATCCAAATACTAAAAGAGACATTTACTGGAGAACAAGAACTATATTATGGAAATGTAGTCTTCAAAGAAATACTATTTTGAAACTTTCAGAAAATTAAGGAACACAGTTTAGCTAATTAAATCACATTAATAATAAACACATTCCAAGATATTTAAACATATTTATTATTTTTAAAACATGCACATTTTGCAAAATCAGCACACTTTATTCAGTTCCACTTATGGTTAGTAAAAATCTTTAGACATTCTAAGATCTTCTGGTGCTCTAAGTCAACTTTCTGATATCTTTCAATACCCCATTCTATTTCTTCCACACCAATGTAACAAAAATTTTCCATTGCACAGCTCATTGTCAGGGACAGCAGTTGCACAGACTGTTTTAGAATTCCCAGTTACAGCTTTTTACCAGGAGTGAATTTTATTTAGTTACCTCCTGTGAACACTAGATGGTGCAGGAAGTAGGGAACTGATACCTATTTCTTACAAGGGACAGAGTAGAGAACTTTTGCCTGTTGCACATACTCAAATTAAGAAAACTTGTACAGCTGGAATCTACAATCAGTGATTTGAAAAACAGCCTAAATGGTCTGATTCAAAAGATTCCTAACTTGTCCTGGGGTTCAAATTGAAACGAATCTATGGGGCTGTCCCACATTTTGATTCTGTAATATAGAATTGGCTTTGAGGTTTGTACGTGAATATATTTCGTATGTGTGTTAGCCATTACTTTTATCAATGAAAATGATATAAAGTATAAATATGACTCTTGGTTAAAATGTGCAACATTTCAAACTAATAGGTACAATCATTTTTACAAGAAGGGGATCTTTGGTAAGGAAAATTATTGCAAATTTGCATGGTATATATCATGTGAGTGTCTTTACCCTCTTAAAGCAGAATTGCAGAGTGATGAATACAGAGGCAAGGAAGTTTTGCTGAACGAATGAAAACCGGGACTGCTTTGCTTAATTGGTGCCAAAGCCACAGGAAGTACTGCAAGACAGTGGCCAATGATGGATAGATAACAAACAGTTACAGATATAATATACACTAAGAGGATCTGAACAATTAGCATTTTTCCCAGGAGCAACTCAACTGACAATTGTAGTAGAAACCTAGGTTATTCAACATACATCCAAGTAATTGCTAAAAAAAGATTAATTCAACACATAAGCAATGATCCCAGTACAGTTACAAAGAACAATACCAACTACAAGAAGAAATTCAATTTGGAGTTGTAAAGGAATTTTAAAACTGACCTTGAGAAGGTATGAAACAGCTGTTAAGGTGGGAGGAAGGAATAAACTATTAAGGAGAGACTTGGAGAAGTGATTACATAGTCCAGAGACTGAAGCAACTTCAAGCAACAAAGGAATTTAAAATAACCCTACCTCATTATTATTTTTTTAGTATAACAGGGGACAGAGAAAACTGATAACCATTCAAGGTTATGTTATTATATTCTCTAACAATAAAATATCATTCCTATTTCTTCATCTGGTCTACTATGAAGGGCTGAAGGATGGGAGAAAGAAGCAGACATTTAAAAATGCACACTGATCCAGAACAATATGGTTACTGAATGTATGCACACAATGCTCAAGCAGGGAATATTTCAGCAACCAAATCTGCATTATATGCCACAACCTTATTTGAAAGCCTAGCTGTCATGGTTCCGACAGATGAAACCCTTCAAAAGAACTTCGAGGCATTGTTTTCCTTAAAGAATCTTTTATTCCAGAAACAAAGTACTACATAGTTGAACCCAAAAATTAAATTCCCCTCCCCTGGATACACAGTAACAAAGTACAATTCCCACCCCCAATAAACAGTCATAAAGCACATTGCCCAATTAGCTTGAAGTGCAGGCTTTCTCCCCAGCTCTCCAGCCTGCCAAAATGTTATCAGCTCTGGACCCAGTTTGTCCTTGGTTTCCCATGGCAGAGTTATTACTATTATGGCTAACTGAACTCTCATCCCAGTCCCCTCTCCCAGCACCAACTGATGCTAAAAGCATAGAGAAAATGGCTGCATTTTCATCTGTTGTCAAAACAAGAATATCCGATGTTAGCAGCGTTGACACTAGCAATGAATTAGATATTCTTAAAGAAAACACAAATAATTGTCTGAAGTCATAGAAGCATCTTCCAAAAATATCTGTGCAGTAGGATGTTCAGAACCATGTGCTTGATTCTGAACCAAGCCCATGACCATCGATGAAGTAGTAAAATTGGGCAAGAGGAAGTGTGGGTGTGCTAAATATGTTCCATAGTATATGCCAATACTCAAAAGTATATCAGCTGAGCAAAGAGTGGGCTGTACAAGTAAAACAGCTGTCTATCATAACATATTAGCAACCTTGGCATATGCATTAATGCTATGCTAAATCTGCTTTACAATATCTCAAAATATTTTCCCAGTTAAAGAACTGGCCCACAGATTGGTAGAGCTGTAATGATCCACCTAGACTAGATGGGTATTGGTGTAATAACTGATTTTGTCTGTATGTAAAGGCTAAAAACATCATTGTAACATTTGATATTAACCTGGGCCCCACCCACAAATTTATTTGGGAAATGTTTTATCTGTCCATTTATACATTGTTTGCTTAATACATTTTCTAGGCCTGGAAATTAAGAAAGATAATGTGCAGCGCATTTATATATACAATTTGAGTAATTCCTTATCCTTAATAAATTAAGAAAGATGGAAAGATGAAAAATAGCAGAACTGGAAGGAGAGAGGACTCAAATCGATCTTCTAAAGATGTAAGGAGGAAAGACCCTGCCTGAAGCCCCAAAGGGAATCCCCATTTCCAACTCTGTCCAAATAATTTCAGTCATTTGGGATACTGCCTTTATTCCTGCCATGAGGACTGATCAGTGCCTTCTGTTCCTCTGTTTTAGAAGGCCAACTCCCCTCACCCCAGAATAAGCCATTAAAAAATGTGGGAAAAGCCTTATGTGCTTGTTGTAACTCTTGTGACCTTTTTTTCACCATGGCTAGCAGTTTTAGAAGGCAATATGTTGAAAGAGTGAAATTGCTAGAAACTGGGGATCCTTATCAATATTGGCTTCTTACCTCCTCCAAATTCCTACATATGGATCTGAAACCTAGAAGAGCGATGAGGAAGTGGCAAGCATATATTTGTTTTTATAACTGGTGTATTCCTCCTTGGGCATCAATAATTGCAACTAAACATTTCCAATAACTGTTGATCAAATCAATTCTTGCACATCAGCTTGGAAGAATTTTAGCCCATTTCTCCTTATAGAAGAGTTCAACCCAGGGATATGGGTGAACTTCATTACATGAACTTTATTGTTTCAAGCCCTTCCACAACATGTCTGTAGGTGAAGATTTTGACTTGGCCATTCAAAAGCATTAACTTTCTTTTGCTTTAGCTGCTATTTGGTTGATTTGCTTGTGTATTGTGGGTTGTTGTCTTGCAACATGACCTTCTTACTCATGAGCTTCAGTTCAGGAACATTTTCCTGCAGAATTTGCTGATACAATTTAGAATTCATAGTTCCATCAATGGTGGCAAGTGATCTTGGTTTGATTAACCACTCCTGTAGAGATTAACAAGGATGTTGAACTGCCTCCATTTGTGCACAATCTGCTCAACAGTGGACAAATACAATCCAAACTGTTTGAAATAATTTTTGTAACCATTTTCAGCTGTTGTTTTGTTTGTCAGAAATCTCCTTTGTCTGAGCCATTAACAAACTTTCACATACCTATGTTGTAGAACAAAATAGAAACTTTATTGATTTAGCTATCTGACAATAACAAAAGTATAAAACTAAAGCAAATATACAAGTGGAAATTGTATATAGTATCGAAAGATCAGATTTTCATAATAAATACTCAGACTTTTGTTCTTTATATCACATCTGATTGTCATTCCATAGATTGAAACACCTGACTCTAATTTCCCCTCCAAATGAAATGATAATCCGAGGTTCACATATTTTTGCCGCACACCCATATAGAGCTACAAATTATTTTCCTCAATACATCGATGAACAAGTATAATGTTCTTGAGTCATTTGTTTAATGTGATTCTTTTAATCTAATTTTAGGACTTGTGCAGAGAACATATCACATTTTAGAACATGTTTAATAAAGAAATATCAAAAAGTCAGCACGGTTCACAAACTTTTCAGCATCACTGTACAGCCAAACTCCGGTTTCCTTTGAAACCATTCTGACAATGAAACTCCAAAATGAGCAAAGGGAAACAGACTGGACCAATTGGTTTAGTGAACTGCTCCTCCCCTATCATGGCTTGTATAAATCTTCAATATCTCAGTTAGCAAATGGTTAATCCTTTCAGAATGTAAGTGCCTCCAGATGTGCTCAAATGACTGGGCAACCGGAAGACACTGCTATTATTACTCACATTGGAGCAGGGCTGCTGCCTCTGAGAATATTCTCCCACCAAGTTAGTAATGCAAAGCACTTAAGTGAAAAAAAAAAAAAGTTCTGGGAACAGTCAGATCTACAGACAAAAGGTCAGTGCCATATGGCATTTTGAGGCTATGTACTCCCCTGTTGCAATGCAACTGAAGGAATAGAGAGGGAGCCCAGTGCACTGCTGTGCTTCTGATTCCTCAGCAGGAAAGTTTCATTCTTGGTAACTGGATCCACACAATCAATGCAAATGCGAAAAGGCCTCCTTCTTGCCTGTTACTCTGGAAAACAGAAATGCATCAAACCCTGGAACAGGCAATGAGGAAAAGCATGGCTTTTCAGCAAAGAGGCATCAGCAGTTCACACACCTGAGGTCATGGGATTTTTCATTTCACTAAAACAAACAACTTCCGCATTTGTGTAAGTGAACTTGGGACCAGACTGCCTCTTTCAGTTATTATTTAGAAGCTCCTTGATTATTCCATGGGCAACATATACGTCTTCTTAGTTAGCATGACTGCCACTCTCTTGCTGCAGATAACAAATTCAAGGGTGAGCAGGAGCAAGAGAGGGTTTTTGTCTGTTGTCCTCTGCAAAATTTAACCTCTTTGGGAGGCATTTTGTACTCTCTTGTGAAAAGATAAAATCTCTTTTCCAAGGCATATAATGTCGAGGGGCAGAAGGGATACAATCCATTTCCAATAGTAAGACCTCCCCTACCATTAAATCCAGGAAAGCATTAGTGAACAGAGTTTATGGGCCATGTTAACTGCATTCCTGAGCTTGCTTGCTGTTCCTGGGGGCAGTAAAAGACACTGTCCGATCCCCAGTGCTGAAACAGGATTCAGCTGCCATGCTAAACTGCTCTCAAATATGGTTTAAAAGTGGCTGCCTTGCTCTTCTGGCAACAAGTACATGACTCTTGGGCTAGGCTTAGCTAGGTTTCTTGCAACTCTCTGTAATAATGGGTATGTTCCATTAGCTGTGACAATCTAAATAAAGCAATGCACATGCTATTAAATGAAAATGTGCACCTACATGCATATCTGAGTTGCAGTCTGGCCTACTCTGCTGCTTTTAAAAAGGTATGTCAAGCCCCAATCTGCCTGTAGTGATGAGTTGATCCCAAAATTTTGCTCATTACTATTGGAGGGGGGAACCCTACAAAAATGATCAAGGTTTTACAACATTGGTAATGTTGGCCTAATAGTTAACAGGGATGCATTTTTTCTTTCCCATTATTTAGCATGAATAAAACAGGTAGGTTTTGTCTGTGCTGACAAATAAATAAATGTATATATACACTCATTTTGCAAAGAATGACTCTGGGCAGCATACAACAATCAAATAAAACAACCTTTGGCTGGTTTTGCTGGAAACATATGGATGAGAGTCAGAGTGAAAGTGAGAGTGAGTGGGTAAGTGTGTGTGTGTGTGTGTGTGTGAGAGAGAGAGAGAGAGAGAGAGAGAGAAGCCCTAAAGCAGTGCTTCTCAACCTTGACAATTTTAAGGCATGTGGACTTCAACTCCCAGAATTCCATAGCCAGCAATTCTGGGAGTTGAAGTCCACATGCCTTAAAATTGTCAAGGCTGAGAAACACTGCCCTAAAGTCATGACTGTTCTCCCAGGCTTGAGTTGGTCTCAAGTTGAGGGGCCCCAGTCAGATTTGTTTGGGGCTCTAGATGTCGTTAGCAACACTTGCCATTAGTTCCTAGCTAAGATCAATACAACCAACATCAGTATCTGTCCACCAATTCCTGATGTTGAATATTTGGGAGACTTCAAGAGCCATAGAGGTCCAAAGCACAATCCCTAAAGTTGTGCCATGGTTTTAAATCTATTTTTGTAAAATTCCTAAAAAACATAGAAGTGTTATTCTTATATGATCTCTGGAGGGAGCATGCATCCATCCTTGTTCTACTTGACCTCTTGATGGCTTTTGATACCATCGACCATGGTATCCTTCTGGAGTGGCTTCGGGGTTGGGAGTGGAGACCCTGTGCTATCCTGGTTCACCTCCTTCCTCTGTGGCCGCTCTCAGTCGATGTTAATAGGAGGTGAGTGATCCAGCCCTCGCCCACTTTGTGGGGTCCCACAGGGCTCGGTACTCTCTCCATTCCTATTCAACATCTACCTGAAGCCGTTGGGTGAGATCATCCATCACCATGGACTGAGATATCATCAATATGCTGATGATACTCAGCTGTATGTCTCAGCCTATGTGTGGGTTAAGCAATGCCATGATTTTCCTCTCGCAGTGCCTGGAGGCTGTTAGGGGCTGGATGGAGAGCAATGGTTGAAACTGAACCCTGGCAAGACCAAGTGGTTCTGGGTTTGGGGTTCTTTGGCCCATGGAGAATTGCCACCTTTGATCTTGGATGGGGTGGCACTGCCCCAAACAGATTCTGTGCATAATCTGGAGATACTCCTGGACTTGTGACTCCTACTCAAAAAGCAGGTGGTAGTCATGGCCAGGAGGCCTTTGTGCAACTATGGATTGTGCGCCAGTTATGCCCTTTCCTGGACCAACAATCCCTACACATGGTCATTCATCCCTTAGTCCAGGGATAGGCAACCCAAAACACTCAAAGAGCCACTTGGATCCGTTTCCCACCCAAAACAAAACACTGGGAGCCGCAAAACCCCTTTGACATTTAAAATGAAGATAACATTGCATATATCATTTTTTTTACCTTTATGCTATGTATAAAAAAACTATAGTGTGTTGCATTTATGAAATCTGTGAACTGCTACAAAGAAAACAAATTTTTATTTCTGCATGCAACAAAAACATTTTGAACTCCAAAAAAAAAAAAAGATGCTGGGTCGAAGGTTACTTTCAAATAAAATACTCAATGTCTATTTGAGTCCTCCTCATATTTATTAAATAAAAAGCCAAACTTAATTTATCCACCTGCAGCAAATCCAAAATGCTGTATGCTTGTCATTCTGTCCGTCCGTCCACCCAGCTGTCCGCCTGCCTATCTGTCCGCACACCCACCCATCTGCCTGTCCGTCCATCTGCCCATCTGCCAGTCCATCTGCCCATCCATCCGCTCGTCTGCCTGTCCATCCATCTGTCCATCCGTCCCCTCGTCTGTCCGTCTGTCTGCCCATCCATCCATGTGCCTATCCGTCTGCCCATCCATCTGCCTCTCTGCCAGTCGATCTGTCTGTACTGAAGCGTGCAGTCAGCTGACAATGAATAAAAAAAGGACTATTTCACTGAACAACGTCAAATATATATTTGCAAAATAATAGCCAATTAAAATATGTATCTTATCTGGTTAATGTGATTTTTACTTCTCAACATCAGCACATAGCATCTGCACATTAGGGCTGTAAGACGTCACCTTCATTTTTAAACAAGATTGCAGGCTGTTGTCTGTGAGGGGTGAATGATATTTGTTTTTAATATAGTTCATGTTGGAGAAGACCTGTTCACATACGTATGTGGATCCAAAGATCGACAGGACTCCAAATGCATATTTTTTCATATTTGAGTAAGTTCTGGGGATGGCATTCCATGTGTCGAATGCAAGCTTGTCCTATTTGGGAAGGTTTTCAATATCACTCCATTTGTGATTCAGCGCGAGATTGGCCTTCTGACGGGCAACATCTTCAAGATTATCTGTCAAGTGTTGGAACTTGGACACCCATATATCTTTGTCGGCTATGTCTGCAAGTTCCATCTCCAGATCGGGTTGACTTACTCCTGCAAATGCAGTCATATTCAATGCAGATGGATCGCTGGTCAGGGGAGTGACAGGGAAAGATAATGTGTTTTTTTCCTCTCTGAACTCACAGAATCGCTTCCCAAATGATGTTTGTATTGCAATGATTGCAGACTGCAAATACTCTGAATTTATCATATTGTGACCATGTTTGAACTCTTGCAAAGAGGGGAAGTGAGATAGTGTATCTCTCTGTAAATCTCTGCCAAACACTGTCAACTTGCGCTCAAATGCCAAAACTTCCGCCAGCATGTGCAGGGCTGTGCCTCCTTTACCCTGAACAGTTGTGTTCAGTGTGTTCAGGTGTGCTGTCATATCTACCATGAAGTGTAGCTTTTCCAGCCACTCTGGCCATTCTAGCTCAGGAAAGGTGAGCCCTTTGCTGCCCAGGTAAATTTTCACCTCTTCCAGACATGCAGCAAAGTGTTTTAGCACCTCCTCTCTGGACAGCCACCAGACTTTGTTGTGCAGCAGATCAGAATACGTGCTTTCCACCACCTCAGAACCGGGAGGTGCGCACCAGCAGATCCAGGCTGAGCCCCCCCCCCCGAGCAAGTGCGCCAGCCGGGTGATGCTGAGGCTACTTTGGAAACCAAAAGCATCGGGCAAAGCAACAGCTTGCCTCCGCGCCTCAGAGCTGGGAGGTGCACACCAGCAGATCCAGGCTGAGCCCCCCCCCCAAGCATGCGTGCTGGCCAGGTGATTCCGAGGCCGCTTTGGAAACCGAAAGCATTGGGCAAAGCGAAACAGCTTGCCTCAATGCCTCGGAGCCGGTAGGTGCCCCTTTGGAGGAGGAGGAGGTGCCGTCACCACCCCTGGCGCTTTCTCCCAGGCTGGGCGGCAGAGTGGCTGGGCGTTCTCTCCCTTCTCCTGGCCTACTGCAAGTCCCGGGAGAAAAGGGCCTACTCACCTTTCTAACAGTCCGTGCAGTCTGAAGAAAGAGAAGAGGTTCGTAGGCAGTCCCACAAATGGCTTGTGGGCAGTCCCACAACCAAAGAAGTTCAACCAATCAATTCAAACTTCACAAAGTTTTTTTGTGTGAGAAGTTTGAATTGATTGGTTGAACTTCTTTAGTCCATTTTTTTGGGGGGGGGGAAGTGCACATTGGCTGGGAGCCACAGGAGATGGCTGAAAGAGCTGCATGCGGCTCTGGAGCCGCGGATTGCCAACCCATGCCTTAGTCAATTCCCGTCTTGACTATTGCAACACACTCTACATGGGGCTGCCCTTAAGAGCATCTGGAAGCTCCGATTGGTGCAAAATGAAGCAGCCTGCATGGTTTTGTGCAGACCTCAGTGTGCACATTGTCATCTCTCCTGCGGGAACTAAATTGGTTGCCAATTTGCTTCCAGGTGCAATTCAAGGTGCTGGTTGTCACCTTTAAAGTTCTTCATGGCTTGGGACCAGGTTATCTGAGGGCCTGTCTCTTGACGGTCACATCTACCTGACCCACTAGAGCGGGGAGAAAAGGTCCCATCCCCTAAGGAGATACATCTGGCAGGATCCAGGCCTTCTCTGTGGTGGCTCCCTCTCTCTGGAACATCATTCCCCCAGAGATTAGTCTGGCCTCCACTCTAACACTCTTTCAGAAGGCGCTGAAAACCTGGTTCTGCCAGCGGGCCTGGGGAGCCCAGAGTGGAATGGAACTCATTAAATGGCTAGTTTGAATGTGTGTTGTCACTGGGGTGGGGAGCGCTATTATTTTCTTATTTTTCTTCTTATTTTGTATTGTTTTTATGTGGTGTTTTTATATCCATGTAAGCCACCTTGAGTCGCCATGTGTGAGTAGGCAGCAAAATAAATTTTCTAAATAAATTCTTCAGAGCATTCAAAAAGCATGGAAGACATTCTAATTTTGAATGCACTCAATGTTCCAATAAATATTCCTTGCCCAAATCACTAATAAGTAAGGAGTACAACATTCCTTGCAGGGCTCAAACTGAATTAGCAACACATATTTTCAGAATGAGGCATGAATTCAAGAATGCGTCTTTAAAATAAAGATACTTTTAAGCATAGTTAAATATCCTAGCCTTATGACTAATTCTTGTCTCAGCCTTCTTAGGAAGATAAAAGACATGACTTACACTGTAGAATTCACATCCAAGAGACTATTTATCCTTAATGGAAAAATGTGTGCAGCCCAGTTATTTATCTTTGTCTGCTACATAAAAAAATACAGGAATTCCCTCTCAAAAGAAAAAAAAAACTGTTTTATCATCACACAAATTAATGCAATCTTCTTCAACTTGTCACCCTCCAGATTTCCATCAATCCAGCAAGTATTTCTAAAGCTAGAAAAGATGGGACCTGCAGTCTAATTCATCTGAAGGTGCTGCCTGGGGAACTCTTTGTTATGAGAAATAAATGACAAAAGAAAGATTTCAAATAATCCTGTGCTATGCATGATGCAGAGTCTGCAGGTTTTCTTAAAAGGGGAAACTTTCAGATGGGAATCCACGGGTATCAGGAGAGAGCTGTGTAGAATGGTTATCCAGGCCCTGGATATGTGCTATCTCCAGACATCACTACAGAACTTCCTGCTTCACTCTGGGCTCCATTTCAGAATTCCTTGCCATTATTGCAGATAAAATAAACCATTTGCTCTTTCATCTCGAGACCATATTGCACCAATTTCCAGACTGATAAAATAGTTCAAGATGATCTAGTTTCAGTGCTCCAAAAGGAGCATATGGAGCCTATAGAAAATATTTCTCTCCCCTGGAGCTATTGTTGTTTCCCTGTTGTTGCTATTTGAGAGGCCATCCGAGCTCAGGAATCAATACAGCATATGGACTTCCAACAATTGTTGCATCTTTGTAACACTACAAAACTTCTCTTCCCTTCAACATGCGGCTAAATACTTAGTTGTCACAGGTATTGTTGTGATTCCGTGCCAGCCTGTGCTCCCAACAGCTGAGTCTGAGGAATCTGAGGAGGAGGTGGAGGAGGCATTTGAAGGGCCATCAGGGGCAGAGGGAGGCTCTGATGAATTACAGGACTCAGGTTTGATGCAGAGCCTGGGCCCTCCAGTCGTATTCCTGATGAAGCTCAGCTGTGTGAGGAGAATGAGTCAGACTCGGAGGACTCACACCTGCACACACATGTCGTCAATTAGCGAGAGTAAATCAGCAGCAGTCAATACAGCAACTCCAGAGTAAAAGGAGAAGGCACTGAGAGGCAACGCCTTAGGACTGCTGTATAAAAAGAGTTGTGGGCGATGCTGGTTGCTGAAGGTAACCGTTTACAAAGTACTTCTTTGAATCCTGATCTGTTCGTCATGCTTGTGACTACTCTTTTGTTTGCATCATGTTTCCTGTGGACTATTTCCTTCATTTGGATTGAGTTTTGCTGTTTGTGTTTTGGACTATTTGGCAGGTTTGTCACCCATATTAAAAGGGATTTGTTTTGTTTTAAAATCTCCAGCCTATTTTATTAACAGGGGTTTGGTCCTTGTGCCTTTAACAAGGACAGCTATAGGCTGGGATAGAACAGGTATACCTTACACATGGATAAAAGAAAACCTCCAACGTTTAGGATGCTTACAATTTCCACTTGTACTTTAAATTCTCAGGAATTTGCAACATAAAAATGTATCTGCACAAAGCACAGGTAGTCCTTGCTTAACAACCACTTATTCAGCAGCTGTTTGAAGTTGCAATGGCGGTGAATAAGTGGTACTTACAACCAGTCTTTGAAGTTCCGGCTGTTGCCGTACGGTTCGGGACACATAATTGCGATCTGGGCACTTAAAAACTAGCTAGCGCTTATGACAGTTGTAGCATCCGATGTAGTTGCCATTTGCGACTGCCAGTTGCAATTGCCATTTATGGGAAACTGGCAGAGAAGGCTGCAAATTGCACCTATAAGCTGCTCTTGTTACTATTTCTCTTGAAGAATAAAGATCCCAGGGAATACCCACCCACCCCCTTGCACTCCATAGTGCCCATGCAAGCTTATTTATTACTGCCAAGTTACTACACATTCCACCAAGAGAAGAATAAATAAACAAGTGAGTTAACAAACAGCTTGGCTCTAGGGGTATGATCAATTCCAATTACTGTTGTTAAGTGAGGACTACTTGTAAGTCTGTTCAATTATATACACTATTTTGCAGAATTAGAGCTGAATTGGGAATTTATGCAATTCATGCACTGTCTAGAATCAGAGCATATAACTATGGGTGCAAAATCAACAAAATGGATAGGGACTGATAGAGTCCCTAAGTTATGTTTATAGAACAGATAAAATCACAACTACAAACTTCTTGGATTACTAAACTGACAAATTTTATAAAAGCTGTGGCCTCCCTGTCTTTTGTGCATCAGGAGAACAAGTTAAAAAAAAAGTTGCTCAAAGAATTGTGGACATAGAAGCACAATTTAGTAAGGCTGTTAACTTGAAATGGTTGAATAAATATAAATGTATTTTTCAAACAGGCAGCTATTTAAAGATACAATTACCAAAACATCTTAGGGAGATATTTACACAAGCGAGATTCAAACAGCTCAATACAATGGTTAAATAAAGTTAGATATGATGGCTGTATCTGCATTTGCAGAGCGGCAGAGGTAGAAGCGGCAGAGGTAGAAGTATGGCTCACATACTTTTGATTTTTGTTTGTATAAGAGGGAGAGAGACAGGTACCTTGGTTCATATATTAAACGGATGACCCATTGGGAACCCCATATCAAAACAACATACTTTATGTGTGGCCAGAATCTGAAAACAACATTTAATCGGGCTTAGTACTTGAGTAAAATGATTCAGCTGAGATTGGCATATATGGGATAGATTGGGATAGATTGAAGGTATGATACCGAAACATAACTTTATATTATTTTACTTATTTACATATCAAATTTATTTTGAACTGTTTTTATATAGGATTTTATTAATAATTTGTGTTTGGGGGTAATGTTGGAAGAAGGAATCTTTGCCTACCTTGCAGGAGTGGTTTTTTAAAGTTTCCTATTTGGCGGAAATGGCAAAGATTTCGGCTTTCTTGAAAGACCAATCGCAAGAGAAGTATTTTTTGGTATGGAAAAAATGGATAGACTTTATACAATATAAGTTGGATATAAAAAAATATTATTTAGCTTTTCAATAACTTATACTTAAAATTTAAGATATTTTATAGACTTTTTTCCTTTTTCTTTCTTCCTATTTTCTCGTATTTCCTTGTATTTTTGTTTTTTTTATACATATATTATTGTTAACTAGTCTACAATTTCTTTAATTAATGTATTTAGATTTGTTTACGGTTTATATTTGTTTTTTAAGACTTTTTGAAAAAATATTAATTAAGCCTGTATTCAGCTCTGGGAAGGTCGGGGGAGGGCATGGGAGGGTTGGGGTGGTTTGGGGAAGGGAACCATATTGTTTTGTAAAATTTAAAAATTTTCAATAAAAAAAAATAAAAATAATTTGTGTTTGGAACTCTGTATTTTGATATGGCCTATGGGCTAATCAATAAACTAAACTATACTCTGTGATGGCGTTAAACTCCATTTATAAACTCAGTTTGCTTTAGTCATTCAGGCCAACATTAAGTTTAAAAAGAATGCATCCAAGCAAGCATTTAGCAGCTTCTGAAAACAAAAAGCCTCTGATTTTGTTTATCTGGACAATTTCTATAGACACCCATTCAATACACAGTTCAGGGCAGCACTCAACATTGAAGAACAATATAATGTTTTAGAACCACATAATTAAAAAACATAAAAATAAAAACAAAGACATGCAAATAGCAAAAGTGCTGGGGGAAAAGCAAAATCTTCTAGTATGTCATACCAATCCCAGACCCAGACCCTGGAGAGAAAATAATCGGTATTTAATAGCTTTTAAAAATTTGGCAGGGTCAGAGCTAGCTGGATCTTGGAGGGGGGGGGTCTGTTGTTTTATAGGTCGGGAACAGCAAGAGAGAAGATAGGTCTCCTGGAGCATATTATAGGACATTATCTAAGGCTAGCAATGGGGCCCAGAGCTTGCCAACATCAGAGATAATTGGAGATAAGCTGCCCTTGAAGGACTTTATAGATAAAAGCCATCCTCTTGAATTACACCCAGATTTATGCCTGTTGCTTCTCTGCTAAGCACTGTGTGTTTTCTCAAATTCCACCTACGCTAACCTAGGCAAACAAGGCTGCATTGTGCAACTTCTGAACTGAGTAAGTTAACTCTGAATATAGAATAATGTATTTAGTAAATTGCATGAATATGAATACTGAGACATTAGCCCCACTTATTTCAATGGGGTGTATTATTAGAGGAGTTCAGCCATATTTGTAGATCAATTCATAGCATAGACCAGGGATGGCGAACCTTTTAGAGACCGAGTGCCCAAACTGCAACCCAAAACCCACTTATGCATTGTTGGGTGCTGGGTGGGTGTGGCCCATTGGCTGGGTGTGGCCCATTGGCTGGGCATGGCCCGTTGGCTGGGCATGGCTGTGGTGGTAATGGCAGACTGGGTGGGACTAAAAAGTTCAATCAATCAATTCCAACTTTGCAAGATTCTTCCCCCCCCTCCTCCCCCCCCCCACAAGAAGTTGAAATTGACTGATTGAACCTTTTTTTTTTTTTTTTTGCACAAGGCGGCGCAGGCCTAAAGCGAAAAGGTTTTATAAAACCCAACTGAAGGCCTAGGACTGGGGTGACGGCACGCATGCCCACAGAGAGGGCTCTGAGTGCCACCTCTGGCACCCATGCCATAGGTTTGCCACCACTGGCATAGACATATGATTGCTTAGATATGAAATCAAGAAAGATGTTGACACTCCAAGAACTGAATGTGTCCTTTAATGATGCCAAATTCAGTGGTATTAGATATGATAGCTTTCAGTCATATTTATATATGCTATGTTTTAGAGAACATGAAACTATGTTTATATCTTTATGACTTTTTTGTTTGGCCCTAAACAGGCTGGCTCAAGATATTTTGCAGTTGAAATCAAGGATAAAAGAGTACTCTCTTCCTTACCCCATGCAGAAGGCATCTGGATTGGCAGTGGAACTATATTTGAATAATGACAATGAGATAGCATCCTACTAAAGGTAATAGACTGGCTTTTTAAATGTATTGATTTAATTTACTGGTGATCCAAGGATACTTAAGACTAGAGAGTATAGGGAAGAGTTTATAAAGTGTTCATAGCTTAACTCTTTAATATTTCACTACCATTTAAAAAAAAATTGGCTCCTGAAAGTTATTGTCTGAGATTTTTTTTTAAATTTCCCAACTTTGAGCAAAACAATTATGAATACTATGCCCATGTATTTTTAATTCTCTACATATTTGCCATATTCAAATTATATACATTTACTTTAAAAGGTATTACATTAATGAATCCCTGAAAACTTAGTTTTTAATACATGTTCTCTAAGCAAAGCTCATCTCTGGTAACTTCAGATACGTACAGTTGCTTTTTATAATATTAATAATAATAGTAGTAGTAGTAGTAGTAGTAGTAGTAGTAGTAGTAGTAGTAGTAATGATGATAAAGTTGGAAGAGACCTTGGAGGTCATTTAGTCCAACCCCCTGCTCAGGCAGGAAACCCTATACCATTTCGGACAAATGGCTGTCCAGTTTCTTCTTAAAAACTTCCAGTGTTGGAGCATTCACTGCTTCTGGAGGCAGGTTGTTCCACTGGTTAATTGTTCTAACTGTCAGGAAGTTTCTCCTTAGTTCTCGGTTGCTTCTCTCCTTGATTAGTTTCCACCCGTTGCTTCTTGTCCTGCCTTCAGGCGCCTTGGAAAATAGCTTGATTCCCTCTTCTTTGTGGCAACCCCTGAGATATTGGAACACTGCTATCATGTCCCCCCCTCGTCCGTCTCTTCATTAAACTAGACATGCCCAATTCCAGCAGCCTTTCCTTATATGTTTTAGCCTCCAGTCCTCAGCAACAAAAGGACACAGTTTGCTATAGTCATCTTCCAGGATACCGTCTTAAGTCCTTGAAATTTCTGGTGATCTCCCATCCACATATTGACCATGTTCATTCCTGGCTATCATCCAAACTTAAGTATGTTCAGTCAGGTAAGGGAGCCTGCTTAGGCTGATTAGGTATCATCCAGTTGTTAACCCACAGGGATCACACACTTTTTTCTATGCAATTTGTTCCTATCGTGGTCCTTTGGCTCTTCCAATATGCTCCCCTCACCACCGTAACTGAATCTATCCACTTTCTATCTTCCTTCCTTCTGCCTTTTCCCAATATTAGAGCTTTTTCCAGAGACCCAAGTCTTTACATACCATTTCAGAAAGTAGGATCATCTGACCCTGGTCATTTGTGCCTTGAGTGAGAACTCTGGCTTGATTTCTTTCAGAATCCATTGATTTATTTTCTCGGCTGACCAGTATTCTCAGGAGCCTTCTCCAATGCGGCATCGAGCCTGGTGTATTTTTAAATACTAGTAGAATGGCTCCTGGAGGAATTTGTTCTGAGCTCATCCAAAGCCCACAGAGCAAAACCCGTATCTCGTTTCTTTTCTTCATGCCTACACTCAAACAACCCACCCACCCACCATATGGCCTTTTGTGCAGGAGGCTCTCGGGGCCTCCTAAACAGCCCCTATTCGGGGAAGCTGTCGACCCAGAAAGCAAACTGTGATTCACACGCGCGCGTCCCCCCTAGAGTCTCTGTGTCAACCAGCCCTTGGTTGTGTCCTTTGCAAAAACAAAAACAACAAAAAAAAAAACCCTTTTAAGGTGATAAACAGCGATCCCTCCCTCCCAGCAAACAAAGAACAAGGCAGGTCAGTAACTCGAAGTTATCTCCGCCGATAAGCCCCACTACGTCTGCCTCCCCCCACTCCTCCGGTCCGGACGCCCCTCCAGGTTTCCCACTCCGCGCCAAGGAGGTGCGAGGGAGGGGAGCGGAGGCGGGGCCAGAGGAGGAGGAGGAGGAGCGGGCGCGCGGGCAGCGCTCCTCACATGTGGCGCGAGGCCTCCCTTCTTTAATGAAAACATGAGTCAGCGGCTGGCGTCGGCCGCGGATTTTCTAAACATTTCCTCATATCCTGAGAAAGGGGCGAACCGAGAGAGGAGGGAAAGATGGAGGCTAGAAGGAATGGGGGGGGGGGGAGGGAGGCCAGAATCGAAAGCAGGCATCCACACCACAGAGAGAGAGAGAGGGAGAGAGAGAGATGGGGTTGAGAGCTCGCAACCCTTAAAAGCCCAGTTTTGAAAGGACGGTAGATTTCTGCACCGTGCACCGACACGTGCACGCACCGATTCAGATGGGATTGTTCCGTTTGGAGGAGGGAATCCGGGCCGTTCACACCAGCTTTCCTCCCTCTGTCGTTTCCCTCCGATGTTTTTTTTGACCTGCCGCCTCTTTGGGCTGCAACATTTTTTGCATCTCCCAATTCCAGTTACTTGAAGCTAGCCCCCCCCCCCGCCCCGATCCCTAATTTGCCTCTCCTGCAGAAAGGAAAAGAAGCAAAAGGGTTCCTCTCTCTCTCTTTTTTTGCCTTTCCCTTTTCCATCCTTTCTGTCTCTGTCTGGAATACGATCCAAAAAGTTTGAACCCAAAGTAGGATTAAATCAACAACCGCAAAACCTCATTCCTGGCAAAGGCTTCTTGTTGCTTTAAAAGAACCGCTGCAGAGCTGGAGAAAAAGGCTCGGTTTAGGATCCTGTGACGAATACTCTGGGGGGCAATAAAAAAACAAACCAGAGGCTCTAGCCAGGCAGTGGGCGCTCTGGGCATCCTCCTTCCCCCCAGTCCCGCCCCTTTAAGCTTCAGACAACCCTCCCCACGCATTTTTTTTTCTCCCCCTTTTTTTTCCTTTCCTTTTTTTTTTTCTTTTTTTTTGCAAGACTGCATCGCTCAGCTGAAGGACTCGGGGCAGTCGGAGAAACTTCAGAAGAAAGATAAAACGAAGTTTGGAGGGGAGTCCCCGCAAGTTCTGGGCTCTCTTGGGCAAAAGCAGATCCGCCCTTTCTGCAAAGTTAAGGTAAGCCCTTCCATAGTCTCCTTTGCTTTTAGTTCTCCAGCTCTTATATGCTGTACCAGCCTAAAAAACAAGTTGCAAATGGAAACTTTTTTTCTTAACAGATCCAAATGTGGAGGGCTTTTGGGATCGGTTTCCAAAAGGGCAAAACACAGCATTTGCAAAGATTTAAACGCTTCATTTTCTGTCAATTTCTTTCTTTCGCTGCTTTCCAAAGAACATCTCAAGATAAAGTGGAATTACAAACCCCTTGTTTCAGGGGCTGAACTTCTAAGGTCTGAAAGAGAAATGGGGGACAAACCTGAGCTTTCAGCCCAAAGACCCCATCTCCTAATTTCAGTTTAAGATTTTCTCCTGTTTGTCTCCATCCAATAAAATACAGTGGCTAGCACTTGAAACATAAATTGTTTACAACATCCTAAGGACTCAAAAAGAAAAAAGTCTATTGGTTTCCCTGAGGATGGTTGATAGCATCTCCCTCTGCCCTGTGTATCATCCTTTTTTGTGATCGTTTTAAACTCAGATTTCAGGGGTACTACCAGTAATACTGTACCGGCTTTACTTTCATTAGTTAAAGATAAACTCCATGATGTGTGAAAACGGCTTTCTGGAGATCCAAACACTAAAAGTGTGAAAAGAAACGATATAATATTGTACTCTGTTCTCAGAATATTGCTGATAATTGCAGAAGAGAAAACTTTTAGCATAGTTGCTACTATAGCAATATCTCCTGGAAAGATAGAAATGGCTAGTTATCCTTTTCCATGTTTCAGGCATCTTCTGTATCACCTGCTTCTTAATTTTTCTCCTTTATAAAGTGTTGGCATTTATGCCTCAAGAAAAATATATTGAATTCAAAACATTCTGAGAGGGGGGTGCCCTGGTATCAAAATACCTTAGTACATGACAATTTTTCTGACTTTTCTGTAATATCTCTGTGCTGTTTTAACCAATCTGAAACTTGAAACATCCCCATTTCAAGATCCAAAGCTCCCATTCTGAACACAAATTAGAACAATTGAGCATAAAACACTTCTGGAATGGCTGGAGCAGTATTGGGATGCTTCCAGTAATGCTGGAACAACCTGTCTCGAATTTGAAACAAGTATTGTGAGCTCAGAAGAGCTCATTTAGAACTTTTCTATTACTTGACCTATGAACTCGCCAAAGTGGGTACTTCATCACACCAGTATTTCTCAGTGTGTAGTACATTTCAGTGCATGTGTGTTTTGTAGGGCATCTTCTTAACCACTGATATAAAAGAACACAAGCTACCGGTACTTGCTACAAATCCTGATTTCAGTTTCAAAAATTAACTTCCTGGGTGATCTTTGAGAAACAAGTTCATTTCAAATTCAGTTGTCGATACAGCAAAATTAACTGGTCTGTAGAATGCCATGATGACAATACTAATATATTCAATATTCAGCCATCTAGATTAAAATGCATAGGTAACTAAAATACAGCTATGAGGCAGGAACACAAATCCCATAGCCCAGGGGTGGCGAACCTTTTAGAAACCGTATGTCCAAACTGCAACCCAAAACCCACTTATGTATTGCTGGGTGCTGGATGGGAGTGGGTCTCTGGGTGGGCATGGCCCACTGGGTGGGCATGGCCTCTGCCACCCGGATCTATGCTTCCAGAGCAATTTCACGCCCCCCCCCCACGGTCAAGAGAGAGCAAGAGCACAGGCACATGTGGAGAGGCGGAGGGGAGCAGCCTGGCCCAGCCTCACTGTGGGACGATGGCACATGTGCCCACAGGGACGGCTCCCGTGCCATAGGTTTGCCACCACGGCCATAGCTGTTTATTTGAACATCCCTCTGTTTATCTGAAAGAAACACAGTTGTAACATGGGCTTGCTTTCTTGTTACTAAAATAAATTTCATCCTTTCTTTTATATGTTTCTTTTTTGGGGAGGGAAGGTTTGAACTGAACAATATTGTATATATTAATTTTATAATAATTCATGTTTCAAAGTGTCTATTATTTATTCCCAATAATGTAAAGCTATGGCTGGAAGTTATTTAGCTGGTATTGGCCTTATTATGCATTAAGTTCTTTCCAAGAATCTAGGATGCTGCAATATATCAGCATAGTATATGTGCAGATCCAAGCAGTATGGCCTTTTGCAGTTGACAGTAATTTTCTCAATGTGCAGATTTTCTATCCAGTAGTTTTGGTATGGTATCCAGTGTGCCAATGACAACTGGGACTACCATGGCCAGTTTACGCCATAATGTCTCAATTTCTATTTTCAGATCTTGATACTTTGTTATCTTTTCCAATTCTTTGTCTTTTATTTGACTATTCCCTAGTATAGTATAAGCAGGGGTAGCCAACCTTGGTTCTTTTATGACTCGTGGACTTCAACTCCCAGAATTCCTGAGCCAGCTATACTAGCTCAGGAATTCTGGGAGTTGAAGTCCATGAGTCATAAAAGAGCCAAGGTTGCCTATCCCTGGTAAAGTGCCATATCAATTATCCACACTTTCTTTGTTTCAACCACAGTTACATCTGGTGTGTTACAAGCCAAGATTTTATCAGTCTGTATTAGTAAAACCTACACTATTTTAACCTGCTCATTATTATTATTTTAAATTTATTGGCAGTCCAACTGCAATTAGAGTTTGATGACTTCTCGTGATGCATTTTAGGTTATTTAACTCTCCTCTGCTTTTCTGAAGCTTTTCTTTGAAGTATACCCAACTCTGGATCCTTCAGGAAAACAACAAACAGACCTTGAGTGCCAGAACCCTACAGAGAATATGCCCTGAGCCCAGGACTCCTTGCCTAGACTGAATTTGATGGGTTTTTTTTTTTTAATTCTTCCAGCTAGGCTTTATTCTGAAGGAACATGGAGAGATTTAGACTACTGCCCAGCCAAGGAAGCAAATGCAGCAGAGATGTTCCCTCTCCACTTCCATTCTCCCATTGCTGCTGTGGCAGCTACTTCTGAACTGCAAGGCTCAGTGCCTGAGCTTAGACTGAACTGATTTTCTACTTCTAAGCAGTGGATAGAATCCCTGGTTAATCTGTTAGCTCAGCTATCTTTGCTGCATCTGGCACACATGAATTGCTCAAATGCAGCCTTGAAGTTAAATAGAAAATGACATGCTTTCCCCCCCCCCCAAGTACTGAACAGGAATGAAATACACTATCTGCATTTGAGAATGCATTAGAATTAGGAAAAATGCAAGAGGGTTAGGTTATTTATTTGCCAGTCCTCCGAGTCAAAAGATATTTTCTAGGAAAAAGTTGAATGTTTGCATTAGAAGATCAGCAACTTCACATTTGTTTTTACTGTATTAAATTCTGAGTATCCACCCAGTATCCTTGTGTGGATATTGTCTGGACCCAGGGATTTATTTAGTTATGATTTCTCACGGGGGGCCTATGATTTCATCTGGTTACCTCTGTTTGTATCACTATTGTCATGGTTCTGAAAGAAGCAGCTTTTCAAAGAACGTTGAGGCTTTGTTTACCTTAAAGAATCCTTTTATTGCTACATAGCTTCCACACCTACATAATGTAGTCAAAAACTGAATCCTCCCTCCCCCAATCACCCATAACAAAGCATAACTCACTCCTTCATTTAACAGTCATCAATCATGTTCTCCAATTAGTTTGAAGTGGGAAGGTAACTCCTCTAGTTACAACATCTGACCTTGGAAATACTGTACTGAGATATGGTTGTGGCTATCTATTCCCGATTATCCGCTATTCTAACATTGTTTGACTTTAACTCTAGAAGTGATATATAGGTTAAATAAAACAGGTCTGCTTCTTCATTTATGTCAAGCAAGAACATCCGATGTTAGCAGTCTTGACAACTATCTTGCATCTTCCAATTCCATTTCTGTCTGTAGATAACTATTGTCTGATAGCCTGCCAACTCCCCCCAACTTTTCTTGCTTCAAATGTATTATAAAGTATTCTGGTTAGTTGCAGCTTCTAACTGTAAGTAGCTTTTAACTAACATTGCCAGAGCAAAGAACTTGGCTGTATTAGTTGGATCAGGAAAGCACATATGGGAAACTGAAAAAAAAAACACCCCTTTGAAAAAAGGCAATGGCAAATGACTTCCACATTGCTTCCACCAGAATTACATGGATGGATCACTATACTGTAAACACCAGGTCCTAAGCTAGACACAAGAGAGCCTCTAATCTAAGTTTTAGCTTCAATATGCAATATTCTAATTAGCTTGTATGATAACATTTTTTAAAATACTGAGATCTCTAAGCATTTTTAAAAAACGTTTACTATTTAGAGAAATCACTTCTTTTTAAATCAAATGTACTAATAGTAGTCTTCCCCCCCCCTTGGTGCACTCATGTGTTTCACAGGAATTACATCGTGATCACTATTTCCAATTAATTCATTAGTCTCTGTGTTTAATTGCTTATTTTGGTCATAGACCAACATAAAGCAACATAACAATTGTTCTAAAATAGAAGTAAAACATCATACTGAAATAATACAAAAGTAAAAATTAAGAATTATTGTCATAGAATTGCAAAGTATATGGATTAAAGCCAGATAGAAACTTATAAAATTACAAACTATAGTCTAAATGTTTTACTTAATTAAGATAGATAACTATAGATATATAGAGAAGATGTAAAAGAGGATCTATAAGATTTTATGAGAATGTAAAGTTATCCCAACTTATACTGTACTGAATCTTGTACCTGCTGAAGCCCTACTAGGGCTTGACTGGGATTATGAGAGTTATGATCCAACCAATCACAGCAAGAAAATACCAAGATAAGACATGGAATGCTTTTGTATAAGGTAGACAGGATTATAAGATATATTGAATTATGGCAACATAGGCAAAGTTCAGCATCACTTCACATGGTGCAGCTATTTATCTTTGATCATAGTTCTGACACAAAACTGGGCTACCCTACAGTAGTAGCCAAAATTGTGGAAACCTTTTGGGAAAAGTGTACAGTAGAAATGTTGTACACTTTGGTTAAGTTTCCACCAATTTTTCTTCTAATTTTTTTATAACTGTAGCCTTGTTCACTTAATAATACTACTTTACATTGCTTTCTGGGCAACCAGTCAACTCTTTGCACCATTACTTTAATTTTTTTACATTTTACAAGCTCACTAAATGAAAGAACACAAAAAACCACAACCAACTTGATAGCGATCACATAACACACTGACAAATGTCCTCCTCTCAGCTTCAATACATGACATCAATAACTGAATCCTACTGTGATCTGATTGGCTCATTGCCAAAACAAGATGACACCTGATTGGCTCTCTAAACACTCCTGCTCATTGGCTACAATCAGATGAAGGAAAGCTACCTGATATCAACCTAAGCAAGTTGTGTTTCATTTTTCTGGTTATTTGGCTATAACTTTTCATAGAATATAGTACAGATAATAAATAGAATACTATGTTGTATTACATTCTTGATTAAATTATCTTTTCATTGATATATAATTTTATGGTACTACTCCAAAAAAAATGGTGTTATTAGCCATCAAACCTCAAAAATACTTTTCCCAAAAGGTTTCCACAATTTTGGCCACTACTGTATCTAAAATCCCTGCCTTCTGGTCAGTTAACAGAAGACTAAGGTAATCAGCCTCCAACCTGACTAGGTATCATATGGTAAATGGAGAAATATACATATCTTGTAGATTTCTACTAAAAAAGCAGTAGTAACACATGACCCACATTTACAATTTCTTCTTCACCAGAGGGACAGAGGTAGCAGCAGCTCTTTAGATATATTCTAGAATCTTCCTTCCAAAAGAGCATTAGGGCAGGCTAATGTAAAAGATCTTGTGTGTTGAGGAATAATATTGTACATTTTTGTGAATTCATTTAATATATGGTGGAACTTGGCTAAGATCATTTTGCAGGACTATATATCTGGCATGTTGCTTGAAAGATGCTTTGGCCATCAGTCCCATTGAAATCAATACATCAGAGAAGACTCTATAGTGCCTTAGAGTGGTACCAAGTAGTTTCTACACAAAGTGTAAAACAGATTGTACAACTGGGGGTCAGTGGTGGAGAGCAACATCTAATGGTTCTAAATTCTTATATGCACATACTTGGAAGTTTTAAGACAGCTGCATTATTACTTTGGCTTCAAATACTTTTACTCCACTAGGTATGTAATTACCTTCTATCATACCGAAAAATCTTAGTATGGCAACTACTTATAGAGGTTGAGTTTGGAGCCTGCATAAGCCAGTGGCATAGAAAACAAGTCCCAGATATTTGAAGGCCTGAACCCATTCAGTGTTATTCCCTTTCACTTGTCTCCTATACTTCTGTCTAAAAAGCTTTTTGAAACAACCATGGTTTTTATTTTTTTGCTAATTAATAATTAAATAGTTTGCGCACTTGACTTAGGGTTTCTCTTCAAGCCAATGGGTGAAATAGAAATGATGGCTGCATTATCTGAATATAAAAGTAGTACAGTAGGTCTACCAGCCAGATTTGGAGGATGATGGTCTAAATTTTGTGAGACTTGCTGCCATATGATTAATAAATTAGTACTTGAATATCAGACAGAAATCTGGATACTAAAGATTTATATGGTTGCTTTTGTTCTGGTCAGCTGGTTGATTATTCTGGGTCACCAAAGATATGGGAATTGAAACATCACCAGAAAACTTAAAATTCTAGACCATCATTTATGAAAATGGACTTCTAGCCACTCTACGCAGCCCTTCAACATTTTAGATCTCCAAGAGTCAAGCATGCTGGAATTTGAAGAAAATTGTCTTCTAGGCAATATTTCCTGCCTGGAAAAAAAATACTTCCCACCTGATTAACAGTCAGACACAGTATTTAAACTAGTTGGGACATAACATACTCTAGGAAGCATTAATTGATCCGAGAGTAAGAACAAGTATGAGGCATATAAAATTATATATGTAATAAAACCTGTATTGAGTAAAAGAACCCCCTCTACATTGCTTTTCCTAACTGTTTTTCCATGGATTGTGGTAACTGAATTCTAATTCTGTATTTGGTTTTGGATATTCAGCTTTCTTCTGGCTTGTAACTTGATTGATATCCTCTCCTGTCCTGGAGGAAGATTCTGGCGTTAGAAAACCAAGAGAAGGAAGACCTTGAAGTTGACAGAAGCAGGAAGTGGTAGTTTCCAAGAGAAAATTCTCTTGGATGTAGAAAATTTCTGATTGAAATTCTTGTGCTAACCTGCTTTCATAGAAAGTAAGGGTAACAGAGGATATAAGCTTAAGTGATAGAAAACTCAAGACACTTGAGTTTTTCTTCATGACTTCAAAGTTTATGGACATTTTACTTCTCTAGGCCTGAGTCTTGTATTTATTGAGGAAAGTTACAATTTGAATAGCTGTTATCAGAGCCCTTTGCTCTTCTTTTATTTGGTGTGATCCCACTTGCATTTTCCTACTGCTGTCCTGCTAAAAGCACAACATTAATTTTGCCTGGGCTCAGCTTTAACCTCTAGCCTTCTGTTGGTACTCCTGACCTACTGCCTGACCTCTACAGTATTCCCCACTGACCTCTTCTGTTCTTTGTCTATCCCTAACATTGCCAGCTTTAGTATGATAAAGTACTAAAGCTAACATGCAGTGGGACATGTGCAAGCAATGTGTCAGGCAGTCTGGAACTGTCAGCTCCTTGCAGTTACTGCCACTAAGCAAGACAGAATGCCTGATACTAGCCCCTTCCCCTTAATCTCAGGGTTTCGATGACAAACGGCACAACTCATCTATATGATCTTCATGTATAGCAGCATATGTGCAATTCTTCCATGAATCTTTTCTTGGGCTATGACTACAATGTTTAAAGTTCAGAAACCACCTCTAGCGTCACAATTTTATGGTTGGTCATAGTCAGCCAAATGTTTAGACTGGATTTGGCATTTTTGCCTTCCCATCCATTCCTTCCTAAAGACCTGGGGTAGGTAGATTTATGATGATGATGATGATGATGATGGATCACACAGCACAATGCCTAGGCTAGAGTTGGCATTTTTATCCACTGTTTGAATCCTTCCCAAGGACCTGGGAGTGGCAGATGATATTGTTTGAGGGCATTAAAGATACTGTTGCTGGATGTAAACTGTTTCATGCAAAGCTGCCTTTTGCAATTTTCAGGTGCTGATTTTTTTTTTCCCCCATTATGGTTAGTCACACAGCCAAATGTTCAGACTGGATTTGGCATTTTTACCCCCTTATCAAGTCCTTCCCAAAGATCTGGGATAGGAAGATGTTTTATGATATTAGAGGTATTGTCGCAGGATAATTCCACCTTTTTTATGTATAACTCAAGGTGACAAACATATCTAATAAAAGTAGTTTTGTTTAATAACTGTCTCATTTAGCTACCATTCACACTCACATTTATGACTTTTTCAAATCTATAAAGCAAGCATTTCGCTTAACAACCTAGTTGCCAGGCCCAATTATGATTGCTAAATGTATTCCTGCCTCCTGTTTTCTCCACCACAACCCTGTGAGATAAGTTTCTTTTATTACTTCTTGACTCTGGTTTAAAAGAACACATAGATTAATAGATACTCTTTATTGTTAGTGTTAGTCTATGACCTGAGAATTGTGATTTGAATCATTTGACTCTGTTACAGTTCAGGACAATGTTCTCATTGATTGTAATGGATACAAAGTTAAAGCTTGTTCTGACTTTCAAATTGTTCTGGTCTGGCTTATCCTGGCAGATAACTAAAAGACATAACAAATGATGCTGGGAATTGTGTTCGTTTGTATAAACAAAAAGGGGGAAAAAATCCCTTTAAAATGTATGAAAGGAATGCATGTGTTGTTTCTTGGCATTCATGTTTAAATAAATCTACAGAGTCCTTTCCAATCTGATGAGTAACGGGGCATAATTAAGTTTCTGCTTAATTATGCATTATTATAAGTTATTGCTTGTATACTCTCTGAATATATTAATATTACTTGTAGAAACCATGGGTTTACTCTCTGTTTCAAACATGCACACCCATATTTCTAAGCTTATTAATATCCCCTTGGTATTCTACTGATCAGTTGCTACTGGAATGTAAAATTGCAAAAGTTAAAGTGCACAACAAAAATATTTGTGGCTTTGTTTAGATATTTGGATCCTATCTATTGTTTATTTAAATACTTGTTATCTTTTTTAGTGTAAGGGAGCGGGAAGTCTAGACTAGCCAATTCAAATCGGTGAGGAAAAAAAGTAACAAGTAGACCATAGGTAATTGAACTTAAAAAGCAGTTCATAAGAAGAATGTATCTTTACAGGAACAAAGTGTTATCATGCTGTCAGATAAAAATGCACGAGAGCTGTGAATCCATCATTTTTTATTAAAAGGAAATATTTTTGTAAGCAAGGCATCCCAAAAAACAAAAACAAGGGACCAACATGCCACTGAGGTGTGGGAGGGATACATTCTTCTTCATTCTTGATTACAATTTCTTCAATTTTGTTCCTGTTGTAAAGACTAAGTAAGCTAAGAACAAATTCATTCAGCCTCCAGTGTTCCTTAAAAATTCATCAATTGACGTGGAAGAAAAAGTATATTAAGTTAAATTAAAATAGCATGGAATGGAACGGAGTGGAACGGAACAGAACAGAACAGAACAAAACAGAACAGAAAAGAAGCTGGAACAGATCTTGGAGGCCTTCTAGTCCAGGAAAAGAAGAGAATGAATGTTGGGAACACAAGAGTCTACTCTTTCATATTCCCAGCAGTAAGAATAATCTCCTTTCTCACTGAGATCTTTTGACTTTCACAGAGATTGGCTTGTTTTTATAAAGAATGAAAGAAAATTAAAAAAAAAATCTTGCAGAAATAAAATAAAAGCTAAGGCAGTAGGATTTCTGCAAGTCTTAGTGGGTAGTTCTTTTGCAATAACTAAAACAAAGAAATGCTTCAACTCATTTCCAGAACACTGCTTTTAGTGTGAACGTATTAAAAGCCTGTGGGATAGCTCTGTATCACAGCAGTGACAAAGCATCTCATGGCACCATAATATAGTGGCAAATATATACAGAAATTATCCAACTCTATCAACAATCCTTAAGATTCATAAATCATGCAGTAATAAATGTTACAAATACCACAAAACATGAAATGCCATGAAACAGAAGGAACATTTTACAGTATGTGGTGACAAGTAAAAAAGTACTGAAAACATATATACATAGTACAATACAGAAAATTATGAAAATCAAATTTGAAATGAAACTACATTTCTTCTTATTACATAGAATCCTAGAAAAAAAATCCCATAATTTACTGAGCTTCTATATATGCTCACAGCAGCAAGAACATCACTGGAAGGAAGATACAAGTCTGAAAATATCTCTTTGGGAACTTAAACCTGGAGAATATGGCAAAGAACAGTCAGAAATAGAGAATGACCCCCCCAAAAAATGTCTGGGAAAATACATGGCCATCTTGTCATTTTTGTCATTCAGTTATCTAATGTTGGATAGGGAGGTTGATAGTTTGTCTTAGTATCCTTTAGTATTTCTCTCCTTACTGACTTAGTATATACACAATATGGGTCGCTATGATTTTCCTCCTGTTATGACAAATTCTATAGCTCCATAAATTTTGCATTTTTCATCCAATGATATAAAAATCCTTGGGGGTAGGGGAGAAACCTGGACATTGCATGACTTCAGCCAATTTTCATTCTCAGTGATCTATATGGGGTTTATATCAAGCTCTGATATTTGGGGACTGAACAGTTAATATTCTGGCTTCTCCAGCTTGAAAGAATTTTTCTCCTAGTTTCAACTATGTGTTGGAAAATGCCCAAGTCTGCAGTTCTTTAGAAATCAGGAATATTTTAAAAAAAAATGCATCCACAAGCCCCAAAGAAATAAAAAAATTATTTTATAGCTTGTCCAAGGCAAGAGAGAAAGATAAATAATGCCACAGAACTGAGGTGGCGTCTAGTTTACAAAGAGGGAACACCATCTTTAGAATGGAGACTCAAGATGATTTGTTTTCTCCTGGCCCTGATTCAGAGTAAACCACAAGCAAACATATTTTCAGTATACTCTCAGTATAAATAAGACAATGAGACTTGCCAGTAAAAGCAATTCAAACATGAATGTAGCAATTTAATTGGTGCCAATTACTGTGTCTTGGTAATGTTGAGAATTCAGCCACAACTCCTTAAAATCCTGCATGTCCAAGAAAATGATAGTACTGGAAAAGTGATACAAATGGATTATCTTTGTGTTGGGAATCTATTTCCCAATCTTTGTGTTGGGAATCTATTTCCTTTTTCCTGTAAATGAGCAGTTATGAGATGTACAAAAGCAAGATTTTGTCAGACTTGGTCACTTGGAAACATCAGCAACTTCTTAGTGATCATTAGTATTTTAGGATCACCTTCTTTTATAGGTAATGTGAGGTATCAGCATTTCTTTTCCTGTGCATCTGATTTTAATTTAAACTCATCTGATATAATATATTAGGATTTTATGTTTCACTTTAGTTATTTATGTCCATGCAATTACTGTGTCGTTATTTGCAGATTCAGTCTGCACACACACACACACACACACACATGTATTGTTCAAAGTTAAGAGCATTCAAATGTGCACAAGATACTTTAACTCAAATGCCAATATTACTTGTCTCCTTGTTTTTATTGTTTCCCAATCTAATAGGGTTTATCTACATACCTTTCCTTCTGGTTTTTATATCAATACATCAATGCAAGTTATGACCTGCTCTTTAGCTCAGTACACTTCTTAGCTTACTCATTGGATTTAAGGCAGTGAGTTCATGGTTCAGGCAAACTAATGCAATTCACTGAGTGAGCCAGGAAAAAAAAAGAGTTCCTGTAAAATATCAGGAAGGGAAGCTTCAAAGCCTCAGCCTAGTTTGCGATCTAATGGGCTGATTTCATCCTTCAAAATATTGTGGAGAAAACCCATAATTGGCATATAATGAAATATTGCAGCATGCAAACTGGGAGATGCTATTTGGTTTGCAGCCAGAAAAGCTGAAATACTGAAGTTGTATCCAGGCTGAAGTTGGTTAGCCCTTCTGAGCAAACTACTTTGCAATTTAATGAAGTTTCCCCATCAACTTAATAATATTATTGAGTCTCTTCACGCTCTTCCTTCTCAGCTCCTCATCCATTGTGCCCCATTCAACTTGGTTGCTGCAATGTGATTTTCTTATCCTGATTAGTTTCATACAGGTTTTGGGTCTACAATTAGACAGTATATCAGTATAGATAGTGAATAGCTTAGCTGCTTACTTTTTTCATGTATTTTTATGCTGAGTTTTCAACTTGGGTATCTGTCAAGCACAAGCAACCAGAACAACTCCAGAATGATAAAATGGGGTTCTTTATTGTTGATGATCAGTTTACAAAAATCTCACCAGATTGTTTGCCTTCCCTTGGGAAATGGCAGACAGAGACCTAAAGAAGACCTCAAGCATTTCCTCCCCTGAATGAACTCTAAGCTGGAATGTCTTTTACCCACTCACCTCCAGTTGGGGCCTCCTCTCCTTCAGCTGGTGGTTCTCTCACACTTTCCCCATCCCACCCACCCATAAAAAAAACACTAGATAAAATTAGACATGGAAAATGTTTCAAGCAAAAATGTCAGTCAAATGAATAAAGCAAATGAATAAAAAAATACCTTTTAATATTGGTCGACAAAAATGTCCTCCAGGGAAGAGGTTTATGCATTTTCAGATGAAAGGATTGGAATAAACAATGACATTCTTGTTTCAAGCATAATAGCCTTTACCTTATGACAAATAAAAACACAAAGTTGATTAGATGACCAAATAGGAATGAAGGCTTATTCCTATGCCTTGAAATTTCTAATTAGTACCAGGTTACACTGATACTATTTTTGCACTATGGCACTGTGAACTGTGTATGTATAAGGTAGGTGATTCCTGCAATTTGGAGGTGATTGGCATGTTTGGAAGACATCTTAGGGTGTTTTTACAAGATGACTGCCATGAGGAACATGACTAGTTATAAGGCACTGACTTACTAGAATGTTCCTTGCCACCCAAGTTCCCCTAGCTCCCAGAATGCTCCATGCTACCTATAAAAATATCAATTTTCTGGGCAGGTAGGCACAGTCCAAAATAGGACTGCCTATCCTTATTTTTCTAAAGAGAATGTTATTTTTTAAGAAAATAAAACTTCATTTTTATAAGGTCTGCTTAGAATTCAGAGGCACTTCTAAAAATAAAGGGGGGGGGCACTGATGTTACTCAAGAAGATTTGTTTTTAAAAGTAGGAAATTGAATAGTGCCTGGAGATTTGTGAGGTGAAAGAATTGCCCATAGATCTAAACCCTTGAATTTTTGGAAAAGAGTCAAAACTAAATCAATTTTATAAAGTACTGAAAATATAGTTCATTTGTATTCTGATTGTAGGAATCCTGTGAAGTACTGGCATGCATCTCTAGGGTACATAAAGTTCCCTGGTTTTCTTCCAGTATCTAATATTCCGTCTTAATGGGTATTTCAATTAACCTTCTATTAGTGTGTTTATAATGGTCATGTTGCACATGTCCAACAGTGCTTTTTTTTCATTATAGTAATAAATAAGCAGCAAAGCATCTTTGTCTTACCACTGTTCTTGCCTTCAGTGAGAAAACAGGGAAAATGATTCTTCTGCAACAACCTTCTTCAACCCAATATTCTCCAGATGCACACGCTGATAAGGAGATTGTGGAATTGCCATCTCAACACACCTGGAAAATACCGGGTCGAAGAAGTCTGTTCCGGATTATATGCCATGAATTGATAAAAGACCATTCCTATTAAAAAATCAAACTTTAGAAGATCTCATGTGCAAATAACATGAAATAATATATTCCAAAATAAAATAAGTTTTTTAAAAAATTGTGCTTTTAAATGTTAGAAGAAAAGTCAGCTGCCCAATACTTTTTCATTTCCAAAAATGTTTGGAGGGAACTGGAAGAATAAACTAATTACGTAGCAGAGATTAGAAGGACTTTTTCAATGTACAACATATGGGTAATTGCCAGGGTTTAAAATTGTTTTAATCCTCCCCCTCTTCATTCCCCATTATACTAAGGCCTGGTTCCACATTTCTTTTCCTAAATGTGGAAATGTCCAGGTATATGTTTGACTCTAATGTGGAGAAAAGATTTTGATAGCTGGCAAAGAACTGTTACTATGGAAATTATGATTAGCTGTCTCAGTGTAACTGTTGTTAATACTAACTTTATCCCACGTTTTCAAGATGGGGCCTTATGACTCAGGAGTGTTCCACACTGCTTTCACTTAGAGAAATTAACAATCACAAAGACTTGTCCCAAGAGATTTGGCCCAAGCTGGGAGGACACAGTCTACTTTCTAAAGGAAAAAAACAGGCAATGCAAGTGAAAACTATGTTGATGCCGAATTTTGGGCCAGAGTTAGCCAAAACATTTTGCTCTCTAAATCAGTCTGTTCAGTCCACCAACTAAAGGTACTCATATTGTTAGTGTGCAAATCCCCCCTTTTCTGACTGGGAAATGAAAAAAACATTTGCTGTTCATGATAGCCCAACTGGGTGCCTGCCTACCACTGCTAAAGCTTGGCTTATCTCAGGACAGTGCATAAATACAAGTTAGCAGAAAGAACAGCCCAGAATAGCATTAATTTGTACAGATCTGTGAATGGAATTTAAGAAGCCATTTTCTCAACTTTATGCTGGAATTAAGAAAAAAAAACATGGAAAGAATTGTGGTGTTAAAAATGAAAAATGGCACAAGAGCTTTAAAAAAATTAGAAAATGCATATAATTATAAACTTGTATACAATGTTCATAAACACATACATACACATGCCATAGTATATATGACTGAAATAGCAGGAGATGTGTTTTCTGGAGATTAATCCAGCACTTGGTTCCTGCTTTCTGCTGCATTCTCAGGTATATCCTTCTATGTCCATAAAGGTATTTTCCCATAAACAGTTCCAAGATTTTTTTTGTCTGCTTTTCCAAAGCAACCTAATGCTCTCTGGGACTGTTTCTTGATGCTAACAAGGAGAAAGAGGAAGCATATGCGTTGAGTGGGGTGAATATCAATGCTCTGAGACTTATTTATAACATTGGCATTTTGCCAAACAGATGTTTCATTTTATTTTAAGCCTTTATAACACAAACCACTTCTTTTCTGTTTCTCTCTTAGCCCCTGAAATGGAGTAGGAAGGTCATGATGTGGTCCGATATACTTTTTGAAGAATTAACTAATTCTTCTGAGGAATTGACTAATAAGTCTGTTCATGATCACACATGATTCTTGCTCATTTGTTAGTCTTGGTGTGCACAGAACTGCTCCTTCTGCCTATTATGCATAATCTAGCTCCATGAGAAAGGTCCACAGATACAAGCTCAGTTCCAGAAAGGTTTAAAGAGGTACATATATATTTATTTATATACTTAACATGCTTGCTTATTTATAAGTCAGAAGTTATAATATCCAAATATATGCTAAATCTCCATAAACTTCTGAGGCAATCTGTTTTTTTATGAGAAAATAGTTAAGATCAGAGATGCTGAGTCACATAACTGGGGTCATGCATAATATATAAAAACAATCATAATTGTTTCCAATAGTCATTTCCTCTATTATAACTGTGTTGCTCATTACAGATACTTGCCAAACTTTTTCAAAGGTCAGACACTCAAGCAGTGAACATCTGGAAATTCAAGACTGCTTCAGATAGATCTCACTGCATATAACTGTATCATATGTGTGTGCAGGTTGAGGCTTGCTTAACATCAGGAGAATGTTGACAACTGCTAGCTTGTGCCACTGCTGCCAGGATGAAAATGTAGCATCAAACTTGGGGTTTTTATAGTTCTTATTCCTGAAGAATGGTAAATCCTCCAATGTGGCACAGAGGTTTTTATGCAGTTGGATCGCCAACTCTAAACCATGAAGTTAGTGCCCTAAAGTCCATCTCCCTGCCCCTTAATCAATATATAATATCATTTTTAACTATCCTTGCCTCCATTTTATTTTTTTTATTTTCAGTTTTTGTTTTTAACATTTTCATTTTACACCACTCAGAGTCACTCTGTGAGGGAGATGGGCAGTTTCTACATGAAACAAACAAACAGACAAATACCTGGTGCTCTCCAGATGCAACAGAACAATAACTTCCAAAATTCTTGGCAGTTTGACTGTCAGAGATGGATCCCTTATTATCGGTTTTCTTCTCACTCTGTTTAGTGATCCATAGTAAAAAAGGGAACATTGCTATCATAGGCCCCTGTTACAAAAGTTGGTGAGAAATCAGGAAGAATGCAAACTGATAAACTGCATGACCTTCATTGCCTGTATATTAATGCTTAGGTAATGGGGGGGGGACAAGGTGAGCTTGAACTCAAAACATATGCTAGAAGGTACATATGAGATCCATTTCTCACACAGTCACAAGCAAACAGCCTAATCTCAGTTCAATCCCTTACAGTGTCAAAACAAAAGATGTGAAACCATCCCTCCCACAAGGAATGTTTTCTATCACAAGAATTTAAATTTTGCAGCTGGCTTCTTAATTAGCTGTTCCAGGATACAATCTTTTAAGGTATTTAGAAATGTGATCCATTTGTTGTGTCCAGAATACTTATTTCCTAATATTTATCTGGGGTTGCATGTCATCCATGCTGCCTTTTCCCAATGCCTCTATAATTTCATTTCTCTCCATTTGTAGGTCATCTTTAGTTTCTTGGCCAAGAGAGCAGCAAACACCTCACACTTACTTGATTCTGGACATCCAAAGTGATTCAGTGGAAGGGTCTGCTCCATTTGTAAGTTCTTATGGAAGCCTCTGCCCTTTCTGACATGCAGGATATTTCTGCCCTTAGTATACCCTCCCTGCCTTTTCAACAGACAACTGTGTCCTATTGGTTGTTTCTATTCTGTTTCTCTAATGTCTAATCCTCCAACCCTCCACCTTGGCTTTCAGTTCCAGGCATTTGCCCCTAAACAGTCTCTCTCACCTTTTGATTTCCTGTGATCTGCACATTTATCCACATGATCTCTGTTTTCTTGATTATTCTTATTTCTTAGAAAAATCATCCCCATCCCCTTGCCCTCTTTCCAATCAACCTTTGGGTTTGTTTTTGAGTTTGTTTTTACTTTCTAATGATCTTTTTATTGTGAAGTATATTTTGTTTCTTGTAGTTTGTATTTGTAGTGTACGCTGCCTAGAATCTGCTGGTATTAGGATGAGTTATAAGTACCATTAAAATATGTATTCATCATATCACAACAGTTTCCCTCCCCACCCGCTCAACATCAGTTTAAACTGTTCTACTATAAAAGTATATTACACATACAGTAAGTGTGTAATATTCTTCTGATTGAAATGGAGCCCACCCTTTATAACCTGGATTATTTCCAGACTTATTCCTAGTGCCTCAGAAATCTAAATTTAACTTGTTGGCACTCTTTTCTTACCCATGCAAGGAATTTACTCAGCTCAGCCGAATTGCCTGCTTGTGGAACAGGTAACATTTCTGGGAAAGCAATGTTGTGAGGGACCTGGAAAATGACCTACACAATAGCCTAAATTTAGCTTCCAGGGCATTTCATAGACAATTGGTATCAGCAGACACCAAATTATTGGTTGCTTCCTAGCATTACCTCCCAGACTATCTAGATGGTACATAAAGAGATGAGGAACTGGTATGTATGTTTAATTCTGCACAAAATTTGAGGGAATGAACTTAGCATTACAGAGAGCATATGGGTTATACAAGTAGAAAGAATGTACTGGGTTGTTGTTGTTGTTGTTAATTGCGAAGTCGTGTCCAACCCATCGCGACCCCATGGACAACATTCCTCCAGGTCTTCCTGTCCTCTACCATCTTCTGGAGTCCATTTAAGTTCACACCTACTGCTTCAGTGACTCCATCCAGCCATCTCATTCTCTGTTGTCCCATTCTTCTGTTGCCCTCAATCTTTCCCAGCATTAGGTCCTTCTCCAGTGAGTCCTTCCTTCTCATTAGGTGACCAAAGTATTTGAGTTTCAACTTCAGGATCTGGCCTTCTAAAGAGCAGTCGGGGTTGATCTCTTCTAGGACTGACCGGTTTGAACGCCTTGCAGTCCAAGGGACTCGCAGGAGTCTTCTCCAGCACCATAGTTCAAAGGCCTCAATTCTTTTGCGCTCAGCCTTTCTTATGGTCCAACTTTCACAGCCATACATTGCAACTGGGAAAACCATGGCCTGGACTATACGCACTTTTGTTGGCAGGGTGATGTCTCTGCTTTTTAGTATGCTGTCTAGATTTGCCATAGCTTTCCTCCCCAGGAGCAAGCGTCTTTTAATTTCTTGGCTGCAGTCCCCATCTGAGGTGATCTTGGAGCCCAGAAAAATAAAATCTGTCACTACCTCCATTTCTTCCCCATCTATTTGCCAGGAATTGAGAGGGCCGGATGCCATGATTTTGGTTTTCTTAATGTTGAGTTTCAAGCCAACTTTTGCACTCTCCTTCTTCACCCGCATCAAGAGGCTCTTTAGTTCCTCTTCACTTTCTGCCATTAGAGTGGTATCATCTGCATATCTTAGGTTGTTGATATTTCTCCCGGCAATCTTAATTCCAACTTTTGATTCATCTAGCCCTGCCTTTCTCATGATGTGCTCTGCATATAAGTTAAATAGGCAGGGCGACAGTATACAGCCTTGCCGGACTCCTTTTCCAATTTTGAACCAATCAGTGGTTCCGTGTCCAGTTCTCACTGTTGCTTCTTGACCCGCATATAGGTTTCTCAAGAGACAAATGAGATGGTCTGGTACTCCCATCTCTTTAAGAACTTGCCACAATTTGTTGTGATCCACACAATCAAAGGCTTTTGCATAGTCAATGAAGCAGAAGTAGATGTTTTTCTGGAACTCCCTAGCTTTCTCCATGATCCAGCGTATGTTGGCAATTTGATCTCTAGTTCCTCTGCCTCTTCGAAATCCTGCCTGTACTTCTGGTAGTTCTCGATCCACATACTGCTGGAGTCTAGCTTGTAGGATTTTAAGCATAACTTTACTAGCATGTGAAATGAGTGCAATGGTGCGATAGTTTGAACATTCTTTGGCATTGCCTTTCTTTGGAATTGGAATGTAAACTGACCTTTTCCAATCCTGTGGCCACTGTTGAGTTTTCCAAATTTGCTGGCAAATTGAGTGTAGCACTTTTACTGCATCGTCTTTTAAGATTTTGAATAGCTCAGCTGGAATACTGTCACCTCCACTAGCTTTGTTGTTGCTCAGATTTTCTAAGGCCCATTTCACTTCACATTCTAGGATGTCTGGTTCAAGGTCAGTGACCATCTCATTGTGGTTATCTGGGATGTTAAGCTCATTCTTGTATAGTTCTTCTGTGTAGTTTTGCCATCTCTTCTTAATCTCTTCTGCCTCTGTTAGGTCCTGCCATTTTGGTCCTTTATCATGCCCATCTTTGTATGAAACGTTCCCTTCATATCTCCAATTTTCTTGAAGAGATCTCTGGTCCTCCCTATTCTGTTGTTTTCTTCTATTTCTTTGCACTGTTCATTTAAGAAGGCATTCTTATCTCTTCTAGCTACTCTCTGGAATTCTGCATTCAATTGGGTGTATCTTTCTCTTTCTCCTTTGCCTTTCGCTTCCCTTCTTTCCTCAGCTATTTGCAAAGCTTCCTCAGACAGCCATTTTGCTTTCTTGCATTTCTTTTTCTTTGGGATGGTTTTAGTTGCTACCTCTTGTACAATGTTGCGAACTTCCATCCATAGTTCTTCAGGCACTCTGTCTATCAGATCTAATTCCTTAAATCTATTTGTCACCTCTACTGTATATTCATCAGGAATATGATTTAGTTCATACCTGAGTGGCCTAGTGCTTTTCCCTACTTTTTTCAATTTAAGCCTAAATTTTGCAACGAGAAGCTCATGATCTGAGCCACAGTCAGCTCCTGGTCTTGTTTTTACTGACTGTATAGAGCTTCTCCATCTTTGGCTGCAGAGCACATAGTCAATCTGATTTCTATGTTGACCGTCTGGTGATGTCCATGTGTAGAGCCGTCTCTTGGGTTGTTGGAAAAGAGTGTTTGTTATGACCATCGTATTCTCTTGACAAAATTCTATCAGCCTGTGCCCTGCTTCATTTTGTACTCCAAGGCCAAACTTGCCTGTTATTCCGGTTATCTTTTGGCTTCCTACCTTAGCATTCCAATCCCCCATGATGATAAGGACATCATTTTTTGGTGTTAATTCTATAAGGTGCTGTAGGGCTTCATAGAACCGGTCAATTTCATCCTCTTCAGCACCAGTGGTTGGGGCATAGATTTGGACTATTGTGATATTGAATGGTTTGCCTTGGATTCGAATTGAGATCATTCTGTCATTTTGGGGATTGTATCCCAGTATTGCTTTTCCTATTCTTTTATTGACTATGAAGGCTACTCCATTTCTTCTGAGGGATTCTTGCCCACAGTAGTATACCTGATGGTCATCTGAGTTAAATTCACCCATTCCTGTCCATTTTAGTTCGCTGATTCCTAAGATGTCGATGTTCAGTCTTGTCATCTCTTTTTTGACTACGTCTAGCTTGCCTTGATTCATGGATCTTACATTCCAGGTTCCTATGGAGAAAAAATCTTTACAGCATCGGACTTTCCTTTCACCACCAGATATATCCACAGCTGAGCGTCCTTTTGGCTTTGGCCCAGTCGCTTCATTCTTTCTGGCGCTACTAGTACTAGCCCTCTGCTCTTCCCCAGTAGCATATTGGACACCTTCCGACCTGAGGGGCTCATCTTCCAGCGTCATATCTTTTTGCCTTTTAGTACTGTCCATGGGGTTTTCATGGCAAAGATACTGGAGTGGTTTGCCATTTCCTTCTCCAGCGGATCACATTTTGTCAGAACTCTCTGCTATGACCTGTCTGTCTTGGGTGGCCCTGCACGGCATAGCTTATAGCTTCATTGAGTTACTCAAGCCCCTTTGCCACGACAAGGCAGTAATCCATAAAGGGGCATACTGGGTTAAGTATGTAGAAATATCTCTTGCCAACTATTTAACCAAGAAGATAATGTGGATAATGTTTTTTCCAAAAACAAAATGCAGATCTTTCAAAAAGCCATGAACTAATAGTGACCGGAGACTTTAATTACCCTGATGTCTATTGGGAGATAAACTCAACTAAGAACATTTTACCAAGAAATTCCTCATTGGTTTTGCTGATAACTTTCTCCTTCAAAGGATGAGAGAAAGCATCAGGGGGATCAACTTTATCTGATACCAATCCTTAGGAACCTCCACATGAGATGGTTATAATATTCCAGGGTTGGCTCCATTTCTTGGGAACTCACAGCCTCATTCCTGTTCAACGGCTGCATACTGTATATTAAAGTGTGCATATGTTTAATTTTTATTAAAGAAATTTTTAACAAAAGTCATAAGAGAAAAAAAGACAGTCGTGAAAAAAGAAAATAGAAAAAGAAAAGAAAGGTTATAAAGAAATAGCTTCTTGACAGCAGCTATACATTTTTACTTTGCCTTCTCTGTCCTTCTTTCCATAAGCTATCCTTTCTAATCTTCAAACCCATAATAAATCACAAGTTCATTTTTCTTTTTTCACCAAAAAGTCCATAAGGGGTTTCCAGTCACTAATAAATGCAGTTGCTGATCTTTTTCTAATCAAACAGGTAAATTTCACCTTCTCTGCTAATTCTGAATGTATTAAATTCTGATTCAGTTGTGAAACATTCAACAATGTTGCAAGTCTACGTTTTCACTGAGCTACTGGAGATTAAAAAGGAACAGTTGCAAAAAATTCTAAGTAGGAAGTCAGTATGAATTTAAAAAATAATTATCTCAAAATTTAAAAAAGTGGAAAGGCCAGAAATGTCATCAATGAAGAATATATACAGGTTACGCAGATGTATAAAGATTTTTCAGGAAAATCTACTGCTCGCAATGAGTTGAGATTAATGTAAAACAAGAACAATGGAAAAGACTACAGATAGTCTCAAAATTAAAAGTATAACAGGTACTTACTGAAAATGGCAAAAGGCTAATAGATAACAAGAGAAAAGAAATTTTATTCTGACTCAGTCTTTTCTAAGATAGTTAATCACTAATTGTGAAGGTGAGATTGATGGACAATGTTCTGCCCATCACACCTAAGGAAAATTTCTCAACCTTGACAATTTTAAGGCATATGGACTTCAACTCCCAGAATTCTATTCCAGTGTTTCTCAACCTTGACAATTTTAAGGCATGTGGACTTCAACTCCCAGAATTCTATTCCAGTGTTTCTCAACCTTGACAATTTTAAGGCATATGGACTTCAACTCCCAGAATTCTATTCCAGTGTTTCTCAACCTTGACAATTTTAAGGCATGTGGACTTCAACTCCCAGAATTCTATTCCAGTGTTTCTCAACCTTGACAATTTTAAGGCATATGGACTTCAACTCCCAGAATTCTATTCCAGTGTTTCTCAACCTTGACAATTTTAAGGCCTGTGGACTTCAACTCCCAGAATTCCACAGCCAGTCTGGCTGTGGAATTCTGGGAGTTGAAGTCCACAGGCCTTAAAATTGTCAAGGTTGAGAAACACTGGAATAGAAGGTAAGCTTTATTGAGAAAAATGAAGGAATTGGGAAAGTCTAACGAGGGGAGTAGATGAAGGATGCAATAATAATCTTCAACCGTATGAAAGGAAGTCAACACTCAAGAAAGCCAAGGATGGGTTTTCTGTAATCCCAGAGGGCAGGATGTGCAATTATGGATGTCAGTTGCAAAAGCAGATTCTGATTTAACTTCCAAACAGTAAGAGCAATTTGTCAGTAGAATTAATCTAGAAAAGTGGTAAGCTTGTATTTGTTGGATGTGTTCAGATGGACAGCTGTCACGAATGCTTTAATTTGTATTGAATTGAACTGAATAGATAGTTGGACCAAATGGCTTAAATAGGTCCTTATAGGATTCTGTGACTTTTAGTCTAAGTGCTGGGATCATCTTAGTTTCTTGGAAATCCTAGAAAGGCTGCTTTAACCAAACATTATATGCCAGGAAAACCATTCAAAGTGTATGCTCTGTGATTAGAACAGTGGTTCTCAACCTTTTTAATGCCGCGACCCCCAACTGGTCGTAAGCCGAGGACTACTCAACCGGTCGTAAGTCGAGGACTACTCAACTGGTGCAGCACCATTTGCAGAATGGGACTTTTGGCGGGCTCAGCAGGGCAGAGACAGCCTGGACAATTCCTATTGGCTTTTGAAAGCCAATAGAATTAGACTCTATTCAAGAGAGTCTATTCTATTGGCTTTCAAAAGCCAATAGAATAAAAGGGAGTAGCACAGCTAAGGAAAAGGGGGGGGGGAAATGGCGGACTGTGTTGTTTGGCGACCCCCATGAAATGGTCGTTCGACCCCAAATGGGGTCCCGACCTACAGGTTGAGAACCACTGGATTAGAACCATGTGCCAGTAAGAAGAATGGTCCCTGCTCTATAAAAATTTTACAGTATACTAAGAAACAAAACTTTCTTTTCCTAATTGCTAGTCTTAATTTTTAATTGCTACTGCTACTTTAGATGCTACATCTAAAGATATAAATCACTATATTTGCTTTGCTCTTTAAATTTGCATTATATAATGAATTTTCTTCAGACTTCTGCCCTCCAGATGGCTCTAGTTACAACTTCCATAAGTCTTAGACAGCATAGATAATAGCTGCCAGTAGATTTAGGTCTGCTGTAGTTCAACATATCTGGAGGACTTGAGAATCAATCTGGTGCTGGGCAGCAACAGAATAAATCTTCTGCCATGCTGATTGTTCTATTCATATTTGAGATAATGTTTATTAATTAGTGATTCTCAAGTCTTTTATTGGAGAATCAGACTTTTATTTGATTACATCTTTATTTATATTCTAATTTTTTAGTAGTTTACAATATCTAAAATTATTGGAACCATATAACCAGGAATATGGGATCAGAAATTAATTCCAAATTAGAAGAGAAGAGAAGAGAAGCTGGAAGAGACCTTGGAATTCTTCTAATCCAGCCCCCTGCTCAAGCAGGAGAACCTATACCATTTCAGACAAGTGACTGTCTCTAGTCTCTTCTTAAAAACGTCCAGTGATGGAGTGCCCACCATATCTGAAGGCAAGCTGTTCCGCTGGTTAATTGTTCTCACAGTTAGGAAGTTTCTCCTTAATTCCAGGTTGCTTCTCTCTTTGGTCAGTTTCCAACCATTGTTTCTTATCCTGCCCTCTGGTGCTTTGGAGAACAGTTTGATGTCCTCTTCTTTGTGGCAGCCCCTCAAATACTGGAATACTGCTATCATATCACCCCTTTCTTTTTCTTTAAACTAGTCCTGCAGCCATTCTTCATATGTTTTAGTCTCCAGGTCTTTGATCATTTTAGTTGCTCTTCTCTGAACTTTTTCCAAAGTCTCAACATCTTTTTAGTAGTACGGTGACCAAAATTGGTTGCAGTATTCCAGATGTGGTCTCACTAGGGTTTTGTAAAGCAGTACCAATACTTCACGTGACTTGATTCTATGCCTCTGTTTATACAAGCCAGGATTGTATTAGCTTTTTGGGCTAATGTTGCACACTACTGGCTCATATTCAAGTGATCATCCATTAGGACTCCAAGGTCCCTCTCACAGTTTCTGTTTTTGAGCCAGGTCTTGCCTAATCTGTACTTATACCTTTGATTTTTCCTGCCTAAATGTAAAACTTTGCTATTCCAATGAAAACCTGGTAGAATGAAACATTCTCTAGCACAGTGGTTCTCAACCTTTCTAATGCCGCGACCCCATAATACAGTTCCCCATGTTGTGGTGACCCCCAACCACTTATACATCACCGGGTGCCAGGGGCGTGGCCAAAGAAAAGGGGGAAAAATGGCGGACAGCCTTGTTTGGCGACCCCCGTGAAATGGTCGTTCGACCCCAAATGGGGTCCTGACCCACAGGTTGAGAACCGCTGCTCTAGCATCTGAAGAAAAATGAGGGAGGGGCAAATGGAGAATCATAACTAAGCATGTTCTGCATCTGGCTTCAACTACTAAATAGGACTGATCTCATTCTGTTGCATTTTGGATGATTCACTGAGAAGTGCTTCTTTTGATTTTCAGGATAATAAAAAGGGAAATTATCCCTAATGTAAGTCAAAGACATGTATATTTTAAAGGTGGTATAAGCTGCCCAATTGAGGATTAATAATTTGTGTGGCTATTACAGGATTAGTATAACATGATATCTGGTTAAATGCCCACCTGTATTTTTGAACTGCATTATGAGTCACCTGGATGCTCTTGATAACTTGAAATAGTCTTAGTTATAACCTATTTAATTCTTATAAATTTAATTGCCCGTACATTTATAATTGCTTTTGGATTTCTAGTTTTATTGCATTGTAAGCCACCCAGAGTCACTCTGTGTAGCAAAATGGATGGCATATAAATTTAATAAATAAAAGTACAGCAAGTTACAATACAGATAATCCTGATTTATGACCACAATTGTGCCCAAAATTTCTGTTGCTAAGTGAGACATTTTTTAAGTGAGTTTTGCCCCATTTTGCGACCTTTCTTGCCACAGTTGCTAAGTGAATCACTGCAGAAGTTAAGTTGGTAACATGGTTTTTAAATGAATCTGGTTTTCCCATTGACTTTGCTTGTCACAAGGTTGCAGAAAGGGATCATGTGACCCCAGGACACTGTAGCCCTCATAAATATGAGTCAGTTGCCAAGCACCTGAATTTTGATCACATGACCCTGGGGATACCACAATGGTTCTAAGTGTGAAAAATGGTCCTAAGACACTTTTTTCAGTGCTGTTGTGACTTTGAATGGTCACTAAAGGAACTGTTGTACGTCAAGGACCGTAGTCTGGTCAGAATATAACTAAGACATGCATTTCTGTAGCCAAATACTGTTTTCACATTTTTCTCAATGATATGACCCACTGAATCACTTTGTTTCTAGTACTGAGGCTGCATAATATATATACCATTTAGATATAGTGTACTATAGTATATAGTGATATTGAAGCCCAGTCCACCTGCGATACAATTTACTTAAGTATTCACTGCCATTGCCCTTGCCCTCTGGAACATCTTGCTCCCCGAGGTGAGGTTAGCCCCCACTATGAACTTCTGAAATGGCTCTGCTCATTAGCATAAGGATCTAAGAGGGTTATGCAGCCCTGGGGATGCCTGGTAGCTTGAGGGCATTCCATCCGCTTTGTTAATCTTTTAATCTTGTTAATTCCTTAACACTGATTTTTTACTTTTAACTAGTAAAATTTAACCTTGTTTTTTAACTCTGTACTTAACTGTGCTTTTCATCAAGTGTTTATACTGTCTTATAATATTGTTTGCAAACCACTCATAATGGATAGTGTAGAAGTTTGATTGATAAATAATAAATCAATCTTCTGGGGAAACTTAAATGTATAGCAGCATAAGATTTCACTGGTTGCGTATATATTTGAATGTGCAGATTTGCATAAAAGCATATACAGTAGTCAAGTTAAGACCCCAATTGAGCCCAAACTTTCAGTTGCTAAGTGAAACATTTGTTAAGTGGATTTTGCCCCATTTTATGACTTTTCTTGCCACAGTTGTAAAGTGAATCACTGCAGTTGTTAAGTCAGTAACATAGTTTTTAAGTGAATCTGGCTTCCACATTGACTTTGATCATCAGAAAGTTGCAAAAGGAGATCACGTGACCCCGGGACACTGCAACTGGGGTAATTATGAACCAGTTGCCCACCATGTGAATTTTGATCACATGATTATGGGGGTGCAACAGTTGTAAGTGTGAAAAATGGTCATTACAACTTTGAACGGTCACAAAATGAACTGTAGTAAGTCAAGGACTACCTGTCTTTCCATAATCTGATCAGGCTACTTGAACCTCTGAAAATTATTCTCACAATAAAAATTAATTCAAGCAAATAGATAACATTTTATTGGGGTTTCTCTTTGCTTTCCCTATGCTTTCACCTGCATCCTCATACCATGTATAGGATGTAATCTGGAGCAGAGCTTCTGCTAATCCAAAATGGCACATTTTTCTCTTTTCTGATTCCCCAGGAGGTTCAAGATAAGTAAATAATCACTTTGGATTGAAGCTAAAGAAAAAAACAACCCTATCATATATTATATATCAGTACATGCATGCATTAAGACCACCAGTCCCTCAAGATTATCAGTCAATGCTCCGTTTCAAATTTCAGACTTCTGTGTTTTATTATCAACTGTTTATGCATTTTTCAAAGCCAATCCATATGTGTATATTCTTTCTGACTTCAGTTAGGGGTTGGGAAAATGTCTTTCTGATAGTAATCTGGCCTATGAGTAAACATAGTGTCATGGGATTCTGAAGACCCCAGAGGACAGATGTTGCAATAACAGATGTTTCCAGGAAAAGGAGAAAAAAACACCCTTTGATTTATTCATATTATGGAGTGGGAAAGAAATGAATTTATAGAGACCAAGTCGACACAAAGGATAATGGTTAAATTTATTCCAAAGGAGACTTTTGCATTAGATGATAGATATTTACAGTTTATCTCTCTGTGTTCCAGAAAGAATAATTGATTGCCAAAAATGTGAAATGTGTAGTCAAGCCAGAAGTTGGTTTAAATCCTTGAAAAGTGCCAAATACTAGAACTCCTGCCATGCTTCCTTGCTACACATGGGCATCTATGATCTCACTTAATGACTCTGGTCCATTTTTTAAAAGGAGAAATGAATTGTATTTTATTTTCTCTTAATTTATAACAGCTGTGCTGGGTTTGCTTGGCAGAACCTCAGTCTGGCAAAGCATTATGGGAATTCCTGGAAGTGTATGCTAGCCAAGCCCATCTTTGAAAAACAAAGAAAACACATAGAAAAGAAGTAAAATTCTTTTCACTCCCTTTATGTGATATTTAACGTGCAAGGAACGCCTGTTGTTCAATATAACTTTACTACATCTCTCTATAAGATTATTGCACTATCATCTCTTCTTGCTATTATTTCAAAATAGCTTTGTTTCTCTAAATATTATACATTCGTTGTAAACCCCGATAGACATAAGATACTATCTTTCTTCCTTAAGAGTACAAGGGAGAATAGCAATCTTTACAAAGGCCACTCAACCAATTTATTTCCTGAGATGTTTGTACTTGGTCCAAGCACTTAAAATGCTCATAGAAGCAACACAGAGCATGCAGATATATACTGTAGCTTTATTCCATTTACATGCCTTTATTTTTTTATCAGTCCTAGCCTGTTTATTCCCATTTTTGTTTAATTTTTTCTTTAAAAAAATTCAAGACCTTTGTTTTGCTTTGTACCAATTGCTATTATCTTAGCATTGATGTATATCAGGGGTGTCAAACTGCCGGCCTGCAGAGCAGGCCACGCCCACTCCAGCTCTGTTAATGCAAACAAAGTCGCGATACATTGCAACACGTCAGATGTAGTAAGAAGGGTATTCAATATAGGTTATTATATAAAGAATCAAAAATTAAAGGCAGGTTTATTAGCATTAGATGTATTTAGGGTCTTTGATTGTGTGGAATGGCCTACATTGAAGATATTAATAGAGAAGTTAGGCTTTGGAAAAATTTTTTAGAAAGTTGATAAATCAATTATATTTAGAGAATAAAGCGAGAATAGTTATAAATGATGATGTTACAGAGACAATAACCTTAAGCTGGGGAATGAGACAGGGTTGCCCCTTATCCCCAGTTTTATTTACATTATTGTTGGAGGTTTTGGCAAATGCAATTAGGAAAGATACATCGATTGAAGGAATTGGTGTATATAAGAAAATTAAAATAAATTTATTTGCAGATGATACATTACTAACATTTCAAAATCCCATAGTTACTATAGAGAGGGTATATTTACATTTGAATGAATTTGGGAAATATAGTGGATTGCAAATAAACTGGGAAAAATCAGAAATGATGTTATATAACCATGGTAAAGAAGAAGTGGATGTATTGAAAGAAAAATATAAATTAAAAATAGTAGATAGTATCAAATATTTAGGTATTGACATCCAAAAAAATATTCAAGAATTAAAGAAGATAAATTATGAAAAGTTAAAGAAAGATATAAAAGATAAAATAGATAAATATGGAAAAGTAAAACTATCATGGTTTGGAAGAATTGCAGCAATAAAAATGAAAGTTTTACCAAAAATTAACTTTTTGTTTTGGATGATCCCAATTAAGTTTTCGGATCAAGAATTAAAGGAAATACAGAGGCTGCTGGAGCTGTATTGTAATGGAGGTAAGAGAATAAGTAAAGCATTATAGTATAAACCATTAAAAAAGGGTGGGCTGGGTCTTCCAAATGTTAGAAATTATTGGGTAGCTAATCAATTAAAGGTGGTCCCACATATTATAGCATTAAATAGAGATTTATTATGGAGTGATAGAGAGTTGAAGGAATTAAGGGAAATAGGTAAACATATTGGTTTAAAAAGGGTGGAGGAGGAAAGTAGCTGAGCCCTTGCTGATTGGACCTCCATTGCATTTAAACTGCCCAGAGGTTGCTGGGAAGAGTTACAATCTGTGAGTTGAGGAGGAGGAGGGTGGAGGAGGAAAGTAGCGGCCTGCGCACCTAATGGCGCATGAATCATATAACTAAAAATCAAAAACAGCGGTGGTACATTCAGGGCAAGTGCGTCTGAGATTCCTTTCATCTCAGAATGTCTGGCTTAGTTCAGTGGAACACTTGTTTTGCAGCTGTCTTTCGCAGTACTCTTTTCAAACTGGGAAACTGTCCTATCTGTAAACAAATCACTAGTCTACAAGGACAGATTATTTATCTAGGGTCTGTAATCTGCGCTCTTCAGGCAGAAATTAGGTATCCAGTTCAGCCCTTCTACTCTGCTGAGCCTCCACACTATCAGCCCCCTCTGCCACAAAGATCCTGCAGGAGAAGGGCAGTGTGGACAACCATGAGATCTGGCAGGGTGAGAGCTGTGAACCATAAACACAAAGCTATCCCTGCATAACAGATACAGTGCCCTTGTTGACCTTAATAGGGACATTAAGGTCAAGGTAGTTGTGATGATAACTCAAATAAGCAGGGGATCATGGTCCGAGATGAAGAACTTGTTTTTCACAGGGAGAAGTGCAAATCAGGTATTATACATCTGTCATGCAAGAAGAGAAAAGCATCCAAAAAGAGAAGCCACCTTCTGGTTGGTGATTCAGTTATAAGGGATGTAAATTTAGGAAAGGATACAGAGGTTTCAGGTCTTCCAGGTGCTACTGCCAGTAGGGACAAGAAGAGTATTTTTAAAATAGTCAAGAACGCCAGCAAGGACTGTGATCTGGATGCTATTGTACATCTTGGCACTAACGATCTGTCCCAAAAAGATGTATTTTCGGTGCAGAATGATTTCCAGAGCTTGGGGCAGGAACTCAGCAGGATAGGCTTGCTTTTTCAGAGCTTTTACCAGTGTATAAGGAGCAAAATGGAAACGGCCAGTGTATAGTAGAATTCAATATGTGGCTAAAGAAGTATTTATTTATTTATTTATGAGACTTCTATACCGCTTTAAGTGCAAGCACTCTCTAAGCGGTGTACACCAGTAAGCAATATATATATATATTTACATTGCCCCCAACAATCTGGGTCCTCATTTTACCTACCCCGGAAGGATGGAAGGCTGAGTCAACCTTGAGCCAGTGAGATTTGAACCGCTGACCTGCTGAACACAGTCAGCTAAAGTGGCCTGCAGTACTGCACTCTAACTGCTGCGCCACCTCGGAGTGTAAAGGGGGAAGGCTTTGGTTATATTAGTCATGATGTCTGTAGCTGGTTCAATGAAAAAATGTACAAAAGATATGGTTTGCATCCATCCAAAAAAGGGACTGAGATACTTGGCAATAAACTCACAGATTTTCTGGAGGAATATTTAAACAAAACAACGGGGACAGTGAGTTAATTGATACAGAACATCCCTGTCTCCGGCAATCTAAAAATTATAGGGTTATCAATGCATGTAACATAGATATATGTGTGGACAAGAATATCAACCTTGCTGACTTCCGGTCCTGCACACAGCATCTACTTCTGCTTCATTGACTATGCTAAAGCCTTTGATTGTTTGGATCACAACAAATTGTGGCAAGTTCTTAAAGAGATGGGAGTACCAGACCATCTTATTTGTCTCTTGAGAAACCTATATGCGGGTCAAGAAGCAACAGTGAGAACTGGACACGGAACCATTGATTGGTTCAAAATTGGGTATTCTGTCACCCTGCCTATTTAACTTATATGCAGAGCACATCATGAGAAAGGCAGGGCTAGATGAATCAAAAGTTGGAATTAAGATTACCAGGAGAAATATCAACAACCTAAGATATGCAGATGATACCACTCTAATGGCAGAAAGTGAACAGGAACTAAAGAGCTTCTTGATGCGACTGAAGAAGGAGAGTGCAAAAGTTGGCTTGAAATTTAAAACTCAACATTAAGAAAACTAAGATCATGGCATCTGGCCCTCTCAATTCCTGGCAAATAGACAGGGAAGAAATGGAGGTAGTGACAGATTTTATCTTCGTGGGCTCCAAGATCACCGCAGATGCGGACTGCAGCCAATAAATTAAAAGACGCTTGATCCTGAGGAAGAAAGCTATGGCAAATCTAGACAGCATACTAAAAAGCAGAGACATCATCCTGCCAACAAATGTATGTATAGTCAAGGCCATGGTTTTCCCAGTTGCAATGTATGGCTGTGAAATTTGGACCATAAGGTCCAGAATTGACATGACGTGGCTGTCAGTAGATTTAAATTCGGAAGTGGAAGATATTACAATTGACACGAACTCTTGGGCAGACCACAACCCAGTCAGAATTAGATGGAGAGGACAAAAGAAAATAAGGAGATGGACTTTGAAAAGAGCAATTTTAAAACATAAAGAATTTAAATTGAAAATGAAAGACCAAATGGGTCTGTTTTTCCAGATGAACAAAAAGGAAGATACAAACTGCCAGAATTTATGGGACATAACCAAAGCTTACATGAGAGGTGTTGCAATTGCCTATATGACCAGGGAAAATAAAATCAAACTACAGCAACAAAGAAATTTAGAAGAAGAACTTAGTAGAGCTGAGAAAAAACTACAAAATGAACCACAAAGACGTGACTTGAAATAACAAATAGACCTAATTAAACACAAGATGAACACCATTGAAAAGGAAGAACTGGCGCAGCAAATAAAACGCACTAAGCAAATTTTTTTGAAAGTGCTAACAAACCAGGGAGATGGTTGGCTTACAGAATAAAGAAATATAATGATTAAAAAAAGATTAGTAAACTATACAATGAAGAGGGTGACATTGTATATCAGAATGAAGAGAAGAAAATTGTGGCCTATGAGTTCTATAAAAAATTATACGAAGATGAAGAATGGAAAAACAAAGATAATATACTAAAATACTTGCAAATAGCTGAATTACCGAAAGTCCCAGAAGAGATCAAAAACATATTGAATAAAGAGATAACACCTCTAGAATACTATCAGATGCAATCAAGAAACAAAAAAAACAACAAAGCCCCAGGTCCGGACAGTTTACCAGCAGAAATATATAAAATTCTACAAGAATCTTTAGGTCCAATATTAATAGAACTATTCAATGAAGTTCTAAAAAATGCGAAAATACCAGCCTCATGGGAAGAAGCAATCATTACATTGATTCCCAAGGAAAACTCAGACTCGGCGTTTATTAAAAATTATAGACCTATCTCATTACTAAATTCGGACTACAAAATTTTTATGGCTATAATGGCTGAGAGACTTGAAAGATTCTTAGTAGAATTTATACATACAGACCAAAATGGCTTCTTGCCCAAAAGATATATAAGAAATAATGTTAGGATTGTATTAGATGTATTGGAATACTATGAGGTTCATAATGAAAAACAAATGGGACTAATTTTTCTCAACGCGCAAAAAGCATTTGATAATGTTAAATGGGACTTTATGCTTAATCAACTGGTGTATGTGGACTTTGGGGAGAATTTTATAAATATGTTTAAAGCAATCTATTCCAAACAGGTAGCAAAAGTAATAATCAATGGAGAAACAACTGAAAGTTTCCAAATTCAAAAAGACACACGGCAAGGTTGTCCACTATCCCCGTTACTGTTTGTACTGTCCCTGGAGTTATTAACTAGAACAATTCGGAAAGATGAGCAAATCAAAGGATTGGAGATTAAGAGAAATACTTAAAATGCAAGCCTCTGCAGATGACCTTGTCTTTATAATTGAAGAGCCCCTACAATCAGGGACAAGGCTAATGGAAGTACTGGGTGAATATGGTGAAATAGCAGGCCTAAAGATAAACAAAGAAAAAACTAAAATGCTTGTTAAGAATATGACTAGAGCACAGAAAAATGAATTAGTTGATAGATTAGGCATCCAGACTACAAAGAAAATAAGATATTTAGGGATACAATTAACAGCTAGATGTGCCACACTTAAAGGAGACAATTACGACAAATTAATGAAGCAGATTAAAATTGACCTGGATTGGTGGACAAACTTACAGCTTTCTTTTATGGGAAGAATTGCTGTAATTAAAATGAACGTGCTACCCAAAATACTATTTTTGTTTCAATGCATACCGATCAAATTAGATAACGATTTTTTTTGAAATTTTAACCAAATCATACTCAGATTTTTTTGGCAAGGGGAAAAAGCAAGGATTAAATTAAAATTATTGCAAGATTCTAAGGAGAGGGGCGGATTCGGTCTCCCGGATTTGGAAAACTATTTCAAGCTACAATATTAATATGGGTGCGGGACTGGATACAATTAAAAAATAGGAGATTATTAAGATTGGAAGGCCATGATATGCAGACTGGGTGGCATTTTATGGGATGAGAAATACAAGATCCACCAGTATTTCCAGAGGCATTATATTAGACAAGCGTTAATAGACGTGTGGGTTAAAATCAGGCCACAAAATTATATGCAAATTCCTAATTGGATTTCAACATTGGAAATGCACATACATCCAATATTCATACAACTAGGGAAAGTAATAACATATAAAAATATATTAGACGAGAGAGGAAAATTGAAATCAAAGAAAAATCCTCAGGAAGAAGGGATAGAACTGGAATGGTGGGCATATCTCCAATTGCAATCAAGATATAGGAAAGATAAAAAAAGATTGGGGTATAAAAATAGAGTCGACAGAGATAGATAAAATATTATTTGGAACTGAAGATAAAATGATTAAAAGAATATATCACTACCTTCTAGACCAGGCAATGTTTGAAGAGCAGGTCAAGGAAACTATGTTAATGTGGAGTAGGGATTTCGACTTTAATATTGATTTACATATTTGGCAAGAATTGTGGGAAAGAAACAGGAAACTCACATTAGCCACTTCTTATAAGGAAAATCTTTATAAGATGTTTTACAGATGGCATTTCTCACCCACGAGGTTAGCCAAAATGGGCCCAAATCTTTCACCTATATGTTGGAAATGTAAAATAGCAATAGGGGCCTATTATCACATGTGGTGGGAATGTCCTAAAGCCCGTGATTATTGGAATAGGATAAGAAAATGGTTGGAAGAAATATTAATGTCGGAGATAGAGCTAAAACCTGAACTCTTTTTATTGGGTATAACCACAGATAAATATGATAAGGGAATAGTCTATTTGATGTTGCACATCTTGACAATGGCTAGATTGGCTTTTGCACAAAAATGGAAGAACAAAGAAACTCTCACAGATGAAGAGATACTGCATAAAATACTATCTTGTGCTGAAATGGGCAGGCTTATGATGGAATTGAAAGATAAAAGTGGATCAGAATATTTTGAAATCTGGGATTAATTGTACCACTGGTGGGACTCGAGGAGGACTGTTGGGGTTATAGATTAGCGATAAGATAGAAATATATATATTCTTAGGTTAGCAAATAGAGAAAATGTATTTAGTATTGTATAAAAAGTTTATATATATTTATAGAGATAAAGAATTGAATTTAAGAGGAGAAATAATTTGATAGAAACGTTCAAACTGGAATATTACATCATGTCCAATGTTTTCTTTTTTTAAAAAAATTGTATTATAAATAAAAAACTTTTTTAAAAAAGAAAAGAAAGTTGGACCATAAGAAAGGCTGAGCACCAAAGAATTGAGGCCTTTGAACTAGGGTGCTGGAGGAGACTCCTATGAGTCCCCTGGACTGCAAGGCGATCAAACTGGTCAGTCCTAGAGGAGATCAACCCTGACTGCTCTTTAGAAGGCCAGATCCTGAAGTTGAAACTCAAGTACTTTGGCCACCTAATGAGAAGGAAGGACTCACTGGAGAAGAGCCTAATGTTGGGAAAGATTGAGGGCCTTATAAGAAGGGGATGACAGAGAATGAGGTGGCTGGATGGAATCACTGAAGCAGTAGGCGTGAGCTTAAATGGACTCCAGAAGATGGTAGAGGACAGGAAGGCCTGGAGGAACGTTGTCCATGGGGTCGTGATGGGTGAGACACGACTTCGCAACTAACAACAACAAAAGGTTGTTGAAAGAGAACACTATGGGGAAAAGAGGAAATCATGTAAAGTTTTCATGTGGATTACAGAATATAGAGATTAACTGTTATTGAATGTTTTTTAAATGTAAAGCCAGACAATGCACTGTTTACTGAATATTAAGGTGGTTATGTTAAAAGAATTTTAACATATTTTTTTTAAAAAAAACCAATATCAACCTTGCTGTCAAGCAAAATTAAGCTTTTAATAGCGAGTGCCATACAAAGTGCACTAACCAAACAGGTGACAAGAAAATAGGGGAACTCAGGCACCACACAGGTTATGTAGAAAGTAAACACAGGGTCAGTCATAAAGGACTCAAATGTCTATATACCAGTGCACAGAGTATGAACAGTAAACAGGGTGAACTAGAAATTCAGGAAATAGATGAACTTTTTGCTAGTCAGCTAATTAAGATATGTAGGAAGCACATCACAATAGTAATGGGAGACTTTAATTACCCTGGCATCAACTGGGAGACAAACTCTGCACCAGGTGGAAGATCAAACAGATTCCTGACCTAGCAGGCAACTTTGTCTCCCAAAAAGTAGAGAAGAACTAGGGGATTAGCCATATTGGCATGAAGCGGCATGAAGGTGGCAAGCAACGGAGAAAGTAGAACTATTTAACTTGTTTTTTGCATTTGTCTTTACTTGTTTTTTGCATTTGTCCAATCTATCAAAAACAGTACCATAAAAAACAGATTAGAAACACAAGTTAAGATAGGCAAGAAAATGGTAAGTGAGCACCTATCCAGCCTTGATGAGTTCAAATCATCAGGACCAGATGGATTACCAGTGCTTTTTTTCTTTTTTTAAAAAAAAGGTGCCGGAATTCACACACATCATACAACCTGCCTTGCCTACCCTACAAGGTTCCATTCAAAAAAGGTGCCGGAACTCCATTCTGGGCGTTCTATGAGAAAAAAAGTCCTATGGATTACATCCCAAGGTTCTCAAGGAACTGGCAGATGTGATCTCAGAACCACTAAACTATATTTTTCAAAGATCCTGGAGCACTGGGGAACTGCCAGAGGACTAGAAAAGAGCCGATGTAGTTCCCATCTTCAAAAAAGGAGAAAAAATAGATCCAGGAAACCACAGACATATCAGCCTGACATAATACCTGGAAAGATTCTGGAAAAGATAATCAAACAACGAATCAGCGAACACTTAGAGGCAAACAAAGTCATTAGTAAAAGTCAACATGGGTTTGTCAAAAACAGATCATGCCAGACAAATCTTATTGCATTCTTTGACCAAGTGACAAAATTAGTGGACCAGAGGAATGCTGTGGATATAATTTACTTGGACTTCAGTAAGGCATTTGATAAAGTAGATCACAACCTACTACTTGATAAGATAGAAAAATGCGGATTAGACAGCATCACCACCAGATAGATTCATAGCTGGCTGACCAGCCGTACTCAGCGTGTGGTCCTCAATGGAACTGCATCTACATGGAGGGAAGTGTGTAGTGGGGTGCCCCAGGGCTCTGTTCTGGGCCCAGTGCTCTTCAATATCTTCATCAACGATTTGGACGAGGAGATAGATGGGGAACTCATCAAATTTGCGAACGACACCAAGCTGGCAGGAATAGCCAACACTCCAGAAGATAGGCTTAAGATACAGGAGGATCTGGACAGACTTGAACACTTGACGCTATCTAACAAAATGAAATTCAGTGGTGAAAAAAGTAAGGTTCTACATTTAGGTAAGAAAAACCAAATGTACAGGTATAGTATAAGTGATACCTTGCTCAATAGTAGTAACTGTGAGAGGGATCTTGAATCCTAATGGACAATCACTTAAATATGAGCCAGCAGTATGCTGCAACTGCCAAAAAAGCCAACACAGTGCTAGGCTGCATTAACAGAGGGATAGAATCAAGATCACGTGAAGTATTAATACCACTTTACAATGCCTTGGTAAGGCCACACTTGGAATATTGCATCCAGTTTTAGTCACCATGATGTAAAAAAGATGTTGAGATTCTAGAAAGAGTACAGAGAAGACCAACAAAGATGATTAGGGGACTGGAGGCTAAAGCATATAAGGAACGGCTGCTGGAATTGGGTATGTCTAGTTTAATGAAGAGAAGAACAGAGGGGACATGATAGCAGTGTTCCAATATCTCAGGGGCTGCCACAAAGAAGAGAGAGTCAAGCTATTCTCTAAAGCACCTGAAAGCAAGACAAGAAGCAACGGATGGAAACTAATATAGGAGAGAAACAACCTAGAACTAAGGAGAAACTTCCTGACAATTAGAACAATTAACCAGTGGAACAACCTGCCTCCAGAAGCAGTAAATGCTCCAACACTGGAAGTTTTTAAGAAGAGATTGGGCATCCATGTGTCCGAAATGGTATAGGGTTTCCTGCCTGAGCAGTGGGTTGGACTAGATGACTTCCAAGGTACCTTCCAACTTTATTATTATTAAATAATTTTTTTAATTTTTAAAAAGCACAGATCTCAACTATTTCTTAGCCCATCAGATATTTCTTAAACTGGCTTAATTTTTAAAATATATTTCTGAATCCTATCAAATACACTGTTATTACTCTACATTACATCTCTAATATTTGGATGGCGATTTACATTAAAGGGTGGCATAAGTTATATGTTTACAGGACAATACATATTTATAGAACAATATGTTATATGTTTAGGATATATTTCAAGTATGGGTCTCAATGTTGAACTAATTATTCACTAATAATTCCACCTCAGGGACATAGGAATAAAGCTGTATTTAAATACAACAAATACAGCACAATGTTTATTATACACAGGGTAATATCTACAGTACATTGCTTTAAATGTCTGTTCTCTGATGTAAGCAGGAGAAACAGAGTCACCTGTTGATTGCCATTTCAGTAGGCTGAAGTGGACCTTGGTTGTAATGTGAGGAATGCTACGGTCTATTCTTGAAATAGTCTCATTTGAGACATTTGCAGCAGCTATATTTTCCCCAGAGTGAATTTTAGGGAGAAATGCCTGTTTCCCACTGAAATCAGGCTGACCACAGAATGAAATGACCTCTCATCTCCTCCAGTAACATCACTTTGCTTTAATAATAAACAGTTTGGCTATCGCTTCCCTTCAGTTCCCATGATGGGCTAGTAGCTTCCTATTTTGTAATCTGTGCTAGGAACAAAAAAAGATTTTTCTATTAAAGTATAATATAGGTTCTTCTATTGATTCTAAAGGAATAGCAATAGAAGGGAGCATGATATTCACAGTGGGCACTATCAACATTTCTTTGTTCACTTTAAAGGGGCATCTGTGGGGGATCAACCCCAACAAAATGGCAACTGTAACCAGGCATTTAAAGCCCCACTTCTTTTTACATGCAGGAAACGTGCCACACACAGGGTGTGGTTTCAATGATTTGATCACAGACACTATTTTGATATTTTTATTGTTGTTGGTTGTACAGTCCACCAGATGTTTAGACTGGCATTTCTCAAGCACCTCGGATAGGCAGATGTTGCTGTTTGATGATGTTAAAGATATCTTCACAGGATGTAAGATGTTCCAAGTAAAGCTGTCTTTTGTAATTGACTGATGGCGATTTTGTCAATGTTTTATTATTACTATTATTAACTTATAAGCTGCCTGAATCCCAGAAACTCTGGGCAGTTTACAAATGATTAAAAGACAAAAACAAGACAAATAACAACCCCCCCCCCCAAAAGTGGAAATGACAGAATAAAAACTTGGTAGAAACATAAGAAAACAAACTAGGTAAAAAGGAGGCCTCAGTCATCCTCACCAAAGCCCTGAAAGAAAAGCCAAGTCTTCAGGAGTTTTTGAAGCACCTGAGGGGTGGGGCCCAAGTGGTTCTCGAAGGGACTTCATTCTAGATGGTAGGTGCTGTGATGGAGAAGCCACATTTCCAGGATACCAATAGATGGTGTTGCTTAATTGAAGAACATTATACATTCCCAATGGGTCAAGAGGAAAGGATCCCTCAGAGTATTGGTCAGTGTGGAATATAAAGGGAACAGCACTCATATCTTATTGTTAAGCTTCTTCTTCTTCTTGTGCCATATCCATTATCGGACATTGGCGATCCTGTTTTTATCAGCAGCCGCACGAAAAAGTGCTGCTGAGTTTTGTCCAAACCAGTCCCTTAGATTTTGAAGCCACAATGTTCTTCTTTTGCCTGGACCTCGTTTGCCTTCAATCTTTGCCTGGAGGATTAAATGGAGTATGCTGTATTTTTCTGGGTGTTGCATCACATGTCCGAAATATTCTATTTTTTGTTTTTTAATTGTTTTGATGATTTCCCTTGGCTTTCCCAGGTAGCTTATCACCTCCTCATTTCTGATCTTGTCAACCCAGCTTATACGTAACAGCCGCCTGTAAATCCATATTTCAAATGCTTCTAGTCTCTTCAGGTGGCCTTCTGTTAGAGACCAACTCTCTACTCCATAGAGCAGGATAGAAAAAATATAGCCTCTGACAAGCCTGATTTTCAGTCTTAGGCTTATGTCGTGAGTTAAGCTTCCTATGATCACCTAGCTGATCACTATGGGAGCAGGACATTAGATTTGTGAGATTCACCTTCCTATTTATAAGTTATTATAGTACAATAAGAAAAGATGTTTTTGCCCAAATTCATCTTCTGATCACCCTCTGATTGAAATTGAAAAAGGGACACTTAAAGATGCCTAAAGAGATAAAAGAAAAAAAGTTCTGCTTTAATAAGATCCATATTTGCCTGATAATATTAGCATAGTCATCAATAGGCACACATTATCTAGCTTTGCTTCAGTTTCCATTGGTTCTGCCATGCATGCAAGCCTTGCCATCTTCTTACAATAATTTCTTCTCAATTCTCTTTTCCCAGGGTAACTCAAGTACTGTTTATCATTACAACCCCTTGTTATCATCTCTTGCTTATCCAGAGGCAACCTCAACTCCCTGATATGCCTCCCTATCTCCAGATGCAAATGTGTGACGCTAATTATTTGTATTCTGTCTGGCAAGGTCAAACAGGCAGCATTTGATGGAATCCATATGGCCTTTGAATGAAACACTGATTCTGTGACTAGGCTTTAAAACCTTTTATATAAATACCATGAGTAGACAGAAAGAGCCATTTTTTTTCAAGTGTTGGAAATACTGCTTCTCTGTGGATAGTGTGACACGCTGAAGTTTTCTGGGAAAGGGGCTCATAAAAGAAAGAGATAGTGCTCTCATAAGAGGAGTAAACCACTTTGATGTCTTTCTCACCAAGTCAAAACTGTAAAAAAGAAGAAGTTGAATGTAAGGACCTTTTTTAAAAACCACATTGTCTGACATTCTGCATACTTGAGGCCTTCCACTGCAACAGATAAAAAACAGAACAGCCAAAACATCAAAGAATGATGCTTCCATTCCTCTGTACTATTTTTGTAACTTCAATTATAACTAACATCAGTTTTATTAGCAAATACAGTTGATAAATAACAGTTTGGGCAAGTTGGTTCTTTACATAAAAACGAAATTGAACAAATGTAAACTACGTGAATTACTAGAGGAAAAAGTGAGGCACTTAAAGGCAACTCTAGCTAAACTCCAACCTACACCAGAAAGCTATACCTTTGTACAATCTGTGTCAGGATCAGCACAACTGATGCTTATTCTTACAAACATTTCTTTATATTGTCTCTGAGTATAAATATGCTAATGCTTGCTCAATTCACATCTGTAATGCCATGTCCTCTTCTTTTCTATAATATAGCTCACTTTTTTCTTAATGGTTTGTATTGCATTGTTTCTTTTACTTTCTGCAATCACACGCGTGGGTCTCAAGGAGAGAGATGTTTTTAGCAAGTGTGTTCCACCTATTCAGAATGGACTGTTCAGACTGTCCCCTAAGATTGATCTTAAGAGATAGTACTGTAGCTAGTCAAAGTCACTTGGGAAGGCTATCTTTCCTGCACCATATATGGTTGGACAGGTGGAGAGATTATCCTTTTGATAATGGTAAACCAAACCTGCAATATCGTCCCCACTAAACTTATTTGGCACCAATCTGACTTTGATTGTTATGTCAGAGAACAGAGAACATAACAATTTGCTGCTGTTCTACATATATAGAAATTTTAGTATCCGTTTAATGCTGCCTGAGGTTCATTTTTGTTGAACAATGATCGTGAAGATTCAACAGTTCTATTTTTTTAGTGATAACTTACTATTTTTCTTAAACTCATCAGCTAAGAAAACATCAACAGTAGTATTCAAACTTGTTTTGAATAAATGAAATAGATATTCTTTCATCTGGCATAACATTGTAGAACTTTATCTTGGGTAAAGTTAGGAGGAAACATAGAATCTGTTCATAAATTCAGATTATAGTTGAAATAACTCTGAGCTGCTGTACAATAAAAAGCTTATTTTAGACCAGGATTATTTTGAGTGGATTTAGATGTAGATGCAGTTAGGCAATTTAGGGCACACAAATGTTCCCAAAGCTAAATAAACAGGAAGCAAATTCTTCTTGTAGACAAAACCTGGGAAAGCAGGAAAAGAAAGAATCCCAAGGCTTTGGGGAAAAAGTTGCTGAATAAATCAGAAACACATTGGGATTTACTGGTAAATCAATTAATTCAAGCTGAGCTAGACAAAAATAGATGATGATCACACATCATTTAAGAATTCATTTCTTTAGCGTGCTGAGCATGTAACCAAAACAGGCTGGAGCATGCCCTGGTTAATAGCTACCACCCACATTCTACTCTTGCATTAAAATTTGGGCCTGGTTTACTTCCATGAAAATCAAAAAAATGTTTGTATCCTTGTGATCTTTCAGTTTTCCCCAAACCTAGACAGTGTAGTGCACTCCACTGTTGGAAATAGTAAGATAATAGCATGATCACCATTTATTAAGCAAGTTTAAAGGCTGCTTAATACCGTTTTCTTCTTGCATTAACATGGAATTTCAGGGAGAACAGTTGGGACTGGGAAAGGTTACACACTCTTCTACTTGTGCTTCATCCTGTTGCTATTCCTTAATTCCTGAAAAATAAACATTACCCCACAAGGCCATTAGTGCAGTGTGCAGTTTGAATTATATTGGTACCAATATCTAAGCATAAGGAAGTTGCTTTTTTAAAGAAATAGACATCCAGTTGTAGAAATAGCTACAACTTAGGACATCTAGATCTATGCAAAATGAAAAGTTCTGCTTAAGTGTTACAGAAAGAGTTAAACTCACAGGCAAGTAGCCCCTTCCTAGCTACAGATAATTTTCAGGTTAATCTTCAAAACCATAAAGTTTCTCCCCTTAGCAGTAGACAGCCATTTATTTCCCAAGCAAATTCTACTGTTTTTAATAGCTGCTTCTAAGATACTGTCATGCCACAACTCTATCTCTTTGGGGCATCTAGAAAATGGTTGTGATATCATGATGTTGCTGACATCAACTTAATCATCCTCTATGGATATGGATAGTCCCTGGCATGCTGCCATCTGTTGTAATTTGCATAATCTCTAAATTTATGCAACAATTCAAACTCACAGCAAAAAGGTAGGAACTTTGGAGCATGTAGAAGCTGTCTGCAACTTCTAGGGATCATCCAGCTACTCCTCAAGGAACACCTTTTTGCCTTTAAATCCAAAATGCTGTAATTCCTATTGGTCTTTCCAGTGTTTCTCAGGCTTTCACATTCCTGCATGATGCATCCGCATAATAAGGATCAGCACAGTTGGAACAGATGTTTGAAGCATGTTATTATAGTTGATAGTAATAGGAATTCATGATCAATAACATGCTTTCCATTCATTCCACATTCCCATCTCTGTGCTTGGATTGAAAAGATAGTCTGTTCCATAATTTTCAGAGGCATAGGAATGAACATATTTCCCAGTAGTATTGATGATAATTAGAACTGTCAATACAATGTCATCTAATAGACTTTATATCCCCTCCGATGTCTGAGTTTAGTGGGAACAAAGTAAAGCTTTAAAGCTTTTTAATTATATCTTTTGAAGGAGATGTGAAAAACTTTAATACATTGAATTAAGAGGAATTTTCTTGAGTAGAAGGATTTGTACCCTCCATTACATTTGTACAGTTTTTAGCTGCCAGTAGAAGCTGTGGTTAAATGGGAACGGAATATAGTTTTCTTTGTAGAATCAACACAGAGCCTCACAACCCTATTGTATTTCTAGATTTGGATATGAAACTGTGTTGAGAAGGCAACTAAATATGCCCGAAGATCCACCTAAGTTTCCCAGAATCATGTTTTTCAGTCATGTTGCAAATTAAAGCACCCCATTAAAAAAACAAAAGCTAATCTCAGAGGCATAAGTTGTTGCCTGCATGGCAATAAATCTGGGATAACAGGAACTAACAAAAGTATCAGATGATGGTATCACAAGTTCTTTATTCTGTTCCCTTCAAAAGTAAGGATACCTGCAAAAGACTTTCCTAGAATGTTGCAAATTTTTTTTCCCCAAATCCTTTTTCTGTTGGTGTTCTTCCATCGGGAAAATGATACAGACTCAAAGCCTTACCTGAGAAGGCAATCTGCTCACTCTAGTTTCTTGATGCTCAATTTTTCACTTATAAAGTGGAAGTAGAACTTAAATATGCCACAAACATTTACTTATGGGCACTTTGCAAATATGAGTATACCTACCTAAACACACATGCTGTTTCAAAGACAGGAAAAAGGACTTCAGAGTATGCTATGGAACAATTCTTTATCTTCAAGTCCAAAGGTCTACATAGCCCAAATAAGTAGCATTGGTTGTCATCCATCTAGAGAACATGTGTGGGACTCGGAACATGAATCACCACATACAAAAAAGGGAAAAAGTAAAATATAGTGGTTTTCGTAGGTATACAACTCATTCAGCTGCTATGTCCAAATTGTAAAGTAAATTGACCTCAGATGACATAAGAAATTATGAAAAGTGGTCACAAGATGCTTCTTATCTCATTACATTGGGATGTTGTGGTTATGATTCAGTGCCAGCACTTTTCCAAAACTAAAGTTGTGCAAGCTTAAAGCTGCTGCTTGGATTTTGTGACTTCTTCCCACAACAATGAGCTCTAAGCCCTATTAAACCAATATTGTTAAGAGGATAAAAAGCAAGAAACGTCATCTATTTTCTTGAATCGGTACCAAGTGCAAAGATTTGCATTGTGGAGGTATTTGACACCAATAGTGATTTTTCAAACTAAAGGCAAGGTTAGCTTGAATTTTGTTTGCCGATTGCTTCTCTCCATTAAAGCGGATAGCCACTACCTTGGCTGCCATATACAACTCCAATTAATTAGTTATTAATTTAATATTCATTAAATTAATATGGCTCTAATATATTAATATTTATTAATCTACTCTTGGCCATGGCATCACTGGTTTTGGTTTTCTTTTTACAGAGTACTACATGAAACAGAACTGACAGCCACGATGCCTGCTTTCTTTCAGAAGATGCTAGTCTTCTTGGTCCTCTTTCTCACAAGTAAGCAAACACCTGGGCATATTATGGATGTACAAATGCTTCTATGTAAAGTACTCACAAAACTTCCACTTTGTACAGAAAGAGGCTGTGATTGGCTATCTTTCATGTAGGGAAAAAAGAAATTCTCCTGAATCACATTTTGTGACATTGTCAATATACAGTAGCTTTGACATCTTAATCTTTAAAAAATAGTATTTGCTTCTAAGCTGCAACATGCACTTTGCCTTGTGCACGCATGTACACACACACACACACACACACACACACACACACACACACACCACTTCTGTAACTCAAGCTTACAGAATTTATTATATTAAACAAAAGTCAGCCAATTCAGCACCCACTTAATATATAAGTCCCATGGATTTCCATGAAAATTACTTCAATGTTGATCACCATTTTTGGTTAGCCACCCAAAGAGTAGTAGTGTCAGATATAATCAATTAAAGTTGAAGTCCAAAGAGAGGAGCCCTGCTGTATATGTTGAAAAAATACCTTTTTCTCTGGATCCAAGTCAGTTGAAAATAATGTGCTTTGTTTCAGTAGGAACATGAATTCAAAAAGGAATTCTAACAATCCCCATTTTTACCTCTGACAATCTGATTCTCTTTTTCTAATTGCAGTGTCTGTTTTACTAAAGATGAGACCAGGATCATAAAAAAAAAACATTCTCAGCTGACTTCTACATCTCTAGCAGGTGTTTGATGAGTATAGGTAAAAGCAGATGCAGGTTACCTTACGAAAAATGCTCCTTTCTCAGAACAGAGAAAGTTCGTGTAGAAGAGAGAAAGTGTAGATTTCCAACCTCAAAGTGAGCGTAAAATAGAGATCAGAAAGAATATGAAATAAGAATGGAAATGGAAGTTATGTTATAAATAGATGTAAATATGTATATAAATATATAAATAGTATTAATAGAATTAGGTCCCTGAGGATAGAGGATGATGAGGTGATGGTGTCTTTTGACGTCGTCTCCCTCTTCACCTCTATCCCACAGAATTTAGCTGTCACAACAATTAAAGACTTTCTCCATCGTAAGGGACCAGGACAGCACCAGGACTCTCTCTGCCCTGATGACCTTGTGGATCTTTTGGGATTGTGCCTGAAAACTTACTTTACGTTTCAGGGCATCACATATGAGCAGATAAAGGGCACCCCCATGGGATCCCCAATTTCGAGCATTATAGCCGAGGCTGTCTTGCAGCAGTTGGAGCACGTAGCGATGGCCCAGTATCATCCAAAGTTCTGGGCCCGCTACATGGATGACACTTTTGTCGTCATTAAAAGGAGTCAGAAGACTGACTTTGTGGGCATATTTAATTCAGTGTGTGCGGACATACAGTTTACGGAAGAGGACCAGGGTAAGTTGGCATTTCTAGATGTCTTGATCCATCGCCAACCAGATGGAACCTTGAGGACCAAGGTCTACCATAAGCCCACACACACTGATAGGGTTTTACACTATTACAGCAATCACCCGGTGGCCCACAAAGTCAGCTGTATTAGAACGCTCTTCAAGAGAGTGGACTCCCACTGCAATACAGCCAAAGCCAGAGTGGAAGAAAGAAAACATCTCTTCCACATCTGCAGGCATAATGGGTACCCAACTAAGTTCATCAAACGCCATGGTGCAGTGTCCAGAGCCCCTAATAGTTTACAGACAGGGACCTTACCATCCCAGACGACACGTGTTACCCTCCCCTACATTAGTAACGTCTCAGAGGCCACAGCTAGGTTGTTGGCACCCTACAATGTGAGGGTGGCACACAAACCTAATTGGACGTTACGCTCATGCATCATGAGACCTAAGGATCCACTCCCCACTGCGGAAAAATCTGGGGTCATATATAAGATCAGTTGTCATGATTGTCCCAGTAACTATGTGGGTGAGACCTCAAAAAGGGTCAAAACAAGGATCCAGGAACACAAGCTGGCCATAAAAAGAGGGGAGCAGTATTCCCAAATTTTAACACATATGATGGAGTCTGGGCATAAGTTTGACTTCGACGGTGTAAGGGTGGTTGCCAGTGACATCACAAAAAGTGGCAGATTACTCAAGGAAGCCTAGCTCTCAGGTGAAGAGTCGATCAATCGGCATGTGGACCTGTGACCAGCGCACTTGGCGCTGAGGCCGTGGGAAGCGTGTACCTGACCATCATGGGGAAGACGATTTAATAACAGAAATTTTATCCCTCCACCGGAGAGGGCCAGCATCCGAGAAATTGGTGACCGACGGCCCAAGAGCCCCTCAGCTGCGAGGATAGGGACGCACCCGTCACGAATGAAGAAGCCCATCGACATCAAGGATTCAACCTTCAACAACCTAGACATCCCTCCGTACCGTGGGGGATGCTTGGAAGAGAAGACGGTGTGCACATCGATTGGAATACAACGTAGTTGCCACTTGAGGAATTGTACCAACCCCCCCACTCCTGCGGAGGCTTCCATGGCTGCCAGCTTGTGCACCTATCCATCAGAGATGCATCCATACCCACGGAAAGCGGTAAGAACGTTGAATGGCGGAGGGACGATAATGCATGAGTTGGGACCTCCGCTGAACCCGATGCATCTGAAGGGAGTCATACCCCCCAAGGGCACACAAGGAGAAAGTAACCGCAATCTTCCCACCTTAGGAATGACCACACGCTCTTGAAGAGAAGTGCAACGAATGGAGGAAAGTGAAAGCATGGCCACTGGATTGAGACCTGCATCGAGACCTACGAGGGGGAAGGGCGAGGGATATCGACCAGGTGGAGTATTGAAACAGCTACCCCTGAGAGCACCTGCTGTCTCGGTGATCGGACAACAGGAACTACGGATCAGTCCCCGCAACGAGTTAGGGGCCATTAAAAAGGGGAGGACGAACGCTGTGAGAAGTAGTGGTGGTGAGAACATCGAAAGGAATGTTAGATGGTGAGAGTGTGTGATATGATAATGATGATGACGGACGTCAAAGGGGTGGAGGGGGGAAGAGATCCGTCCGCATGGAACACCCCAAAGAAGAGGGAGGAGGAAACAACCTGATGATGATGAACGTGTGCTGGACTGGAGAAGGACTAAATGCCCTCCTGATTTACAGGCACAGAGAAATGGGGGAGTAAGTGTTAATGCACATGTGGATAAGGGCAGCAAGGATAAACTACCTAGTTTTATAGGGATTACGATGGGGACAATGATTGGCCGGCCAGGACCCATCACGAGGTCTAGGAGTCGAGCACAGATGCTAGCTTGTTTATAAATGGTTTCTCCCATTGACCTGTATATACCCTGAAGATGTTGGCAGGAGCCAGCAAAAGCTCGGTCTCTTTTTATTAAAACTTTTATTGTTTGATACTTTCCTGGTGATCACGTTTTTATTGTTTAATATGTAAATAGTATAAAATGCAATATGTAAGTAGTATAAAAGATCAATGGCTAGGAAGATATATGGTATATGGTGTATGGTATAATATGTATGGCAAAATAACAGCCAGAAAAGTCACACTGTGTTCAACCTGTTTTTAAATGTTTACTTAATAAAAACTTATTTTAAAAAAATGCTCCTGTGAAACTTCCACAAGCATTTTTGTTTCTTAAATGACAAATCTAGGATTCATTAGGTGCCGGGGGGGGGAGGGAAAAAGAGAGAGCAGGCCTCAGATTACTTTAAACTCCTAATATTTTTCCCATCTTCTTTTCCTTCTCTCAAAAGAAGGAAAGAAAGAGCAGTTGGGCACTGCCAGGACACAGAGACACTGCAGTTCTTGAGTTGGGATCATCTTAGGAGCTTGAAAGTTGTATGGGTTTCCTGCAGTGGTCTGTTAAATAAACGGAAAGATGGCAGCTAGAGAAGCTGTCTCAGAGACATCCTTAAGACTGGGGACTCATAAAATAAAGATGCAGAACCTGGGTCAACATGACAGCTTCCAATTTCCAAGAGCTTTGCCACTGTTGCTCTCTTAAATCCTATCCCTAAATCTTAGTGCTTCATTAAGTTCCATTGCTGACTTTCTCTACACCCTGTTTTATTTCTGCAATAATTATACCTTTTTGTCTTTTGAATTTATAAATAAAATAACAGTCAAGAACAGGGTGAGAATACTATGATTGAAGAGAATATTCTGCAGAGCAGTCCAAAGTCTATTTATATGTGGGAAAAATAAAAGCAAGCTAAGGGCATTTGTTTATTTTTATTTTTTAAAAGGAGGAGCTTCTTTGAGTTGTATTCAGAAATCCACTAACTGGAGGTGTATGAGTGAGTGAATGTGAATGGTTGAAGGGAATGGCAAACTCCGAAAGGAAGGAGATAAAGATTGGAGAGGGAAGATCATCTCAGGGGTTCTTGGACATGGCAACACATAAAGGTGGTGACAGGCATTGATTGTTATGGGAGCCATAGGGCAGGCCGTTGCATCAAAAGATGCCACCGATGCTTAGTACCATGTTCTGATGCCCTGAGCTCACTCTCAGCCTCTGGAAACCCTTTGAGGCCTTGTGATTTGGCTGTTGCTAGTTAATGCCAAGTCAGTTACTAGTAAGGTTCCCTCATCCAAGACTTTATTGAGGAGGAGCGAGCTGACCTGGCAGACATCACTGAGACCTGGCTGACTCCGGAAGAAGGTGGCTCCATTCTCAGAGATGTGCCTAGCTGGGTTAGGCTTTGCTACCAGCCAAAAGGGTAGGGCAGGGGAAGTAGGATGGCAGTAGTCATTCGAGAATCTCTTTTGACCTTCAGGGGCCTTTCTTCCCAAGTTTCTGGCTGGGAAACTTGGGAAGCTGGGTTTATGGGACCTGTTCCTGAAGCTGAGCTCATGGGATCCGTTAAGAGCTGCAGGGTTTGACATTAACTGGAGGGGGGGTTCCGTTGGTGGACGGAGCAATGACAGCTGCTGGAAGCAATGGCAAAAGCCTTCAGTGGCATGCTGGGGACTCAGCTGGGCAGCGGTAGCCCTCTGGAGGCCCAGGAGCCGGCTGCTGCCCAGCCAACATGCAAAATGATAGGGGACGGCCGGAACTTCCTGTTTTGCCAGTTCAGCTGTTGGTGGTCTGCCGAACAGCTGATTGGAGGAGAAAACGGCGGGGGCTTTTGAGTCTGTTCCTGGTCCTTGCTTTTCCTTGCTGCCAGGCTTGTAAACTGCATGACTGAGTCCCAGACAGGCTGCTTGCTAGAAGAAGAGGGACACTGCTGTGGGATGATTGCTCCTAATATCACTCTGGATGGTGGTTAGTTGGGCGGGGGCGGGTCCAGGCGGAACACAGTATCCATCTATTTAGGGCGCTGGGAGATGGTAGCTCCCATTGCTGACTTTATTTTGCGATTGCTGGTTAACACTTCATAAGCCAAAGTGTGTCGTTACTTTCCCAGCCTGAATAAACCAAGTTTTCCTTGGTCCCAAAGTGACTGTGTTTCTGTTGGACTCAGGTCTGGGTTTGGGACCTTTGACAGAAAGTCAGCGCTCCTCTTTTCTGTCCCTACCCATTTTCCTTGGTGGTTCCTGATTGTGGACTGTGCAGGTACAGGGGAGATGGCTGAGGGTACTGAGCCGACAGTGGATGTGGGAGAAGTGGTAGAGCTGGTTGTGGCAGATGTGGCAACACCAGAGGCTGTGGAAGACAGCACTCAGCCAGCGGTATGGTGTGTGAGACCAGACCAGACATGCCAGTGGTTGATGCACGGTTGGCCTCAGAGATGGTGCAGGAGATGGGTTCCTCAGGGGAGTGGGGGCAGAACTCGGCTGTGACCGGCCCTGCGGCCCACCAACTGTCCACGCCGGGCGTTCCCAGACCCAGTTCACTGAGTGGCGGGAGAGGCGGTTGACCGATAATGATGAAGGGGAGTAGAGTTACTCTACAGCTCTGGGAAGTTACACAATGGACATATTGCGAGAAAGATTCGGAGAGGCCAGATTCTGGGATGCCCCTGCATGGCCATATTGGGGGGTTGGAGCTGAGGCTGTGGGCTGGCAGTGAACAGGGTCTCAGCCAGCTTAGATGTCACAAATGTGGTTCTGGTTGGCTAGCCCAAAGCTCAAGTTGGATGCCGGTCCCAGTCATGCATGCGATGCCCTGCAGGTGAGAGCTTTAGAATAGAGCTCATCCCTGGCTGCCTCGGCCAAACAACCGCAGACATCGTGGGAAGGAAGTATGACATTGGGGCTTGGTGGGGCCCCGCCAAGGGACAGATTCCAGTGACCTGTCCATCAGCCCAGCGGGGCCCAGGTTCTAGAGGTCAGAACCTTCAGCAGGCCAATGGCACATTGCAGGATTCCAGGTGGCCCATGGGATTTTGGCCCCAGGGTGTGTCTTGGGGTCCTCTGCCCTTGCAGGCTACATTTGATGGGGATCCAGACCGCCTAGCACTGTTTCTCAGCCAGGCCATCAGCCACCTGGACTAATATGCCCAGTTCTACCCTTCACAGTGGACTATGGTGGTGGAAGTGACTGCAACGCTGCAGGGTGAAGCCATGGAATGGGTGGCAGACCTGAACAGTGAACACGCAAGGGAGTTGGCGGATGCAGGTCTCTTCCTGGAAGCTTTATGTGCTCAGTTTGAGGATTGGTCTCATGCCCAACGAGCAGAAGGAGATTTATTTGCAAATAAATCTTGAATAATAGTCTCCCTGCCTGAGCTGCTGGAGGCCAACTCAGAGTTAGTAGTGGAGTTTTCCAGGCTTATGGTCCTGAGGGACTTCAATCTGCCACCTGTGAGTTTGGCCTTGGAAGGCATCCAGGAGATCGTGGCTACCATAGCAGCCATGGGCCTAATCAAAATCATCTTGAGTCCAACTCAGGACAATAGTCACATGCCAGATATGATCTGCTTGTCAGAGTAATGGCAACATGACTAGTGGTGGACCTCTTGGTATTCCCCTTTTCATGGTCAGATCATGCCCTGTTGGCCTTCAGATTCTCTTATGCTGTCCCTTCCACAGGGAGGCCAGACCCATTCGAGCAATCTGTCCCTGGCAACTAATGGATCCAAAATGGCTTCCAGAGGGAACTGGAGAATATCCTGGGGCTTTGCTGCACATTCCTGCCAAATCTCTGGTAACATCCTGGATTCACAGGGCAGCCAAAGGTTTGGACAGGGTCATGTCTTTATGACCTCTCTTGACCCATCACTCACAACTCTTCCCATGGTTCACAGAGGAGCTTAAGGTTCAGAAAAGGGTTAAAATGCTGCTGGAGGAAAATGAAGGATGACTCTAACTAGATACACTTAGAGCCACTATTAAGGCCTACTTTGTGGTGGTAAACCTTATTATTTATCCACCCCATTGCATCCGCAGAGTGTCCTTCAGCAGCCCTGTTCAGGGTCATCCAGTCCCTCCAGGGACAGGAGAGCTCAGGTGATCATCTTTAGGAACCCATGTGTGGTGCAGATCCATGTGAGATACCTGGGGAAAGATCTTGTACATTTATCTGAGAACAGTTCAAATCCTGTTGGACTTGACGAAGTGGACAGGGTCCTTGATGCCTTCAGTGCAACCACTATCAATTAGATCTTGTTCTTCCTGGTTGGTGAAAGATTCCAGGATGGTGACAGCCAGTTGGGTTCAGGCAGTGATAAATTCTTCACTGCACATGACTCTACAACTCTCTAAAGTTACTCTGTAAACTTACAACTCTGTGAAGTTACTCATTGTGAGGACATCTGACCAGAAGTATGCATCTGAGCAAGTGTAGTCTTAAAAACAGCAGTAGTTTGAATACAGCAGTAATTCATCCTAGTAAGTGGTTATGTGGTTGCAATGTCTGGTTTAGTTCATTGCAACACTTGTTTTGCAGATGGAACTCTTTGTGGGGCTTTTTAAAAGTTTGGGTACTGTCCTATTTGTACGCAAATTGCTAGTTTACATGGACAGATTGCTTGTCTTTAATTTATGCTCTTCAGGTTGAAATTTGGTGACCGACTCAGCTGATATGTTCTATTGAGTTGCCCCTCTATCAGCCCCCTTTTCAACAAAGACCCTGCAGGAGAAGGACAGTATGGGCAACTGTTGGATCTGGCAGAGTAAGAGTGTGACCATAAACATGATGCTTTTGGTGTGCTCCTGCATAATAGTATCCATATGAAGTTCAGTAGGGATACTAACTAAGGTGACAAGTTCAGATGTTTGCGGTGATGATGACTGAACTGGGATTGTAATCTGCAAGGAAAAAGAAGTCTTGGATAAGGAAGGTCTGCATCAGGTGTTGCAAATCAGCAACATATAGTGCGTAGATTATCTAAAAAGAGAAGCTATCTTCTAGTTAGTGACTCAACTGTAAGAAGTGTATTTAAGAAAGGATGTGGAGGTTTTGAAAGAGGTAAGGTATTTGCCTGGTGCTACTGCCAGCGGAGAAAAGAGGCACATTGTTAAGATTTGTAGGAAACAATTCAGGAAAATGCTGTCTACTGTATCATTTCCCATGGATTTCCTGGCAATTTTCATTTTCATTTCACATCCTTAGCTTGTTTAGATTTCTTCAACACAAATCACAGCAGACACTTCAGTAACAAGGGTCAAAATTAATGGGTCAAAATATGCCATGTTCTAGGAAGAAAAAATATCCTTATTATACTGGAGTTTTCCAGTTCTGTACACAATGCCTGAATTATACTCACATCATGCAATTACTCATAATTTATTGTTCTGCTGGAGACCAATCTCAGGCTCTTCCTAGATGGAAAAGGCATTAGATGGAAAACAAGACCTTTTCATTCATGACTATGCATTCATTTTTAATCAAATGACTGGCTGGCTTCTAGCCCCTACCTCCAAATGAAAAATGACTTTGCTTTTCAAGCAGTTCAAATATTTAGATTATACAGAAACATGTTGCTTTGTTTTTATCCCTGTCCTTACATTCATCTCTGCACACTCTTCTGCTATCCCCTATGTTCTGTCTCTTGCTAATTTGATTTCCAAATTATCTCTTAAAGGTGTGAAAGAAATCAGCTCCCTGGAAATCACTCCCAGTGCCCACGAAGTTGTCCTCAATCTCTACACTGATTTTACTCTGAAATGTTCAGGCCACAATGAGGTTTTATGGAAAACAGACAACAAGCATACCAAACTAGACACTGTCCTGGAGAAAAGGGGCACCATTTTTTTTAACACCCTCACATTAAGGAACTTGACTGGTTTAAACACAGGTGAATATTCCTGTGCCGACAATCAAGTCCTGGATGAAAAGGCCATCTACATTTTTGTACCAGGTATTGGTGATTGCATAACTTTGATACTTCTAATCGTGTAACTTATGCTTCAGTTGTATGCATGCATTTGGTTCTGTCTGGCCTTGAGGATATTGTATACTTCTCCCGCTGTATTGAAATTGCCTGCAGCCAGAGGCAGCTGAAAGGAAAGAGAGAGAGGGAGAGAGAGAGAGAGAGAGAGAGAGAGGGAGGGAGGGAGGGAGGGAGGGAGGGAGGGAGAGAGAGAGAGAGAGCGCTTTGGTTGAAAGCTTGCCAGCATATGTGGGAGCTTTTGGGGAACACTGGCAATTATTAAAGAACTGTTTCTCTTGCCAGTTTACTGCTTTGCCTCCATGCGGGGCCCTGGGTCATCACACACATCTATTATATTGTGCAACAGTGTAAGAGAGAGGAACCAAGCCACGTCTCTGCCGAGAAAAAAAATCTTTGTTGGATTCCTTCTCCCCATTCCATACTGAGCTGCTCTGATCACAAGTAATATATCCCTTATTATTGCATCTAGGAGGCTGTTTGAGGCAATCAATCTAATCGATGACCAAATCAGCTTCTCTCCATTCTTCTTCATAGATCTCTCCATGCCTTTCCTACCAAGCACCCAAGAAGACACGTTTGTGTTCAGCACAGGCTACGATGAAGTCATTATTCCTTGCCGTGTGACAAATCCCAATGCTACAGTAGCTCTTTATGAAAAGAGGGTTAATGATCCAGTCCCTGGAATGTATTTTCCACAGCAAGGCTTTAAAGGCCAGTTCGAAGACAAGACCTACATCTGCAAGGCAACAATAGAAGATGAAGAGTTTGAATCTGAAACATTCTATGTCTACAACCTCCAAGGTGAATCTTTGATCAATATTTACAAGTTTTCACTATTACACATAGCATTAGCCAGTGTGTGGAGCAGAAAGGGTTTTCTGAATGAAAACATCATCTTAGGTAGGGGTGCAATAGCAATAGCACCTAGACCTATATACCGCTTCATAGTGCTAAGCAGTTTACAGAGTCAGCATATTGCCCCCAACAATCTGACTCATTTTACTGCCCTTGGAAGGATGGAAGGCTGAGCCAATCTTGGGCCGGTCAGAATCGAACTGCTGGCAGTTGGCAGAATTAGCCTGCAATACTGCATTCTAGCCTCTGCGCCACCCAACAACGGGAATGCCACACAGAAGAGAAGCCCTATTTGTTTTTTGTTTTTTTTAAAATGCTTATGCTCATTTGAAAAAGCAGACTCTGACATCATTCTGGTGGATGGAAATGACAGATCTTATGTATCTGTTTCACTAAAAATCTTGGGCAAGCTTTGCAAAATGATCCATCTTCTTTTAGAAAAAAATACTTCTGTTTTCAAGGAGAGCACATTCATTAAACAACTGAGAAGTGAACAGGTTGCAGTGGAAGCTAGATCATTACTTGCCAAAATGATGGACTACTCTTTGGCACTTGAGCAGAGCTGATATGTTTGTTATAGGAGGCTGATCAGTTTGATCCAAGCTATAATATTTAAGCTGCTTTGCATATAGGACATTTCTCTGATTATTATAATGTGAATTTATTTTTCTGATTGTTTCTCAATCTGAAGTTGAGGGATTGGTCACATCAGGTCACCTTGTTGATTTGCCAGAGCAGAAAGATACTCATATCTCCATTGTGGTTAAGTTCAGTGCCAGGCCAAGGCCTTTGCCCTGTTCTCCACAAGATTTTAAGACTTTAGGCTCTAATAGAAGAGAATGTATCTACCTCAGGGTTGAACTATGGAGTCCTTGGTGCTCTCTGAGCTTCGTTGTTGCTTGCAGACATTTTATTACCCAACTAGGTAACATAATCAGGCTAAGGGTGTTACCTAGTTGGATAATGAAACATCTTCAAGAAAACAACCAAACACAGAGTGCATCAAGCACTCCACTTAGGGTTTCTTCTTGTAGTCCTGTACTGGGCTAGTTATTATTCAGTGTTAACATCTTATGCTTTAATATTGGAGTTTTCAAATTGTCCAACAAAAAACAATTTTCTCACACTGAGATAGCCGCATATTGATTGAGCTTGTTGCAACTGTTTTTCTATATAAGTTGGTGTGAGCTAACTTTCTTCCTATTCATTGTTTTGTTCTTCCACAGTTTCTTCTTCTCCTACATCCTTAATCAACATTTCTATCAGTGCAGTGCAAACTATTTTGAAACAAGGCGAAAATATCATTGTGACATGTACAGTAAGAGGTATTGAATTGATTCGTTATACCTGGAGTTATCCTGGACAAATGGTAAGCAAGTAGACATGGATCTTTGTACATGTATGTACACACACACACCTGTGTTTTCTAATTCCCACAACACTATCTTATGCCCTAGGATATCAAACCATGTAGTAGGGCTGTATTATTATTATTATCTTTATCTTTCCAATTAACTATTCCTTTTGCATCTTATGACTATCACTTTGTTGTTATGATTTATGCTGATTGTTTTAAATGATTCTGGCCACAGCCATCTTCACTTCATTTTTGTTGCCAATAACAATCACTGAGTGTTGTATCTTATGATTCATGATGATTGTATTATGATTATGATCATGATTTATCACCTGTTGCTTGTATGTACACCGAGAGCGAATGCACCAGAGACAAATTCCTTGTCTGTTCAATCATACTTGGCCAATAAAGAATTCTATTTCAATCATAGGAAATAAAATAGACTCCGAGATGTTTTCTCTACAGAAGTATGCTTAGACATTATTGCAGAATGGCAATTGAATATTTGGCCATCAAAGCAAAACAAAGACATTTCCTTTCTTAATTATTACAGAAATATCTGCAAACTTTCATTTTTAATCACAATAATGACAAAATGTGCATCATAACTCTAGCAAATCCATTCATGTTAGCCCCACCACAGGAAAAACCTAATCAGCTGTTGGTGTTAATTATATTTCTGCCCCTAGAATAATGGTCAATTATACAGAAATAGCCCAATAAGTAGTTTGGTCTGATCAATGTAAGCATTTATATGCCACTGTGAACATTTTGAATTGGCTTCAGAAGACGGCCAGCAAGAAGTGATTTCAACAGGTGGGTTATTGTGGACAACCAAAATGCTTCTGCATTCTGACCGACAACTATTTCTGGACCCACTTTCAAGCATGGGCTAAACAACATCTTTATAATTCTCCAATCTTGAGATTATTACATGATTCATCCAAACCAAGTCTTTCTCCTTTAGGTAGGAATGCACCTGGATTATCAGCAAATGCTGATAAAAGGCCCTCCTTGTCATTGAAGTTATGTGACTGTGCAGCATGAATGCAAGATCCAAGAGAGCTCCCAGATCCTTAAAGCAGAATGCTTTAAGGCATAGCTCTCTCAGAATTGGGTATGTCTAGTTTAACGAAGAGAAGGACAAGGGGGGACATGATAGCAGTATTCCAATATCTCAGGGGCTGCCATAAAGAAGAGGGAATTAAGCTATTTTCCAAAGCACCTGAAGGCAGGACAAGAAGCAACGGGTGGAAACTAATCAAGGAGAGAAGCAACCTAGAACTAAGGAGAAACTTCCTGACAGTGAGAACAATTAATCAGTGGAACAGCTTGCCTCCAGAAGCAGTAAATGCTCCAACACTGGAAGTTTTTAAGAAGAGACTGGACAGCCATTTGTCCGAAATGGTGTAGGGTTTCCTGCCCGAGCAGGGGGTTGGACTAGATGACCTCCAAGGTCCCTTCCAACTTTACTACTACTATTATTATTATTATTATTAGTTCCAGAAATTAGTAGCATCTTCTCAGCTCTGTCTCTTGCAAATTATTTGCAATTTAGAGACGTTTTTCTTCACTTCTTCTCTGGGTATGTGAGATTGGAATACTGCCTTGCAATATCAACACAGACGTTCTGCTGCAACTCATGTTTGTTTTTAAAAATATAACATGGAGGCTGAGAAAGATGTGCATTTTATCATCCAAAGTAGCAGATTTATATTTTTTTATTATCAAATATCCTCATCAAAGAAGTGTTCTACAAAAGAGAACTAGCATCCTGCTTCTTGAGGAGGGAAAGGTATACTGCAACTTTATCATATATATATATTTCAGGTTTGGTATTGGTATGTTTTCTCCTGAAGTCTTACGTATCATACGTGCTGGTTTGCCATGTAACCATCAGACATTATACTAACAACAGAGGAACAGTTGTCATAGACACAGTAAAGAAAATATATTTCCCTAAATGAAAAATAAACCCATTTAATTATTTGAGAATGTGTATGGTTACGTTCCTTGTTGTTTGAGCTTCGGAAATGCTGAATGGATTAGTATTGAGTATTACTTCCACTGCATTATGTTTACTGTCTTTCACAGGTAGGCAAAGAGGTAAAACCTGCGACAATTATTGTTCCAGGACATTATACTAGTTCTATCCTAACCATTCATAATGCAGACTCAAATGATCAGGGTCTATATGCATGTGAGGCCACGGACACCTATCATGGACAGAAAGAAGAACAAAGTATCTTTATCAGAGTGATTGGTATGTTGGATGAAATCTTTTTTCTTGTCACCAAGCTGATACCATATCTTCCTGAAATAACTTTTATGCTTTAGGCATTTTAGTAGTATGTAAATGCTGATTTTCATAGGCAACATTGGGGGAAAAAAATCTCTTTTCAGTTCATTCCAACTGAAAAATAATAATAATGTGTGAATTAGTTTACCAGTATCATTTTTTGTTTAAGAAATGCACATTTGTTATGAGGCTATAAACAACATTACAAGGCGTCCCTGTTAAAATGTTATATATTTTGCTCAAGATGTCAGCTTTTTTTCTGGAAAAAAGCATAAATTGCATGGCACAGGAGGTTTTTTTAAAAAAATTCTAAACTGGGATTGTGTTCCAGACACTGGTTTTCTTTCACAAAACTTTATGTGATAGATATGCCAAGCTTCAGCCCAAATTGCTCACAAAAATAGCAAAACAATATTTTCCTTATTAGTTGCCTGATAATTTCGTTCATTCAGAAACACTGAAAAATATTTGCTTGCAAAGTTTCTCAAAATGCCTCTTCTTTATGTTGAAGGGGAACTAAAATAAATCAAGGAATTCCTAGACAAAAGCCTGGTTTTGACATGAGAGGATTAACTTGGTGATTAGCCAATGTCATCACTGCAGTTGCCTAAAATCTTGATGCATTTTAGCTACTTTATAAGGAGGAACTTCTTTTTCAAAGCAGTTGCTCTCTCCAAAACAAGCAAGCCATCAAAAATAACAATTTTGCAGATCAGTTTGTCCCCTGCTAAAGAGCAGGGGAATTTTTTTTTCTAGTCTCCAAGAAAGCAAACAGATGTTCCAGGTTGTCTACTACAACTCACCCTGGACTAATCCAACACTGTAGGGAGGAGGTGACAAAAAGGATCCTCGAACTTGCTATGCTTTATATCTCATTTAAAAAGAAGGTAGTCTGGCAGTACACTACAAAGTTATTTTTATTCTGTGACCAGTTAGAATAAGACTTTTAAAAGAAGCTATAATTCTGGGAATGGTTTGATCCTGTTGCTCCTGAGCAAGCACATGTGCAAGCACATGTGTTGTAGACCCATGTCTCTCCTGCTTTGTGAAAGCTTCCCGGGAGGTGACAGGTGGGTGGACTCTGGCAGTGATTCATGCTTCCTTACAGGAGCAGGTACTGCCCCAGCACTTTAAGGAGGCTGTGGTCGGCCCTCTTCTCAAGAAGCCATTGCTGAATTCCACCCTGTTGGATAATTTCTGACCTGTCTCCAGTCTTCCCTTTTTGGGGAAGGTTGTTGAGAAGGTGGTTGCGCGGTAGCTCCACAGGTTTGTGGCTGAAACAAATTATCTAGACCCTTACCAGTCAAGGTTCAGGCCTCGATATGGGACAGAAATGGCATTGGTCACACTTTTTGATGATCTCTGGTAGGAGTGGGATGGGGTAGTCCATCCATCCTTGCTCTCTCTCAGTGGCTTTTGATACCATCGACCATGGTATCCTTCTGGAGCAGCTTCGGGGGTTGAGAGTGGAGGCCCTGTGCTATCCTGGTTCACCTCCTTCCTCTGTAGCCACTCTCAGTCGATGTTAATAGGAGGTGAGAGATCCAGCCCTCGCCCACTACTTTGCGGGGCCCAGCAGGGCTCGGTACTCTCTCCGCTCCTATTCAACATCTATATGAAGCCATTGGATGAGATCATCGTCACCATGGACTGAGATATCATCAATATGCTGATGATACTCAGCTGTATGTCTCAGCCTATGTGTGAGTTAAGCGATGCCATGATGTCCCTCTCACAGTGCCTGGAGGCTGTTAGGGGCTGGATGGGGAGCAATGGTTAAAATTGAACCCTGACAAGACCAAGTGGCTCTGGGTTTGGGGTTCTTTGGTCCATGGAGAATTGCCACATTTGATCTTGGATGGTGTGGCACTACCCCAAACAGTCCCTGTCATAATCTGGGGATACTCCTGGACTTGCAACTCCTACTCGAAAAGCAGGAGGCAGTCATAGCCAGGAGGGCCTTTGCGCAACTGAGGATGGTGCACCATTTGCTGGACTAGTCAGTTAGCTTAAGAACTATGTTAGTGTATTTAGCATTTAAAGGGTTAAATGTGGGAGGAGTTTAAAGTTATTGCAGGACATCCTGTTACATGCCAGGGTTGTAAAATCTTTTGTGTAACCAGCATGAGGATGCATGCATGGCATTTGCAACCACGTTAAGCTATGGAGATATGGAGAATTACTGCTTTTTACCTATGAAAAATTGATAGATATGCAAACACCGGACGTATCTTCAGCATAGTAAGTCTTTGCTTAGAATTCCTGGACAATAAATATGTGTTTTAAAACCATTTTCATTGAGTTAATGCTGTCTGGGCCAGAACTACAAAGCATCTTAGTTCAGGTTCCGGAATACACCAGTTATGCCCTTTCCTGGATCAACAATCCCTACTCATAGTCATTCATGCCTTAGTCACCTCCCGTCTTGACTATTGCAAAACACTCTATGTGGGGCTGCCCTTAAGAGCTTCCGGAATGCATGGTTTTGTGCAGACCTATCTGGCAAAAATATGGCACACAAGCAGTGTCCCCTAGTGGTCAAAGGGTGAACTTCACTGAAGTATCCACGCATGGAAGTAGCAACCCCTAGTGGTCAAAGAGTGAACTTCACTGAAATACCCACACACACAAGCAGCGACTTCTAGTAGTCAAAGAGCGAAGTTCACTGAATTTGCCTCAAAATAGCTAGGACAGAAGATTTCGTTCAACCAACCAACCTTGGCGAGCCACTCCAACCAGCCAGCCATGGAGAACTGCTGCAAACAGCCAACCTTGACTTGTACACAGAAACTGATGTCCAAGCTTCAGTGAGGCCAAAGACATCTCAGATACCCTATGACCTGAGGCAACAAAGAAAGCCCACAGAAGTCATGCGATCGCATCTGATATAAAAATGGAAGGCGTTCCGTGAACACCACGAAAGAAACTGGGAGAAATTACAGGAACTCTGCCAAGCGCCTAAAGAGGAGCTTTCTCTTGAACACACTGATTCATTGAAGTTTTTCTTCAAATGGAAAGACTACGGATGCTGTCTCGAAAAGGTCCAGTTGCAGCTAGGGGATCCAACACTCGAAAAGGAAATGGAAACAACTCAGGCTAATAAACAAGGAACATGAGTGGTTCCTAGAAGAAAATAACTTTCAAGCTACACATGAAAGAGACACTGTGGGAGAAGGCCGAGTCCGAAGCCTCCCAGCCACCACGGTCCAAGGAGCCCAGCAGAGTATCACAGCTTTTTCGGGTCTCAGGCACCTCCCGTCATCTAAGGCAGACATGTCAAACACAAGGCCCGCGAAGTGGTTTCATGTGGCCCGCAAAGCCATCCTGGAAACAGTGAAGGAACGGTCCCCTCTGCCTTGGCCCTGGCCCAGGCCAGCTGGGAGCCAATGTACAATTTTGTGGTGGCCATCTATGCTGAAATGCATTCAGTCTTAGCTCTATAAGCCCCCTCCCCTGCTTGGCCTGAGAGGAACAGTGAGGCTCCTCCAGTGGACTATGCCTTGGCACTTGCCCTGGTCCCACCCCCTTCTGCCAGGGACCCTCAGATCTATCCCACTCCTTCCCAGGCCCCCACAGGCACCCTTGACGTGAAGGATGTAGAGCTGGCCACATCCACCCAGTAGGCCACACCCACTCCATCCATGCCCACCCAGTAGGCTTCACCCACCCTGGCCACACCCACCTGGCCTCCTGAGGGCAACCGCAATGCTGATGCGGCCCTCAATGAAATTGAGTTTGACACCCCTGCTCTAAGGTATCTTCCCACCTCACCAGCGTGTCACAACTACCTTCTGTCTCAGGCGCCTCCCATCACACCAAGGTGTCTTCTCATCGTAGTCATGCTTCCCGAGTTTCCAGGGCAGAGAGCCTAGCTGCCCAACTTGCGCAAGCATGAATAGATGCTGCAGAGACAACCGCAGTTCTATGCGTCACAAGGGAACAGCAGCTATTAAAGGACAACATGGCCAACTGGAGGCCAAACAAAAGGAAGAGATGGCAAATATGGCCCTGGATCAGGCCAGACAGAAGGACGAGATGGCCAAACTGGAGGCCAAACAAAAGGAAGAGATGGCAAATATGGCCCTGGATCAGGACGAGATGGCCAAACTGAAGGCCAAACAAAAGGGAGAAATGGCCAGGGCTCAGGCCAGGCTTGAGCTTCTGCAACAAGAACAGGAGGCAGCCAGAAACGTGGCAACACAATCTGAGAAGAGTCATGAACAAGAAGCCCGAAATGAAAACACATCTAGGAGAATTCATGGAAAAGATGTTCCAGAACGGACACGCAGAGCCTGCCCCACCAATGAAAGAAGATGAAGAATGCTGATACCTACCATTCTTTGGAGTGTAACACCCACAAAAGTCAGGGCAGATAAGAGTAGTCTTCGATGCCAGTGCACAACACCAAGGCATCTCTTTGAACAAGATCCTTCTTACAGAGCCTGACCTCATCAACAGTCTGCTTGGAGTGCTCATCCACTTCAGAAAGGAAGCTGTGGCAGTCATGGCTGACATCCAGCAGCTGTTTTATTCGTTCTATGTCAGGGGAGATCATTGCAATTACCTGCGCTTCCTGTGGTTCAGCAATGACCAACACAACCAGCAGGTAACCGAATACAGAGTTACAATACAGTGCACGTCTTTGGAAACGGTTCTTCCCCCACAATCACTAACTACAGCCTGCAATGCACTGCCAGTATAGGTGAAGCCGAATACGGTGCAGACACCAGACACTTCGTAGAATGGGACTTCTATGTCGATGACAGCTTAAAATCTGTACCCACTCCAGCAGAAGCTATAGACCTAATAAAAAGGACTCGCCAGATGTTGGTGGCAGCTAACCTTAGGCTACACAAAATTGCATCAAACAGCAAAGAAGTGTTGGCAGCCTTCGATCCTAAAGACCATGCTAAAGGTGTAAGGGACCTCGACTTTGGTACAGATGATCCTCACTTCCAACGTAGTCTCAGTTTGTGTTGGGACTTGAAGAAGGACATCTTCACCTTTAGAACCCCGGCAAAGGACAACGCTTTCACAAGAAGAGGAGTCTTGTCCACAGTAACCTGCTTGTTCGACCCTCTAGGTTTTGCTGCACCCATAACAATCCAAGGAAAGCTTCTTCTGCACTCACTCTCCCAACACGCCACAGATTGGGACAAGCTGCTTCCACCAGAGCACAAGCAAGAGTGGGAGATGTGGTGCAGATCCCTGAGTTGCCTCCAAAGCGTCCACATACAGCGCACGTTTGTTCCCCTTCCACTTGCCGCCACAACGAAGAAGAAGCTGCAAGTGTTCAGACGCTTCAATGAAGGCAATAGCAGCTGTAGGATATATCAAAGTGTACAGTGGGGAGAGCTGCAGCGTCGGTTTCGTCATAGGAAAGGCAAAGCTAACACCACCACAAAGTCACACCATTAGAACTCTGCGGTGCCGTCTTAGCTGTAGAAATAGCAGACCTGATAACAAAGGCGATGGACCTTGAATTACAGTCCACCACTTTCTATACAGACAGCAAGGTCGTGTTAGGCTACATCCACAACCGAAGTAGACGCTTCTACAGCTACGTAAGTTAGTAGTGGAAATTTATATTTCCAAGTGGGGAGTTAGCTTAAGAACTGTGTTAGTGTATTTAACATTTAAAGGGTTAAATGCTGTTTCCTTAAGAGATGGCGTATGGGTAATGTACTTCAGTCATAGTCTATGCTGTAGCTCATCTAGTCAGTGGGAGGAGTTTAAAGTTATTGCAGGACATCCTGTTACGTGCCAGGGTTGTAAAAACTTTTGTGTAACCAGCATGTGGATGCATGCATGGCATCTGCACCCACGCTAAGCTGATATGGAGAATTACTGCTTTTTACCTACGAAAAATGGACAGATATGCAAACACCGGATGTATCTTCAGCATAGTAAGTCTTTGCTTAGAATTCCTGGACAATAAATATTTGTTTTAAAACCATTTTCATTGAGTTAATGCTGTCTGGGCCAGAACTACAAAGCATCTTCAGGTTCCGGAATACACCAGTTATGCCCTTTCCTGGACCAACAATCCCTACTCATGGTCATTCATGCCTTAGTCACCTGCCCTTAAGAGCCTCCGGAATGCACGGTTTTGTGCAGACCTATCTGGCAAAAATATGGCATTTTGTTTTTTCATTTTAAAAAAAGCTTGATTGCATCGAGGTTAAGTCCAGCTTATAACTTTTTTCATACTGATCCAAATTGACAATCAGGAAGTCATTTCCTCCTTGAGTACCTTTCTTTGAATTCATCTCTAATTCTGTTCATAAGAAGGCAGGTTCTTTCATAATTGTTTCATTTTGGGATTAACATTTTATTAATTTAAGCAGGCAATTTTTAAGCTTGATTTGCTTTAGTGGCTTACACCCAAATATCTCAAAGTAGTTGGCAAAAAATCTTGATTAGGATTTGACTTCAAGGATGCCATCGTAAAATATAAAATCCGGGTTACGGTTTTTATAAATTAGAAGTAATGTTAAGATTCAAGTTGAAGTTCTTTCTTGAAAACACATAGTTTTATGCTGCTTATTAAAATAGTCAATTGGTGCTAAAACAGGGAGCCACTCAACTATCCTCATCATTAACTCACATTGTGAAACAAAATAATAATAATAATAATAATATAAGATCCATTTGTGTCTTTTCAATTCACCCTTTCTGACCCAGAGCGTGGCTTCGTGACTTTCCACACTGTACTGAATGAGACCGTATTTGCAGAACTGCACAAAAGTCACACCTTTTTGGTACAGATCGAAGCCTATCCAAGTCCAACCATCATCTGGTTTCAGAATAAGAAGCCCCTGACTTCTGAGAGCAACAGTGATTTTGCTATCAATAGCAGGAATTTGTCAGAAACCAGGTAAACTTTCATCTCAACATTTTAGTACATGCAGCATTAAGCCATCTATTATTTTTAATTGATACCCTGTATACATCATGGACAGGTATCTATCCTCCCTTTATTGAGAAAAATCTAGCATCACTAATGGATTTTATAAAGTTTGCACCTATATGGAAAAAGTTGATAATAGTAATAATATAAAGATAAGGGAAATATTTTTGGTATCCCTTTCTCTGTACTCATTGGTCCAATATAAATCAAGCATCCGGGAACTTATACTGTATTTACTGAATTAGAAATCAGAATGGAATGGCACGCTGTATCATTTAAGTTAGCTCTCACTTAACACATGATGGCAAATTCTAGATTATCAAATATCACAGGGGTATCCCAGAGATGCTTTTTCACGAGGTAACTGGACTTTGTTTTTCTTTGAAGACTTTTCACTTCTCCAAGAAGCTTCTTTAGCTTATCTTTGGGATAACTACGACCTAGATGACTAAGAATCTCCATAGACATATCACAAGAGTAATTCCTTCTAGCTTAACTAAAATGAATGGGTTTCTCTCTCCGAGTGGAAAATTTCCCCCTTGAAAGTGACGTAATTTTTGTTTCCATATAAGCTCCATTATCTTAACTCTTGCAAGATTCTTTTTTCTCCAGGTATCAAACTACTCTGACCCTTGTGAGGGTGAAAGCAAGTGAGGGAGGTCTGTACACTGTCCGAGCATTTCACGAAGATGACTTAAAAGAGCTCTCCTTCTATTTGCAGATTAATGGTGAGCACACCTCCTTGTGATCAATCAGTCAATTTTATTTACAGCCAAAAGAACCTCTTTGCAAAGATTATATTTCATTAAATGTATATTTTAAATCATATTTTAAATATCCAGGACAGGGCAACTAATTTTCACTTAAGTGTACAAAGAGTAGGATGGATCACCATGGGGTGCTACAACAGTTGTAACTTGAGGACCTGGTCATAAGTAGGATTTATTTTAAAATATATTTTATTGGTTTTTTTTAAATTTTAACAAAGAGTACTTTAGACACACCATGGTGTTTGGGTAAACAAACAATTCAAGGTGAAAAACATACATAAACAGCTCAACTTAATACATTCACTATCATCTCTCTATTTCTTACAAATAACATAATAGATTTAATATATTCCATTTCTAGCTTAAATTTCTGTTACTACTCCACCTGTTTTATAGCTTTATCAATTTAAAATTACCATAGTCAAATATTGTTTTACATCAACAAATTATCACTTCAAGTATCTCTACCATGTATATTAAAGTTTTTAATCTCTCTCAACCCTTATAAGTAGGATTTTTTTTTTGAGGGGGAGGTCTGCTATAACATTGATCAATCGCTAAGTGACCAGTCATATAGCAAACCAAGGACTATCTGAATATCACACGAATTCTCATAAGACTCTCAAGACAAAATGTCATGAGATTTCTTGCAAAAAGAAAAAAAAATAACTTTCTTCCAGAGCCAATTTTAGCACATAGTCTTGTTTCCCCTTGAGCAAGGATGGTAATGGAGGAGAAAAACCACTTGTGGCTTCCTAGGCTAGCCACACCCTACTTGGAACATCTATTCAGAACTGTACCTATTGGCTACTGTTTGTCAGTGTTAAAAGAGAATCCAAAGGCGGTCTACTGGCAGAAAGGGGCAGAATGAAGAATTCAATAAGACATGTGTAAGGGTCTCTGATGGAGAACATAACCCTATTTCTGGCCGATGCTATCTGGAGAAATGAAAGAAATTGACTGTCCTCTTTTGTTGTGGTCTTTTCAGAACCTGGAAAAGAGGAGGGCAGTTTGGAAAAGGAAGCAAGCTGTGAATGTCTGCACATTCCTCCTTTATCAGCTACAGCTGAACATTAGCATGCAGTAGGGTGTCCCTGGTACACTTGCAGCTCCTTCATGCAGCTATCGAAGGATGAGGGGGAATCTTATTAAAACAAGGAGAGGCTCCTTTCATCCGTCATGCTTTCGGAATGTATTCTATTATCTCTGGCTGTTCAATAAAAGCCTTGCTTCCATCTAGTGGTTGTTTGGATGTTTGCAGTCTAGACAGGGAGCAGTGGAGTTGGGTTCAAAGGCAAGGCAGACAGAAAATTGCAAAACCTGTATAATGGGATATGAAAAATAAGAAACTGCATGATTTCCCCTTTTTAGAAGAAGGTGCACTGTGAGAAACATAAATAACTATGTACTGAAGAAATTATAATAGGGTAAGCCGTTTTAAAGTACCATCATGGCAGGAAGTAAAGGGGGCCTGGATTAGAAAGTAGGGCTTCTCTTGAGTAGCTGCCAAATTGCAAAACATTCTGTCCCCAGCTCATATTGTTTCAGTGCTTAAGATGTTAAAACCTTTTATTTTAATAAGGAAGATTATGATGTCTAAGATATATTTAGGGGCCATAGTGCATTCTTTATTGCTTTTTGTTTTAATATTCCTTTTATTTTTATTGTTGTAAACTTCCCAGAATCTTTGGATTGGGTGTCATTTTTTTTTTAACTGGAGAAGAATGGTGGCTAATAAATAAATGGGCCACTTTATCTTCTAATGCAATGTTCTCAAGGGCTTCCTTATGCCTCTCGAGCAAAAAGCTTCTTCCTTCCCTAAAGCAATTTCTAGTGGGTCTTGAAATTGTCCCATTAAGAACAGTTTTCCATTCTTCCTTCCAAGTGTGGTTCCTACTTCAGACTTTCCTTTATCATGTGTTACTCTCCATGTCTGACTCTCTGGCTCAAAGTCAGTAGAAGCTACTGAGAAACTCAACATTGCTTGATAAGAATGTTCATGCAGGGGCATCTGTGGGGAAAGAAGTGATGAGAATTTTTTTGGGGGGGGGGGAAGGCAAATTGGCAGCTGCAACGGTGCAAGTTGAAACTCCACCATTTTTTTATGAGAGCCACAAGTGCAACAGTAAAAGGGACCAGGCTTCAACCATAAAGCTATGGCTACCTTCTTGACCAGTGTTTCTCAACCTTGACAATTTTAAGGCATGTGGACTTCAACTCCCAGAATTCCACAGCCAGCAAGGCTGGCTGTGGAATTCTGGGAGTTGAAGTCCATATGCCTTAAAATTGTCAAGGTTGAAAAACACTGATCTTGACATTTAACAAATATTAGGATAAAGCTGCTTTAATGAGCTAAATTGCTCTCTATCAACAGGAAGTGGAAACCCTTACTTTATCTATGATTATTTTATTAATTAAAGGATTCAATAATTTTTATGGCTTTCCCACAGTTTAACAATTACTTATCCTTGTACTCCTTAGCCAAAGTAATTCTGGTTATAGTCTATTCATATTTGTCTGAAGGGTTCTGGCTAGATTCATACAACATGCTAATCTGAATTCTAAAAGCTACATTATGGCTTAGCATGTCATGTAAACCCAATCATTATTACTCAAAAACCATGGTTTATGATTCGGAATACTGTAGATAGACCTAGCCAATTGTTGCTTATGCAATAATTGTTAAGAAAAAACACACCTTGGCAAGTTATTATGGTGGGTATTTGCAGTGATTCACAGCAATTAAGATCTTACGGCACCTTCAGTCTGCCATTTTTGTGTGTGTAAAATGGTGGAAATTTTCTTCCATTGCTATGCATGCATTCAAGTGTGTCTTCAATGCAGGACCACTGTGTGCATAATAACAAGCCTGACTATTAGTTATTAATGTTGCCATGTTTACTGTGATTTAACGTGATCATTAATTTACTCACAGGCTATCATTTATTAGCAATCTTCCAAGTAGCAATATTGCTCAATAACTGGTAACTGTGTATGTCACCAGAACTTTAGGGGATTTCCAGTTAATTCCAGAGGTGCCTGAATATGAAACTAAAAGCAATTCTAAAAAAAATAAAAATATAGGATAAATGGAATATTGAATAAGATATAGCAGGGAATTTAAACATCATGTTTTTGACTCAGAAAGTACCTTTTGTATCGTTCCTCTTTCAGGAAGCCTCCCCTTGTAAAAGCTGTATACCCCTATCACCAATTATTTGTTGTCTCCTATTCTTTTCTCCAATATAACCAGTCCCAGCTACAGTGACTGAACTGAAAGACAGTAGCAACAAAACAAATGGTGAGCAAACAGTGATCTGTACTACAGAAGGAATGCCCCAACCAGAGGTTACCTGGTATACCTGTAATAATGACAAATGGTAAGGAAAACATTTTGAGTCCTTTTGCATTTAAAACTCTGGGTGGGGAGGACAGCAGGAAAGAACTTGCCATGGGATTTCCCTGCAGACCATTCTTTTTATAATCTCATTATACATGGGATAAATTCGGATCCTGCTACTTGTTAGAGCGTGATTTGAATCACACAAGAAGTGAAATATGCATCAAAATGTCTCAGTGCATTCATAGGGGTATTTCTGTCCAGCATTCTAAGCCCTTAAATATACCCAATTCCAGCAGGTTATCCTCTCTTTTCATTTTTCCAATTGACCATCAACTTTCCATGGTTACTGAGCATATTCAGCCCTATTTTCAGATGGGTTCCGTTATCCCATATAATTTTGAAGGAGGAGGAGGAAAAGGAGATGTTTACTTCCACAAACCTTCCCTCATCATCCCTGTGGTCTCACAGTGGCTGTTTTTGGGCAACATTATTGGCCATTATGCTTTCTCCATAAAAACTCTGAGAGAACTACAAAATAATTATAAGAATAATAGCTGCTACTCTTTGCATGTCAACAGATGGAATCAACTTCCCTCCAAGGTTCGAACTACTCCCACCCTGCCGGCCTTTAAGAAAGCTGTTAAAACTCTCTTGTTCCGGCAGGCCTGGGGCTGATGTCCCCGGGGGGGGGGGCGGGATATGATCGGACACGCTGTATGATTGTATTATTTTATTGCTTTATTGTTAGATTATTGTTTTAATTTTGTACACCGCCCTGAGTCCATTGGGATTGGGCGGCATATAAATAAAATTAAATAAATAAACAGATGCCTTGGTGGTTATACTTCTGAGTTGCTATCCCTGCTTAATGTCCATGCTCCAATACCTTTTTTCTGAGCTAAAAACCTCAGTCCTTATGAGCTTTCCTCATAGGGAATTCCTGAATTATTAAACATTTTGCCCCTTTCTGCACATGCAATATATATTTTCTTTAAAATATGGTGACTGGAGCAGTGTATTCCAAGTATGGACACACTTAAGACTTTCTTTTTTATTGCAGTTTTATTCTTTCTTCCATCATGGATATCAAGGGGACATCCAAAGAGTTCAACACTGACCGGATTACTGACCCTTTTACTTGTAGGAAGATGGCTGAAATACATGTTTGCTTGCCCTGCTCTGGGTTGAATAATTGACTATGTAATAGGGCAGCTTGAGAAGCTAAGCACCGAGCTTCTGAATGTATAGAACCTACTTCTGAAAAAACTTTTAGTGGGACTAACCCACTTAGGTGTGCAGACACATGAATATGCTACAGTAGAGATGTAATCTATTACTCAATATGATGGTCAAATTCTCTTTGGTTGCTTTCCAAAACAGGTGTACTGGGGAAACTACCAAGATCCTGGGGAATAGCTCAGAAGAAATGAATCTGCAAACAAATTTCACATATGAAGATGACCGGAAAGTTTACATTGTGACAAGCAAGCTCCACTTTCACAGAGTAGATGAGCCTATTTTTATCCAATGTGCAGCTCAAAATCTCTTGGGTGCACACTCTCAGCAGATCACCCTAGTCCCATACAGTGAGTCCTGCAATATCCATCTTATTGTTTTTGATACACATATAGATATGCAATAGTGTAATTGCACTGGCCTGGGCAGAAGTGGTTTTGTGTCCCCTAGCTGTGCCATACGCCTATTAACAACTGTGAGTAATTTCCAGTCAGTCCCCCTATCCGGATCACAAGCAAACACACACACCACTCAGCTTAGCTATCAAAAATATAAGTTAATGCTATTTATTAAACATCAGCAAATGTCAAAACATTTAACTGGCAAAAACATGAAAAAAGACAGATAAAAGCAGGGAAAGAGAAATATATGAACAACAGGCAAAAAAATTTACATTATTTATCAAAAAGCACAAAAGTTTTCAAAATTAATAGCAACAATACTGTGGTAATTAGCATGGGCAGACTAAAAAGAAATATGGTAATATTGTTATTTTAAGTCCAGATGAAAAATGGATTAAGAATCTAAATAAGTATATTGGGGTAGCACGGGCCATAAATGTATATGTAAATTTAGTAATTCTGTTTACATTTCTTGTTTCAGATCTACCTTTTAAAGTGATCATTATTTCAGTAATCGTGGCCTTTGTGGTTCTCATGGTTCTTTTCCTGGTGATCCTCATTTTCTTGTGGCGAAAAGTAAGAATCAGCTTTTTGCCCTTCCGAGTCTCAGACTATTAAGTTCTCAGCTTTTGAATATTTATGCTGACTTTCAGAAAACAATTGGCTGAATAAACCTCTGAAGCCATGGGAATAACAGCTCTAGGAACGATAGCTGATTTGCTTAACTTCGATTATTATGAATTGTGAGTCTACTATGCTAAGGTTTTGAGCATAATCTGAAATACAATCAGAGATTACAGGATTTACAAAATTCCCCATAATGTAGGACAAATATCAGGGCTGTAGGGGATAGTATTAATGTTCTGGGTTTTTTTTGTTTTGTTTTTTGAAATTATATTCTCAATTTTCTCAGCAACAGTGTGTCAACTTTTTAAATGTGTAACTATTATCAAAATGAGAATGTTAAAAAAAAGAATGAACATTTTTCAAGTTTGTAGAAGAATTTTTATAGCATGGAAGCTAACAGAGCTAATGGAGCTGTTTTTAAATGGCTGTTTTGGGGTCCAGTGAATGGGTGGGAAGAGTACCGGCTGCTATCCTTCTTCAGAGGTTTGTTGATTTCTGTGCAGAGACTTCTGCTCATGTTCTAATGTACCTTAACCCTCTTAAGGAAAGAAGGCAACACCCTTCCTTGAAGAAAGGCCTTTATATGTAGGGACACAGCACAAATTGCACAAGGAGGAGATCTCCAGAGTGAGCCTCCTCTTGCAGTGGGCTGCACGTTATGTAGCCCTGCCATCTTCTATCTTTTGTTTCCTTCTACCAGAAGCCTCGATATGAAATTCGCTGGAAGGTAATTGAGTCAATCAGCTCAGATGGGCATGAATATATCTACGTGGACCCTATGCAACTGCCTTATGATTCCAGCTGGGAAATTCCAAGGGACAGGCTGGTTTTAGGTGAGAAGAGAAGGAACAGGATAAGAAAGAAGTTTCATACATAGAAGCCAGATGCCACTAAATACCATCATTGTCCAATGTATGACAACAGATACCATTCTTGCAATGAAAATTAGTTTTTTAAATGAAATTCTGTGGGGAACAGAAAGCCTTTGTCCATAATGAAACCACTTTACTCATTCTTCTCCATGACAGTTCGGAGGATAAGAGTTCATCTGTATAAGATTAGGGAAGGTTGCATTCAAAATTCCAGGACTGAATCTTGTTTTTCACTAGATGGCTCTTAGATGGTGAAGCCTCATTCTTTGATCTGCAGCATACTTTTCAGAGACTTTTAAAGGATGCTGAAAAATGAGTGATAGGCATAACTCTATTCAGAATGTAATATAATACGCAGCACTTAATATTATGGGGAAAGCCAGTAATTTACATTTGCAAATCTATGTGCTGAGGTGCTTCATAAAGATGAAAGAACTGGGCTGGGAATAAGATGAAGGCCGAGTTAGGAAGGAAAAAAAAAGGTTGCCAAGGAGACATCAGCCATTTTAATGCCAGAAGGGAAAGACCCTTGCATTGGGGGCTTAGAAAAATAATCAGCAGCTTGTATAAACAATGTACATTGTGGTTCTCTGGATACAATGTGGTTGTTAAATTGTATTTGGTGAATATTATCACAGAGGCCTTGACAGTTAAGACTATAGTAATGAAGGAGGAATATTGGTATTGTTGTTTGTTTAAATTCTGTGAAGCTATCTAGAGAATAAACTGGAGTGATGTGACCTAGAAATTTAATACATCAACAAACAAATCATCTGAGAATGTGAAGCTCGAAATTTGTAATTGCTCTGCCCCTACTGGTCACATTTAGCATGGGTGTGCTAATTGGGATCACACTCTTAACCAGGTCAGGGAGAGGCCAGCAATGGTCCACCCTTAAGTCATTCCCTGTGGCACAGCTCTTTCTGCCCAAACTTTCATATTAAGAACAGTCCATACAACAGTCCATACAAGCTGCCCCCCCCCCCCCCCGGCCATAGCTGTTTGTAGTTAGGGAAGAGGATGTATTTTATATTTTATTTTAACTTAATCAGAATTTTTGACTGTTGCAATCTTATGCTTCTCAGCTGTTTTATAGGAAGTAAAAAATACATAGCTATTTGATCTTCTGTTTGCTGCAGGGCGTACATTGGGCTCTGGAGCCTTTGGGCGTGTGGTGGAAGCAATTGCTCACAGCCTCAGCCATTCCCAGTCCACCATGAGAGTTGCTGTGAAAATGCTCAAGTGTGAGTTTGGATTGTTTCTTCTTCCTCCCAGCCCATGGAAATACAAATAATCATGCTGTCTTCCATGCCTGCCTTCCTCCTTTACGTTAACAATATATTGCCATATTCATTGTTTATCTATCTTTTATCTGTTCAGTTATCCTTGGAACCAATCATGTAGCATGCATAACGGTGTCCATAATGTATAATGTTATCTACATAGTAGCATACATGATTAATCTGGCTGAGTGTCGAACAAGATTGTCCCAGTCTTCCTTCACGTATAAGCCCTTTAAAGAAGAAGTATCTGTGTTTCATTACTGTATTCATCCACCCTACAGCCACAGCCCGAAGCAGTGAAAAGCAGGCTCTGATGTCAGAACTGAAGATCATGAGCCACCTTGGGCCTCACCTGAACATTGTGAACTTGCTTGGTGCTTGCACCAAAGGAGGTACTGTTTTCATTTTAATCTCTTCAACCCGGATGTCTGCCTCCATCTTTGCCATTTTCTTCCACTAACTGCAATTGCAGTCTTTTGATTTAGCATGGAGTTTGGCCAATAGATTGAGATGTTCATGTTTTCACTAGTTAATAATCTACTCCTGTTTTCTGAAAAGGATATAGCCTGCCCTTTATCACCCTCCCAATTTCCATCCTATTCAAATTAGAACACTACCATTTACCTCTTTCCAAACTATATATTTCAATTTCTTCATTAGAATGTAAGTTCAACTCCTGCTGATTTAAATGGAGAGATGTAGTTAGAATTTTGTACTAATAATTTGTGTTGCCTTTCCAAGACTTTATTTTTAACATCCCAGTTTAACACACAGCCCTGTATTTCCCAGTTGATCTGCCATCCAATTACTAATCACAGTTAATTGTGTTTAGCTTTTCAAAATCAGCCAAGGCCAGTTGTATGCTACCACTTAGTGAGTGCCATTTGAATGAGGCCACCTTTGATGTATAATGAAAGCCCTGTTAGTTTTATCGAAACCATTATACACATAACTTTATTTGCTATTTTTAGCTTTCGGTACTATAGAGACTGTCCTGATCACAAACAAATTCAAATGTTAATGGCACTTAGTTCTGAAAGTACTCTTTTCTAAATGCATTGCATCAAAATTGCTAACTGTCTTTCAGTAAGGCTTTTAAAATTATACAAATAGCCAAGTTTGTAAATAACATGTTAATCATCTGATATAGCTACACTGGAATATGTTTATTTTTATCAAATAAATCTGTTCCTGCCACCTGCTGAAATGTATAAAATCGCATTACAGTTTTTAAAAAGTATAACTTGCATGTCCAGCCTACTTTCTTGGTTTGGAACGGGGTCCAGTGCTAGTGGAGGTATGCTATGCTATGCAGGTATTTGCGACTCTGAAAGAAAAAAGAAATATTACTTAATCCAAATAATGAAAGCAGTGAGAGGGTCAATGCAGGAAACAGGGTACAAGGAGCTGGTTCACATGCTCATCCAGTTGAAGGCTCTTGTTTTGTAGAGGAATAGTCAGCAGATGGCAGATGTGTGATATAAATGTTCCAAGAGACAGCAGTACAAATCTCTGTGTGCACTCAATATGTCCTTGATCATTTGTTTACAATCAATATTTTATTGAAATCAGATTGCAATTACAATCAGTACTGATTTGATTATATAAATCAAAACAGTAGAGGGTAATTTGCCTATCAGATACCCTCAAAATATATCAATCCATTGTATTATTCCAATACTTGGCAATAATAATGATGTTCCAAATGACCATTGACATAGCATTATTGGTTTTTAATCAAGAAAATTGGGTATATATCTGGGAAATATGCTTTACAAGCTTCCAGAAAAGCATGCAGTAGAAAGACTAATCTCTTTCTCAGACACAGACATACAGAAAAAGAGAGGGAAGTCTATTTTCCACATATAAGTAATACTATTTTACCTGGACTATATCACTACATGCATGAGATTCCCCCAAATACTTGTTTTTCTAAGTAAAATGTTCCATTGCACAAAAATCTAATATTCAAAGAAGAAATATTCTAGATTAGCTTTTGTTTTGAAATGATAGTCTTGAAGTTTAGTGGAGTGCTCAGTTATGTCCACACACCAAACAAATATTTGTAAAGAATTGCAACTTCAGCAAGTCTATCATTAGCTTATGAACAAAAGGTATTCTTTGACCTTTTCTCTATACAAATGGCCTTTTCTGTATAGGTCCCATCTACATCGTAACTGAATACTGTCGCTATGGAGACCTGGTGGACTATCTACATAGGAACAAGCACACCTTCCTGCAGTGCTATAGTGAGAAGGCCAAGCAAGAAGCAGAATTGTATGGGAATGGCATGCGTGTGGACCGGCTGCAGAGGTGCCTGTCAATTTGATTACAGTATCTATTTATATAGTCATACCCAACTTATATAACAAACTACAAAACCTACTAATACAGAAACACATGCAAAAATCCATTAAAAGAACCCAGAATAGATTTATTCTTTGAAGTGCCACAGCATTGAGGATTAGGAGTTTTGTGTTCTTCCCAAACCCTGCCCCTTTTCTAGTTTTAATTTTCCTGGTACCCTGAAAAAGATCTTTGGGGATGACTTCCTCTTTACAAAAAAAATACGATTAAAGTGAATTCAACTCAGATTGGACTTATTCACTATTTTGTTTTTTAAAAATATTACATCAGATTTCTGTCATATTGGGCTCTAAAGGGAAGTGGGGGATATCCTGGCAGTTTTGCTGTATGGTCCTACCAAAGCCTTAGTAACATCCTGGTACCTAAGGGCGCCCAAGGTCTTGGACAAAATTGTGCCTCTGCAGCTCTTTTGACCTATCACTCCCAACTCTCCCCATGGTTCATGGAGGAGTTGCAGGTTCTGAAAAGGGTTAAGAGATGCTAAGAGTGCTGCTGGAGGAAAACAAAGGATGACTCTCACCAGACATGACTTAGAGCTGCTATTAAGGTCTACCTCATAGCACTAAGACTGGCAAAACAACCTTTACTTCTCTGCCCTTATTGCATCCCCAGAATGTCACCTGTCAGCCCTGTACTGGATCACCCAGTCCCTCCTGGGACAGAGATGCATAGATGATCATCTTCAGGGCTGTACAGTAGAATATGTTCAACACCTGATGGGTAAAATTGCTTGGAATCATTCCCAGTTGGATCTCATGTGTGGAGCAAGTCCATATGACATGCTGGGGAGAGGTCTTGCCTGGTTACCTGGGAATGGTTTGACCCATCAGCTTGGACAACTTTCATCCATTTTCCAACCTCTCCTTTTTGGTGAAGATTGTGGAAAAGGTGGTGGCCTAGCAACTTCTGAGGGCCTTGGATGAAACAGATTATCTGGATCCCTTTCAGTCAGGATTCAGGCCCAGTTATGGAATGGAAACAGCATTGGTCACACTTGTCAATGATCTTTGGCGAGAGCAGGATGGGGGTATGCAACCATCCTAGTTCTCCTTGAACTCAGCAACTTTCGGTACCATCAACCATGGAATCCTTTTGGGTCAGCTATGGGGGCTGAGGCTGGGTGGCACAGTTTTGTGCTGGTTTCGCTCCTTTCTCCAGGGAAAGGTGTTAATAGAAAGTGATGTTCAGTCCTCCGCAGTTATCTTGTGGTGTGTCACAGGGCTTGGTACTCTTGATATTTGCTACTTTTTAATATCTACATGAAATCACTGGGTTGAGGTATCTGTAGTATGCTGATCTTTTCTATCTTTTAATAGTGTAAGCTGCTTAGAGTTACCATGCAGTAAGATGGGTACCTAATATATTTTACAATAAAATAAACAACTATAATGGGTGATAGTTATCTTATTTAAGATGAGCATTGTTTCATCTGAAAATTACTTCTAAGTCACAATCCACTTATACAGAAATTGTCTTCAGAATGAATCAGCAGGCTTCCAGTTACATTGACTTGCAGCTTATAAAAAGTAACAAAGAACTACCAAGTCCATTTTTATTAGGCCCAGGATAGTGTAAGAAATATTTTGCAAAAATGTCCATATGCAATGCAGGAAAGGAAACATGTATTTTATCTGTGTGTGCGTGTGTATGTATGTGTGTGTGTGTGTGTGTGTGTGTGTGTTTATTCTTAATTAAGAAGAGAGGGGAGAGGAGGGCAAAGAGCTAAAGTGGCCAGATGGCCAGCCACTGGGTGTCTGTATGTGCACTAGGAGAGCGACTGCGGGCAGGAAAACAGCTTGTGAACCCGCCGATATATGGGACGACTAAGAGCACTATGGCCAATCGAAGCGAATGGACCGGTGACTCGCTCAAACAGTAGGGTGCAGAAGCAGCCAGCCATATAAGTAAACTTCCAGATCCTTTGCTTTCACTCTGACGACGTCGGCAGTTTGGCCGATGAAAGCTAAGTGGTTTTACGTTAAACAGCTTTTGTTTATGTTTTCATCCTGGTGTTCGATTCTTCTTTTGTTTTTCTAACATGCATACACCCAGGATTTGCATTTTTAATGTAATTAAGGATAATTATGCACAAGCAGTTTTGCTCCATGCTAGGAGATGGGAGAAACTTGCATGGCGCATGTCTACCAACTATCGCAAATTGGCCTTTCTCCACGATTGCATTTGGGGAGATTTATCACCCAAGTCGCTGCGAAGGAAACCTTTGATTTACTCCATGGAATCCCAGATGATCATTCGCCAGTTCCAGCGACGTACCATACGGGCCTTGATTAATGACCATCATAGGCGCATAGGAGCTCTGATGGCTGGAATCCAAGATTGCTAAGAACTCTGCCGCAGCACACTAACATGCCAACACTACCAGGCCCTCAATCAGCAGATTCACCAAGCCACCGTGAAGGCAAGCCAGCGAAAATCTGAGTTGCTCCAACGTAAAATGGATGTCCTATGTGCGTCGGACAACTATGGATATACCAACAAGCTAGTTCACAATCTGTCCTCTAAACCCCTGACCCACAAACAAACCACCTTGCTGAAACGTGACATAGGATACAATTTGACAGATGCACGAGCGATTGACTTCTTAGCGGCCCTGGAACCTAACATCCAGCGGATCGAGACCAGCGACGAGGTCAAGAACTCAATTAGGCAATGGTTATGTGTTTATTGATGGGCCACAAGCGATGCCAGCTACTACCCAGAGAGGAGAAGGGGGTCCTGGAACAGCTGAAAAATGACAAGACTATCATCATCCTACCGGCTGATAAGGGCAGGGCGACCATCGTCATGGATAGATCTGAGTACATTGATAAAGCCCTAGCATTGCTTAATGACATTACGGCTTATAGGACAATTATGAAAGACCCCATGACAACACTTAAAAATCGCATCAACAAATTGTTAAACAGCCTTAAACACCAGGGAAAAGTTAATGAGGACATATTGAGAAGAATACGCCCCGGGGATTCAGCCATGGCCAGATTTTACAGCCTCCCAAAAGTCTATAAGGAGGGGGTTCCCTTATGTCCCATCGTATCATTTAGAGGCACACCAACCTCGGGGTTGGGCAAATGGCTAAGCGGTCGCATTGGACACTTAGTTTACAATAATGAGACTACAGTGAAGTCGGCTGAGGAATTGTTGGAGACGATAAAGCCCCTAAGGATAGAGGATGATGAGATAATGATATCATTTGATGTCATTTCACTCTTCACCTCTATCCCACAAGATCTGGCGGTTGCTGTGATAAGGAGCCACCTACAAGAGGAGCAAGGACCACACATGGACTCTTTCCATACTGAGGATCTTGTACAACTCATAATATTGTGCCTGAAAACATATTTCACCTTCCACGACCTTACGTATGAACAAATCAAAGGGACACTGATGGGGTCTCCCATCTCGGGTGTTATCGTGGAGGCATTCCTGCAGCAATTGGAAGCTATGGTGATGGCCAAGTACCGTCCCAAATTTTGGGCTCAATATGTGGATGACACATTTGCAATCATCAAGAAACAAGACATTGCTAGTTTCATGGATGAGCTAAATTCAGTATATCCCGACATCCGTTTCACGGCTGAAGAGGAGACCCAAGGCACGCTCGCTTTCCTAGTCAGCCGTCAACCCAATTGTACCCTGTACACGACTGTCTACCATAAGCCAACCCACACTGACAGAATATTATATTATAGGAGTAACCATCCTGTGGCGCATAACATCAGTTGCATCAGAGCAATGTTCAAGCATATCAGCTCACACTGCAACACAGGTAGAGCCAGAGTTGAGCAAAGCCACATCTATCAGATCTGTAGGCATAATGGCTATCCTGCTGAGTTCGTTAGGTGGCACAGCAGGCCATATGAACCTCATGGCAGTCTATACACCAACACGCCAACAACACTGACCACACGAACGACCCTCCCGTATATCAATGGTGTGTACGAGGCAACAGCACGGCTGTTGGCTCCCTTTAACGTAAACGTTGCCCATAGACCGGACCAGACCCTGCGCACCATGATCATGCACCCCAAAGAGCCGCTCCCCAACGATGAAAGATCTTCTGTTATATACAGAATTAAGTGTAAGAATTGCCCATGTAATTACGTTGGGGAAACAACCAAAAGGCTCAAGACCAGGATTCATGAACATGAGTTGGCATTCAGGAGACAAGAGCAGCGCTCACAGGGATGGGCTCATATGGCCAGTCATGGCCACCTGTTTGATCTTGCCAATGCTGAGGCCATATCTCGAGATGCCACCAAGGGGGGACGATTGCTCAAGGAGGCTTGACTATTTGACGAGAACTTGATCAACCAACATACAGTATAGACCTCTTACCTGCTTACCGGACACTTAGGGATGGGAGAGACAGCACGTAATTCACGATGAATGCAACCACCCCGCTCCTTGCAGGATCAGAATGGTGGGGCTGTAGGTGAAACAATCGTGACCACCAAGGAGGACTGTAAATCTATAGCACCCCCCGAATTCAACTCTGAGAAGGATACTCAGGTTCGGTTAGAAGAGAGGGGAGAGGAGGGCAAAGAGCTAAAGCGGGCAGATGGCCAGCCACTGGGCATCTGTACGCGCGCTAGGAGAGCGACTGCGGGCAGGGGAACAGCTTGTGAACCCGCTGATATACTGATAGATGCGGGACGACTAAGAGCACTACAGCCGGCCGTATAAGTAAACTTCCGGATCCTTTGCTTTCACTCTGCTGACGAAAGCTAAGTGGTTTTACATTAAACAGCTTTTGTTTCTATTTTCATCCTGATGTCATTTTTCATTTATGTAACTTAAATTTAAAAGCATCTCTTTAAAAGCAAAAAAAAGCACGCCGATTTCAATCAATATTAGCAAGTAAAAAGTATTGCATGTACCAAATGATGAGAGATTTCAAAGTTTTTTATATATAAAATTTTGTCATAGGAAGGGATATTCAGAGATTCCTCTAGTTATGGTACTTTCCATACAAATATACAGGGTGTTTCTAAAAGTCATGGCCCATAGACAATTTAATATATAAGTTACATTAAAAGTTTGAATTGGTTTACAGATAGTCCTGACCTAGATCACAATTGAACCTCGAATTAGGTCATAAATTGGGCCAATCACTAAGCAGGTGATCGTGCCCTATTTTACTTCTATTTTGTAGAAGTCATTAAGTGAATCCATTGTCCATAATGATCTTTTTTTTTACCAGAAACTGGAAATAAACATTGGTTTTCAAACAAAAAGCATCATAAATTGTGGTCACAGGACCACAGGATATTGCAAACAGCCATAAATATGAACCGGTGGTTGTGCAGCAACTAAAATGGGATCACATGACCATGGGAAATGGGACGGCTGTCAGAATTTTAAATCCAGGTCATAAATAATCCTGTGGAGATCTTTCAGAACTTTGGCCACTAAATGGCTAGACATAAGTCGAGGACTACATGTACATTTAACATTTCCTAACTCATTTGAAGTATGCTTTTTGAATATTCCTAAGTACCATAAGGTTTTCTCTAAAAAAAAAATCGATAAAATATATTGTGATAGGCCCATAGGGCTCAACTTTTGGTACATGCTGTATACACGCAATAGCCTTCAATTACTGATAATAGGCAAGATGTTTCGTAACTCAGGCATTTGACCACATGCACATACTGCATGTCTCACATGCCGTAATCTTTGATTCAGTCTTGCTGGTAAATAATGTGTGCATAAATCACAGCACCTAATTTATCTTTCACTTGGAATATTTCTCTGGCATTCATGAGGCGATCATTATATTTTGCTTTCTTTTCCTCCATGAAATAATTTCTCTTGCACTTTCCTTTTGCCTAGGAACAGCTTTTACTATTGTAAACAAATAGTGGGAAGGAAAAGACTGCTATATTTTGATTCTTGCCTTCCTGATTTTATACCAGGGGTGGCTTATTATCAGAAATCTGTTCTAAAGGGACAAACAAACAGTTTAAATAACTTTATCTCTGCAGCCATACATCCATATCTGTAGAAAGTGATGGGGGCTACATGGACATGAGTAAGGATGAATCACTGGATTATGTGCCCATGTCTGACATGAAGGGTGAAATCAAATATGTAGACATTGATTCTTCCAATTATGGCACAACCTATGAGCTGGACAGCTATTCACCATCAGGTAGGAGAGATTTCCGAAAAATAGTTTGCATAATTATTTTTCAAATAAGTTTGTGGTGATTTAATTCCTTTAAGAGAAATTACAAAAAATGAAGTTTTGTTCATTCTTAAGTGTTTCATCCAGTTGAGAAGTAGTTCTCAACTTAATGACCATTCGTTCAGCAACCATTCAAAGTTACAACAGTGTAGAACAAAAGGACTTACAACCTGTGGGCAAAGTTACAGCAATTGCAGTGCCCACATGGTCATGTGATCTCAATCTGGGTGATGGGAACCCGTCCGCACTTAAAATTGGTTGCCATGCATCTCAAAATGTGAGATCACTGTTTGCAATCTTCCCTGAAGGCTTCCCCAGAAAGTCAATTGGGGAAGCTGGCAGGCAAGGTCATAAACTGCTGCTGCCTGTCAAGAGGACTCCCTCTGGTTTCTGGGGCTGGCTGTAAAAAGTCCATCCGATTTTCAGCCATGGAGGATTTGTAGCACCAGAGCAGAGGGATGTTTCTCTACTCTAGGTCTGAAAATCCTGTTAATCTTGTCAGCAGCTGGAAAAACCCACAGCAAAGGTAAGATAAGTGTAGTGCTTTGTTTGTCCCGGTGGGGCTGGGTGGGTGGTCTGGCGGCTGGGGCTTTGTGCCATTTTACAGCACTCTCAGCTTGTCCGTGGCCTCCCCCACCCTTCCTGAAGCACCCTGCAATCTTAACCTGGGATTCCATCCACTTAACCCGTGAGATTACCTAAAGATTGCCAGGATTGCAGTCATTGAGCAAAGCAGTCGTGTGATATCTTTCTTAATGGCTGCTTCACTCAATGACTGAGATTCTGGTCCCAAGTATGGTCATACGTTGAGGATATCTGTATAATTTAATGTTGAGTGAAGGAAGCTTCCGATTCCATTGATCTTATATTCCAACAAGACCGTTATAGAAAGGTGTTATGTCTCTATCCTTTTAAAATATGATTTAATAAACACTGTATTTTTATATTTTATTTTATATTTCCAGGTTCAGAAAAAGTGACCTTGATCAGCGAGTCTCCTCTCCTCAGTTATATTGATCTTGTTGGAGTTAGTTTCCAAGTGGCTAAGGGAATGGAGTTCTTAGCTTCTAAAAACGTAAATATATTTGCACTCAGAATTATATAATTATAGTTATGGATATCTGATTTCAAAAGAGAAAGGGGGTAGTTGAGTATGTGTTTGTGGTCAAAGAAACAGAAACAGGTAGAGTGAACAAGGGCGTTTCTCTCAAAAGCATAAATAGGAAGCTGTTACTGTAGGTGTTGCTAGACTTTGGTATGTTGGTTTTTTAGACATTACTGCAACCTTTTTCACAACAAGCTGTGTTTACCTAATCCCCCCGCATGCACAAACCAAAAGCCATGACATTCAGTAAAAAAGACTAAGCTCAGTATGTTCAGATTCTTCAAGCAAAGTGAAGTAGTCCCTCAGAATGCAGATTTGATAGATCATGAATGGGAAGCTGACTATTGGTTTGTATTCTTACTTACCAATTAGATAGAAGATCTGGTGAATATATTTTACTATATATGCTCCCAAAACTGGTTAATTTGGGGAATTAAGCACCTTGATTTAAACGGGTTGATTGGAGGGATTCCAGTGGTTCCTCTCCTTCAAGTAGCAAAAAATATATATTGCAGTGCAGCCTAGTATCACAATAAATTAACTGTGTCACAGGGTTCGTTTCAGACATAATAGCTCACTCATCAGCATGTCTATGTTGCCATAATCTTGATTAGGGTTGGGCCTTTTTCGTCACGTAAGGCATTTGGCTAACAGTGGTGGCAAGAAGAAAAAAAAGCTAAAATTTGTGCAGACAAAGACTGCTTCTAAGTTACCACATAATCTGTGGTTGTTTTTCCTGAGGTGCATTCTCACAAGCCAGCATTAAGATGTCACATACAGTAAGGATGTCACAAGGAATTGCTAGTATCACAAGACAAAAAAAAAAAAAAAGAAAAAAATGCCTAGGAAACATCCTGACCTGTAAGACTAAGAATTTCTCAAGTTCTGCCAGCAATGAATTTGAATAGCAAGATAGGCAGCATATACATTTAATAAATAATGAATTTGAAGGGCAAAAGAATCACAGCATCTCGAAGTACAAGAAAATAATTCTGCAATGCGGTACGAATTCAGCCTTTGTAGTTTCTAAAACACAGCATGTTATGTGAACTAGGCAACAGTGGCTATTCAACAAACAGTGGTTAAACGAAAAACGGCTTAGCACAATCTACAAACTTAGTGTTCAAAATCAAATTCTCTGATTTTGTATGATCCTAGTTTCTTTGGAACCATGGGCATAAATGCCACAATATAGTAAACAATGGGAACAAACTCGTTTTTCTGTTCCCTTGTGGCTGGTTGAAATTCCTATTGCAAAGGCTTGCATATGTGTGAAGCAAGGCAAAGGAGGTGGAACAGAGCAGCCTTAGTTTTAACCCAAGATTTCCAATAACTGAGAAAATATTCTGTCTCTAATCCTTGTTCAATTGACTACCAAATATTCCTTCAACACTGCTGATAGGATGATGTCTACGCCAGGGGCACAGGCTAGTTTGCGGGCTGGGTGGGGACATTCACATCGCTGTTTCCCAGCTGAATTCAAGAGGAACAAGTTGAGAAGATCCCAGTTGCTGCCTCCTGGCACCTGCTGCCTAAAGGAATCCTTTACATGCCTGATACTTAAGAGCTATTCAATGATAGGAATCCTCTAGTCAGCCAGTAATAAAAAGAACCTAACCCCCACCCAAGAAACCAGTTTGTTCAAAGAAAGAGCAGTGGTCAGAGGCCCAAGGTGCTGCATTAATGCAAATATGAATGTGTACCATCGTTTTCACTAATAGTTGCCCCAAACAATGAGGTGGGCAGTGTATAAATTTAACAAATAAACAAACTGAGTCCAAATAGTCTTTGAGCAACCTATGACAGTGGCAGGGATAATGGTCTTTAAAATAAGTATGTCAGCTAAAGCACTGCTACTTGCATTTTTTGTGGGTCTTCTGGCACCACCTTTGCAGAGTATTTTAAAGGATTATGAAGTTTACAAAATGAGGCTGCGGTGTGAGAGGACAAAATGAAGTCATAAAGCTTAGACAGCAGTATTTCTACAATGTTTGTTTCCACCTCTCTCTAGAGCAGCTGCCTGAGCACCTCTTCAGCATATTCATTATATGTCTCACTGCATTTTATGATTCTGCTTCATTCTGAAGAACTCTGAGGCACAATAATTTTGTTTGAAAGAAAAATTAGGACACCCAGCATATATGTCTGCACACTCAGCATGTCTTTTTCCCTATTATCCAGTGTGTGCACCGTGATCTGGCTGCAAGAAACGTACTGATCTGCGAAGGGAAACTGGTGAAAATCTGTGACTTCGGCTTAGCGAGGGACATCATGCGGGATTCCAATTATATTTCCAAAGGGAATGTGAGTAGCAAGATTACCTGGCCTGTAGGTGTCCCTTTTACCAAAATAGGAAGAGTTAAACATACATTTAGGATCCTTGGTCCACCTGACCTTTTTAATCTCTTAGGGAAGGCACATACCCACAAATCTGAATTTCAAATCCTCAAGCATGCAGCCACCATTCAGAGTAAGAAATACGAATTCTCAGAAGACATCTTCTACATTATATTTTAACTAGACCAAACTTAGCCTGAAGAAATACAGATTTTTTGTTGGTGGTGATAACAGCACATCACCGTTTTGCCTTACCAAAAGTGTACATTTAGCGATTTCCCTGATAGTTTTTAAATGGGTCGCAATAATTTGGCTATTTTCCTACACTTTTAAAAAAATTGATCTACACATTTATGTTGTTGCTGCTATTTTAACAATTTTATTGCTGTTTTAATGATTTGTTTTTCTAAAGTTTATTCGTTTGTTTAAATTGTGAATTTTTATTGTGAAGTCGCAAAGTATCTCAAGGAGCTTTGTTTCAGAAAGAAACATAAAATATTTCACATAGATTATTCTGGCTCCACCCACCAGATAATTGAACCTATTTTTAACATTCTTCATTGATAATTTTGCATGGAAATATCTTCATTTTAAAGTCTCTGGAAGATGAACTTTTTCCTGAATTTAAAAAGAGACTTTACTTTGCAAAGGTGCACATTATTCTTCACATATTCACATTATATATTCTTTTATATGTGAGATATGCCAATAGAATTTGGTACACACACAGAGAGAGAGATTGAGGCTTTCAAGGACTGAAACAGTATGACTAGAGTCACAATATGAATCATTTTGCACAGTTGGAAACAAAAGGCACGTCTCAATCTCCCTTACCCTGTCACATTCCCCAGTAAATAGGAAACGAAACCCCTGGCTCTTTGCAATTCTTCCTGGAAATTATTTTTTTGTGCTGGTTGCACAACCGAGCCCTCTTTCAGCCTAGAAGATGGTGATTAGACAGCACGCAAGCAGCTAAATGAAAAACACAAAAAAAACCAGAAGCAGACTTATTTCACATGTCACAGAAAAGCATAAGCTGGGGGAGATGAATACAGGAAATGGTGGTAACAAGCATAATATAACTGTCCTTCTGTTGAGAATATCTTTTGCTCAGCCAATCCAAGTTTTTTTCTATCCAATTTAATGTTCCTCCAGATTATTTTAGGCTGCGTTTTTAAATTATTTGATCTCTGGAAGCTCACAACCATCCTTTATGTAGGTTAGTTTATGGCTAACAGTTCTCAATATCATTATTTCAATACAAATAAAATTCATTAAAACTAGAAACTATTAAAATAAAGGTAAGACAATCTTATTGACCATTCTCAGTTATTTGGGGAAGCACAAAGAGTTAGTCTGCACTTAAGAGGCACCAAAAATCTGCAGCTATATTGTTTTCCTAATATTGCATGAATCTCCAATTCTCCCTCACTGCACTATTGTATGTCACTATGGAAACAATCTAATACACATAATAGAGTGTAAATAGAGGTTTCTATGTATTAAAGTGGCCCTGTTTGGACGCATTAATATTTACAAGCTCAAGGATATGATTAGAGACCTGTGCAATGTCAGAAGCTGTGTCTTCACTGAAGCCTTATTAGCTTTCAATATGTGGAATTTTGTCCATACATTGTAACTTGTAAAGAAAATGAGTATGTGAAGTTTTTCCTCCTTCCATCTCTGGTTTTGAAATAGCCATCCTTTCCTTGAAATTGGATTTGGGTTGTGATGTTTTAAATTACTTTTGAAGCAGCAATCCATTCTCTACATACAAAATTTAGAACTTGTTACTGTTAATTACTTGACTAAGTGTTTAACTGCTGATCCAAGTCACATTTTATCATATTGCTATCAAACTGAGCAGGACTGACAATAGCAAGGTCATAGTCATGAAATCCCCTTCTTGACTAAGAAGGATTCGTAGTTCTTCCCAGGTTCCAAATAAATTAGTTCCTTTAACATTTCACAGAAAAGTATCATTAGCAAAGTAACCATTCAAAAAATTTCAGTGGTCCGTGCTATGGTAAGTTTTTTTTAAATAAAATCCATTTTACCTTTTTAAATAGACCTTCTTGCCTTTGAAATGGATGGCCCCTGAGAGCATCTTCAATAACCTCTACACTACCTTAAGTGATGTGTGGTCTTTTGGGATTCTTCTATGGGAAATATTCACTCTAGGTATGTCTCTTTGGTCAGCGTTGCTATATCTTTAACCTTTACTATATCCTGCCTTCCAAATATTCTGTGTTTAAAATGAAAAACTGTTACTTCTGTAGTCTATCTACACAATCTTCTCTATTTATATTAGTGTCATCCATTTTTCTGTCCAAGAGGGACCATTCCCAACAACTACTGTATAGCCATTGTATGAAACTGAGAAAGAAGTGGTGGTTGCTTAAGTTCACTTTTTTGTTCTTAGGTGGGACTCCATATCCTGAACTGCCTATGAACGAGCAATTCTATAATGCTATTAAACGTGGCTACCGGATGTCCAAACCTACCCATGCATCCAATGAAATGTGAGTGGTTTGGGTAAACAATTGTCTATCTAATGTAGGGGATATATCCACTTTCCAAGACTTTCCCAAATCTTTCATATGTTTTTAGCTATGAAATTATGCAGAAATGCTGGGAAGAGAAGTTTGAGATCCGACCGTCTTTCTTTCAACTGGTAGTGCTTATGGGGAACCTGCTAACAGACAGCTACAAGAAGGTAAATTATATTTGACCTGGAAAGATAAAAAGGATCAGTTTTAAAATCAAAACCTAAATAATATATTTTTCTTTACCCATAGAAAGTATATGGGACTGAGTACTCGTCTCCAGTTGGCCATTATTTGGGGAAAGTACTGAAAAATATGTTTCCTACTTATTTAGCACTTTTGATGTGGTTCCAGGGTTTAATTGACATCCAGAATTCTAAACCTTGACCTATTGTTCTCCATTGTCATAAGCTCTTAAAAGATGTAGGTTTTTGTATGTAATGCCCAGTGGTTTAATATTAGAATGATGGGAACAGTTTCAATAAGCAGCTCAACATCCTAATATCTTTCTCTATAAAAAGCATGCTATAATCATAACTTGTAGGTGAAGCCTTACTTTGTTGGGGGGTGGGAGGTGGAGAAATAAACCAGATATATACATATTGTTGTATCAAAATTCTCCAGTTGGTGTCTTTTGCACTATAATAATGTTTCTAACGATGAATCATGTTATTTACTAGGAACGATAGTAGGAACCCTGAGATGTATTTCTGTAAATTTGTAGGTTGAATGCCCAACCCATTTCTACATCAGCCTCATTTTGGGGAGATTCTCAGGTACCCCTGAAATCTGAAGTAAAATAAGTGACAGGAACATAAAATTTGGCATTTTCAGAATTGTTCTATCCAGACTGGTGACCTGAACAAGTCAGTCAGTTTGCTCATATTTCTGAAATAAGTCAGACATGTAGTAGGAAAGGGAATCTGATTAACTATAATGGCTACAGCTTGGTGCACCAGACTGCAAGATATGTACTACAATCTCAGTTTGAACCAGATTTAATGTGACAAAAGCTTCATTCATCATCCAAAGCCCTTTAAACATTTAAAAGATAAAGTTGGCATATCTCAAGTTAGCAAAGTATAGATACATGACCAAAACGTTTAGCTTATACAACACATTGTTTTGTTTTTTTTAAAAAAGGTAAACACACAGTATGCATGCATTGTCCCCATATTGAGATGCATTTGACCTCATCATTTACTCCTGGAGATCCCACAATTCATATATGTCTAAAAAATCTACTTAAAAGAAAGTTCCATCCATTTTCAATAACCATGATTTCTAAATGTTTGGAATTGCAATGATAATATATTAATTATTACTGCAACATCCAGATGTATTATAACTCAAGTATAAAAAAAATGTTCAGTATAGAGCTGTGTCTCGTGTATATGAATAGGTGTATGTACTCATCCCTGCTTTCTATTCTCACTGCCTTGCATGAGAGCAGAAGTATCAACAAGTCAATGAAGAATTCTTGAAAAGTGATCACCCGGCTATTGTGCGTATCAGGCCCAGGAATACAGGATTCAGTGCTTCTAGGTCCACTGCAAGTGACAGTGTCAGTTCAAGTTCGGTCCTCTATGCAGCTGTGGAACAGAATGGAGTGGACAATGATTATATCATTCCTTTGCCTGATCTTAAACCAGAGGCAGACAGTAATAATCCTCCGGAGGCCTCTAGCAGCAGAGCAAGGTTAGAATATTTTTAATTTGTGGTGCCTACCATGACATTTGGTCCCAACGGCTTGTTCTCTTGGCTAGGAAAATATAATGAATATGAAAAATATTGTTGAAAAGAACTTTAAGGACTGCCGAATGCCTTCTCTGAGAGATATATTCATTAAATAACCCTTCTAAATTATCCCCTAGCAAATTCTTTTTTCAAACTTAAGAGCATGTCTCTGAATTTTTCTGCCATCTCTCTCTTGCACCACTAACTCAAAAATCAAACTGGATGATGATGATTTTGATACTAATTATCATGGTACGAATGACCATGATGATAGTGACAATGATGATAATAATGATGATGATGATTCTGGCCATTCAGCTATGCCTACCACAATTGAATGGTCCTAATTCTCACTCTTTTTCTTTCTCAATTTTAGTTCAACCCTGAATGAAGCAAACACATCATCGACTATATCTTGTGACAGTCCTTTAGGCCCTGAGCAAGAAGAAGAAGAAGAACAAGCATCTGAGTTAAAGCCAGATTGCTAGGGTTAACAGTGCTCTGTGCTCCTGTATATGCTAGCACTGGGAACTTCCATCCGGTGGGGGAAAATGTGCACATCCCCTTCATTCAAACGTATCAAAGTACAGCTTGTCCCTCCTTCCTCTTTAACCTAAAACAGAAGCCTGGAATTATCAAAATAGGTCTTTTCTGAGACCAGGAACATCCAATAGGACTGCAGACTAAATCAGAACAATTCAAGTCAGTGTTATGTGATAATTCTTTGTAGCTTCTGAACTGAGATTATGTTCATTTCAAACTTTAATGCAGAATTTGCTCTTTGTTCACCATTCATGTTTCCACCTACTAAATCAGGATCTCAGAAGAGAATCTATAACATCTCTCATCTTTGAAGAGCCACAACAGTTTCTGGATAAAACTGCTCTCCCCATGACATAGCATGTCTGCACAAGGTCAAAGAAAAGAATCTCCCGGGCTCAGTCAGAATAAACGCTTTTTGATCCTTGCAACCTTACTTGACTGTTACTCATTTACTGGATTGTCAAGTGATGCTTTTAAAAATGTATCCTTAGAAAGGATAGAAAATGGACAAATGGACAGAAGGACAGAGATCATGTGCAGGAGTAGTTAAACTCACTATAGACTCAGAAAAGTCTCCTCATTGTTTTAAATTTCAAGCTCAGAAATTTAAGCTGGGGCCTGACTTTCTTCATAGGTCTCCCACTTCTTTCATTACAGCATTCCGCCATTAGGGGAAATGATTTCATGGGTTACAGGTACATAGATACTGCAGCTGCCCAGGCAGTAGCTAAGGACATTAGCTAAAGTAGCATTTTGTGTGTGTGGTGTGTGTGTGGGGGGGGGGAAATACAGAGTGCATAGAGACTCATCTAACGATTCAACTGAGGCACCAGAAGCAACACTCAGTATTATATTTTCAGCAGCAGGCTGCCCTTTCATTGGATGAAATGAAGTGATTAAAAAGGAATGCTTGGATTTATCCAAGACCGTAAGAGGATGAAAAATGGATCATACATTTTCTCTTTCTGCTTGTGCACTTTGTAAGCAAAAGGGCTCACTGCCTAATTGGCAGCTATATCTTTGGTTTACTTCAGAGGGTTATTATTAACAGCCATTGTATTCTGCTGAATCCTAGAGGTATTCAGTTGCAACAGGTAGGTCTTGGAAAACAAGGTTGGATCTAATTAGTCTTTGATGGGACTTAAACAACTAATACAAATGCCAAGGCTGTAGGCTGGTTAGGAAATTGAAAAACTTTCTCAAGCTGCAAGAAGCTCTTTCTTTATTGTTGCCAATGAGATGACATTGGCATGGATTTGTTATGAGGGAACATTTACCATTCAGTCTTTCAGAGGCTGGAGAGAGCACTTAATAACTTTGGGTTGCAATACCCATGGCACCAAATACCTTCCAATGTGCTTAAAAGTGGATCTAATTACTAGGTAGAAAGATCTAGGAAAGATAGGTCCCATACTACTTCCTATGATAAATGTGAGTTGTCTTACATAAATTGGCGGTCCCCCACCCCATTCATTTAGTGCCATATGTGTAGTAATATGGCACAATTATGAGGATTGTTTTGGCTGTGGCTGCCATCTTCCCTTTTTTAATCCACTGAAGATACCCCAGTACTTCCCATTGGCTGCTACTTAGGATTTGATGAGCAGGTAGCTAAAATGCTTTTGTGCATTTCATGTGTCTTTAGCTCTGCACAATGCAAACATGTATTCCAGTTTTGCTGGAAAGCATTCTATTATAAAAGGGCTTTTTTTAAAACAAAATCTAGTGTCATCTTCTACAAGAGGTAGTTCTAAAGTGTCTCATTATCCTCTTTAAAAAAGTATTTTAGCTACTTTTGATCACATTGTATTAACAGTAGATCAGGTATATTATATACCTATAGTTAGGGGGTGTGTGTGTGTGTGAATGAATCATATGGACAGGAGGGTATATATAAAGTTTATTTTCCTCTAGTCAATCTATTAACAATTTTCCATTTTTAAATAATATTCATATTTACTACCTTACCTTTTCTCTGTTATGTTTGTTCTTTTTTTAAGGTACTGTCAGAGTATTTGTTATAAATGTTCAGTTGATGTGGCAACAATAGAGTTAAGGAATGTTTGCAGGCAAACATGCCAATTTAAAGTCCAATGTTACAATAGCTAAAATGAATTATTCTACAAATTATGGCCAGTACTGGGTTTATCTCCTTCAAATATATTATATACCTTTTTCAATCAGCTTTTAAAAATATTTTGTGATAACATTTTCTAATTATCACCCAATTGATTATATTGTCTATTGAAAATACAAAAAGCATTTCTAATTGTATCATAAAATTTCTGAGAAGGGGACCCATAGTTAGATTTCTAACATGCTTTTTAGTCTTTAATAATATAGCATCACTACAACTTACTCCTACATTCCTAAGTAAGTTTTTCAAATTACTCTCACACTGCACATTTGTCATAGACTGATTTAAAACAGATTTATATTGAACGGTTAATCATTTCAATGGTCAAAGTAGTTTAGTTCCCAGGTAGGCCACCTGCCTTCATATGAGGCCAGGATATATTCTTTGCATCTTTTTTAAAAAATAAAGAGGCCGATCAAAAGTTAGACAGGCAGCTAACAAAATTATGGAATGGGATATTGGTGTAAGTTTGCTTGGCTTTTTAAGAACATAGAGTCAGATACAATTCACAGCAGTATTAGCTCAGTAGATTATTATTTTTAACTTTAACCTTAGTTTCTTTGACAAGGAGCTTCTCATTTGCCTTTTGACATACCGAACTGAACAGTTTTTCAATTGTACTTCTTGGGGTTTAAGTGCTTTATGTAAAATTGTCTCCGGCCAAGTGGAGCAACCAAGAACACTACCGCACTATCACCATCATGCCACTCTCCCGTGTGAAGCAGTACTAGTACATTGTTTTTGGAAACATTTGTTGATCTAAGATAAAGATTGGTTTCTTTCATAGAAGACTCTGCTACTGCTGCTTCTACACACTCAAAAGCTAAATGATAGCCAATCTGTCAGAAAGAAAAATGATAAATTTTCCTTTCCCTAGCCTCAAATTATTAGGTGCTATGTTTTTTTCAGATGGTTCCATTCCATTCTCCTGTCCCAAATGACACCAGGGCCTGCCAGTTCTAGATTGTCCTCTTGAAATGTAGATAAGTGAACAATGTTGATGAGTCTTTCACATTGGCTAGATGGAGAAGAGAAAGCAAGAGTTGACTAACCAAAGGGCCTTTATGCCATTGTGAATTTAATCGCCATAATTTGACTTAAGATAATATATTTTTAAAAGAGAATAATTCACTATGATACTTTTATATTGCTGATAATTGGCTTGCTTGGTTATTGGGTTTGTGAGGTTTTTATATATATGTATGTTTATATTAGTTTTGGTAAGAAGAGTGAATCAAAACAATTTCTGTCTTGAATGAAAGATGATAAACTTGGAACATCAATTTTTGCAAACTTGGTTTCATCTTTATTAATTTTCCATCTTTCTATAATGTTTTAACCTACAATTACTACAATAAAGCTCATATATAAATATATATCTTTCTACATCCAGCAACCACTATTAGCCAGACTTCATAAAAAGTATTGTCACACTAGTGTTATTTTCAAAATAAATAACATTTTTCTTAATGATGCATATACAATTTGTATTATTTGTCTTTCCTTTTCCATTGGGTTGTATTGGTTCTATTCACTGGAAGAAATAGGATAAGGTAGAGTTTGCTTGTTGTATTGCATAATCTAGAGCAGAACAGACAATTGACAAAAATGCAATGCATTGTCCAATTTTCCTAAAACTTCTTTTGTAGGTCAAAGGATGGGGAGTACAATGCAATTAATTGTTCTCATGGAAGTTGGCTGGTTATTGGCATTTAAAGCCTTGATCCCGCAAAGTAAGTAAGCCTTTCAATAGCATTTTGAATTCTAGAATCAAGCGTTTGAGGAGATCAGGAGGGATTGGAAAATCAATTTCTTCACTTCAGTCTATTCATTATTATAGATATCTTAAAGTGGGAATCCTTTCTCAATTCACATTATTCATAGGCACAGTCTTATACAACAACTTACTCCTTCCAAACTGAAATCTCTTTCATCTAAAAAAACCCAAGATTTAATTAAAAAAATCTTTCCAAAGCAATAGCTAACAAAGCCAGAAAAGAACTAGTTGAATTCTATGAGAAAATAATCCGAGTCTGCAGCATCGATTTATAGAAAATAGTGACTTTGTTTGTTTCACTATTCTAGTCCTCTTTGAATTAAACACTGACTTATGCAGATTTGTTCTTAGAATTAAATCAGAGAAATATTTCAAAGATCCTTTGAACAGTTCAATACATTGTTTAATGCTGATTCTCATGTTACTCCAGAATGAATGATTCACATGAAAATGGATCAAAGCAAGGAGTTTATAGCTGCTATTGTCAGATAAAATTCTGATGAAGCAGTCTACAAAGCGTTGATCATTATCTCTGCATGTTCATCTTTATAATATTTTAAATTATAGTGACATATATTTCCTTCCTGATTTGATAATATGTTTAACAATTCTAAATAAGGGAAGTTGAGATTAAATACGGATTTGGGAGATTTGGACCAAGATGGAAAAGTACAGAAAATAACCAAGCCAGCATATTTTGTTCACGTTTTCAAGTGAGAATCATACCAATAATTGATTCTATATGCATTTACTCAGACCTTTTTGTATTCTACTTCTTGAAAGTTTTCATACAAAATTTCAATCACCTAAATTATCGAATAATCTAGATTAGCATTGCATGAAGCCATCTTCTACTTAGTATATTTTCCTTCCTTTTTAAAAAAAAAAAATCCTCTTGAATACTGCTTTTTTTCCTCTGATTGTCTAACTTAGAAATTTATACAGTTCCACTTTTTCAGAATTTTGTCACAAGATTTCCTCAGAGATAGTTTAATAAGTGAAAAAGGAAAAAAAATCAGCAAAAGGTCAATCACGTTCAAAGGGCCAAAAGTAGAAATAAAATATAGAATAAGCTGTCAAGCCCTCTCGGGCTCGACACATGAAGAGGGGGGAACCAGCACAAAGTCAAGGCTTACCGTCTTGGTTGTGTGACGAACGAAGGAAGCGCATGCGCAGAAGAATATTGAATCGTCAAGCAGCTGTTTGGCGGCTATCTGACACTCAGCTGACGGGAGGAAGCCAAAGATTACAGAACATTGCAGGAGGACTTTAGGGCGTTCACAGAGAAAAGACAGACGGAAGAGATGTAACCGCTAAGTGGGGGAGAGTGCTGGTTGGGTGGTAGTAGGGCGAGGTCTAGGAGGGTGGATGGGTGGGGTTGGAAATCACTAGGTGAGGTTGTAAGTAGTGGATAATTAAGATGCACTTTCTTAGTGCATGCCAAGTTTTATTGATAGTAGATTAGACAAGGGAAATAAATATTAGGTGCGCCTTTTGTCTATGTGAAATGGCACTACTGTTCCTTTCCAGAATATTTAAGTATGTTTAAAATCAGTAGAAAAATTCAAGCAACATTTTACACAAAGCTACTAACATGACCCAAATGTGAGATCTTACAGAGCATGTATGAACTTAATGATGGTACTAATGCAGTGAAATATCAGTGCTGTTTTCTGGGATCCTCCAGACAGGTAAAAGTGAACCTCCTTACACCTTTGAAATCTTTAATTGAAGTCACAATAATTAAGCAATGAGCATGATTTGTACATTAGAATCAAACCATTGCACATTGCCTACATCAGTCCAGATGGAGTCAGGGAAGTGTTTAGCTTTCTCTAGGGCAGGAGAATAGGTTGACTTGTCTGTCATTTGTCTAGGGGAAACACTTGAAATTTCAGAGCCAACCTAGAATACAAGTCAGAATAATTTCAGAAAAGAATTGGAGGGTAAAAATGGTAGTATCTCACACATATTTCCACAAATTTCTTCATCCAAGCAGTATGGAATGTATTGCCCTGAAGATTTGGTTTTGCCAGCAAGAGTGGGGAACCCAGAGTAGGAGAGAGAGCCTATCAAATGGCTCATCTGACTATGTGTTGTCAACCAGGGGGAGCAGGGAGCTATTTTTAAAAAATATTTTTATATTGTGTTTTTACTGCTTCTAAACTGCCTAGAGTGATTATGAGCAACTAGGCGGCCATATAAATTTCCCAAATAAATATGTAAATAAAAATGTGGCTTATATCCTATTAGCCATTGCCTAGCACAATACTTAAAAGATGGGGGACAAATGCAAAATTGGGGGCAAATGAAACATTTGTGTGGAAAGCATTTTAGTCAAGTCAACTGATACAGGCACTCTCACAAAGGGAACTCACACTTAGTTCTCCTGAGCTAGGTTTTTGCATTAAGCACTACTCCAGTCTTAATTTTTTGGGGTTGAAAAAGTAGATATTTTTTCTTACAGGATCTGACAGAGGCTGAACAAGGAATACATTTTTTCTTTCTTATAGTCTTCCCCTAAATGCTAATGGAGTTGAAAGACAAAAGGAAACTGATTAAGGTACCAATATATATTAGACTTTCATTAAGTCACATTTTTAATCAGCAAAGTACTATTTTTATGCTGTAAACTTTTCAAATGTTTTTAAAGGAGTTTTAAAATTAAAGGAGATTCTTTTAAAAACTGTTCCTTCTGATCTTTCTTGCTCATTTTAGGAATTGTGGATTAATATTTCTCAGTTTTTTCTGCGCATAATACTGCTGGCAGAAAAATAGTTAATATGCTTAGTGTAATCTCAGGGCACAGAGAAAGCTTGGTTGTGGCACTAGGAGGATTGAGAGGCAGATATAGCTGGAAGATAAGCTAAAGGACTTGGTGGGAGAAGGAGACAATGGGTAGCTCTAGTTTCTGAGCGGATAACAGATCATGGGGATGAATGAAAGGTAAGTCTGGAACCCCATCAATAGATTTATTTGTAATACCTTCACATTAATGGTGCATTTAAATTGTTTTCTCTCCCCCCACCAATATGTGCATTTCAGTTTTCACAATTCTCCAGCTAACATGACCAGCAGGTCCACACCTTGAAAGTCTCCAGGGTGGCGCAGGTTGAACTAGCTAGTGTCCAGTATAAACAATCTAATATGAGCAAATCTAACAAAATCAAGCCTCCACATTTAACTGCCATCCACTAATACTGAACTCCAGAGCTGTTTCCCACATGAGCTTAAGGATTCCCCCCCACACACACACACCCAAGGTGGAGTAGCCTTTCAAAAGCTCTTGAGCTGTTGTTGCCAATCTTGGATGCAAAAAACCTCACTGCTGAGATAGAGAAATTGCTTTTTTATCAGGGGAGACCTGATTCACATGGGAAGTATGAGAAGGAAGCCCTGGATGAGAATCTGGCTCACTCAAATAAATGTTTCCAAAGTGGTGAGTCCTGGCAGTTCTGAAAAGCCATTCAACATAGATTAAAAACAGCCAGGTGACTCAAAGAGATCCTTTCATGAAGCCTCCTCAACTCCTCTGCAAGAGAAAGGGAAGAATGGAGCCGGATGCCTTGGAAGCCTCCCAGAACATTGTGTGATGATTCCCAGAATAAAGTCACATTTCACAATGATGTTTATATTTAATATTTATTCTTTATGCTATTTTATAATAAAAGTATTGCATTTTTTAAAAAAGGGAAGTATGAGCTGTTGCAGACAAGATGGGCCATTTTTGTCCATCAATAAATAGTCAGAGCTGAGTCAATAAGAAGAAAAAAAATTACACCCTTGCCTACCAAAAAAACAAGGCATGCTTTTAAACAGCTCCTGCAGTGGTTGTTTTTTAGCAAGAAAGGAATCAATTTTACCCACATGTAGGGTTATTATACTTCAACCTTCAAATATCGCCTCTGAAGAGATTTGTTTATGTAATACACCATGCAAAACAGTTCCTGAATCGGTTACAGCTCTTTGGATTTTCCCCATTAGAGCCAGTCTTGAAACAGTTTTTTGAAATTCAGCATTGATATGCCCTTATTTGTGCTATAAAAGCACAAAGCTTCTGCCAGCTACACATTTATATATGAAATAACAAGTCCTTATGACCAAATCAGTGCATGCTAGAAATACAGAGGGCTTCAGATCCAAGCAAAAGGGAGTTTTGAAGCATGGAAGACCACAACTGTAGTCTCAGAGAGGGGCCATACATGCATCCCGACATATTCTAAAACACCTATTTTGCCATTAAATTCAAAATGCTGTACTGTTCTCTCTCCTAGCAAAAAATATTCTGACTAAAAAGCCAACAGTGGGCCATAATCCCCCACAAACCCCCCTCAGACTCAAGCTTGGGGTGGTTTTCAGCACCTGTGGATGGCAGGACTGTGCAACTACGGAGAAGGCCATGGAATTTTAAGGGCCACTCTCCACAAGCCCTTTGGGGGGAAGGGAGGTTTCACAGATTGGAAGATGGATTTTTTAACCCATCTAAAATTTTAATAATCTCTTTTGTCCCTAAAGCAACACTCAAAATGAAAAAAAAAAAGAGTCCCACTTTGGGACAGTATACTGACAATACAAAAGAGATGTTGACAGCTTAGCATGAAAGTAAGATGAGAAGCAGTGGTGTAACCTGGCTGCACTTTAGTTGAGTATTTTGCAGCAGCAATAAATAGCAATAAATAAAACTATATTGACGTTGTCAACTCTCCCGTTTCAGCTGACTGGGGAGAAAGGGTCAGGAGGCATCTGGAATGCTCTGATCCTATCCCACCATACATTCAAGAGAGCACTTCATTTCTCTGCTGGTAGATGATGCTGGCTGGGGAAGGGAAGAGAAGCAAGGATTCTGCCAATTGCTGCCCTGAAACTATTTGTGTGTGCTGGCAAACTACTTTCACTAGCTCTGTTGCCAACGTGTGGTTAGCATAAGGCTGTGGGGTCCAGTGTTTTTTTATCCCAACATTATTTCTTCCCATCTCAAGGAGAAAAGGAAAACAAACTGCAAACAAGACAAAGAGCCATGCAAATGGGAAGCTATGAGAGATTCCTATGGCTGCTCTTGCTTTATCTCAAAGTGCCCAAGGTTGGAGACCCAACATGGAATTATTCTCATATCAGCATAAGAAGGAAGCATGCCATTTTGATCTCTTACTGGAGAGATTTGGAACAGGAGGAGCCATTGACTAGCAACCACTTATTGGCTAATGGTTTTCCCTGTTCCGCTATTGGCCTGGAATGGTATTGGAAGTATGACTTCTATAGCACTAACTCTTCAGTACCTTACAACCTGCAAGTATTGTAGAGTGTGGATAGAGAGGATTTAACTTTATGACCCCTCACTGTCTGTCACAGTCTACTATGTCTTAAAGAGATTGCTAATCTGAGGCTACTTTCTTCTGTCCTTGTTCCCAGGAACACATGCTCTTGCTCTCTGGACTTTCCTCCTGGAAGGAGATGTTTTATGGAGTACTTGGTGCTCTTTGAGCTTGGTTATTTCCTTGCAGTTGTTTCATTACCCAACTTGGTAATGATAATCTGTGCTAGTGAGCTTCAGGTTTTGTTCACTGTTTATATACAGTAGCTTGCCTGCAGTGCTGGCGAAGGGGTTCACATCAAATATCTTTTTATTGGGGTCTTTAACCAGCTTTTAGAATAAAAGTATAATAAAAGAAGAAATAGTTTAGTAGACCAATTAGTTGTTAAGGAAGGGCAAAAATAACAGGACAATAAAGCAGTGTATCTAATTAAAAATTGTGTGGAAGTTGTGTAAGTTGGAAAAAATATTTGGCCACCAAGTATGCAAGTATAGATTTAGTGTCCCTTAAAAAAATAATAAAATGTATTTGCATGACCCTCGTATTCGGAAATGATTGAACCAATCAGAGCATATTCTGAGGTATCACAGAAAGGGCACCGTATGAGTGATAGTTTACCTTCCTAGAACTACAAGGGCAAAGTCTCTGAATAAAGGGTCCTATGAAATCCTCCCTCCAGTAGAGCTGATGGGAGGGCATCAAATGAGGCTTAGAAAAGGTCCATCTATATTTGCTTAAGGTTAAGTTGTGAAAGTAAGCCACAATAGAAGGCAAAATTCTGCCATGCAGGTGCGGTGCCAATGAGATTGGTTAATTGTCTTGACAGCAACAGAGGATCAAACATGATTCTAAAATCTGAGATTAGGATCCTGATCCAGGCCTGAGCCTTAATACTTTGCACATTAGCTTCAAGCCTCACTACTGCATTTTGGCGTACCAAACAAAGCACTGAGAAAATTTGATTGGATGTCTTCAGGTTTGTGTATGAGCCAAGTTGTATCCTATATAATAATTGCTTTGTTGGGCTCTGCCTCTCCCTATCATATTTCCTTGTATATAAAAACCTGCTCCACTTCATCAATGCACTAACAAACCTTCTCCTTCCAACAAAACCTTGCACTGTAGCTGTCAGTTCTTTGTCTAAAAGCAAATGTTCATAGTCAAAACGTCTGACAGTCTCATAGATCTGGCCATAGTCAGATCAGCCAGGTCCACCCCAGAGGACCTTACGTTGTGGAAGGAGAGGCATTGTCACAGAAAAAATGCCCACCAGGAAATGGTAAGAATAAAGTCTTTCTTGAAACAAGAGGTTCAGGGGGTTATTCTGCAGTACCTGGCAAATATATTCTTCCAGGCATTTTAGATTTTGCGTTTGAACAAATTAGATTTTTACAACAATGTTGATGTTCAGTGCCTACTAGGTATTAGAACAAGTGATCTGATTTGAGGTTTATTTATTGCACCAATTTATGTAGCATAAATAAACAAACAATTCTGGGCAGCATATAACAGAGCTAAAATAGTTAATACACTAAAAAAATTAAAATATATAAAACTTAAAAGAATAATGGACAAATGGATAATAATACAACCACCTCACAAATCCAATCATGCCCTGGAGTCCCCAGGCTTGCTGGAACAACCACTTTTTAAGAAACGGTTGGAAACTCAAGAGTGGCAAGACTAACTTCACCTCAGGAGGGGAGAAGATTCTACAGTGTGGATGCCACAGCAGAAAAGGCCGGCCATGTATGGGTCTCTAGGCGACAGAACTCATAACATGCCTTCTCTGCGGGATCTGATAGGATAGACAAATGAAATCAGGAAGAAGTGGTCTCTCAAATAACCAAGTCCTATGCCATAAGGGGCTTTAAATGTTAACACCAGCACTTTTAACTGGATCTGGAAACAAACTGGTAACAAATGCAATTCATGAAGCAGAAGCATGATGTGTTTTCTACCAGAAACACACATAACTGCTCACACAGCTGTATTTTATACCTGAAGTTTTTGAGTATTCTTCAAGGATAGCCTTAGAGTGTGATTTCACCCTTTTCCATGTTTCTCCTTTTCACATCTTCTATTAGGTAGCTACTTTTAGAATTCAGTCGGAGGACTTTTATCATTATGAAGATTAAAAATTCAACAAGGAGAGTCAGTTTGGCATAGTGGTTAAGGCATCATCCAGGACCATGTGTTCTAATCACACCTTAGGCACAAAGCCAGCTGGGTGACTTTGACCCGGTCACTTTCTCTCTGCCCTAGGAAGGAGGGTATGGGCAACCTTCTGAAAAATCTTGTCAAGAAAACTGCAGGGACTTGTCCCGATAGTTGCCAGGAGCTAACATTGACTTAAATGTGTACAAAGATGTGACCTACTAATGTCTATCTCACCTCTTCTGCAATAAGCATCTTTGGACAGAAAAACTTGATCTGCCATTGAGAAATAGTTTCCTTTTTCTTTGCAGTTGATTTAATTTGTTCCTTTAAGTGAGTCAGTTCTCCTTAATTTGTTCCTGGAAAAATAAATAGGGAAATCAAAATTATTTTCAAAACCCCCCTCAATTTTGGAAAGTTGGTAAAAGTTGATAAATAGTAAACCTGGCTCAAAACTGTACACTAAAATCTCCACTGGTAATTCACATAAAATGTCTTTTTTCTCATATTTCATTCAATGATAACTTATCAACTCTCTGTGTGCCAACTTCTCTCCCTGGGCTCCTGGATCTCACCATGGGCTGGTAGTATAGTTCTGGGGGACTTTAACCTGCAACCCCTGGGGGTGGAGTAAGAGGTAGACTGGGATTTCATGGAAACCATGACTTGCATGGCCCTGATCCAAGTCATCCAGGGTCTGACTAGGAATAGTGGTCACACACTGGATTTGGTGTTCTTGTTGGAGCAATGCCTTTGTGACCTGGAATTGGTGGACCTGTCTTTTGTACCCGTTATGGTCAGATCACAGTTTGGTGACAATGAATTTTGAGAGATATATATCCCTGTAGGGAGGCAGGACCTATTAAATTGGTCTACCCTTGGCAACGAATGGATCCAGATAGGTCCCAGAAGGAACTGGGGATTATCGTTACAGATCTGCTACACAGTCCCATTAACCTCTTAGTCACTGTTTAGAAAAGGAAGGTGACTAGGTTCTAGATAGGATTGCTCCCATGTGACCTCTCCTAACCCACAGACCTCTGTCTTCTGCGATATATGGAGGAAATTGAGAAGAATAAAAAGGATGAAGAGACATCTAGAGCAGGATAGTGCAAGACAAGGGACGAATTCAATCAAACATGGGTAAAAGCTGCTATTAAGGCAGAGGTGATTTGGGCAGGGAAGTTGTTCTTGCACTAACCAAGTCTGCAGATAACTGACCCTCCTTAAGGTGAGCCACCTCCTCCTGAAGGAGGATACAGAGGTCACCTAAATGAGCTTGTTGAGGAATTTGCTGATTTTCTGGAAGAAAAAATCATTCAGCTTCATTCCCAGTTAGATGCCAGCATTGTTGCTGGTCCAATGGAAGCACCTGGGGCAGGTCCTTGCCTTATTATTTGGGAATGATTTGACCCTGTTGTTCCCAAGGAAGTTAACAGGTTCCTAGGGAATATGAGTGCAAGCACCTATTTTAGATCCCATGCCCTTTCTGGATTGTGAAAACTTCCTGGGAGATGACATGCGGGTGGGTTCTGGTAATTAATGCTTCCCTGCAGGATTGGGTAGTACATTTTAGGAGGCTGTGGTCCAACCTCTTCCTAAGAAGCCATTGCTGGATTCCACCCTGTTGGATAATTTGACCTGTCTCCAATCTTCCATTTTTGGGGAAGGTTGTTGAGAAGGTAGTTGTGTGGCAGCTCCAGTGGTTTCTGGATAAAATGGATTATCTAGACTAGAGCCTTAGCAGACCTGGATATGGGATGGAAACTGCATGGGTCACACTTTTTGATGATCTCTAACAGGATCTGCATGGGAGTAGGGTATCCATCCTTATTCTACTTGACTTCTCAATGGCCTTCGATACCATCAACCATGGTATCCTTCTGGAGGGGCTTCAGGATTTGGGGGGGGGGCTCTGTGTTGTCTGGGTCTACTTCCTTCCACTGTGGCCATTCAGGAAGCGAGAGGTACAGCCCATATCTGCTTTGCAGGATCCCGCAGGGCATGGTACTCTCTCCACTTCTGTTTAATATTTACATGAAGCCACTGGGAGAGCTCAGCCATCACCATGGATGAGATATCATCAATATGCTAATGATACTCAGCTGTATGTCTTGACCCATGGCCAGTTAAGCAATGCCATGACCTCCCTCTTGCAGTGCTTAGAGTCTTAAGGGTTTGATGGGGAGCAATGGGCTGAAACTTAAGTAGCTCTGGATTTAAGGTCCTTTGATCCAGGGATAATTGCCATCTTTGGTCTTGGATAGGGTAGCATTCCCCCAAACCAACCCAGTGCATAATCTGTGGGTTCTCATGGATTCACAATTCCTGCTTGAGGAACAGGTGGAAGTCATGGCCAGGAAGGCCTTTGCACAACTACAGGCTGTGCACCAGTTTCATCCTTTCCTGGACCAACAATCCCTATTCATTGTCAGACTCTAGTTACCTCTCCGTCTTTGATTATTGCAACACGCTCTACATGATGCTTTTCAAGAGTAGCCCCAAGAAGCTCCAGTTGCTTCAAAATGCTGCAGCCCACATGGTTATGTGCAGACCCAGGTGTGCACATGTGTCACCTCTCCTGTAGGAGATGCATTGATTGCCAATTTGCTTCCAGGTGAAATTCAAGGGGCTGGTTTCACCTTTAAAGCCCTTTATGGCTCGGGACTGTCTGGGTTATCTGAGGGACCATCCCTTCCCAGCTACATCCACCCAACTCACTAGAGCAGGGAGGCAAGGAATGTTGCGGGTCCCATCCCCTAAGGAGGTACATCAGGTAGGACCAAAAAGGGCCTTCTCCATGATAGCTCTTTCCCATTGGAATATCATCCCTGCAGAAATTATACTGGATCCCAACTTTCACACTCTTTTGTAAGACTCCCATATTTGACTTCAAGCTAATTTTTCTCATGTTGAATTTCAGCAACTGTACATACAGATGAGCAAGAAGCTCTTATGTCTGAGCTGAAAATCATGAGCCATTTGGGTCACCATGAGAATATTGTCAATCTTCTAGGAGCATGTACCCATGGAAGTAATTATTCTTCTCAGCATTTCCTTTCTGGTTCACAGAAATTTGTTTCCTTTCTTTCCTATCATTGGTTGAATCATAGGTTTCCAAGTGAAGATGACATACAGTATAACATGCCAGAAACTGAAACTGAACTCAGCTTGAAAAATCCTTTATTTTTATGTAGAGCTGTTCAGAACTGTCTGAGTTGAATGAGTAAGAGACTAAAAAATAATTTCACCTTCTCATCTTGAAGTTACTAAGGTTGAGAAATCCTGGTCTGCTGGATCCTATTCTAAATAAAAGGTAGAAGTAGATGACCCACAGGTCATTCTAACTATATGATTCTTTCAGTGGACAGCACACTTCACTGATCAATGTTGTTGTGTAGCAGAAAAATGATTGTACTTTCAAGTGATGTTTCTTTTCTGTTTTATAGACCCTATCCTTGTAATTACTGAGTTCTGTCCATTTGGGGACTTGCTGAATTTCCTGAGAGAAAAAGCTGAGCATCTCATAATCGAGGGTCTAAACTTGGAATCCACTCTTGATAGCATGATGGCCGATTACAAAAACATCTACCTTGGAAAAAAGTATGTCCAAAGAAGTTAAAAAGTCAGTCATCAGTGACCTCCACTTATATGGGACTTGGTTCTGCCACAATGGGCCTGGGGAATCCAGAGTGGGATGGAGCCCATCAAGTGACTCATTTGCGTGTTGTTGCCAGGGGTTGAGGTATTTTGTATACTGTGGTTTTACTGTTTGTAAGTTGCCCAGGTTGCTGTGGGTGAAAGGGCGGCCATATAAATTTTCCAAATAAATTCATTTTGTTTCATGAGACATTTAAGTAAAATCCAAGTGGCACAAATTCTTCTGAGCATCCCTTTTACCACTGTGCACTATGCCAAGATTTTACCTCAAGATCTACCTTATTTCTCTGCTTCATTTATTGTCAAATGTCTATTTCCAGAAAAATAACTCATTTTGTGCAAAGGATTGGAGAAGGTGGTAGGTTATTTTGCATAGACTCATAGAGAAAACAAATTTGCTGGACTCCCATTTGGTTCCAAATTTAAACATCAGTACAGGACAGAAATAGTATTGAGTATGTTACGCAATTTTCATTCCCTGGATTGTGCCCTTCATGGCCCTAGACCTCTCAGCAAATATTGATTTCCTTCTGATTGCCTGGAAGATTTGGGCTTAGAAACAGTGTATGATGGTGCCTCTGCTGTTTCTTAAGTGGGCAGTTCCATTCCAGGGGTTTGGGGTAGTAACAGGGAAAGAGTGGTTTCTCAATGTCCTTTTCCATATGCTATTTAACATCTACATGATGCTGCTGGGGAGTGAAGTATGCTGATGATACCCAGAATGTTTCACCATTCTATTTTTAATAGGAAATATTTATGTTTTATTGCCTGGAGGTCATAAAGTCTTGGATGGGTCAAAACAAGTTCCAATTAAAATCTCTGCAGGAAGTTTGTGTGACAACAGATCTGCTTGAATCATACACTGTTTCTAAGCTTTGGCTTTGGATGGAACAACATTTGCCCTAAAGGAGGAGATCTGCAATTTGATGTCTTCCTAAGATTTTCATCTTCTAGAACATGATAATCATAGTCAAGTGTCTTTCCCCATCTCTGGCTAGTATACCAATTATGGACCTTTTGGGATTGAAATGAAGCAGTAGAAAAGTCAATCACTAATTCACTAAGTCTGTCCATGCAATAATCCAGTAGATTAATATTGCTAGATATACTGTAAATGTAAACTGTACTTTGGCATTCATATTGGATCTCAGAAAACCTCTAGGACACACTTAGATGTACAGTCACTCCCTCCAATGCACCATGAATGAAAAGGGGGAAATGGAAATCTGAGTGTCTCAGCTCCATGAATTTGGTTCTATTCATTGGAATCCTTAATGTAAAAAGAGGTACATTTTCTCAGGCACGTTTATTCCTTGCTCCATATGGAAGAGATAGAAAGATGAATTGATCTAGTATACAGCAGATTTGTGGAAGAAACAGCCAGGCTTGACCCAGCTCCTACTTTATTCTTTTTAGCTTGATGGATATTGAATATGTTTCATACTTCAGCAACTGAGAACATCAGTTCATGTCAAATCATATTTATCAAAATTGTGTGCCTAATAACAAACAATATAATCAATTATTATTAGATCTCAAAGACCAAAAGTCATATTAAAATTTATGGCCCAGGCATTGTTAAACCCATGCTTCCCAATCTTTTCCTTCAGGCAGGCCACAGCATCATTAAACATTTTGGAGGTTCACCAGAGATGCCACAGTTGGTATCACAATGATTATGGGTGGTGTAACACCCAGGAGTTTCTTAGGTGATGTCAAGAAAGGAGCCAAAAACAAATCAGATTTTTTTCCAAACAAAGTCTTGGGAGATCATAAAATTGTATAATCTTTTGTAAGAATTCCTTATAAAATTGGAGGAAGAGTTCCTAAATCTCACAATTTTTTCAAGCAGGAAAAGTAAGAGCGACTGCAAACATACCACATTGGCATGTGCAAAATATACCAATGTCATTCCGGGCCAAAGTCCACCTTTAGCCATTAAAGTTCTCTAGGTGACTAGTGACTTTCCACTTAATCTTCCTGACAGGGTGATAATGGTAAGGGAGAATAGTTGTGGAGCGCTCCAAAGCTGTTGTATAGTAACAGCCATTATTTCCAGAATCATCTGTTCATGAACCACAGCAACATTTGGTTAAATATGTGACAAAATTCAGATGATACAATATATATATATAGATATACATGTATTTGAGTTATATACTGACATTCATTTTTGGACAAATATCCACAATTAAATGTGTGTGTGTGTGTGTGTGTGTGTGTGTGTGTGTGTGTGTGTGCGCGCGCGCGCGCGCGCACGTGCGCGTGTGTAATTTTCTTAGCAGATTAAGTGGCTACATACAGAACTGCAAGTCCCTTGCCTTCTTGAAACTATTAGTATTTCCACCTCTCAGCTGTTTGGAAGGGCCAAAGAGAGGCTTGGCTTTAAAGAATGATTCCCCATAACTTGTAAAAACTTGGCTGAGCATATGTATCATAAATTAAAAAAAACCAAGGTCACTATAAACCAACATCATCTACTTCCCATTTTCAACTGCTGATAATGCTGAAAAATTGACCCAGGAAGGTGAAGTATGTTATTACCCTATGTTTTCATGCCCTTTGTTCCCCATCTTAGCCTTTACTCTCACTAGCAAAAACCTGCAGTTTGCCATAAATCATCTGTGATCCTAGAGCAGCCTATATTATCATAGCTCAACCTTCCCACAAACTGCGCATTTCATCTTATCATATAAGGTAAGATTGACCTCAACCCTCATTACCCATGAAAGTTAAAAGAGCTGCAATCCAATTGTCTTGAGCTGTCAGAGAATTCTTAGTCAATAGGAAGTAGCCATCCCTGTTCACCACAAAGTTAGTCTGACAGAATAGAATAACAAAGTAGGAAGGTAACTTGGAGGGCTTCTAGTCCAACCCCTGCTCAAGCAGGAGACCCAAAAGAAAAAAAGTGAAGGTTTAACGGGGTCAATACTATAATTGATGATATTGGAGGAAGCTTAGCCACTCCCAATCTTTGTTATTAAATAACATCTGGTTTCATTGTGGTTCAAGCTTTTGTACAGGCCAAGCGTCTCATGTTTTACCCAACCCATAAAAATGGAGGAAACTACAAAATAGAATTCATAGAATTTATCTGCAATGGAAGCAGGACATTCTTTTGTCCTATTTGGACAATTTGGCTGATATTAGAGGTTTGTCCATATGTATGTTGGAGCAGCTGCTTGCATAGTAGAGATCTCTACCATTCCCAATGATAATTCCTGCTTACTATCTAACTGTCCCATTTGGGAAATTTTCATCTCTCTTCACTGGATGCAACTCATCCAATTCCAGTTGGTCCCAGTCCTGATGCCTTTTCCACATGGGTCAACTTCAAACTTGCTACTCATTTCTCTTTTGGTTTCACTGTGATTCAAGTAGTGTTTTTGCACAGACACAGCTTGCACACCCTGAACTCCTCATGTCTGTTATAACCAAAACTTTCCACTCAAATTCCACCTTTTCTTCTGTGCCCTGGGCACCCTCAGCTCCTTTTGTCTAGCTGGCCAAGTATTGAGACAGGTGGCATTTAATTTCAAATAAAAGCTCAGAGTTGTCATTTCCCTCTATTTTGCTTCCAGAACTGGTTACCAAAATATACCTTATATCAGTGTATCAGCAAATAAGCCACCATGTGTTATACACCTTGCTGCAAATTAACCTCTGTCCTTTTAATAATGTAATCATTCCTAGGGTTTTCTCAGATTCCCAGGAGGAAGGGGAGGGTAGATTCACCCACATTCATTGAAAAATGATGTAATCACACTAAAAATACCTGAAAATATAAAGTTAAGGTATGATTTTGTGGGGAATCACTATTCTGCATATTTGGGACCTTATTTCAGGCAGTATTCTCCACTTTTAGCATTGACCATTTGTTCCTAAATAACTAAGCAAGTTTAATGAATATGTTCCAAATTGTAGTCTTAATGTTGTCCATGTGCCATTGATTTGCCCAGGCAGTAAAAACATCCAAAGACAACACTAAAATATTAACCTTTTGGGGGGAGAAGGGACAGATAGTCATAGAAAATTTATTGAGGCACGGTGGTATATGTATTTATACAGACTATTTGTACCCCATGATAATCAAAATGCTCCTTAGTAGTTTGCAATCCTCATTTCATAATCTACTTTTGCTGCTTTCCATCCTTCTATTCTTTCCTAGGAAGTTGAAAAAGGAAAAAAAAAGTACAAAAAAGTTATGGAACTCTTTTTGTTGTCATGTTTTCTATCTCGTGAGGGTTACTGAAGCAGTATGACTTGATTTTACCACAGCATTTAAAAAATATATTTTTCATATACAATATATCATTTCATTTGTGCCTTTCTAGATCTCTCCTCTAAATTAGGCTTGTCTAGAGTTGAAAAGCTGCACTTGCCAGCTCTGGGAGCTCTGGTCTCAGCCTTCACCTTGCCAAACTTTCACCCGCATTGTGCAGCCATGTCCAGTTATACGATAGATCACATGCATCAGAGCCCAATGTAGATTTAACCTCAGCATTCCATCACTCCAATAAACATCAACTATATTCATTTGTGTGCACAGTCATGAAAATTTCAGATCTCTTGAACATGTATGGTTGCACCAGGACAACTAGATACAATTGTACATGCCCCCTCCCCACGTTGCAGATTGTCACTAGGTGAATGCCTGAAAAGGAGGTGCCTTTCACAAATTATCTTTTCCTATTGCAAATGCAAACCAGTACTGTTGGAACGTGATTGAATCGGTCTTTTAAATGGGGCCTCCTTGAGCTGTACCTCCTCTCTCCTCCCTTCTATTGAATGTTCATGACACACTCTTGTTCTTTTTTTGGAGCTAGAAAATTTCCTAACTTGTGGTCTTTTCAGAAAACGAGAAGTGTCTTCTTCTCCAACAGGCATCAGACACAAAAAAATGCACAACTGAAGGATTAGCAGCCTTCATTGCCTCATTCTTCGTTTTCCACTAAGAAAGATTCCCTGGACCAGGACACTGGCATTATTCTCCTATAGCACAGCACAACTGATTTGTGCTGGATGGATACCTTCATTCCAGAGCAAATGGCCCCTCTTTTGGTTCTGATAGCAACAGCTATCTGTCAAGGTAAGTCTTCTTGTTCATTCCATTCATACATCAGTAAACTGGAACAGCTGGGAAGAATATCAACTTTTCTAGCTATAACCAACCAAACATGATGGATTACAACTCTCTTCAGCCCCAACCTTAAGGCCACTTGTCATAAGGCCATTTGCCATGTTTGTTGTTGTGATTGAAGTTGCAATCCAATATCTCTGGAAGGTTCCAAATAAGGAAAGTAGGGTTTAAAAAGCTTTAATAGTAGTGCTTTTTTATATGCACTGCAAAAGGATAAGAATCATAACCAGGTTTTTAAAATTTCTGTCGAAGGAATTTCTGTTGCTTTTTATTGGTATGATTGCCAGTTGGATACATCCAATGTTGCATTAATGCCTATAGTTTTAAAACTCTGATCATTTTCTTCACTCTTCACTCTTTTTTGAATAAATTTACACTTGAATATTCAAGAAACTAGTATTGTTAACTTTGTTTACACAAGCCCATTTTGAAAAAAAAATAAGATCTGGGATTGGATATTTGTGTTTTGTTTTGTAATTGATTATTCGAATAGGATACTAATCAATTAAAGAAGCTGAAGCAGTTCAGTTAGGACAGATGATTTTCTGCTCAGAAAATAAGTCGTATATTATTCCATTTGTAAGTGAAGAAAGTTCTCCAAAAAAATTCTAATTTTAATTTTTAGTTTATAATTGATTTTTAAGTGTACATCTGTCTTGTATAGCACCTTCAGCATCTAAATGCAAATTTGATCAAAATATTTTAAAGGATAAAATTAGAAACACTTTATATGACCATGGAAAGCATGGAATGGCTTTTTTTTTTTTTAGTCTGTGTTAAAAGCTTTTCTCAAGCTTTGGAGTGAGAAACTAACTTGTACTATGATTGTCAGTCTGCTTTGTGGTAAATATTTTAACTAAAAGGAAGGGGGGAGTGAATTTTCATCAAGAATTTAGCATATTTATGCATGGATTATTCATTAACCAATTACAATACAATTAAGCTACCCTAATAAATTGGCAGCATTAAAAGTTTACAGCCACAATGGGGTTAAACTGGAAAAATTCACACTGTACAAAAAGTTGATTGTAGTTCTTTTAGTTTCTAAAAGTCAAGAGGAAGAAGTCTCATGCTCAGGCTTGGTGGAAGAAAAAAAACTACATGCTTCAAAACTAGAAACCGAAGGTCACTATTATGCAATACAACAATGTGGTAAAGTGTCCAGTGATTACTGAAAATATGAGGGAAGTAAGCCATAATCCATCTTAGCAATGTTCTGAAATTCCATGCAAAACTTCATTTGTCTCAGCATTAGACTTGGCAAGAAAGAGTCTTCCATACTTTGAAGAAACTAAAAACTGGTTTTGTATCAATAGGGTTACGTAGTAACACCATAACTAAAAACTAATAGTATAATTGAATATAAGAGTAGTTGGGTTTGTATAATAGAGACGATTGTTGCACATTTCCCTATGTTCCCACTGATTTTTACAAACCTCATGCTTTAGTATCAAGTACTTAAATTTAAAATTTGCCAATTCTACTGCCCTTTGACCTATTTCTGACTGTTCTTGCACTCAAAAACTCACTTTGAAGCTGCTCTACCACTTTTACTTTGCTCCTTTCATCTGGCCTCAACCATTTCCTGCTTAAGTCTTCCAATCTTGCCCACAATTCACGAATCCCTTCATGTTTGTCAAATGTATAGCTCCTAAAATTTAGTCTATAGTGTAGGGAATGATACCATGCCTATATAGGGTTATCTCTTGAATATGGAAGTAGTCCATTATTTCTCTTGGTAGAAGACTACTACAAACTCAGTGTCTTTCCAGTTAAACATGGAGTATTCTGATCACCCATTCATCCTCAGGAATTTACAAGAGATAGCAACTCTTTCAAATATGATAAAATAGGCTTCTGTTTTATCAAGGTGGATTTTATTTGTATCCTGCATTTTTACAAAAAAACCTCCAGGTGGTGAACATATCCAACATACCTTCCTCCTACTTTCTCCACAACAACTATCAAGTGAAGTGAGTGGACTGAGAGTGACTGGCTCAAGGTCACCCAGCTGGGTTTTACACATTGGTTGATGCACTCTGAAGTCCATCAGTCCCTTCAACTCACCTCTTGTTTCATTCACTCTTTTCCCATCTTAGCTTATCTTTACTCTCTGCCTTCCTCCAAAGCTGGTTCTTTCTCTTTAATTAGCAGCAGCATTTCCTTTTGCTGTTGTTTTAATATCAGTGATATTGGCTTACGTATTTGAGCCTAGCTTCATTTCTGGCTGGTCTATATTTGTTTTAACTACAGGCAAAGGGTGGGTACCCTAAGTCTACCAAGGTAGTAGTCTTTTCTAAGGGAGACTCCACCCCTTCTACCTCTGTGTGGTGTAGATTCTGGTAAGAAATCTGGTTTCTAAAGCCAGGATGTTGATCATTCCCTGCAAAGTCTGACTTCTGTGAGGATCAAACTCTTTTCCTTTTGTATCTAGGGTTTTTTTTTTTCATGGAATGTTTAATGAACTCTTGAGTTTAAGCCATCTCCATTTGTGTGGTTGCCTATGTTGGCTCTTCCACTTTTTTACAGATATCCCACCCTGCTTCCCCCCTTTTGTCATGGATTCTTTTCAGTGTACCCATTTTGGTGGGCTCCAAATAAGCCATCAACAACACAGCTCCAACACACACAAGCATTCATAGGCTATTATGCACTACTCACCCCTACTCCACTCTTTCCCACTTCTACTCCTACAACTCCAACTACTATTCCTTCTGCAAACTACTACTCCTACTTCTGAGTACTGCTAAGGAAAATTACATCTCTCTGGCTGCTTTAATTCCACAGGTAGAGATACTTATTCCCTCTCCCCCACATACTACCACTCTGAGCTGGCTCTCAGCACAGCTTTTATAATCAAGGTTGCCGCCCTGGCTGAGGAGAGGGCTTAAAGAGACAAGAGCAGCACAGGTGCAGCCTGTTTCCTCAGACCTGTAAGAAGAAGATGAAAACTCAGAAGCCAATTGCCCAATTCCAAGTAAGAAAGAGATGGAACTTCCTTCATGCTTAGTTCTGTTGAACAGATGAAACACATTCCATCTCTGATGCTTTAATTTCCCCCATATTTTACACATTTCCCAAAGGACACTTTGGTAGCAAGCAAGCTTTAAAAGGCAACAAGAGGGTTGATAAATGGGCTTTAAAAAAAAGTCTAAACATTTTGTTCCTCTACTCAGTGTTATAACCCTAAATTTCTGAGCTTTGTCCTTTTAATACCAGAGATAGGAAAGGTGAACCATGGTTTATTGTGTGCCTTCTTTTGAAACGGATTGTGCAGAGACCTTCTTTTCAATGGGAATATCTGAACATTTACTTCAGTGTAAGTAAGAGTCATGGAACTAAATATTGGGAAGGCAGCCCAGTTCAGATCTCATAGCCCATCTTTCCTTCCTCTTCAGATAAGCTCTACTTAATTTCTTTTATGGATACTACTATTGATAAAACTATGATGAAAATACATTTGATGGACAGATGGGTGGGGAAAGCTGAAGGATGGAAAAGGATATGTTGATCCCATATCAGCCTACATGCTAGCAGGAGAAATTCAAAGACAGCATCAAAACTATCCTGCGGCGTAATTGATAGCAGCTGCCCACCCACCTATTTTTTAAATTATTTTTTATCTTCCCATCTTACTTAACCGTCATAACCTAACTCCACATTTTTGGACATGATGAAATGATACTGCTTTGTAGCAATCTCCTGTTGCCATTCAGTTGATTTGAGCAGGAATAAAAAGCCAGTAGGAAACTTCCCTCAAGCCCTGGAGGCAAAAATTCCTACCAATCTACAACTGCTACTGAATTTGCTAGAGGGATTGTCACCAAAAAGTTAGCGCGTGTACCTCTATAACCCTGATCTCTGAATCAACAATAGTTTTCTAGTAAGCGTTACTTCAGAATGACTACACAAACTGAATTGATGGATGGATGGGAAATGTTAGGTAGCATTTTCTGCAACCTATTCCTCCACTTATAAGAATCTGATATTTCATAGTAAGCAACTTCAGTGCTGATAAAAGATTACACATGAATGTACACAAACACACACACACCCAAATACAAAAACAAACCTGTTCATATTTGACTTCATATTTGTTATTTGATATTTGTTAAATCACATATCCTCACCTACACCAAATTTCTGGGTCTACATGAAGTGGTTCTATATGTTACACTAATACTCATTAACATAAATGTCGGTGTCCCCTTCTGCTATAACTCTTTTAAAATCATGTTTTATTAGATTTTCTTTAAATCTGAAAGCTTATTTTCTTATTACCCTATTGCTGTCCAAAGATGTTCTTAATCCATTAATAACCCTTCCAAATATAGCAAATACGACCAGATTTTTTTATCTGTTCTTGATCTCTGCTCCGCTTTATCTACTATACATGACAGCCCTACAAGTTAATCTGTTGTATTCTAAGTCTCAGTCCTGATCTAAATATTTGGTGGGTTTCAAAATTAATCTTTATCTAGATTGTTCAACTCTTTATCAAAGAGTCAACCTAAATTCAGTTTGTTCCGGGCTGGTCTGAAAACTCAAGAAGTCTTTGGAAGCTTAAGAAATGGAGAACAAATTTACCAAAATAAATGATTCTTATAGATGATAAAATTAGCCATTGGGAACTGTTCTGTTCCATTTCAGTTTACCAAGATGACCAGTAGGTCTTTTTGAACAATCCATGGAATCTTCTGTACAAAATGAATTAAGTGCTCCTTGGCAAAATAAATATGCAAAGAAATAAGACTTGAAATAGCGGAATGTCTAGGTACCGTTTAGAGTTCTGATTATTCCTTGTAAAATTTTATATAATGGATTTGCCTTTGTGCTTCTTTCAACTTTCAAGATGCTCCTGGGTTATTAAACATTGAGTAACACTAAATGTTTTGTGCCACGATTAATTTATAAATTTAGGGTCAACAATCTATACTAGTTTTGGTTTCATAAAATCATACTTTAATATCAATTACTATACAATTACTTTTTCGTACTATTTTTTTTTGACAGTTAGCAAATAGGGTGATTATTTTTAATAATTACTATTTTTAATTATTTTTAATATTTTATCATTGAAATATGGAAATTTAAGAATTGTGCCTTGTTAATCATGTATCAGTTTATATGAATAAGTATGAGCTATGTTTAAATTCTTGTCTGAATAGATTATTTTTAATGATTTGATTAGAACTCTACCAACTATTTGTAGTTTTAATCTGGGATAAAGTAATTTTAAATTAGGCAAAATATCCCGGTATCCTTCTCTGAGCATCATCTGTGTTCTGCTTGTCATTTCTTGTCACACTGATCCCAATGAATATAAAAACCAAAAAATGAATATGCGGTTGTCATAGAGATATATCAGAATTGACTGTGATTGTCTCATGGAAATAAAACAAAGCTGATAGTTAGTGTGGTCACCATCACATACTGGTATATATTTCCAAATCAAGACAATGCCATTAAGACAACTAAGATAATTCCAAATTAAGTCAAACTTGGAAGCCCAAGGAATCGATCTCTGAGATATTGGCAGAGAACCCAATCATAGATGTATCTCAAGTAATCTTGAACTCAACACGTATAGGTGTTCATTTATTGGACCTTGTTTTTGTCTCAAAGAAGATGTTAGATAATGCGAAAATGAAGGGGATTTCTAGTACTTAATTGCCATGGTCAGATCATGCCTTGATCAAGTTGCAATTGATCATGATTTCTGCAGGACCATATTCAGATGGTCCACCCCAGATGCCTATTGGATCAAATTGGTTTCCAAAGGGGAATTTTCCAGTGTTCTAGCATTATTCTGTGAAATAATCTGATATATAACTGATAATGGGAGGCAAATTGGGTGCTGAACAGTATTGTTCATCCCCCTTAAGCCATCTCTTTCTGGAAGCCTCTTTCAGTTGGTGACTGTTTAGGACATATAGCACCAAAAATGATACCTAGAACACTAGTAGTAGAAGATGAGAAGTAAATTTCTATTCCATTCTGGAACAGTTCTTGCAATTTTTCTAAACGGTCAACCAAAATTTGTCTCCTTGCAATTTGTCTGAATCAGACACCATAAGTCAGCGCAGTCACGAGACATTTCACTTTATGCACCACATCACTTAGTAATGGAGTTGCCAGTCCCAACTATGGCCAGTTAGTGAGGACTACCTATACTATGCCTAGTTTTCATTGCCACAATACAAAATGGATGCTGAGCATGGAAGAACAGGCTGTTAAAAAATTGCAGGCACGTGTCGATTGGGACATCCATAGCTTCAGGAAGCAGGCTGTTCAATACCTTAGTACAGTGTTTCTCAACCTTGACAATTTTAAGGCAATTTTAAGCATTGCTGGCTGTGGAATTCTGGGAGTTGAAGTCCACATGCCTTAAAATTGTCAAGGTTGAGAAACACTGCCTTAGTAGCTCAGGAAATTATTTTAAGTCTCACAATAAAACTTCGACCCATTGGTTTTTGACGTCCAAACCATTAAAGAATGTCACAGGGCAGAGGATGTGGATTTATTCTCCAGAGTATACAAAGATAAGAATTTTTTGACTGTTCCATCACTGGAAGTTTGTAAGAAAAGACTGGACAGCCATATGTCCAGGGCAGTAGGAGGATTCTTGCAGTGGGCAGGGAGTTGGATTAGACCTCCAAGATCCCTTCCAATGCTATGATTCTATGTTGCTTTCAGCAGGCTGAAGGGCAAACAAAAGCTGAAAGCAGAGAAGTGTTACTTGCAAAGACATTTAATTAATACTCCAGCTCAAAGATACCAACCAAGCATAATCAGTTAGCCATATAAAACAGAATAGCAGAATAGTAGTAGAATAACATAATTGGGAAGGGATCTTGGAGGTCTTCTAGTCCAACCTCCTGCTCAAGCAGAAAATCCTATACCATTTCAAACAAATGGTTGTCCAATCTCGTCTTAAAAATTTCTAGTGTTGGAGCACCCATATCTTGGAGGCAAGTTGTTCCACTGATTAATTATTCTAACTATCGGGAAATTTATCCTTAGTTCTAAGTTGGTTTTTTCCTTGATTAGTTTCCATCTTTACTTTTGGTCCTATCTTCAGGTACTTTAGAAAACAGATTGACCTCCTCTTCTATACTGGCAGCCTCTTAGATATTGGAAGACTGCTATCACATCAGCCCTCGTCCTTCTCTTTGTTAGACTAGACATACCCTATTCCAGCGACCATTCATCATATGTTTTAGCCTCCAGTCCCCTAATCATCTTTGTTGCTCTTCTCTGCACTCTTTCTAGAGTCTCAACATCTTTTTTACATCATGGCAACCAAAACTGGACATTTTTGCTCAATTATCAGAAAGGGTATTTTTTATTCAAGTTTTTTTTTTCATTTTATAGGTCATCAAATAGTACAGTTAACATTGACCTAGTTCTAGCAAGACACAAACAGATTATCAAGATGATAAAGGAGTTGTAACATTCGCATGAATGTATGTTTTCTCCAAGACAGGGGGCATGATTCTGTTCTAGTTATCACTGCTCCAAAAGCTGCCTCACCTCACCCGTCTATATCCTGTTTCAGAAACACCAGAGTATTTCTTTATTAATCCATCAGCATATTTCAGCAAGCTCAATCAATAGGCCAGCTTCATCTCAATCCATTGAGCTCACTGGGATTGGCTCAATAGTTAAGCGAGAATATTCACATTAAAACCAAATTTATTTCGTTGGATAGCAGCCATGACGCTCTGAGAAGTTTTGTTTTTGCAGAACTTAAACTAGGGAATTTTGATGTCCTCTTTGACACTATGTGAATCAGAGCTTACACATTGGTTGATGCTCATGCTTAATCACTCTTTATATATATTAAAAATTACATTAAAAATTGAAGAATAGCGATTCCTGGGTACATACATTTCAGTAAAAAAGGAAGCAATCACCAGGAAATAAAACACCAAGGTTTTAATAAATAAAATCAAGCTTTCGATGACTAACATCTGTCATTATCATCAGGATACAAGCCAGCTAGTGAGGAAACCTGCTTATAAGCATAGCCACACCTATACACACACAATTGTTACTTTTGTGTTTTATTTCTCTACTTCTTGTCAAAGAAGCTTGGGACATGTTGGAACGTCATGTCAAAGTTTGATATAGACATAAATAATAAAAAGTTCCAACTGTTTAAAAAAAGGTTATAAAAACATAAAAAGAAAACATCACAAACTAAGAGCTGAAATCTAAGGGGAGCCCTCCCCCTGAAGTATTAGCAGAATTCATTTTGGGGGGCTGCCATCCCACTCCACTTGCTCCCCCGGTCAAATACTAAAAAGCAGAAGTGAAAAAACAGCAAAATTGAAGAGCTTAAATGGGGAGGGGAGGATGAGGCAGGGGAGACAACCACAGAAGAGGGACAGAGACCACCAGTCTCAATGTGTTTCCTCTGTTGCTGAAAGGGACTATAAAGTTTGTCTTCTCTGATGCCTTCCTCAGCAGATCTGACTCACAGAAATATTTCTCACTTCCCCATCTTTCCCTTAAAAATATATGTGGCAGTCAAAAGAAATCACTGATGTTGCAAAAAAAAAAAAAAAAAAAGTTGGGGGAGAGAATAGTCTTATGGCTCTTCTAAAACTTGAAGCCTTTTTTTTTCTTTTGTTTCCTCCGTGAAAGTCATTGAAGGCTGTCATTGATATTTTGGAATCTGATATTTTGTTTCCTTCTTAATGCTCCATACATAATTCCACTTTTCCTTTCTTTATCTTTTTATGGGACATTGTTCCTTAAACAATGTTTTTCAAACTTGGCCACTTTAAGATACGTGGATTTCAAGTCGCAGAATTCCCCAGTCAAGCCCACCCCCCAGAACATGGAAGACAGATCCCTGGAGCCAGAAAGGTTGAGGGGAGGGGACTATTTTACAGCACTCTCTGAGGGTTTACAATGTCAGCATATTGCCCCCAACAATCTGGGTCCTCATTTTACCATTTTACCAGGACAGAAGGCTGAGTCAACCTTGAACCACTCAGGATCAAATTTGTGACTGTGAGCAGAGTTTGCCTGAAATACTGCATTCTAACCATTGTGTCACCATGGAATAATAATAATAATAATAATAATAATAATAATAATAATAATAATAATAATAAGACAAAATGCCAAATCCAGTCTGAACATCTGGCTGACTGTGCGATGATCCATAATAATAATAATCATTATCATTATTATCATCATCATCATCTACATGGAGGGAAGTGTGTAATGGGGTGCCCCAGGGCTCTGTTCTGGGCCCAGTACTCTTCAACATCTTCATCAACGATTTGGACAAGGGGATAGATGAAAAACTCATCAAATTTGCAGACGACACCAAGCTGGCAGGAATAGCCAACATTCCAGAAGACAGGCTTAAGATACAGGAGGATCTGGACAGACTTGAACACTGGGTGCTATCTAACAAAATGAAATTCAGTGGTGAAAAAAGTAAGGTTCTACATTTAGGCAAGAAAAACCAAATGTAGAGTTATAGTATAGGGGGTACCTTGCTCAATAGTAGTAACTGTGAGAGGGATCTCGGAGTCCTAGTGGACAATCACTTAAATATGAGCCAGCAGTGTGCTGCAGCTGCCAAAAAGGCCAACACAGTGCTAGGCTGCATTAACAGAGGGATAGAATCAAGATGACGGGAAGTATTAATACCACTTTACAATGCCATGGTAAGGCCACACTTGGAATACTGCATCCAGTTTTGGTCACCATGATGTAAAAAAGATGTTGAAGCTCTAGAAAGAGTACAGAGAAGAGCAACAAAAATGATTAGGGGACTGGAGTCTAAAACATATAAGGAACGGCTGCTGGGATTGGGTATGTCTAGTTTAATGAAGAGAAGGACTAGAGGGGGCATGATAGCAGTGTTTCAATATCTCAGGGGCTGCCACAAAGAAGAGGGAATCAAGCTATTTTCCAAAGTGCCTGAAGGCAGGACAAGAAGCAACGGATGGAAACTAATCAAGGAGAGAACAACCTAGAACTAAGGAGAAACTTCCTGACAGTTAGAACAATTAACCAATGGAACAACCTACCTCCAGAAGCAGTGAATGCCCCAACACTGGAAGTTTTTAAGAAGAGACTGGACAACCATTTGTCCGAAATGGTATAGGATTTCCTGCCTGAGCAGGGGGTTGGACTAGATGACCCCCAAGGTCCCTTCCAACTTTATTCTTACTACTACTACTACTACTACCACTACTACTACTAAATAATAATATTAACAACAATAATAAAGAACTATCTTTTTTCTTGATTCCCCATTGATCCATCTCTCACTATCAAGCAAATGAAATCTGTCCAGCTTTTGAGCAGGGTTATTCTAGAGTTGTCCTCTAGTCCTGCTATCTGGACACTCCCGTAGTCCTGGGGAGTGGGGATATCCAGACTTACAAAGGGAAAGGGCCCGCATAGCCATCATTTATAAGTCTCTCACCCTTTGCCTGCCCCAATTAGCATGTGCAGCATTTCTTTGTCCCTGTTTTGAACACCAGGGCAAACAGTAAGACTTAGATAAGTCTTCACAGACTGTCCCTGGGTCTGTTTCTCACTGGCCTGTAAATCGTTAAAGGAGTCGCTGTGCTTGAGAGATAAAGGGAACTTCCTATTTCTCTCTTGCTCTTTCTTAATTTTGCATTGGAATGTTCTGTTTACTTATAAAATATTCTTTCAAAACAAATATGTTATTTCATGCATATTCATGAGCTTAATCTAGCTACCAATAAATGTAGAGAAATAAAATAGGCAATTGGGACTTGTATTTTTTTTTATGGATTATTTCTATTTACATTTGGCCAACAACTGCAAGCAGCAAAGATACCTATGTACAAAATTATGTGCACCAGACACTTTTTATGCTTGAAAGATTAGGAACATAAAGCCCCTTTTCAGAAATGTTTGAGCTTTGCCAAGTTATGGAAATACAAAGATTCCCTGGACACAAGGAGCAAAGAGTTTAGGAAGCCCAAATAGAGAAAGTCTGCACACGTATGGGAAATGTGAAAGTTTTTTTAAAAATTCCATTCAGAACCATAGGCTCCATCTATATGTCTGAAATAATGTTCTCTTTAAGAATGTAGGCTAACACACATACACCACTCAGACTACCAGAGCCAAATTTGCAATTTAAGAAGGCTGCTGAAAGCAATGAAGTTATTTCAAACTTAGTTATTTTCTTTCTGATGTCTCTGCCTGCATGAAACAAACACAACTGTTCAAGAAAGCCTGAATTTGGACCAGATATATCCAAAATATATGAGCAGAAATTCCAAATGGGAACAACAACAAAAAATTATCTGAGCAAAGAGAACCCTCTGTTTCACTGTAAAACTGCAAAAGCAAATTATATCTGAAAGCATTTTGTCTACAAAGAGACCAACGGGCTGGCTAGGGCTCCAGAGAGGTCAATGGGGGAAGAGAGAGGTTTCTTCTCTTACGCAGAAAGGGAAATGGCCCAAGTGGCAGGAAAAGGCTGGAGAAGAAGGTGAGTTTCACCCCAAAGGGAGAGAAACATTGTGTTCTAGGAAAAAGAAGGGGGTGCCTCAAAGAAGGGTGATTGCCAGAACCCCTAAAGAGAAGGCTTTTCTGAACTTAGTTTGACTGGCCAGCAGAAAATTGCTCCAACATTCAAAAATAAAGATTTCTTTGTTGATCTTGGATGAAAAGGGCAGATCAAGAAGGAAAACAAAAGTGGAGGCTAGACGCTGCAGAGGCTGCACAGGTCCTTGACTTACAACCATTTACATAGTGTCCGTTTAAAGTTACAGTGGCACCGAAAAAAGGGACAACTGGTCCTCACACTTATGAATATCGCCTCATCCCTATGGTAACATGATCAAAAGTCAGCGGCTTGGTGACGGCGTGTATTTACTACAGTTGCAGCTTTTCATGGTTACACGGTTGCCATTTGCAACCTTACCAGCTAGCTTCGACAAGCACACTCAAAGGAGGAAGTTGGATTCACTGAATGACCTTGTGTGGTTTATGTGACAACTTCAGTGATTCAACAGTAGCCCTGTTGGTGCAGTAGTTAGAATGCAGTATTGCAGGCTAACTCTGCCCACTGCCAGGAGTTCGATCCTGACCGGCTCAAGGTTGACTCAGCCTTCCATCTTTCCCATGTCGGTAAAATGAGGACCCAGATTGTTGGGGCAATATGTGTGACATTGATAAACTGCTCAGAGAGTGTGGTAAAGCACTATGGAGAGGTATGTAAATCTTAAGAGCTGTTGCTATTGCTGTCATTTGCAACCTTATCAGCCAGCTTCGACTAGCAAACTTAAAGGGAGAAGCTGACTTCACTTAATGACCTTGTGTGATTTACTTAGCAATTGCAGTGATTCACTTAATAACCATGGCAAAAAAAGGTTGTAAAATTGGGTTTGACACAATTAGCAACTGCCTTGTGTAGCAATGGAAGTTCTGGTCCCAACTGTAGTTGTAAGTTGAGGACTACTTTGAATACAATGCACACTGATGAAGTGACACTTGCTTTGCACCCACTGAATTCTCTAGGTATGGATTCCAGTTTACTAAGGGTTAGTTATGCATGGCAAAAAAGGACATACAGTTGATTTTTCATTGTGGGACTAAGAAAAGGAAGAAAGAAGCTGGACTGTAGAACTGAATAGGGTATCATGGTTGGTTATGTAACTGTCACAAAAAGGTATGAGATTGTGGCTCCATCCACTGGAAGAATATCAGAAATAACCATGGCTTTCCTTGGTAAAAGATTAAGGTCAGCTGGGGCCCTGAAGACCTGGCTTTACCCCAGAAGGGTAAGCAAGCTTGGTTGTTAATGTCATTTTAGGATTAGATCATTTACCTAGGGAATTATGGTGTGTTATTTCTAACTTTTTTTAATCTTTGTTTGCTACCCAGAATCACTATTGTGAGAAGGGCAGCCAAATTGTGTGTGTGTGTGTGTGTGTGTGTGTGTGTGTATGTGAGTACAAAGCAATAGCATTCCAGCCTCCCTAACTCACTTTTTAAAAAAATGTTTCTCAGAATGAAGAATTGGAAGATAACAAAAAATAATATTCTTTTTCTTCATTTTAGGCTTGGCTTCTCCCACCATCTACCCTAATCTTGACATTCTGAGAGTGAAGCTAGGAGACTCAGTCAACTTACTTTGCTCAGGGAAATTACCTGTTGAGTGGATCGGTATCCAGAATGGGTCCACTGTGATCCTGTATGACAATGGCACCCTCTACATGCCAAAGGCTAGTTGCAACCAGATGGGAAACTACCAGTGTGCTTATATCAACAAGCCAGAAGAGGGGATTAGAACTATATATGTGGCTGTGACAGGTAACCAGATTTCTCCTTATTATCTGTCATATGCTTTGAAAATAAATCATTGCACATGCATAAGTGAACAGTGACTGAGAATTAGGGGAGTAGATGGCTTGTGTTCCCCATAGCTCCATTGTCAGCTGTCAGTGTTTTTACAGAGGATGGAGGGGTTGTACAGTGTAGAATGTTAAGCCTGCTGAGGATGTGTTAGGGTCTTCCTCCATCAGGTGGCAAAGACACTTGATGGGAGACGAAAAACTTAGGCCAGCAGGATTAGAAACTGACCCCCTTTTAAAGTATTTTTTTCAGTAAGGCTTAACTATACCAATAATTTTTCACATTTGAAACAAAGCAATCATGGGAAATCCCTGCTGCAAATTTGTCCAGTTCCACCATGAGAAATTAGCTCATTTGGATGACTCATAGAATGGAATCTCTTCAAGCAAAAGAGTCAGTTGTTAATTCAGATGCCTACAATCCTAGGAGATTATCAACCTTGACTCTTGGCCAGATTGTGTCCCTAGGAGAATATATCTGCAATTTGGGAGTCCTTTTTGATTCACAACTGGAAGATCTGAAGGATGAGGTTGCCAAGCAAATCATCCTAAGGAAAATATACAGCACTGATGTGTTTTTTAAGTGTCAAAACTGACTTGATAGCATATAATAAATGAGTCTGGATTCACAGCTCCTGCTGGGTGAGCAAATGGTGGTCATGGCCAAAAGATTTGCCCTTGAAGACCACACAGAGACTTTAACAGCTGCAAAATGCACTACTGCTTTGAAGCTGTTACCTGTGCATTTCTGAGCATGGTTGAAGATGCAAGTTATCACATATAAAGCCCTGTAAGTCTTGGAGCCTGGGACCAATTTAAGGCCTATTTATTCAATGAGGGAGACAGAGTCCTGCTGAAGATCCTTTCCTACCGTGAGGCACAATGAGAGGAACGCCCTCCTGAGGCAAGACTGACTTTACAGATATTAATGGAGTCAACACCAAGCTACTTGATACCGATTGGCTACTATATGCATTGTTATTATTTTTACGAATGAAGGCAAATATACCTAACCCAGGATAATGTTGCAGAATCCAGTCTGGGTCTCCAGAATGTGAGAGAGCAGTTCCCTGAGGATGGGCTCCAGCAAGAATCCAAAAGCTCAGAAGACTAAACCTCTGGTCCTCATGACCGGCCCAGAGTGGATCCTGTTATTACTTCTATTATAATTAATATCTGTACATTGTCTAGAGTGTATGCTGGGTTCAGGCAAAAAATATATTTCATAAACAAAAATTATCACACATACACACACACAAACACACACACACACACACACAGAGAGAGAGAGAGAGAGAGAAAGATACCAGAGCCCTCTACTGACAGAGAATACCTGAGCTCAGAGATTTTGCTCTCACCACCAAGTCAGCAGCAGACAACCTTATTTTAGATTGCTTCCAGCTGTTTTTTCTAGGCATGCCAAGCTACCATATGGATTCCTAACATATTTCTTCTACAGATCCTGACTCTGTGTGGTGTGGCCTTCAGAATGCATATTTTTCTGTGGAAAATGGCAGGGATGCCTTGCTTCCGTGCCTGATTGCCGACCCAAGCTTCACAGGCAACATGACCCTCCTTAAAGACGCTTCTCCAGTTGACTCAGAAGTCTCATTCAGTCCTAAGGAAGGAATATGGATTCACAAAGTAGACCTGAGTGATAAAGGGTCCTATGAGTGTAAAGCCCAGGTTCAAGGACAGTGGGTGATTTCACCCAGACTTATCCTTTCTATTTATGGTAGGTTGGAACTGCTCTTTTTGTAACTACTTGAACATGTGTTTACAAGCCTTTTGAGACAGGTGTTCTGACAGAGTTAGAAAAAGTGCTCCAGTGCATATTGTTCATTTTTTCAATGTGGAGAGGTTGATTCCAAATTTTATATATTCATTCTGCTGTGCAATGTTGTATCAATATCAATCAACAAAGAACAATTGTCCATATTGGCAAAACAATGAATAGCTGCTTCAGTACATTAGTTGTTCTTTACTGTCACTGCCAAACTGGTTTGAAATAATTTGGGTTAAAATGGGGACACACATCCCTCCATGAAAAACTGGGATAACTTCTCAATCTCTTGGGTCAAAATGTTGCTGGAAAAGATGCTGAAAGGGTCAGAAGCTTAAAACAATGTCCCATCATTAGGCAGAAATAGCAAAGGGAAGCATAAGAAAAGATGAAGACATTAGGTTTCTTGTACTGACAAGCCTTTCTACCTCAGTGTGTATTTAACAGACTGTTCTGACTTTTTCAGACAACCTTCAGCCTTTAACAGTTACTATTAAAGGAATAATGGACCAAGTGCGGTTACAAGGAGAACCTTTCAACATTTCCTGCAGAGTACAATATCACTCTCCTCAATATGATGGCACATGGATCTATCCCCCTACTGCAAACGTAAGTCATTTCTAAGGTTTTTGATGTGAGCCTTAGCTTGTGTTGATTGTCTTGCATGATCTCAGAGATTCTTGTGGCTTATATAAGCCCGTTCATGCAAGGACTTAGACCTGCCTTCCAGAGCTATTGAATGACAATGTCTACAATCCTTAACCAGCAAGTCATTCATGAGTATCTGATGATTTAATATGTGCTGCGATGTCACAATGAAAACTCTGCTCCTTAGATATTTGGGTGGAATATTGTGACATAATTAGAAAATGGCGGAATTTGCAAAATGACACATGTTATCATTTTGGCATCATCTTGGCTAGGTCCAGGCATCATGAGGCTATTGGCTGGCTCGGGTGGTGGGAGTTATAGTCTTGAGGCAATCAAATTGAAGAAGGCTGCTTCAACTATATGTTGTACATTAAACTTGCAGCTCTCCAGATTGATTTGCTTTTGCATCCTGATCATTTAATCCAGGTTGTTTTTTAACAATTTCTGAGTGTCTTGAATCTTCAGACTGCCTTACTATATGAGCACAAACCTCAGTCATTTCTAATAAACAAGAATAAAGAGGTAGAAGGAACCAAAGGATATTTATTTATCAAATGGATGTACTGATGAATCTTATGTCTTTGCTTTCTTTGCTTTCTACATACTTTAATTAGCTTGTAAAACAATTTATACTTAAGTATATCTTTATATTTAAGTAATACAGATGTGAAACTATTATTTCATAGCCTGTTTTTTAGAAACTAGCACAGTGGTGGCGAACCTAGGGCATGGGTGCCAGAGGTGGCACTCAGAGCCCTCTCTGTGGGCACGCGCGCTGTCGCCCTAGTTCTAGGCTTTCAGCTGGATTTTATAAAACTTCCGCTTTAGGCCTGTGCTGCTGTGTGCAAAAAAAAGAGGTTCAATCAGTCAATTTCAACTTCTCGCGGGGGAAAAAAAGATCTTGCAAAAGTTGGAATTGATTGATTGAACTTTTTAGTCCCACCCAGTCTGCCGTTACCACCACAGCCACGCCCACCCAATGGGCCATGCCCAGCCAATGGGCCACACTCACCCGGCACACTCACCCGATGCATAAGTGGGTTTTGTGTTGCAGTTTGGGCACTCAGTCTCTAAAAGGTTCGCCATCACTGAACTAGCATAATCTGAAATATATCTGAAGCACTAATTAATATAAACAATTAGGGTTAACAAAATATAAGTGGAGGACCAGTGGTTTCTCAGCCCTATTCAAGGAAAAGCCCTACAGTTTGGAAAAGGTTTAATTGGAGATAATGGGGACAAAGAACTCCTATCTCCAAATCAACACAATAACGTCTACCTTTTCTTACCACAGGCCAGCACGACTATAATGGAAATCGATACTGGATTAGCTAAGTCATACACAACTGATTTTACCCTATTCATTCCAGCGGTGCAGTTACAAGACAGTGGAAAATATACTTGTCTTGGGCAAATTTCACAAACGATTGTAAATGCTTCGGTTACTCTCCAGGTACTAGGTAGGTGAAATTACAAGGAAAACCCTCTTCCCCTCACCAATAAAAGTAGGTTTTGTGTATCCAAAACACCATTCCAGTTTATTAATGGGGTTGTTTTCATTCCGTTTCTATGGAGTTTTTACATTGTGTTAGCTGACTGGGGGGTTTTTATGAACAGAAATATGGAATATCAGTTAAATCAATCAGAAATGAATAAACACAATGCAGTAGAGTAGAGTAGAGTAGAGTAGAGTAGAGTAGAGTAGAGTAGAGTAGAGTAGAGTAGAGTAGAGTAGAGTAGAGTAGAGTAGAGTAGAACAGAACAGAATAGAGCTGGAAGGGACCTTGGAAGTTTTCTAATCCAGCCCCCTGTTCACACAGAAGTTTCTCCTTAATTCCAGGTTGCTTCTCTCTTTGATCAGTTTCCAACCATTATTTCTTGTCCTGCTCTCTGGTGCTTTGGAGAATAATTTGACCCATCTTCTTTGTGGCAGCCCCTCAAATACTGGAATACTGCTATCATGTCACTCCTATTTCCTCTTTTCTTTAGACTAGCTCAGGGGTAGGCAATCTTGGCTCTTTTATGACTCATGGACTTCAACTCCCAGACGTCCACGAGTCATAAAAGAGCCAAGGTTGCCTACCCTGGACTAGCCAAACCCGAATCCTGCAGCCACTCTTCATATGTTTTAGTCTCTGGGCCATTGATCATCTTAGTTGTTTGAATTATCAAACAGTATATGAAAAGAATGATCAAACATGCATGAGAAGAATTATCAAAGGTTGTCTACCATTTCGTATCCTAATCTCTCAGTAAGGAAGATACATGATAAAGGCAGAAATTCTTAATATTTTCTAAAATACCAATGTGTTATATAAGAATCTTTCTTTATTGTTCAGGAAAAATATACAACTATACAATATCAAAATTCCCTGGTACTTCGAATTAATTAGTACTGCAAAGTTTTCAGATGAAATGTAGCATTGCCTTCTACTCCCTTTTAAAATTCAAGATAGAATAAAATTTCTATAATACTTTCAAAAATGGATGTTTTAAGGACATAGATATCTTGTTTTCCCACATCCCATATTTCCATTCATCTCTCCAGCATTTTGAATTGCAAGTTTCTGGGGTAATTCAACTACCTTGTTCCTATCGAACTTTGTCCATAAAATCCAGTGTCAGTGCATAAGTCCAACAATTTATGACCAATTTTTCTGCCTTCTGGATACACCTAAAAGAAATCAAAAGCTTAGACACTCCCATCCCAATTCCAGGAACATGAAGTTAGTATTCTGTCCCAGTCCTTTCATCAGTTCATGTTCATGTCTGCTTCTTTTGTAAGCCCATCAATTGTCTGTCAACTGGATTTTGTAAGCCACCTTGTAAATCACTTTCAGGGTTAAAGATCAGATCAGAATTCTTTAAATCAGCTTTCCCTAACAGGGTGCCTTCCAGTTGTAGCGGCCCAATCATTCACATGGGTTTGTGGAAATAATAATCCAATATATTTCAAAGCCACCAGAATGGAAATAATGAATTGAACAAAGTCCTTCCTGTGGGATTTTTAAATTCTGCATACAAAAGTAATTATTGGCTGTGGCAGGTAATGAATCACGGGCATGCAATAGTGCATCATGTAGCATCATGGCTGCTCCTTGTGAATACTGCAGGAATTAGTTGACTTTGGTCTACCCTTCAAAATGACCCTCTGTAATTGAAGCAGGCTCATTGGTCATTCCTGAGTAGCTGAAAGGCGGGGACAGCTTTAAGTACTTTATTTTTGCTTTGGAATGTGCTGTTTTGCTGCTGGACTCCTCAGTGATCATTATCATTATGCATGTGATGAACAACTTTACTAAGAATCAGGCTATTTTCCTCAAGGAAATAGCTTTCTACCTTCACTTCCTTAGAGATTAACATCCTACTTTGCTTTCCAGAGAAAGGATATCTGCGTTTGTCCACATTACAGAACAGAACTCAGGAGACAAACATGCATCAAAACCTGAACCTTCATGTGCTCATTGACGCGTATCCTAGACCTTCAACGTATAGATGGATACATGTAAACCCATCAGGAAAGTCCACAAACACGGGCCACATGATTTTTGGTCATCAAAGGTAAAGGCTAGGTAGTATTTTCCATTCCTTCAGAGGATTTAGCTACTCATGCTGTCATTACCATCTAGTTGGACCAAGGTAATCCACTTTACAGGAGACTGCCCTTAAAGAATATTTAGAAACTACAGCTGGTTCAAAATGTATAGTTTCAACTCCATTAGTTTCACAGTCCCTGCATTATTTGCCATCTGGTTTTCTTTTCTAATTAAAGTACCAGTTTTAAACTACAAATGTTATCCATGGCTTGCCAGATATTCCCAGGACTTACTTCTCCAGCCAGTTTTGACTCTACCAATTAGATCTACCAGGAAGAAGTGCTGCAAGTTTCAATATAGTATGCCCTGTATTGAATAGTGACAGATGAGAAGGTTGTTTGATAACTGTCTTAGACATGATTTGAATGATGTTTTCTTTCCTATTTCTATTCAATATATTTTTGAAAGCTAACATACCACAAAATAAAGCTCACAAAATAATCATCTGTCGCTATGGAGATCTTGTATTACAATCGCTTCTTAACATTTTTACGTGCGTATTTGCTCTCTCTTTTGACAGACACAACAATACCCTCAGGCTGAATTGGATGGAGGAAAAAAACAGTGGCGAATATATATTTTTTGCAGACAACGGGGAAGCCAATGCATCCATTCATTTTTACATCTCTGTGAAAAGTATGTTCTGTGCTACTCATTTTTTTGTAAGGACATGTGGGAATGACCTTGGGAATCAGAGATGCAGCCAAGGAGATGGATAGATAAGTGGTGAGATAAAAGAGTAGCAGCAGAATGTGGATAGGGCAAGCAGCTCAGAAGGGACCCTCCTTAGTTTCTTGGCTGCAAAGGAGATGGTGGGGGGGGGGAGGCAGGGGGAGATTTGAGATGTACAGTAAACTTACAAGTAGTGTAGAATTAGTTCTTCTGGCCATGCTACCTGTCTGGTGTTTCTGGAAAGGCTGACATTTTCCAATCTAGAGTGCCAGAAAACTCAAAAGCCACACCCAAGTCTTTCTAAGGGAAATCCAGTTATCCTTAAAACAAAACATGTCCATGGTTGCCCTTAACTATATCAGATCTCAGGGTAGGTAAGCAAAAGGAAATTATCTTCTTTTTTGTGGCAAAACGAACACCAGCTATACTTTTTCCAAAAATTCGTATTTTATGACTGTTGATATTATCTTAGAAGTAATCCTGAATTCTTATCAGAAGTAACTTTTCCTAGTCGTAATTGAGTCAATTCACTCAGATGGAAAAATAATTGACTTTATGCCCCTGTATAGAAAAGGCGATGGGGAGCTAAGTCGCAAAGAGCATGCTATTAATCTGATTTGCTGCAATTTCCATTTTTCAGGGTGCTACCATTTTCATACAGCTAATGAGATTTGAAATGAAGAAAATATGCTGCTGTCTACTGTCTTTAATGGTTCCTTTGTATTTGCTTTTTAGCTACACCAAAAATTACAGCATTGACCAACATTTCCAGTGGTCTCCAATGTGAAGTAACTGGCTATCCTCCTCCACATATTCAGTGGTACAAATTGCCCCCCAACATTCATAGGTAAGTAATAGAAACACAGCACAAGCCAATGCATTTCTACTCAAAAATGCTTGCTGAGACTTAGGGGTATAATAGCACTGCAGCTTTCATATATCACCATTTTCATTATGGAACTGATTCATCTCAGTTCTCAACATGCTGACTCTGTAAACTGCTTAGAGAGGGCTGTAAAGCACAGAGAAGTGGTATATAAGTCCAAATACTATTGTGATTGCTATATTTTATAACTATAATGAAGGAACCCCACTGGGCTGATTGTTTTCATTTTGGTTTCTTTAAAAATGCAACTTCCTACAATGTAATTTCTGCAGCAGTTAATTTACACAATTAAAATTATATTATGGTTGAGGCAATCAATCAAAGACAAAAGGGTATAGGGAAAAATGGGTTTATGAAGTTGATTGCCATAAAAAAAACTATTGCTAATTTGCAAATTGTTCTTATTTGTGAATGATTCTCATCCAATTGTTGTTTCTTTTGGGGTGTTATGTTCATTGCACAATTTTGGAATTTGTGACAATTTCTGCTAATTCAAATTATCTAAAAAGATAAAGATCAATGGCAGTGAGATCAGGAATGGAAGCATCTAACCCATGTGTTAGACCAGAGCTCCCCAATTCCTGGACTTCAGACTGGTACCAGTCTGTGGCCCATTAGGAACTGGACAACACAAACAAGCAAAGCTTCATCTGTGCATATACAGCAGCTATGTACAGCACAAAATCACTCCCCCCCACCCCCGCCAGGTCCATGGAAAAATTGTTTTCCATAAATTCAGTCCTTGGGCCCAAAAGGACCACTATACTGGACAGTATCTCTTTGACAAATTAGCTCTTTCCCCTGTTGTTCTCATCATTTGCTCAACAGTAAGAAAAACCTGATACATCAATCCCTTGAAATTCCAGCAAATAAAATTCTCATCAACCTGTCATACTAATATCTCTGACATTTTTGCTTGTCTATCAGATGTGGTCAACATGGGATTCTGATTTTGAATGATTCCAGTCCAGAGATCATGAGTAAAATTCCCTTTGTAAAAGTGTCATTGAAGAGTGTCCTTAAGATGGAGATGGAGGACAGTATGATCATTTGCTGTTTCGCAGTTAATAGTGCTGGAAATGACTCCCGTCCCCTTACATTTTATGTTGATAAAGTTACTGGTAAGATAAATCTAAACATTCATTTGATTAAAAAATTAGTTTTCCTGGGCATTTCAGTAATTTCTCAATGTAATTCTAACTATGTGATTTCATCTCCATCTTGTTTTTTTTAAAAAAAATCTATTGTTTTTCCATTCACTTAAAGCGAACATTTACTGCAAAAATTTGAGGGGGTTTGAGAAAATTAAACAAGAGTAGTAAATTTATTCAAAAATTCAAATGTACCAAAAAATTAAAGAAAAAAAAGAATCCAAAAAGGGATAGATTTCTACTTGAAACTTAAACATTTCAATTCCTGTGATCGTTTTGTTTTTTGAGTAATTTACAGGAACAAAACTATTGGATGTTTTTAGCAATAAATACACATTTTTCACCTCTGGTTTCTGCTCTCCAGGCTAGTTTTTCATCTTTTTATAATGGACTAGTATTTTCAAAACTTGGGGGAAGAGCTACGTGGTGGATGAATATTTAATTCCACCTTCCTCAACTGTTTTGGAAAATACATCTTGCCACCATCGCAAATACGTCTTACTATCTTATTTTATTGCACCAAAAGGAGTAGGACAGTGATGGCGAACCTTTTAGAGACCGAGTGCCCAAACTGCAACCCAAAACCCACTTATGCATTGTCAAGTGCCGGGTGGATGTGGCCCATTGGCTGGGTGTGGCCCATTGGCTGGGCGTGGTTATGGTGGTAACGGCAGACTGGGTGAGATTAAAAAGTTCAGTCAATTAGTTCCAACTTTGCAAGATCTTTTTTTTCCTGTGAGAAGTTGAAATTGACTGATTGAACCTTTTTTTTTTTTTTTTTTTTTTTTTTGCACATGGCGGCGGAGGCCTAAAGCGAAAAGGTTTTATAAAACCCAGCTGAAGGTCTAGGACTGGAGTGACTAGGTTTACCACCACTGGAGTAGGAAGTCAATTATTTTCTTTTTCTTTTCTCCCTTGTCATACACTTTTCTCTCTTCTCTTTTCCTCCCTTGTTTTTCCCTTATTTTCATTTTCTTGCATTTTATATTTTGATAAACTAATAAAAATACTATAAAAAAAGGAGAATACATCTCATCATCCCCATCAATCTGTGAATTATTGTCCAAAATACCTGGATAAATTTTCAGCATGAATTAACTCAATACCATTCATAAAGATACAAAGCACAAAGTGCAGGTACGACAAATTTAAGCGTCGTTTGATTCACACATCATGGTAAATGATGATTTGTTCAATGAACCTCAATAGTCTGGGTTAGCACAACACGCTGTGGCAGAAACCAATCAACTGCCTCACAGCTAAGTTTACTTTGCAAACTCAGCAATGTTTCAGACTGCTAGAGAAAAATTGTGATGCATGCTATTGTCATGTTGTGAATATATTTACCGTTGTTTGACAAACGACCACAGAACCTGCTCCCATTAGTCTCAATGAGGTTGGAACTCCCTGCAATTGCTCTCTTCCTTCTGCATTTTGTTTTTCCAGGAAATGAAAATGAAACCCCCACACTACTTATTGCAATCTTTGGAGGGGTGATGGGTTTTCTTCTTCTGTGTATCGTCGTCTTAATCTATAAATATAAGCAGGTAAGCTTTTATATTTATGTATGGAAGGAAAGATAATCAAAAATTGCCTAAGAAACCAAAGAAGCTCTAAAACTCAAATGGCTGGTGTCATTTCGATATGTTTTGAACCACAATCTCCGTCATCCCCAATGAATATGGAAGCTGGGTGATCATGGGACTTGCCATTCAGAGAAATAATGTTACTTAGAAAGCACACATATACCAATAGGCTGAAGAAAAGAAAAAACAGAATTTTTCAATATGTTTCTTTCCACCATCTCCCCAAAACGGGGGAAGGAGGAAATATATTCTGTGTGAAACTCAATTATAACAAACAACCCCCTTAAGATTACAATATAGACAGTTATTAATACAATACCAGAAGTAAAGTGCATAGAATGGCATGTTTGCGGCAAAACAGGTTTTACCAAAACCGGCTTAATTTCTTTCACATGTAGTCCTTGCTTAACAACCACAATTGGCCCTGGGATTTTGGTCATAAGTCAGGGCACTTGTTAAGCAGGTCACATGTGACCTAACTCGATTTTCTGACCATTTTTTCCAATGGTCGTAAAGTGAGTCACCATAATTCACAAAAAGGTCACAAATCACAGTCATGTGACCATGTGACACTGCAAACAGTTGTAAATGGGAACTTGTTGCCAAGCGCCCAAAAAGTGGTCCTATGACTGCAGGAGGTAGCATGACATTTTAGGCTGCTGGAACTGCTTTACAAATCATAAAACACCCTTTTGGAGGCTGTTGTAACTTCAAACGGTCATTAAGCAACTGGTTGTTAAGTGAGGAGTATCTGTATATTTATTCTGGGAATCTAAAATCTCACTGCTACCCCCACAAATGATGAAATGTGGGAGAGATTCTTCTGATAGTATTTTCTCTCTTGTCTCTTTCCCTGTAGTGCAGTATCTTAGGTAGGGAGAGCAGGGAATAAGGACCAATTCTTCAGGAACAATTTTAACTTTATTTGTTTTAATCTATGAAGTGATATTACATTGTTGAACGGATATTGTGAATATATCCCAAAGATGCTTTTTCATGAGGCAATTGGACTTTCTTGTTTTTCTTTGAAGATATTTCGCTTCTCATCCAAGAAGCTTCTTCAGCTCTGACTGAATGGTGGGGAATGGAAGGATTTATACTCCTGCAGACAGTTGTTCATTTGCATTTTTTTATCAAGTCATTAAAGCTACCTGGAGACTTATCTGTGTCTTCACAGTCACCTGAGTAGTGCAAATGGGCATGGAGCCTTCTTGGAACTGCTGAAAGGACTGTGTTGTAGACTGGAGATAGATGATAATAATAGTAGTAAAGTTGGAAGGACCTTGGAGGTCATCTAGTCCAACCCCCTGCTCAGGCAGGAAACCCTATACCATTTCGGACAAATGGCTGTCGGATCTCTCCCCCTCTATTGAGAGAGGGCTGTTCAATTTTGACATAGATAGCCTCTTTGACCCTTCTTTCAAACCAGCAGTCCTCCCTGTCCAGAGTGTGGACTTTGCTGTCTTTGAAAGAGTGGCCTTTGTCTTTTAAATGCAGATGGACTGCTGAATCTTGTCCTGGTGGGTTTGTTCTCCTGTATTAGCCATATGTTTACAAACTTGTTGTTTCATTTCCCCAATGTACAGTTCTGCACATGGCTCACTGCATTGTACTGCATATACCACGTTGCTCAGTTTGTGTCTGGGTGTTTTATCTTTGGGTGGACCAGCTTCTGCCTTAATGTATTCTTAGCTTTGAAGTGTGCACATATGTTGTGTTGGTTGAAGATCCTCCTGAGCTTTTCCAATATTCCTGCAAGGTATGGAATGACTGCATTGCTTTGTTTATTGTTTTCTTCGTCTGTTATGGAGGAGCTCCTGCTAGGTCTTTTTTGACCCTGAAGACCCAGATAAGCCTCCAGGTAGCTTTAACGATTTGCTAAAAGAAGGCAAATGAACACATGTCTGCAGGAGTATAAATCTTTCCATTCCCCACCATCCAGTCAGAGCTGAAGACGCTTCTTGGATGAGAAGTGAAACAACTTCAAAGGAAAAAAAGGAAGTCCATTTGCCTCGTGAAAAAGCATCTTTGGGATAACTATGACCTGGATGACTGAGAATCTCCATAGACATTGTGAATATATGTTGTGTTTTTTTAAAGTACAGCACTTTGTCCTAGTTTTGTAAGCTGCCCAGAGTTACTCTGCGGTAAGACAGCCAGACGATAAGTTTGGTAAACAAATAATTTACAGAATAATAACTTAGTTTTCACAAAACTCACCTATGTCTTTTTTTCAATATAATTATTATCTCTTGTTTTTATTTTCCTCCCTTTTTCCTTTTATGGGCATCTTTTTTTCTCAGTTCTTGTCCTATGTCTTAACTTACTACTTCTCCTTTTTTAATAAGGAAATGCTCTCTTAATTCTTTATTCACATTTTAATGCAACAATCTGTCATTTTATTAGATTACCATAATAGGATCAGGTTGTATAAACACAATATCAAAATACTGTGAAACAACATACGATTCCTAAATAATTTCTCTTCTCAGAAACCAAAATATCAAGTCCACTGGAAGATTATTGAAGCCTGTGAAGGAAACAATTACACCTTTATTGACCCCACCCAGCTTCCTTACAATGAGAAATGGGAATTTCCTAGAAACAACCTGCAATTTGGTGAGGACCACCTCTAAATTTTTATCTCTAACCAAAAGCTCATTTTGCCCTATTAGCAGATTAGATACTGAAATTATACAACAATATGAAAATATCTAATTGTTGAATAGGATTATAGCATTATTCTTGTTGAAAATGTTGAGGTTTTATAGAAGCAGAAAAATGATGCCAAATAAAAATTAACTCTTGAATCCAAAAGTAAATAGGCTGTGGAATATATATATATATATATATATATATATATATACATACATACATACATACATACATACATACATACATACATACATATATGTTTTCTGAGGTTTTCGCAGGTGTTTGTATGTAGGTCTTTGGTTATTCGGGTTATTTGGTTATTCAGAACACAGCCAAGCTCCCACCCAATCAGTTCATACCCCCACTGGCAGTTAAAAGGAATAAACAGCTACGATCACACATTGCTCGTAGAAGCACGAAGCCGAAAACATCAGCCTGAAGATGACGAATGGGACTTCGTCGAAACGTCGCCAAGACACTTCCAATTTTACGCGGGAGAAAACCCGAATAACCAAAGACATAGATAGATAGATAGATAGATAGATAGATAGATAGATAGATAGATAGATAGATAGATAGATATAGATACACACACACATACCATTGGAATGTTTTTTTTTTTAATGTTCAGATTGTATAACCAAAGCTAGCCATAATGGAAAAATAGAACTGGCTTTTGAAAATCTCACCTTGGCCATATAGACTCTGCTAAAAATCTTTTCAAGATCATGCTTTCAAGCATATACTCTCACCCACACGTAGAGAGAATTAAAATCCTGTTTATTCTGTTGTGTTTCCCCATTCATTATTTATTTATTAAATTTGTGTTCTGCCCATTTCATCTAGAAGCCACTCTATGAGGTTTACAAGCATCAAAACCACTAAACGTTCAAAGGGATAAGACAATAAATAACAATAGTAATTTATCATTAAAAGATGGGGAGGAAAAGAGAATACAAAGAACACGAGAGAGGTGGGGTCTTCTAATCTAATAGCCACCTCCAGAATAATACCCCCTTGTTGGGGCCACAGGCCAACTGGCAAAGCCAAGTCTTTAGGACATAGTGGAAGGTCAGGAGGATATGTGAGGATATCACCTCGGGGATAGGGGGGTAAGATGTTCCAAAGGTCAGGAGCCATGGCTGAAAAGGCTCTTCTCCTAGACCCCACCAGCTGAAATTCCTTGGCTGCTGAAGTCTGCAGCATGTCCCTTCTGCTGGCACAAGTGGAGCCAGCCATTGTGAGAAAATTCTTCAGATAGCCTGAATCCATAACATGCACTGCTTTAAATGTGATAACCAATACCTTGAATTGCATCTAGAAGCAAACCAGCAGTCAGTGCAGTTCATGGAACAGCAGTATAACATGGGCCAACTTAGGTGCCCTAAGAATTGCCTGTGCCACTGCATTCTACAACAGTTGTGGCTTTCCAATACTCTTCAAGGGTAACCCCATGTAGAGTGCATTTGCAATAGTCCAACTACGTCAATTAATACCTAAATGACAACAAGATAAAGGGCTTTTTAAAAAATCACTTCTTGAAAGTGCTGAAGGAGGCATTCTGATTCTTGGACATGTGATTTTTTCCTCCTTATAAACATGGACAACTCTGCTTTTATCTAAAAGTATTTTTGTTTATTTGAAATTGTCTCTGACCACAGAGCTATAATAAATGTTGAAATTTGAAATCATTTGAAATGTTTTTTCATGCTTACAAGTCTGCAGAAGATGAATTGTGGCTCCAACTTCTTTTACATGGATACGGGGTATTTTTAAAAACACAAGAAGCCAAGGTCATGAATATTTATGACAGAAATCTACTTATATGAGGAAAGAGACAGGAAAAGGCTGCCTCCTTTCTCCTTCCTTATTTTGATTGGCATTAGAGTCTCTGGCAACGGAGGTATGCCAAGAAGAAAAAACTGGAATTAAATTGGAAGCTCAGAAACTGAAATAATACACTATTGATGTTGTACTTCATATTGTTCAGCCAAATGTTATGTGTTAAAACTGATGACAGAATACATATAGCAATATATTTCAATATCAGATTATTTGATCCATAAGGGCAAAGGTTGACATGGAAGAAAAGCAGTATTTGTATCAAGTAACAGGATTTAGTCCCCATACTAAAATAATTAAATACATGGGACATTACTAATAAAACTAATAAAGGTTAAATTTGACTAAATTTGGAGATTTTATAATACAGAGTATTTGCTGGGCCTTATATAGAAATTGTTGGTGAAATATAACTCAGACACCAAACAAGTTAAAGACTGTATAATCAAATAGTGCAGAATTTTGGTACAATAACTAATAGACAACAGTGGTGAATTCAATTGAATAATAATATTAAATTCGCATGGAATATTCTAGTTAGAGAAAACTGGTATGTTTAACTTGTTTTAATGCTCCTGTACTGATTGCTAAAATGGGCCATTCATTTTCTGAAAAAAATTTTTTATAAAAACCTGATCAAATCCTTTCTCCATATTTGGTAGCAATCTTGTAAAGGTCAACAAAAGTTCCTTTCCAAACTATTTGTCTATTAAATGTTATTACTGTAAATGGTACTTTCCCATAAATTATATAGAATTAAATCTTCACCTATTTTTTTAACTAATTCTATGATGCCTGTAAATTCCTTGTTTATCTACTTTGTGCTTCTCCACCCCCTTTTTTAATTTTTTCCTCTTTTTTCTTTGTGTATGTTTTTCTTTACTTTTCCTGATCTTAAATATGCATCATTAAAACTACTGCATATGATTGCATATTTTTAAATTAATTTTAATAAAAATTAAAAAGACAGTATTTACTTCACAGGAAAAGTCCTTGGAGCTGGAGCTTTTGGGAAGGTGATTGAAGCTACAGCTTTTGGGCTGGGAAAGGAGGATTCTGTCTTGAAAGTGGCAGTGAAAATGCTGAAATGTAAGTACCAGATCAGACCAGTTCCTAGGAACCAGATAGGCTTTCTTTTTTCTCTTTTCTCTTTGGCCCTACCAATTTCAATTTTTTCATATTTACTAAGAATTTTTTCTGATTTCTATCTATGGCACTACCCAATTCAATTCTTTATTTATATTTACAAAGATTTTTTTTCTTTTTTCTATATGTTTTCTCTTCAGCCTTACTTATTGCATTTTTAATGTATATTTACCAAATATAATAATAATAATAATAATAATAATAATTATCCCCCAGTGAGGGATAATAATAATAATAATAATAAAGTTGGAAGGGACCTTGGAGGTCATCGATACTAAAGTTTCCTTTTTCTTTTTTCATGCACTTTTCTTTTTTATTTTGATTTGTCTTTTAACATATGAATGTTAACCAAAGTTTTCTTTTTCCTAAGAAATTTATAAGTGACTTTGACCTTCTTTTCAACAGATGATTACACTCTTATTGCCTTAAATATTTTACAACACCACCACCCCCTTTTGGTCCACATCTTTCTTAACCTTCAAATCCATAAATCATCAATTCGTTTTTCCTCTTTCAATAAATATATAAGGTTTTAAATCTTTCAAAAAAACTCATTTTTGTTGTTTGTTCTCTGAGCAAACAGATTACTCTTGCCACTTCTGCAAGTTCTGACGCTTTCACAATCCATTCCTCCACCGTGGGATTCTCGTTTTTTCATCCATTGTTTGATCCACCCACTTCAATGACTCAGAGAGAAAGCCACAGAAGAATATTTGGGAAGTATGTATCCCTGTTGTAAAGTATGTGGATTCCCACAGTCACTCTTTCCCAACCATTACTGTTGCAGAAGTGGGCTTCTACACTAGCTAAGGTTTGAACTACGTAGTCTCATTGCAACTGAATGATTCTAACCTGGAGCCTTTCCATCATTTGGTGCTTTCATTTCAGGTGTCACGTCTATTTCCTATATCCTGCTCCCATATTTGACTTCAAATTAATTGTTCTCATGTTGGATTTCAGCAACTGCACATACAGATGAGCAAGAAGCTCTTATGTCTGAGCTGAAAATCATGAGCCATTTGGGTCACCATGAGAATATTGTCAATCTTCTAGGAGCATGTACTCATGGAGGTAATTATTCTTCTCTTCATTTCCTTTCTGGTTTGCAGAAATATTGTTTCTTTTCTATCATTGGTTGAATCATAGGTTTCCAAGTGAAGATGACAGTCACTACTTCAGTAAATATTTGTTTGAAAATATCAGATTCCCATCAAACTATAAATACCAACAATGGTTTAATTCAGGAACTTAAAACATATAGCATACCAGAAATTGAACTCAGCTTGAGAGATCCTTTATTTTTATATTCTCCTTCAGAGCTGTCTGAGTTGAATGAATAAGAGAGATTAAAAAATAATTCCGCCTTCCTTCACATTTTGAAGTTGCTAAGGTTTGAGAAATACTAGTTTAGTGGATCCTATTATGAATAAAGGATAGAAGTAGATGACCCATAAGTCATTCTAACTATGTGATTCTTTCAGTGGACAGCACTTCACTGATCAATGCTGCATGTAGCAGAAAAATGATTGAACTTTCAAGTAATGTTTCTTTTCTGTTTTCTAGGCCCTGTCCTTGTAATTACTGAGTTCTGTCCATTTGGGGACTTGCTGAATTTCCTGAGAGAAAAAGCTGAGCATCTCATAATCGAGGGTCTAAACTTGGAATCCACTCTTGATAGCATGATGGCCGATTACAAAAACATCTACCTTGGAAAAAAGTATGTCCAAAGAAGGTAATAAGTTAGTCATCAGTGACCTCCATTTATATGGAATGTAAAACTGTGTTAACAGTTTGTTAATACAGCTGACATTGAGTGACAGCATATTTAAGTGTGCAAAAAGTTGCCCAGAGTCACTTTGGAGAATGAGATGGATGGCATATACTTTTAATTAATTAAAATAGCAAGAAATTATTCTGTTGCAATCCCTAGTAGAGACTCCAATTTCTATTTTAAGACAGATATGAGGGTATTCTGAAGTCCTAGGCTCACATGTAAAACCCAGATCTCCCTTTTTTAGATGCTGGAGATCATTCCAACCATAACTAACAAAAATCCCCTACACTGTTTCCCAACATTTTAAGTCAAGAAACACACAGAAATTCTAGCCTAAATTTGACTATGTACAATTCAGAAATAGTCCTTTATTTACTGCAGGGATGAGGGAGAAACTCTTGCTTGTCCCTGTGTGTGAAACTGGTCTATTCACTTCCTCAGTAGACTTTCTAGAATTAAACCAAAACTTATTAACTATTTGGCGGGATAGATCTGCTCTTAAAACTGATAAAAACTACTGATGGTTTTTTTCCTCTTTTGATCTCTTTCATTCAGCGATAGTGGATTTGGATGCCAAAGTGTTGACAGTTACTTGGAAATGAAATCGGTCACCACATCAGTGCCTATGCCAGCACAAGGTAATACTCAAAGATCACTGCCAAGAGAACTGGAAAGACATACCGAAAAGGGGTATGTCTGTTCTAGAAATTTAGCAACATTATTAATATTTTAGCTAAATTGCTGTTTGCTTATTACTACGCATTTCTCTCTTTGGAGAACTCAGTAGAACCTGGCCTTCTTATCTTCATAATGGTTATGTAAGGTAGGCTTAACTGGCTGAAAGTTGTTTCTGGCCAGGATCTAATCAGCCAACCAGAAGTTCAGATGTAAACCCCACACTCCCAATTATACCAATGTCTTCTCACTACTGCTGCCAATGATCCCACTGACTCCCAATCTTCCCAATATCTTCCTGCCGAAGCTATCAATCTTTCATCCAGCCTACTCGCTGATCTTTCTAGGGTCTTCTGGCTACTTCTAACACACTTCCTGCCAGTTTGTCTCCTCATCTTCAGTTCTAAAAGTTTTATGTATTATTTTATTCAGCATGGAACAACAAAAGATTAGATAGAATTCAGGGAAAAAATGTGAATCTATTAGATTAAATAGCTTGATATCATGCCTGTCTCGGTGACCAGAGACCCTCATTTTGGAACTGGGGGCAAAACTTCCTAGTTTAAATCTTAGCCATCTCAAGATTTATTAGCTGAACTCAAAAAAAATATATTCTGATTTCCGAATAACTCTTTGTAAAACAAAGATATTTCATGAACTTGTCAAGAGAAAACTCCACATATTTAAATGTATGAAATTCAGCACAATGTATTTTTAAAATCTGGAAATAAGAAATTAAGTTAAACACTAATTTTATTACAAATCTAGTAATTTAGTTCACACTCTGCACAAGATCTAATATACTAGGGCTCTACTCTGATTTGACCAGAATAACAGAGTTGCAAGTGGCAAGAATCATCTGTTTGCTCAGAGAACAATATATATTGTTCAATAACACAATCTTCTATCTCCGGGAGAGGTATAAATCAGTTGTTTATTGCTAAAAAGATATTTAAAAACAATAAATAAAAAAACAACTTAGCTTTCGCTGGTCCCTTGCCAGCGTCCTCAGAGTGGGGCTCAGGGGGTGGGGAGATTCTTTTTATACACCTTGCTGGTCTAACTGCTTACTCATTGCCCATGTAATAGGGCCATCCTTCCTGATTAACTGGTTCTCCAACATGGATTCAATCAATCGATGCATAGAATTGCCCCTGCATACCAGACATTAAAAATACATGAGGAGCAAGTCAGGATGTGGATGGTGCTTACCCGAGGCAGAACCAGAACAGGGGAAGGCAGTCATCGCATGGCTAGGCAAAGAAAGGATTTGGAGGGAACAGGGATGATAGGGATGGATGGTGAAATATTGGAATCACTGATGGATGGATGGGGTGAAAAGGAGGAAGGAAGTGAGCATGGTGAAGGGTCGCAGGGGGGAGGTGACAATGAGAGGTCATTGGGAATGCCAGACCTGACCATACGACCCAAAACACGTAAGACAAGGATACCAAAGACAGGGTTAGCCAAGAGGGGGAAGGAGGGGGAAAGGGATAAAAAAGGGGGGGAGGTTGGACTTAAAAAGGAGCCAGTGGATAGTCCAACTAACCGTAGGCAGACGGGGCAGAGAGACAGGACACGATTGTGCACACGCACAGCCAGGTGGGAAAGGAAATTGGGGGAGATAAGGCTAATGAGGATGAGAGGGGCTGAGCCTAAGAGCAAGCCGATAGGCATCCCCACCGGTTGTGGGCAGACGGAGCAGAAGGCTGAGGCACGATGGAGCATGCGCACACCCGGGGTGGAGGGAAATCGGAGAAAAAAAGACTGACAGTAATGGATGACGGCAGACAGGAACAGCGTGCAGACCAGGGCTAGAAAGGAAGGGAGCCCTGATGGCAAGCCTTTTAGAACACTGGGTCTGAAAGCGCAGCCAAGAATGAGCAGGAGGAGCGGTTAAAGAGCACACCAGCAGCAATGGTGCTGGGAGGGACGAGATTGATAAGGATGAGAGAGGGGGAAAGTGTGGAATTGGAGTGCAAAAAAAGAGAAGGCGGGGCAACCAAGGCAATTAGAGATAATCAGGAAGGTTGGCCCACGGGCAATGAGTAAGCAGTTAGACCAGCAAGGTGTATGAAAAGAATCTCCCCACCCCCTGAGCCCCACTCTGAGGACGCTGGCAGGGGACCAGCGAAAGCTAAGTTGTTTCTTTTAACATTGGAAATAGTTGTTTTTATTGTTTTTAAATTTCTTTTTAGCAATAAACAACTGGTTTATACCTCTCCCGAAGATCGAAGATTGTGTTATTGAACAAATATGTCCGGGATTCGCATGGGGCTTGCTTGTATTTGCCTTTGGAGAAAGGCAAATTCGATGGAGGGATGATAATTATGTCCCCAGCTACCACTTTTTGGATTAGTAACAAAACTGTGGAAGTTGGACAGCCAGAAATGCATTTATTTGCTGTTCTGGCCCTCACCACTTCATTATTATCCAGATACTGCATCTGAATAGTTCAGTTGCTATGTGGTGATGTCTCCCTTACAAGGGATCTTTTTAAAGACGATCCTTCAGTTTGTCTATCCAACTCTCCATTCCCTTTTTTTCTTCCTAGTTCTTCCCTTACCTACACAATATATTATTTTACAACCTTTTTTGTTCTTTAATTATGTATCAATTGAACTAAGTTTTACTTACTCATTCTGCCTCATTGCTCCTTCCTGCAAATATTTTATAAATTAGCACCTATCTAAACTGTAAATACACCATAGGTCTGTGCATCTAGATTCTCCTTCCCCCTCCTTTTTCCTTTTGCCTTATAAGCAGTATTCCCTCACAGCATAAGGTTTTTATAGAACAGCTACTGCTGGTGGCACATTCATTGTGGTTTTTGGCCAAGGACCCTTATTATTGGAATGGCAAGCACAGGATAAATATGTGCCATCTGGAGAACTCTTAAAGCGTTACATTTGTCTTCCAAACCATGCCAGTTTGGCTGTTCTCTGTTTGGAACACTAAAAGTAGCCTCCTATTCTGAATGATTTACTTCTGGAAATTTTTCAGGCCAGCCAACTCAGTGTGATCCAGGAAAAAGGGAACATTTCATCTCTGGGATGACTGGGAAGTTTAATACATAACTACTACCTATAATTGCAGTTGCTAAATATTCCCAGTAATGGACACATAGTAATATGTGCATACGTTGTACAACAATAATATAGCAGATATAGATGTTAAAGTTATATTGCCATAAATAAAGCTCGTGCATTGTTGCAATGTTCTTTGTACAGCTATACTTAAATTCCTCAGTTACAGACGCAACATAGATTTCAATGTGCACAGGATCTGCATTAGATCATTGCTCTCCAACCGCTATCAGAAAAGCCAGAACTGGACATGATCCTTCTACATGCTGGGGGAGGGAGTGGGGAGTATTTTATTACTTCCTTTTTATTTTTATTTTATTTTGTAATATTTATAGATTACACCATTCAGTCGGTCTTTACTCAGTTCCTCAAGTTTCTTATAGGATCAGCTTGTTTCATGGAGTCTGCATGTATACCTAAAAAAATTATCGCTATTTTATATGCTGCGTTAACTTTAGTGAGATGTTTTCTTAAAGGGGCTGCAACTTTTTTTTCAGATTCATGCAGAAAACAGTGAATAATGACAAGCTGCTTTAAGGAAGACTGTCACACAAAATTGAAAGTGCTTTTTCCAAATTCTTTTTGAATTTGGAACCTTAGCATTTTCATCTGGAAGTCATTTTGCATGCAAATCACTGTTCGTGAATTGCATCTTTACCCCTTGCACCTTTATATTCTTTAATTATCATTCATTAAGGTATATTTCACAATTAAAGCTGATTTAGGTGTATACATTTTCTGGTCCCAAATCCTTTCCAAATATAAAACAGTTCCAATAGAGAAGAATATTTGAAGCTCTGGTTTGAAATGAGGGCTCTTTGGTACTCTCTGAGCTTGGTTATTTTCTTACAGACATTTCATTATCCAAACTAGGTAACATCATCAATGCTAGCAAACTCAGAAAGCACCAAAGAGCCCTCATAAAGCAGTTCTTTATATGTAAAGCCCATAGGTAAGCAAAACCAATTTATAGATAGAGCAATTATGGATGAGCAAAGAGAACAGAACTATTAAATCTCCTTCTACTCAGCAATTTCCAGCTCATTCTTGCAAATGCCTACCCCAAATTAATTCCATTAGTTCCTTGGGAGTTACTTATATTTAGTCTCTAGGTAGGTAGGCCTTTGTTATCATGAGTGATTTGAGATGAGTGAATTCTCTCAAGAGAATTATATTTTTTGACCTTTCTTATTTTAACGTCTTACTGCTAAGTTGCTTTCATAGCCCTCTTTGTGGCTGTCATTATCTATCAAAGGCATACCTTCAGTGACCTCTGTGAACTTTCTCCCAATCCAGGAAGAAGTTTGGTATCAGCTGAAGGAAAAGAAGACCCACGTTCTCTTGATCTCTTTGACTTGCTGCAGTTCTCCAACCAAGTAGCTCAGGGAATGACTTTCCTGGCTTCCAAAAATGTGAGGACTCTCTCCTGACAGTGCATATCATCATCCTAACTAAAAGTTGTTCAGGCCTAAGCTTGTTTTCCTGTATTATCTTCCTACCAGGAAGGAATTTTGTTATTACTACACAGAATAATATACAATCCTATCAGTTCATAGTGCTGTGATTCCTGAGACAATCCATGTATAATCTAAGAATTTGTTCTTAGGAGAGTGTACTACTTGGAAGTATTCTTTTGGATTATATCTTTAAGGCACAACTCTGTATGGCTTTTGAAAAAAATAGGGTCTGTGTAAGAGCGAGTATACAATCCTGTTAAGGATAGTATGAACATTGTATTCTCTCTTTTCTAACCAACATAAAAAGAAGCATTTTGATTGGTTGGTTGGTTGGTTGGTTGGTTGGTTGGTTGGTTGGTTGGTTGATTGATTGATTGATAAAAATTATATGGTTGCCCATTTAACATACAAATTTGGGCATCCATTTGAATATTTCTTTGCTTAAATGTTGTAGGAAGCAAGGGGCAATCTGACATAAACTTTAGCTTTAGCAAAATCCATCCTTTCTCCTCCCGGTGGGGGGAGAGAGGAGAACCAGCCTGCCACTCGCACAAGTTGAGTGGCCCGCTGCTCATATAAGTCAAGTGGCCCCCTGCTTACACAAATCAAATTGTGTGTGTGTGTGCACTGACCCGCCGCTCATGCAAATCGAGCTGAATGCATGTGCAAGTGCGCCAACTAGCCCCTCACATGGCCCAGTTGCAAACAGGGCATGGCCCCATAGTGGGCCATGGGCCGGTTTTTGGGGACCCCTGTTATAAATCATGTTGACAAGAGCACTCTCTTTGGTTCTTTATTACAGCAGAAGTCCCAAAAAATTATATTCAACAAAAAATCCAGTGGCTGAGACACAGATTCTATAAAATGATAGGTCTTTTCCTCTCTTCCTATACAGAGTTTGTACAAGTATTGTGTAGCTAAGTACTATTGCCTATATGGTACCCTAATAGCTCTGTCAACCTTTAAATAATGAATGCACTGAGACAGGAAAAGCTGCAAAGTAACATTTATAAGAAAGGAAACAACAACCAAGTGTATTTCTATTATTTTGATCTTTTAATGTCCACCTCCATTTCAAGAGAAAAAGACAATGGAAGAGTTCACAAAAATAACTTTGCAATAGTTAATTCAAGTAGTTGTATTAGCCAAACATATCCACAAATGATTACATCTTTTATAGATATATTGGCACAATCAGTAAGTTGATTTTTTGTATGAGGTGTCTATATGGCACTTTTTTTTCATTTGTTTTTCCTCTGTAAATTTTCAGGATTCCTATAGCTTCCCCATTATTCTAGATTGCATTAATTCCAGTGACCTAGACCACACAAAAACATTTAAAGTACCATGCTGAAGACTTTTGACTGCCCTTGCACTGGCCAAACTGGTCTGTATCTGCCTTGCTACTAATCAAGTTGTAGGATTAATAAATTGAAACAAAGAGCCTGTGAGTTCCCATCCTGCCTTAGGTCTGAAAACTGTCTATGTGATCTTGGGCCAATCACTTTCTCTCTTTGCCCAAGCCACCTTACAGGGTTGTTTTTGTGGGGGAAATAAGAGGAGGAATGAAAGTTAGGTATGTATGCTGCCTCGAGTTATTTGTTTTTTTAAAAAAGGTAAAAATAAATAAGAAGAAAATCAATTTGTCCCTTTCCCCTTTTTTCTCTCTTTCTTGAATCCAGTGCATCCATCGAGATTTGGCAGCACGGAATGTGCTAGTGGCTGATGGACTAGTGGCCAAGATCTGTGACTTCGGCCTGGCCAGGGATATTGTGAACGACAGCAATTATGTTGTCAAAGGCAATGTAAGTAACTGGAATGAATCTATACCAGTGGTGGTGAACCTATGGCATGGGTGCCAGAGGTGGCACTCAGAGCCCTCTCTGTGGGCACGTGCATCGTCTCCCCAGTCCTAGGCCTTCAGCTGGGTTTTATAAAACTTTTTCGCTTTATTCCGCCGCCATGTGCAAAAAAAAAAAAAAGGTTCAATCAGTCAATTTCAACTTCTCATGGAAAAAAAAAGATCTTGCAAAGTTGGAATTGATTGATTGAACTTTTTAGTCCCACCCAGTCTGCCGTTACCACCGCAGCCACGCCTATCCAATGGGCTACACCCAGCCAATGGGCCATGCCCAGCCAATGGGCCACACCCAGTCGACACCCAACGATACATAAGTGGGTTTTGGGTTGCAGTTTGGGCACTCGGTCTCTAAAAGGTTCACCATCACTGATCTATACATTTACATCCCCATAAAACTGAATCAAACTCTAGCTTTATCTGGCACTGAAATGCCTGTACTTATTGATAGCCACTGTCTAAGTATCCCTCCCACGTGTCCCTGGAAATCTCAGGGATCATCTGCATGCAAAGAAGGTGCTCTAATGTTTAACCTCTATAACGTCCCTGTAGGGAATGCTAAGCATAAGGGCTTCCTCCTCTCTGAGTTTATAGCGTATCATTCCAGGCTCGCCTCCCAGTGAAATGGATGGCACCGGAGAGCATCTTTGAATGTGTCTACACAGGACAGAGCGATGTGTGGTCTTATGGCATCCTTCTCTGGGAAATATTCTCCCTAGGTAAGGGAAGAACATTTCTTTATTGGTTTGTTTATGCCTGCCTGCCTGCTTCTTTCTATGTGGAAAGGCTTTGTCAAAAATGCGGCCTTGGGGTTCATGCCTGTGCACCCACCTCATGATGCAAAAATATGATTAACAGAATAACAGAGTTGGAAGAGACCTTGTAGGTCTTCTAATGCAACCTATACCATTCTGGACAAATGGTTGTCCAATCTCTTCTTAAAAGTGTCAGTGTTTGAGCACCTGAAAGCAAGATGTTCCACTGGTTTAATTGTTCCACTTGTCAGGAAATTTCTTCTTAGTTCTAGGTTGCTTCTCTTCTTGATTAGTTTCCACCCATTGCTTCTTGTCCTGCCTTCAGGTGCTTTGGAAAATAGCTTGACTCCCTCTTCTTTGTGGCAGCCCCTCAAATATTGGAACACTGCTATCATGTCCCCCCTCGTCTTTCTTTTCATTAAATTAGATATACCCAATTCCTGCAATTTTTCTTCATATGTTTTAGCCTCCACTACCCTATTATCTTTGTTGCTCTTCTCTGAATTATTTTCAGAATATCTTTTTTACATTGTGGGGACCAAAACTGAATGCAGTATTCCAAGTGTGGCTATACTAAGGCTTTGTAAAGTGTTACTTCACCTGATCGTAATTCTATCCCTCTGTTAATGCAGCCTAGGATTGCATTGGCTTTTTTGGCAAGACTCACATGCTTGCATTGTATATAAATAAGGATGCCAGTATATCAGAGCAGTTTCGGACCATCACATTACTATATACAGTATGTGCTATCATTTCAATGCAGTTTTGGCTTGCTGCAGACAAATAGCAGGGGTCACTTCATTCTGAGGAGTCAAGACAAGTTTTCAGGAATGAAAGGCTTTTATAGCATTCCTTCCAAAATTTCAATCACCTTAAACCAGGAGGATTGGTGGGTTTTAATGGGGAAAAAGTCATCCCTTAAACCCTGATCCAAAAATTAAATATTTTTCAGCTCCAAGCACTAATCATGACTCCTGCAAAGGCCAAGCAGGATGGAATGAAGAAGTGTAGCTCCTAGCCTGAAAAATGCTTATCTGTTGTGTTAGTACCTCTGTTTTCTCTGATCTTGCCCTCAAACTGCCTGCAAAGAATAACCGAGGTGAAACTGGCTTCTAAGAAATTTTAGCTAGTTCTATAGGGAGCATTCTAAAACTGCAGGGTCCTTCCTCTATACAAGCATTACCTATTTTCTTGTTTTTATAGGAAGAAGTCCCTATCCTGGCATGAAAGTGAATTACAAATTTTATAGCCTTGTGAAACAAGGATATCATATGGGGAAGCCAGATTTTGCTCCAGATGATATGTAAGTAAAAGAATTTCAGCTCCAGGTGCTTATCCACCCACCCATCCATCCTAAAAAAAAACTGAGGGAACCTTGATATCTTTCAAGATATTGCTCAGAATGCTTGTGATGTTTGCTCTGTCCACCTGTTTACAGGTTCTTCTGGTCACATGGGAATCATTTGTGTTCAATTGAATTCCATTCATTTTTTCATAAACCCTGTGTGAGTGAATCTGAAAATGATCCAATCAGGGCTGATTATATGGGATTCCCTCCTTTCCCTCCTTTCAGAAAGGTTGATGTTTATGCTGAGAAAAGACTCCCAGCCATCTCGGTTAGTTGTCTTTGGTAGCACCGTAGTACATCCACTCAGACATTCAGCCCATTGAATTTAATGGCTACATGCAGGAAGACTGGAACAGAAGCTTTATGATACCCACAAATAATCTAACTGCTAATTTCCCATTCACGCATTCATAATATTTTTCAAAGAAAACTCAGATGGGTCATGGAGCCTGAACCATGCCGAAGGAGGAATGAGACGGCACAATAGTACCCAAGGAGACCAAAGATGCAGATTCTAAGCCAGAATTATAAGGCCTGGGACTGTCCAATCAGCTGTCAATATTATCATGCAATTTGCTCTGAAAGTATCAGACTCAGATTTTTCTTCCTTGCCCACCTCCCGTCTCCAATACAGGTACAACATAATGATGGCATGCTGGAAATTGGAGCCCACTCAGCGGCCTACTTTCAGTCAGATCTGCACCTTAATTCAGAAACAGCTGGATGCTCTTAAGGAACAGGTGAATGGTTTATTTTATAAAAATTCAGAAACAAGTAGCTGGTTCAGCCCTCTAAGATTGTTCTTTCACATTTTTTATTTTATCATAAAGGTTGTCATAAACACCTTAGGCTACTCCTCATTCTCTCCTTTAAACCTTGTTCTCCACATATACACCCAAACACAGTCATTTGTATGCCTGGAAAAATGAAAAAAGGAGGTAAAATGGTATAAACAACAGCTTGAGTGCTCTACGTGGATAAATATATAAATAATGCAACACTGATCTCAAGGCCAGAGTAAATTAATTTTAATTACTTTAAATTTACCTTTTTTCAAAATAACACATTTCAGACTCTGAAGTATGTTTGTATTTTCTCTCTCTCTTCCTCTCCTCCTCCAAATTGTGAAGGATTATACAAACTTACCCTGCCCCAGAGAGGAAGAAGACAGTGGATGTGAGCCCGCCAGCTACTTTGAAGAATCCTGTGAGTCGGGAGAAGTGGAGCAACCCCTCCTGAACAGCAACAATTATCAGTTTTGTTAGGGTGTGTTCTGGACCTTCTCTGGATGATGAAATACCATCTGAGATTGGACTTGGATTTCATGCAACCGCATCCCTTTTTGAGGCTTTTACATCATAAAACAAGACAGCCATACGTAAGTCACAGACTGGGGTCGTGCCTTGCAATGATAGCAAATTTCTAAATTCTCCATTCTACCTGATTGTGACTACTGGCAGGAGGGCTTTATCGCTCCTGATAGTTTAAGGGAGGCTATATTGGACATTGGAGAATTGGTGCATCAAATTTGCAGAATGGGAGAGACTGTTAAGCGCAATCGCAGAGAACAAGGCTTAACAAGGCAGACGGACTAATTTTCTTCTCTATATACACCTTCCTTCTACAAACTATCAAACCTATAAAATATGTGAGAGGGAAAAGAGATTAGCCAAATTTTGAACTAGATGGGGGTTTTGCAGAGAAAGAACAGGGAACAGAAAGAAGCAGAGGCATTCCCATTGTAACCTGCCATTCTACAGTCATATCCTGTAGCTTAGGTGAGCAGACTAAGATCCACAGCAGATAAACCAAACCAAAAGAGGACATCACTGAAAGAGATGTGGCCTTTGGCAGTAGGCAGTAGGAGGGATGGTTAAAGATAAGGATGGTTATGGGAAGATTCCTCGAGACAAACTGCATTCATCTCATCCTTGAAACAACCTCCAAACCTGGAAAAATAACCAAAATTGTATCATTGTGCCACTGAGTTTTGGCACAGGTTGAAGGGAATGGGCCAAAAGTTGTCCATCCATCATAGAGAGGAAAATTGCTGGATCTGTAAGAAAGAAAATAAATCTAATTCTCCTAAAATTAAAAAAAGAAATCTTCAAAAGTTTTTTTAAATTATAGGAGAATTAGATTTAGGAGAATTGGATTTATTTTTCAAGAAGTAGCAACTCTATTTTCCTCTCATTTGGCGTTACCATTTCAGAACATGTGAATTACTTGGCATTAATTGTTTTGCTATTTGAAAATTATTACTGAAAGAAGGGAATATAAGCTACTCATTGTCCCTCTGTATTGAATTGGCATAAAACCCCCAATAAATAAATTACGGTGATTTTCAATAAAGACCAGTCTATTAGCTAAGATTAGATTTAGGTGAATAGAATAGAATAGAATAGAATAGAATAGAATAGAATAGAATAGAATAGAATAGAATCTGGAAGGGACCTTGGAGGTCTTCTAGTCGAGCCCCCTGCTCAAGCAGAACTTATACCATCTCAGACAGGTGATTGGCTAGTCTCTTTCTAAAAATCTCTAGTGATGGAGTGCCCCCATATCTTCACTTATTACTAATGAATACGGTACTTTATAATATAATCTTACAGAGGGTTATTTCAAATCAAAGACTATTAAATGAAATCAAACTTATTTCCAAATGAATGTATTAAGATTGTTGCCTTTAAATTTACTGATTTTCAATGTTTATGTGTTAGATGGGCATAAAGAATAAGTGCAAATCACTTTGGGGCACATCTTTTTGATTCTGAAAGAAAAAAAACCCATGTGATTGGGAATGGGATGAAATCTCAGACATGCAAGATAGCTAGTTTATTTTAAATAGATGTAATTTGTCCTTCAGAAATGCAGATTTTGTTCCTGTGTCTGTTAAGAACATTTTGATCAATGTTACAAAGACAAAATAAGGTACCACACCTGACTGCCATCATCTCCAACTTGATCTTGGCTGGATTTAGGCTTCCTCTCATCCTTGACGTCAAATGTCATTTTAGAAATGAATTATGTGAAAAGAAATGGAGGGAGATAGGAGAGAGGTCATTACTATTGTTTTGGCTGTGGCTTTGTCCACGATTAATTTCTAGCCTGTACAAGAGTTAACTTTTCTTGTGAGTTAGCAGTCCTTCTTGATTAAAAAGGCATTGTTGTTTCCAGATTAGAAAAACCATACCAAGAATTTGGTGAGGTAGAATTAATATTGTTAATCTGTCTAATCTACTTTTTGGGATTACCCATAGCTAGTATGCAAAATAGCTATTATTCTATTGAATGAATCATGTGCAATGCCATGATTATATTGTTGAGTGCAAGGCAAGGACTTATTATTCAGTAGAGCTTATTGTTCCTCGCTATACTATTATCTCATTTTTCACTCTTTTGACTAGCCTAAACCTCATAACAGAGACAACTACATCTGCAACAATAGGAGGCACTGAATTTAAAAGGTATATTTGAAAGTATTGTTGCAGCTCAGATCATCTAAGAAGCCTCTAACATCAGAATAAAGTTCTGGAAAATTCTGAAATTAAGCTAGAATTGTACATCTGCGTTAAGCTCTAGAATAATTGGTAAAATGGAAACTCTACTGTTCCTCTAGTTTCCATTTTATCAATTATTCTAGAGCTTCATGCATATGTTACAATACTAGTTTAATTTGACAACTAGCTTACTCTGGAAAATATTATCCATATTATCTTGATGGGCAGTTTATCTGATGGGAAGATGATGCCACTCAGTCTTCCCACCAGGTGCAAGGAGAATCAAATTGTTCACATACTACTAAATTAGAGTAATGTGAGTGCTGTAAAAGAAAGAGTAGTACTACCTGAAATTGTAGCTAAGTGAAACTATAGAACTGTAGAACTGAACACTTTTGAGTTAAGAGGATGCATCTACATTCTATCTTCATATTAGGTTATTGTAACATATTAAATCAGAAGGCAGTATTTGAAGTCTTAATTAGAACCTCAGTTACACAACACAGCTGTTAAGTTATGAACTGGAAGTGGTCATAAGAATCTTCTTCCCACTTTAATGAGCTACCAAACTGCCATTTCATTTCTGAATATCATTTAACATGCTAGTACTGTTTTTTTTAAGAGCTTAGTAGGATCAGAAGAAGCTTACATGGCAAAATTCTAATATTACTTCAATCAGGCTTTCTAGTGTATTATGTACAGAGGTCTTTATTATTATGTTGGATTTCATCACTCGATCATTCCTTATTCTATGATCAAACTGATCTTTTCATTTTTAATATTTATCTGCCCTTTGCATTACTGAAAGAAGGCATAGCTACCTAGTATTTTGTAAACTCAAGAGAGCAAGCAAACTGCAGTACTGGCAACATAAGACTACTGACGTTAGGTATTTTTTTCCAAGCTGTTTTTATAGAAAATAACTGATTTTTTTAAAATTCCTATTAGAGGACAAATAGGCAATCGGTGTGGGACATTTAACAAGTATTTGTTTTGTAGCATGCATTACACATGGTATACCTGAAACACTGTGTGGTAATTGTACATATTGCAACTCATATGCACAAGTTGCCAAAGGTTTTACTGTCCTTGACTGCACTTCTATTTGATAAGGCTGTGCAAAGCACCACTCTTTAGAATTGTTAAAGCAGAAAAATTGTTTACAAAGTTCATGAAACCGCTTCTGCATTCTTTATCTATTTAAAAAGAGGTTCTTCTACACTGCAATCTCTTTCAGGTAGCACAGCCATTTGTTTTCCACAGCAATGGCTTTAAACTTGCGCTACACCCGAACAGCTCCAAATAACTGTCATGATTTACCCACTGTTTAATAATTGCTCATTTTTACACAGGTTTTATGTAAAAGATTACTCACTTTGCTAAGCAGTCACCTCTGAAGCTCACGCAAATGAAAGAGAATATTCATGATGCTTAGCCACGATTGTCTTATACAAGTTATAAAATCCATTGGTGGATAAGGACATAAGGACAGGGAACATGTTTTTTACTGCACAAAACTCCAGCTAAACAAGAATACTAGTGCTCAGTTATTGCCAGATGATTATTTTTTTTAAAAATTAACTGCTGTTTCAGGCATCTTAATGTAGCAATTGCATAAACATGCATTTATTTGTAATTCAGCTAACATGAAAAATAAATCAATTTGATCAAGTAAACTTGCAGTCTTTTTAAAATCAATTTATTTTTTTTCCCTGTGTAAACATATGACTTTACAAGGCTGATTTTTACAAAGTCCCAATAGTCAATATCAGAGGATTATATTAATTGCAGCACTAGTTATGTTAATTGTGTTAAGAAAAAAAGCTCAGCAACCTGATTGTCTGATTCTATGAACTCTTGTATAATACAACTTTATTTAATATGGCTGCTAAGATCTGGGAGATGGGAGGGGGGGAAGGGGGGAGAGGGAGAGAGAGAGCCTGTCATTTGTAGCTTTGTGATGGAATTATGATGAAGTTTGGTGGTATGAGAAAGTTTTGTATTGTTATTTACCTGTTAGCCATCCAGAGTTACTTTATATAACATGAGCAGCCATATAGATCCTTTAAATAAATAACCAAGCATATATAAAGCATTATTCTATCCTGAATGTTGAAGCACTGGTATTGCCCCCTCTGCTGTCCAAGCAGTAAGAAGGAAAATAATTCAGTACTACAAGAATGGAATGATTAAAAGCTGAAACACTTTAGTTTAGAAACCATTGAAATTAATAATACTATTTCAGATAGACACAATAAAACAAAACTTTAGAGGAAAAGCACATTTAATTTTTTGAATGGGAGAAAAAAAAATAGAAGTATAAACAGCATGCATGGCCTGTGAAGCTAGATCTGCAAATCATTTGTGGAGTGTTATTAACCTGCCATAATAAATGAGATTTGCAAAATCTAATTGAATATTAAAAATAGATACAAATCATTCCTATTCTGTTTTTATCCTTCATAACATCTAAATGAGCTCAGATTATAAAGTTAAGAAAACAAAACATGCATTTATTCTGGCTCTAATTACCCAATCATTAAGTGTTATAACGAAAACAATTTAAATTCAGCACCAATGGATTCTGTAGGGTTTTTTTCCCAAAGGAAATAAAAGATTAATACTGTTTCAACACATAAAATTAATCTTTTCCATGCAAACATTTCATAAAGAAACACTTCCACTACATGGATTGGTAACTCTATTCTTTAACAACCAGAATGAGATTTCTTTCCCCTGTACCTTTCAAACTCCTGAAGCTACAAAATAAGGAAAACTCATTGTCCAAATAGTTTTACTCTCCAACACTGGAAGAGATAATTTATTAAAGTTTACCACTGACTTAAAAACTGTATTTCATAAATTAGCATTTTAAACAGCAAGTGATACGTTTTGCTGTGAACTTTAATAAGTTTCTTTTTTGTTGTTTTTTTACAGCACAATACACACTAGAACTCTTCACAGAAGAGAGCTTTAAATCCATACCACAAATCTGAAGAAAACATAGTGGATAACTTTACCTCAGTCAGGGAAAGTTTCCCCACATTTCAGTGGTAGCAAAAATCTATTTTTTTACTTTGTAGATTTATGGATGGCCAAGAATGAACACAAATCAGTGAACAATGTAGAGCTTACACATCATGGCTCAACACATTACACAGGAAAAACAATATAATTATGACAGTATGAACTCATACAGATCAGATTTATAACACTGGAATAGTGGAGTGTGTAGTGGTTTCCAAATGGCCCTTGAAAGTAAGTTGTTATGTTGCATGCCTAACAATTTTAGCCATAGAAACAATTAGAAAAAAATATCTTATTAGATTGTATTCATGGAACCCAACCATTATTCCACAAATATCTTTAGTAGCATCTGTGGTCACAGGAATAAATCATCAATTAAGTCCATTAACTGGATTATAAAGTAAAGTGCCTGAATATCCCCGCCCACATCCTTTATCCAAAACATATAAACCCCTGAAAAACCTTTGAAATGACCATGCTAGTCAGGGCAATGATACTTCTAGCAGCTTATAACTTAATATGCAAGCCAGTCTAGCTTTCAACCACTAAATAATGTGTGGCTTTGTCAGATTGATGCAAAACAAGCTGAAGAAGCACATAAACTCTCAACCCTCCATTGCCAAGTCAAAGTTCAAGTCTTTTCAGAATAGAAACTTAAAGATCTAGGTTCCAAATGTTCTTCAATCTATGATGGCCACTTCAGAATATTGGAGCAGTCACACGTTTTACGCTGTTTTTTCACTTTTATGCATTTCCAGCAACATGCACACTTAAAAAAAGTGATGTTCTGCAAACATATTTTCTTTCTCTTGTCAGCAATAGAAAATTATTCTGTCTTAGAACAATTATCCTGGGTTGCTTCTAGGTTTACCCAGCCTCTTGAAAAGAGAAATTTGTTCGTCAACAGCAATTTGTCTACAGATCAGAAGCCCAATCAATAGGTCATGACTCTTAGCTTAACATAGTCCTGTGCTGGACTGGAACTTTCTGTGACAAACTGCTTAGCTATTACGTCTGATCAAGGAATGGTCACCTTGCAATATATTAGACAACCCCTTCTTCTTCTTGTATCTCATCTTCATCCATTTCTGTCTTGATCTGGGCAACACCAAGACGATATAGATTGTCCCGGATTACAACCTCACCAGGTTGGCAGCTTTGAACAATTTCATGGATCTGCCTGTTCACAACCTCACGACTGGAGAGGAAATCTATCAAACGATTGTAGAGATAATAGTGGGTTGCACTGTCAAATGCTATAGGGTTTTGGCGAACATTATTGGTTTTGCTGTCGTTGATGGCTGTAATGATAGCACCATAAGGCTCCAATTCCCGGCACAGAGAGAGGGAACGGTGTCGAGCCATTGGATCACCTTGGGTCTTCTGCTCTGTCCCAGTGTGAACTACAAAGCGAGATGCTGACTTAGTGATTGGATGCTCAACAGAATGTTCCTCAGTGGTTGTATCCACATTGTAGTGCCTGTCAAGGAGTTCTGGGCAAGACACATACTGATGGAGGAAAAAAAAGCAGACAAAAGTGATGTATGCGTTACAAAACACTTTGTATTTACAGTCTTCAAAGTTGGCTTAGCAGTAAAAAAAAGTATGATCTCAAGTTCAAAACTGTCTGGCTGAAGGCTTTTTGAATAACCTGTACATTTTCATACCATGCGTACTTCTATAAAATTGGAATAGTAACTGACCATTCCCAAGGAGGATATATTGAGCATCGACCAAGCAGTCAAGAACAAATGATGATATAAATATACATCTTGAATTAAATGATATAATTTTAAAAACTTGGAATTATATTTATATAGCTTTTTTGTAAAGTGCATTGCAAAAGAAAGGGGCAGTGATGCCAGTTTTTTAGATGGAAGAGGGCACTGTAATGATCATCCCTGAAAATATTTCTTTATGTTTAGTGAAAACATATTAGTTTGTCTTTTTCATTCTTATCAACATGTTACATTTTGAGGATCAATACAGATCCATTCCTGGTGTTCAGGAAAGGGGACATGGTTTCTACTCTTTGGCTGATTTAAAAAATGAATTTTAGAGGGAGACAATAGGTAAAATCCTTGCTTACTCCAATACTGTGTTCTAAATAAATGGGAATAAGTACTGTTGAAGGAGCTACATAAATCATCTAATAGTATAACTTTTAGTGAATATCATTTAGAGAATTATTATCAAAGTTAATCTACAGATCTTTATAAGCCATGATTTTGTCAAAGAAGCAGAAAAACTATGCATGGTAACTATTCCAGATAAGTTAAAGTATTGGTAATGATTTTAATCTTCAAAGAAATACATGGCAACTAACCCTTAAAGACTCCATAGGGTCAGAGAAGCAACCCTGGTTTCTTCCCCACATCTGAGCAGTCAAGTCAGGGTAACAGATATCTGCACACAATGCTACGGAAGTGGCCATATCTACGACATAGACTGGTGGCCAGTGACGTGAGGAAGTTAGTAGATCTACATGGTCTCGGGGACTTTCCCCTCTAACAATATATTTTGAACCACACACAACCTGTAAAGAAAAAAGATCAAAAAAGATTATAGAACAACAAAAGAACGGGACAAACTCTCACTCAGTTTCCCAAGGTAATCCTGATAATTTACACCTGTATTCAAACTTTAGAACACCCAATGTAATTTTCATCACACAGAAGCTTATTCCCTTACACTCTGTAAAAAGTATACTAATACAACTTTCAAATAATATTTTTCAAGGCAAGCATCAAATGATAACAAAATACTATTAATATCAAATAGGGATATAATAGAAGAGAAAAGCATCGTATTTGATCCAGTATTACACTAATGTACGGCTAAAACAGAAAATATATGATTCGATAAAATACATTTATATTTTATACTTCTATGATTTTATATATTCAGGTAAAAGGATAGAATGGAAGCAAGGATAGAATGGTAGAATAACAATATAATGAATGCCAGTTTTAAGGTAGATTTTGTTAATTTTCTTTTTCTTTCTCTCCAGATTGTTATTTTGCTTACTTGAAACACTTTGCTTACTTGAAACACTGTTCACTCCTGGAACAACACAATAGTATGTGCCTGTTCCACTAACCTTAAAAGTACATTTTCTACTATAGGAATAATCCATACTCTACCTATTCTGGAATGACATATTAGTAAGAGATGGGCACTAACTAGAAAATGTGTTTTGTTTCAAACACAGATTAAAACAACCCCATTCAACACATTCATTAAAAACATATGAAATTGATTTTGTTTCATTTAACTAAAACTCAAGTGGCTTGCAGAGTTTTTGTTTCTCTCTCTCTCTCTCTCTCTCTCTCTCTCTCTCTCTCTCTCTCTCTCTCTCTTCTTTTTGAGTACAGAAAACACTGGGACCTTGGGAGCAGCAGTTACTATGACTTTGTTTTATATTTGTTTCAATAAGGAAGTGTTGTAGTAGCCCATACTGAATGAAAATTACCTTCCAAATCACAGACAATTCAATTAATTTTTAAGAAAATTGAAAACCTTCAAATAAAACCCCCAAAGCAATGAGAAAACAGATGTGCAATCTTGTAATTTATTTACAAGACAAACAGCAGCTAAACTTAACAACATGCCTTTCAATTATCATCTCTCTCCTACAAGTGTTTACTAATGTTGTGGTTCTTTAAAAAAAACACCATTGACCAATTATTTGTAGGCAACAGCCTTTTCTTTTTCTTGCAGAATTCCTGTTAGTCTCAAACCCAAGCATCACCTACCTACAAAATAAATTATAGCACAATTGTGAACCCACCCATCTATCCCCATTAACTCTAACTTCTGGATATCAAAGTTTTTATAAAAATACCATGACTGTAGGGTAGAATAGCAGTTATGCAGTTGTGATCATTTTTCCATGTTCAAAACTGAACAGTGGGCTTAGCTTCATGCTTTCAACAAAACTTCTAAAATACATAGGTTTGTTTCCACTCTTGGAATATTCACAGTGGCCATTTTCATTATGAACATCCTTACATATTGCTGTCATTTTTTTTTGTCAGCCTTACCTGATGTGGACACACTTTGTAGATTTTCCCTCCTGTTAGGAATGCTGGAGGCTGACTGATTTGTGTCCCATTCTGTACAAAATCATAAAGAGCCAGAAGAGAAAGACAGAGCTGCTCCTAAGAAACAAAGAGAAAAAAACGGGCAACCAAGTTTTTCCAACGCTCTTAGCTTACAAATAGCCAGCGGCCTGCAAAATCAAGGAGGATAGAGACAGACAGGTGGACAACTGCAGTTCATCTAGCAGAAGTGATTAAACAGTGGCCCACAGGTCTTATTTTGCTTCAGAATGCCACAAAAAAAATGGGCATGAAATACACTTCATCATTATTAATCATTTGTGAAATTAAAATCGTTTAATTTTACAGATTTAATAAACATAGAAAGGACTAGTGGCGGCGCAGTGGTTAGAAAGCAGTATTTCAGGTTGACTCTGCCCACAGCCTAGAGTTCAATCCTGATGGGGCTCAAGGTTGGCTCAGCCTTCCATACTTCTAAGGGCAATAAAATGAGGACCCAGATTGTTGGAGCCAATATGCTGACATTGTAAAACTGCTCGAAGAGAGCTGTAAAGTACTATGTGGTGGTATATAAGCCTAAGTGCTATTGCTATAGAAAGAGGGACATTACATTATGCAGACACTTGAAGAAGGAAGGCAAGGAAGTAATGCTTCCTTCAAAAACGAAGCATGGCTATATCCTTGAAGAACATTGTTGATTACCTTGGAGTCCCCGTCCTCCCAAGGAATGCTGCACTGTGTCAAGAAATTTTGCAGTTCTTCCTCACTGTAGGAACCAATCTGTTCCACTTTACAAATTTCATCCTGAATCAGCCTCACTAGAACACTTGCATTACCTGAAAAAGCAAGATACAGTTCTCAGTAATTGCACGCACCCAGGTCAGCATCATTTCCACAGCCTTTAGCCCATGTCTGAAGGCCATATCTATGTCACGTTCATCAGAATTCACAGAAATAAAACCATGTCTAATATAAACCTAGGAAATGCTATTATGAGCATGAAAGTGTTGCTTTAAAAGCTGTCCCTACAGCTTTTCCTAGGAAAAAAAAAGGTAACCATTACATATTTATCTCTGCAGCCATGCATATCTGGGGCTAGCGTGCAATCTAATGTGGCACAAACGTGTAAAAGCACACTCCTTTTCGGCAAAGCATACTGAGTTTTTAATCTTAAGTGCCACTAAGGATACCATCAAAACTACTGCTTAAAAGGGTAAACAAGAAAAGAAATTAGATTGCCACCTGGGATTATATGCGATTCAAGATTCTTCTCCCTTTCTGTGTTGACTACTACCGTGCTCCTCATTAGTGGTGGAAAGAAGGGAGCTATGATGGAGGCATCAAACTTTGTGATAGGTATACTGGAGGGAAAGGCCACTTGCTCTATGACTTCTGTCTCCATGGTTGACCAAAAATCTTCTACATTTACCTCACTAGATGTCAAGAATTCTGGCCAGGTAAACTAGCATTGAAAAAAAGGAGGAAAGAAAAGTATAAATATTTCATTGTTACTGTACACATTAGTTCATCTTTCTCAAGAAAGTTACACTTTTGTTGTTTCTTTCATTGTTGCATGACTTTTTATTTAAAAGGGCGTGTTAATAGAAAACCAAACCATCAATTTTGCTGAAGCAAAAGCCCACCTTTGTACATTCTATAGTAGAAGGATGAAGATGTTTGAACAAAATATGCACATCAACATTAGCAAAAAAGTGCAGCTTTAAAACAATGCATTCCCGGTCTACCTCAATATTCTTTAGTGACAAAACACTTTCCACATTCCTCTGAGCTATTTCAACTTTTGGTGCAATGCCACAGACACCACAGATCATATCATTGTAGTCTCGGACAGTAAGGCACTCAAAGGCCCAGTATCCATTGCACAGCAGTTCCTCAACTTGATTCACCTCTTCAGGACCCAGGTTTCTTTCTGAGGAAGGAAAAAAAAGAACCAATGAGAATAATTTCTATCAAAAAGGCTCATGCAAATCCCTATCTGTAATGACAAACCACCAACATGGAGTTTCAAACTTTTGTTTCAGATAGAATCACAGAAATATTAATTTAACTATAACTTGCTAAGACTCAACACTGTTTACTCATTAGGTCAGGGGTGTCAAACTCGCAACATCATGTGACGTGTCACAACGTATCGCAACTTTTTTTCCATTGCCGGCAATGGGGTGGGAGCGGTTTCAGCATGACGCATCCGGCAATTTGACACTCCTGCATTAGGTGAATTAAAGTTGGGCTGGTTTTTAAAGATGACAAGGATAGTACTGATCACCCACTCAGGTCAGGAACCAATGCTCTAACAATGATCTGACAGCTATACTTGAACCACAGGCAAGTCATACAATTCAGTAACTTTAATATCCCTCTCTTAGAACAGCAGGGAAAAACTGCTTTAAGGAAGGAAGCTTTATATTTCAGTAATTCTCTATTCAAGGTTCGCAGATTATCCTAAGAAATAAAACTTTCATAACATTATATATTCTATTTTTACTGGCCACAAATTATAGCCTGCCACCCCTTTGCACCAAGCAGTCACAGTGTGAAGGTATTCCATCTTAAATTACATCATACCAACCATCTGTCTTAAATACTGACTTTCTCACTTGGTTAAACAATAATTTTTGCAATCTCTCCATTCCACCTTTCCCCAGTTTTATATTTTAAGGCTTGTTCCTTGTTCTTCAAGGTTGAAATATTAAATGAGAGTTAAATCACAACCTCTGGATAATTTTCTAAATATAGAAAGAATAGATTCTTTTCTCAAAATCATTAAACCACCAGCATTTTGGACAGATTGGGTTGGAAAAGCTATCTATATTAAACTTCACTTATAGCAAAACTACTTTATTACAAAGCAATGTCTGAAAGCTGTAGCAAAGGCAGGAAAAAAATGTAATATTAATACCTGTGTGTTCCTGCACAGTTTCCAAAATCTTGCTAATTATCCCTTTAGGATCCTCGCCAAGTTTTATATGGTTTCTTATTGTAAACAGAAGGTCTAGGCTCACTAAAAGCTTGTTACCAATATTAAACAAACCTATAATTGAAAAACAGAACAGCCGTTACTATGGATTTGAAAAAGTTACACAGACCATAAAATAACTTGGATCTCAACTTCCAAGTTAATAAATTAAAAAGGCACCATCCAGCTTCACTAGGGAAATAAAGGAAGGGAATGGACACCCTAAATGTATTCTGCCCCTCAAAGTTTCCAATTTTATAAATGCCTCCATGCTTTTAAACTCACCGGTATAGATATCACTGAAGCTGTGAAGGGCCAAGCACTGCACATTCACACACACTTTGAGCTGGGCGGTGACAACTTGCAGCCGATTAGCTGTTAACAGCCAGCATTCCTGAGGGCCTGCAAGAGAGCTATGGAAACGGAAGAGAAAATTGTATATTGATCCATGAAACACAGAGAAGATGGGTCTTTCTATAATGCTTAACTATGCAGAAGTAAAAGCAAAGCATTTTCAGAATAGCTATCTTACTGATCAGGCAAGCAAGACTATACTGTTAGAACACAGTTCCCTTCAGTCCCACTAAGGTAAAACTAATCTTGATTCTTACATGTATGATTGGGGGGGGGGCAATGCTACAGAACTAGGCCTTTTTTTTTTCATTCCTCAGTTTTAAAAATCTTGGAATTTCCAGGTAGCCCACTCCCGTTCAAACAATAACCATGGCCAACCCTGCTGAGTTTCTGATATCAGCCAAGCCTCCTTAGATACAGCTATCTGCTAAGCCTCGACTAAACATAGTTAAATAACCTTCTTGAGTTTCCTCCTGGCAATCTAAACTGGTAATGATTGATTCAAGGTACAAGACCTAGGGCCTCAGATTAATATTATTTATCTGAAAGGTTAGGGTTACAACACAAGAATTCCAGTAAGTACTCCACTTTCAAATAAGATACCCATATATAGTTGTCTTGAGGATAATATAGCCCTTGTCTATTTCCTCGTGCTTTTTTAACTTTTAAGGAGGGAAATTTGTCTCTTTTGCTACCTGTTTTGATCAGCTTTAAAAAAAAAACCCAAACACTTATCCGGCTAATGCAACTGAAGAGCGAAATTGCAAAATAGCAGACATAATCAGATACTACAATTATCTTCTATTCCTTTCTGAAGAAAAGTGAGCTGTACCTCACAGATGTAATGTCTGTTCAGATTATATTTCTGAATCTCGATTAACAAAATTAGACTACCCAGGTAATTTTCTCAAGCTACAGGATAAAAAAAAAAAGATTTAATCAGGTCCTGGGATAAGGACATGTGGAAAAGAGCAAATAAACGTCATAGCCTATTCTTGATGGGTATGGACAAGTAGTTCTTCTGATAGTTTCATTTCATTTCAGTCATTAATGTGACAAAAATACAAATGCAACATCTTTTATAAGCCCCCTTTTCTAAGTTTGACTGTGGAGAATTTTCAAAAGGAAATGCAACATGGTAAGATTAAGAAAAGTGACAGTAATTGCAATTTCACTTACTTTGGCCCTCCTTTGAATAAAGGGCTGTTACAGAGAAGGCATTGGGAAGAAGGAAACTCATAATAGTTTGACCAGGAAGTCTGCTCAATGGTAACCGTTTCTTCGTTCATGTTAGACAGGATGAGCCGGGAGCTATTGAGTTCGTGAATCAGTGCAAAAACATCCGAGAGTTCAGATTCATTCTCTGGGATCTGAATTACTTTGCGCAGAAGTTGCAGAGTGGACTGGCGTTGAATCTCTTTTTGGGACTGAATTAGAGGCTCACTGGTATTCAGTACATGTGCAGGGCTAGAGGTGACTTCCTACAAAAACATATTACCTTGATTATCTGTTAAGCCACTTGTTGATCTTACTGCTGGCAGGGTAATTTCTGTTATCTTGCTGATGTTTAGAGAAAACCGCTAATGGATACAAAATACCATCAAGCCACTGGCAGTGAGTGCAAAAGAGGATACCGGACTAACAGAAACCATTCATCACAATTAAATTTTACTTTCTTTAGATGGAAGAGTTAGTGAACTAGATATCTTGCGCTGTATGCTTGATAAAGTGAAGGAGGTTATTATTTCACTATACTATGGCTATATCAAGGAAAACGAATTAAAAAGTATATTAAGAAAAATAAGGATTTCAATCCAGTTGCTGGAAAATCAGAACGTCCTACAACCCCACTGCTATTGAATTCCACTGTTAGCCCAACGGAAAAAGGCTTCAAAAACTGAACTGCTTCAGTAGACTGGCTTAAAACACTCAATACTAGAAAATTTCAGCAATGATCTGTATTTGGTCACAGATTTATGAACTTATGTACGTAAAAATCAAAATGAGTCACTGGAAACGTTTTAATAAAAGAGGTGTGAGGTAAGACAAGTTCAAAAGTGAAATAGCTCACATACAAGTCTAAATTCTAAATACAGGTAGTCCTTGACTTGCAATAATTCGTTTAGGGTCAGTTCAACGCTATAACAGCACTGAAAAAAGTGACTTATGACTATTTTTCACACTTCTGACCATTGCAGCATCCCCAGGGTCAAATGATCAAAAATCCAGACGCTTAGCAACTGACTCATATTTATGACGGTTGCAGTGTCCCGTGGTCATGTGATCACCTTTTGTGATCTTTTGACAAGCAAAGTCATTGGGGAAGCTTCTCTTAACAAGTGTGCTACTAATTCAACAACCAGAGATTCATTTAATAACTATGGCAAGAAAAGTCACAAAATGGGGCAAAACTCACTTAACAAATATCTTACTTACCAACAGAAATTTTGGGCTCAATTGGGGTTGTAAGTCAAGGACTACCTTTCGTTGTTCACAATGATTCCTATAAGTAATAAACTGCAAATTTCCATTCAATTTGTGTATGGGGATGGAGGCAGAAATATCTCCATTAAATTAGCAACCTCTCAGCATTATCAGTCTGATTCTTTCTCTCAATTACTATTTTAAGAGGATGAAATTCAAAACCAACAAAAGTGACATATCATCAAGTCACATGGACACATGGACACAATTAGTCTGAGAAATGTATTTCACATCTCTAGCCATAAACTATATATGTCATCACAGAAGCTGTTAAAAATGAAGAAAAAAAGGGATGGGGAAATTTCAGGACAAAAACGTCAGATCAACTTGCCTTGCGTAGTTTCACACACTGCATCCCTATCTTTACAGCTGCAATTTGGCACTAAATTACAATATTGTAGCTGGACTAAGGGAAGAAAGGCCATGGTGTTGTCATAAGAACTAATAACTGAACAAGAATAGGAAATATTATTTTCCTCAGAAAATCAATGCAGACTCTCACATTTTGAAAATATGTTAAGGACTACTCCTTCCCTGCCTGCAAATTAATGCATCCATGAGCTAACAATTCTGACTGACCAATGAAAGATTGGTTATCAACACAGGATCTTTCCCTTGATAGTCCTGCTACATCTCTAAATGCAACAGAAGGTCAGGAGAAAATATCCTGTTTCTTTCCCTCACCCTCTTTAGCACCAGTGAAAGGGGAAGACAAGCTCTTGCCTACAACAAAGTCAAACCTTGTGGTGAGGCAGAGATTTGCTTTGTCTCTAGGCCTATCCTACACGGATTTATTCAGAGATAAGGCCTATGGATTTCAAGATTACAGACTCACTTGAAGGAAGCTTAAAGGAACCGTAACTCACCACAGATTTTGCTCCTTTCTCAGTTCTGTCTTTGACAAGGTTGTAGCCACAACGGGGACAGACTCTTGGCTTGTGACGATTAGTGTACACATAAGTGCAGGAAGGGTTCTTGCATTTCCCTCTACCACGTGAGGTTGCCAATCCCAAATCCTATATAGAAAGCTCAAATGTTTTATCTTATTTTAACTGTACTACGTTTTCCAGAATATATTTTCAAATATCAGCAGTACAAAACTATGGAATTGGTTGCTATGCTGTAAATCAGCGAAAACTATTTATCTGAAAAGTAATTAGCCAGGAGGTGCTCATGCAAACAAATCTGAATTATTAATAATGGTATAGAGAAGTATTAACATTTCATCAAAATGCCAAGAAAAAAACATATTTATTATGGATTAATATCAAGTCAGATAACAATTTCCATTTCACTGTATTATTATGAGACGTAGGCAGGTAAGAAAAATGCATCAAACTGACTTTCTTTGCAAGAGGACTAGTGAATGGTGAATTAGATTGTTACACTTCCTTTTTTTCTTGCTTCACACCTTTAATTCCTTTGGTTTACTATTTCTTATTCTCTTTCAGGCCTTTCCATAAATTAGTCTAAACAGAAAGAGTGTGGTGGGTATGTGTACAGCGCATACCAACATCTAGGATAACAGCACACAATCCCCAAGTTCATTTATTAGATAGTATTTAGGTACTGCAATCTTACAGATTTCCAATTGCCAATTATTCTTACCAAGGTTACAGTGCAGCTATATTTATATGAAGGGAATACATCTGGCTTGACCTCCACCACTTTGACCTGAGATGTTGAGCTGTTTGGGCTGCAGTGAAGCTTTAGGCAAGAGAACAAGAAGGCAAGACAAAAACATGAAGTGAGATATACTGTGATGTTTTCTGACAAAAGAACCCACATCGTTATAGTCAAAGTTCACAATTCTTCATGCTACATTACTTGGCTCCACTCAAAACTGCTAAATCCCAGGATGTGTGGAATTTCACCCAACTAGGTCAAGATTCCATGAAGCATGGAGGATTCAATTCAGCCCTCCCCTATTTGGTAATGAACAGAAGTACCTGCTGTATAAATTCTCCGAACTGGTTCAAAATGCTTTCCATTAGAAGACTGAATTCAAACTAGTCTATTAATTAGTAAACTGAAGAACAGAAAAGGAAGCATTTTGACAAAATCTAAACTTACCTTCTGATCTTCAGCACTGGATGCTTGAACAGGATTCTGACCCAGCTGCTTCAGAGTATTTGGCTTTAATCCTGAGATTCTTATTGGGGAATTGTCTTCTTGGAAAAACATGTAAATGAAAATTTTAACATGGGTAAGCAACATATTGAATTACATCAAGTTTTACAATAAGTGCTCCAAGGAAGATGGAATATGGCGAGTCATCTCTAAATCCCATCTGATTTTCTGCTGTCTTCCAACACCAAATGAAAACTTTTTTTTTCTTGGTTCAGGCATTTAGACACAAATTTTGAACTTTAAATTAACTAATATTTTTATACAATTCGACTGTATTTTTTTTTATTTTTATGACTTTTCTTTTATGACTTGATTTGTGTAATTTCAGAGGTGCATATTCAGTGATGAAGGAGTTTTAAAATAACTTTCTGAGACTAAATCTAAATTACATCTAAGCTTACACCCATCAGATATAATGAACCACAGCCTATAATTCAGAAACTGTAGCATAAATTGGACTTATATTTACCACTGTTTCTAAATGACTGTCTGCAAGAGATCTGCTCTTGGTTAGTTTCTCTTGCCAATCTAACTGGGGCAGGCAAAATGGCCCTCATGGGTCTTGCAGCAGCCAGCAAGGACGTCTTGGGTTTTGCTTTGCTCTTCTGCTCCAGACCCTTAGGTGCAGCACCAACTGCATCACCGCTGAAAAGGAAAGACATGTAAGTAAGAATCCCACAGGAAACCCCTGCCGTAACAATCACAACTTGCTTAAAGGACAAAGGCAAAGTTGCTCGACTCTTACTCTACTTCGTTAGGGGTCGAAGGGAAACATCAAAAATGTAGCTCGTTTTAACTCCTGGGTATAAATTCAGAACTAAAATTTTCTCTGAAAAGATCTTGGAGCACACCGAATAAAATATCGGTTTATTTTAATCCAAGTTACGAGTTGCACTCTAACGCCAAGTTAACCTGTACCACATTTTTGGTCCACGTGGAGTTGGCTTACCCTGTTGCGTTTTTCACAGCAGAAGTTGGGTGTGAAATAGGACTGGGAGCATTTGCTGTCTCGGATGAATCATTTTCTCTCTCCTTCTGTTCTAAGGGTGGCTCTATCCGTGCAAGGCTCTCTTGAAGCTGAATAATGGTAGTGGCACCTCCTGGCTCTTCTGACTGTACATTGTTTGCAAGAATATGAGCCTCAGAGATGATCACTTCTTCCCACTCAGCCTCCTGCATTTGCCCCTCAACCGGGGATGCATTGAGAAGCTGGGTAACTGCTTCCGAACTTTCTAACACAGATTGAGCAGGATTATCTTGAACCAATGCCTGTCCAAAAGTTAATGGTAGTTGACTCTTTTTCAGGCCCAAAGTTTTTATTGGCAGCCCAGAACCTGGTTCAGATTTGCCTTTTAGAGGTTTCTCCTGCAAAACAAAACAAAACAAAAAACAACCCCACTCTCCAAGTTAGTATTACTTACATTTAAGTATATAAGGATGCTCAGCTGAAGAATTCTGGAGTTGAAATCCACAAAGTTACCAAAAATGAAAAAACAAAACAAAACTGGGCCACATCAACAATAGTGCATTGAAAACATCAAACTCAAACTCTTCAGAACTCTTAATATTACGACAAATTAAAACAATTCACTCTTCACAATTTTTAATCAAGAAGCTAGCAAAATAAAAAACAAGTACCGTAGATATGATAATACTTTCAAAGCTACTCTAACATCTCAATTTAGCATTAAATATGTAATATCTGAATCTCCTACAGATACATGGCACCCTGTTAAAAAAATAACTTTATCTTCTGAGAAAAAGACAGAACTTTAAATTTTAAGAAGCAAACAATGACAAACAGGATTTTATCTATTGCTATGACTTTGATTTTAATTTGTATTAATTGTAATCGTTTTGTAAATTATCAGAGTGAAATACAAAACTTTGAATAAAAAATCAAATCCATGTTCATAACCCATTTAAATACCCAAATAATAAGCTGTATTTTTAAAATAAAGCTAAATTTCAAAATAATAATAGTTCAGTTAAGGTAGAAGACATCCATTTTTCCCTTGGAAATTAGCTATATTAGCAATTAAATTTTCAATGGTACTCGTCACCGTAAGCATCTTAAAAAAAATTACTTGTACAAATAATCATTTTGTAACACAAACATTTTACAGACCCAATCCCAAAACAAACAAAAGTCCCTCAATGCAATGTTATATTTTTAAAATTAATTTCACCATACCTTAGGGATCCATTTCCCTCCCAGAAAGTTTCCACACATGGGGCATTTTGGGGGCTTATGTCTGGTAACGTAAGTAAAGGCACAGCCAGGATTGGTGCAATTTCCATGCCCCCGACGAGTGTAAGTAGTTGTCTGAAGTGAAAGGATATAATTACTTTACAAAATTAAATGGCATAATAAGGCACAAGAAGCTTTGCTCCAATAGGGCAGAATATATGTAACTTTGTTTCTACCTCAAATGTCATTATGGGTTATTGCTCAAGACAAATATTATATGATCTAGATTCTAGGATGATCTCATATTTAAGTATTGTATTGTTCCTTAGATATAGCAGGAATTAGAATCTTATTCAAGATTTGGGAGCAGAATAAACAAATACTTCAGACAGCTGCTTTTATTACCTCATATTAATTATACTTGTATTATGCTGACTGGTTTTCATTATGCATATTGTATTTCCAGTTGTATTATGTTTCTTGTGTTTTCAGATGGTTGCATAATTTTTGGACAGAATCTAAAATCAGATGGATTATTCCACTTTTATTTTTTTATAAATACAAATAAGGAATATTTAACTCGAAATATTAAGTCAGCAACTATAATGTAAGTCGAAATTATTTTATTCATGAGAAAGGGAGACAGTATACTTGCTCTGCATGTAAAGCAGTCAAATGCAATGACGTGATTATTGTTGAGCCCCAAGGGGAAAAACAGGTTACATTGCATCAGCTATAGAAATCACATTTATTATGGAGGGTGACGGGTTTATGTTTAATATCTGAATAGCCAAACTCAATAACAACTTTTTCTTCCTTTTCTAAGGTTTGTACCAGTTTTTAATTAGAACAAATTATGGATCAGAAAGAAACTCTTATTAATTGCCCATTTTGATTTATACTTATCATACAGGGTTCGTTTTTAATTATTGTGACTTTATTTCATTTTTATATTGGTTTAAAGTATCAGAATGATATAAGATCACCTTTGTATGCAATACTACAATAACTGAGTGTTAAGAATCTTACTCAAATTAAGCTAGCTTGTAATTTTTTAATTTCTATTTCCTTTTTCTTATATTTTTAAATATGTTAAAATAAAAAAGTAAGAATTTTAGTTGATTATAAATCACTTTAATTTTTTTCTAGATATGTCTTGATTCAGGTTGATTCAAGTCATTCAACAAAATGTTCTTTTGTTTTTGTAGTGCTTTAATTATTTCTTAAAAAGTAAACTCATGTTATTCTATAATTTACAGTAACTATTAACAAATCTAGATCTTATCTGGTTCCAGGAAATAGCCTTGCTTTAAAGACAAAGTTGCAATGATGAATGATTAGGATAAAAATGATGAACCACTTTTATCCTACCCAGCACTGCCAAAAAAATTAGCCAATACTACTAGATAGCAGGAAGGATCTAGGAACAAACAGCAAAGAAAAGTAAAACATTTCTGAGAAAATTTAACTGTATCCTTTGATTGATATATTGCTTCTTTCTAGTTTGCTTCTCCCTGCCAGATTCTATATTAACCAAAGTGAATTCTTTACAAATAAAGCACTTAAGAAATATAATACTAGGCAAAAATATGGACTTCTTTTATGAGTTCACCACAGTTTTTTACTGCATTATGAGTTGGAAAATAATCCTAAATGTTACTTGGAGTAGGGGAAAAAGCACTCACCATTCTAAAGATTGGATGACAAAACTGACTACAGCTAAGGAAAGAAAGCTACCTTTACCAGGAGCCTGAGATGCTTCATATATAGACTATAACAGTGGTGGCGAACTATGGCACGGGTGCCAGAGGCAGCACTCACAGCCCTCTCTGTGGGCACGTGCGCCATCGCCCCAGTCCTAGGCCTTCAGATGGGTTTTACAAAACCTTTTCGCTTTAGGCCTCCGCCACCGTGTACAAAAAAAAAAAAAAAAGTTCAATGAATCAGTCCATTTCAACTTCTCACAGGAAAAAAAAGATCTTGCACCCGATGATGCATAAGTGGGTTTTGGGTTGCAGTTTGGGCACTCGGTCTCTAAAAGGTTCGCCATCACTGGACTATAAAGTCACCTTGCTTCCAGATGACAAAATATAGCCTGACTCTTTAGTAGCAAAATCAGTAAAAGTCATGGATAATTTTGCAGTCCTTTTGGAGTATAACATTAATTAGTGTAAATCAGAAATTATGTTTTTGGAGGCAATCAAAATATCAGTCATTTTTTTCTTGGCAGTTCTTTCTTGGCAGTCATTTTTCCTGGCAGCAATAACTTACCTGGATTGCAAGTAACTAGACAGATGCCTCAAATGATCAAACTGAATTACAGCATCAGAAATATCAACAACATGGATTGATGAACTATAGTGCCATCAAAATAAACATCTGAAGTAAAATAACTTAAAAATGAACACACACACACACACACACGACCATATATAATCATATGACATTCCTCTCTATAGTCATGTTTTTCCAGGTTCATTTTTAGTTTCAAATCCAATTTGCAATAAAGAGATGTATGATATAATTCTGAACATTTATGTATCAAAGAATAGGACTGTTGTATTTAATAGGGAGAATGGAGTGAAGGTTTGCAAGTTTGCAAGTGGTACAACACTAAAGCTAATAGACGTAAGCTGGCATAGCCAAGACATCCACTCCTCAGTCCCAAACCATTTTCATTTTATCATCCATTCACCATTTCATGTATGTAATTAAATATCATTATTATGTTCAGGACTAAAATTTCCATTCTTTATGTTTAGGACTAAAATTTCCATTCTTTTTTCCTGCAGAAGCTCATGGGAGTTAAAATCCAAAATAACTGGACCAAACTATATTGCCTACCCCTTCATTAACACAGTACAGATTATGCATTTGAAATGCTTTTGCATTTTATTTGTGAATGTTTCTAGTATGAGTGGAAATGGAATTCTTATTTATTGATTGAACCACATCTCTCCTCAGAAACCTTTAAAACATAAAGCAAGCTGTTCATTTAAACTGTTTAAAATATGGCTTTATATAAAATGAGATATAGCACCAAAGGATACAGTCCACTAGGTTTGTCTGGTCTGTCAGCTCCTCGGGTAGAAGGAACAGGAGAAAAACAACGCAGGAGGCAGTCTTGCTTAACCTATATTAAGCATTCAGGGAATACACAGTTCCATATAAATTCAAATGTGCTCCTCTTTGTAAAGTTTGGTTTCAAACTCCAAGTTTTCAGAACGTATACATAGGAAAGTTTGAGACCATAGAAAAAGGCTTCTAGAATAGTGTTCAATTTACCCTAGACATATTCAATGATATATTAAATACATTATGATTCAGTTACTGAATAATATGCATTTCTAAGAGACCTTATTGGAAATATGCATTTCTTTTACTGACCAGTTTGATTGATGCTGGATTTTCCAAAACAGAATGGGCTGTCAGAGGCAGCATAATGAACTGTGCAGTAGGGGTTGCAGAATTACTTTCTTGTCTATCCTAGAAATAGAAGAAAGATAAAAGTAAGGAAACTGCTTGTTTTCTACACTGTAGTCAATTTTAAAATTCTGAGGACACTTTGTAGCAAAACAGCATAGAACAGTGATGGCGAACCTTTTAGAGACTGTGTGCCCAAACTGCAACCCAAAACCCACTTATGCATTGTCGAGTGCTGGGTGGGTGTGGCCCATTCTGTGGGCATGGCCCATTGGGTGGGCATGGCCAATTGAGTGGGCATGGCCCATTGGGTGGGCGTGGCTGCGTTGGTAACGACAGACTGGGTGGAACTAAAAAGTTCAATCAATCAATTCCAACTTTGCAAGATCTTTTTTTTCCCTGTGAGAAGTTGAAATTGACTAATTGAACCTTTTTTTTTTTCCACACGGCGTGGAGGCCTAAAGCAAAAGTTTTATAAAACCCAGCTGAACGCCTAGGACTGGGGCGACGGCATACGTGCCCACAGAGAGGGCTCTGAGTGCCGCCTCTGGCACTGTGCCATAGATTCGCCACCACTGGCATAGAACAAGTGGTTCATTAAGATCTCAAATGCAACCCTTTCGATTTCTGAGCACTAATTAGTCAACAATCCTATGTACTGTATGGCATCATTGAAAATGTACTACTGGCATCATTTAGGCATTTATTTGCCGCTAAATATGACCTGGATTAGATTTAAGAGGAAGCATTTTACTTACTCTTCTAGTCACCACGGTTACCACAGAAAGGCCATGCGAAGACTGTGGCTGTGCCACAGTCATGCTCCCATTTGGTGCTTCTGAGGTGTTAACCAAAGTTTCTTCAATAACCACACTGGTTGCTTGACAGGGATACCCATCACCTGCTTCTAAAGGGGCCTCCTCATCCAGGAAGATATCGCCAGCCACTTTAGGTGCAGTAGGCCTGACATAATGAGACAAGATCTCTGATGCTACAACTTCTTCTATTGTATCTGCTTGAACAAATGAGGTGGGATCTTCCGATACTCCTTCAATGGCAATGCACTGCTCAGAAATGCCAATTTGGCTGGAGTCCACTGAGAGTATGTTCTGCACAGTACTATGGGAAACACTTGTGACATTAGTAGCAGCTGTTTGTCCTTCCAATGCTGTTTGGCCCTCGGTCACGTGAAGTTCAACGTGTGGCTTATTCCTTTCGTCCTGCAGACTTCCTTTAGGAATAATTATGTAATCAGAACGAGGAAGGATTTTACGAAAACCTGGGATATCTGGAACTACAGCAGTCAGGGAAGACAACTTTGAGTTCTATGAAAAAAGACAGAATATGGAGTCATCAGCGTGGCAGTATTTCAGTGGTTTCCTTGCCAGTTTTCTAAGGCAAAAAACTCCCTATTCTAAGCAAATTTTTCATCTCACCCTCTCACCTTCTCTAATTTTAACTACATTTATCTGACCTTCTGTGAGGAAGACCCCTCATTTTATTGTGATTGCCACCTTTTATCGTTTTAAAAAAAATATTGTAATTTCTTTGTTGTGAGCTGCCCAGTGATATCAAGAGTCAGGCGGCATATATATTTCAATAAAAATTACATTTACTGTTATTGACACTTTAAGCTATGAAGCTGATGGAATTCCTGAGATAGATTAGTCATCTCATACATAGTATTCTTCCAGCATTTGTTTTGCTATCTGGTGAAACTTCCTATAGAGAAGTTTTTGCCAAAATCAATTTTCAATAACTATTGAATTCAAAATAAAAAATATTGTTATGAGTTTACTGTTTGCTATTAATAAGCTGTTTGACACTGTAATCAATACTGAGGAATACTAGTGTCCAATATTGCAGGTATTTAGATTTCTATGAACTTGGTATTTTCCATATAGAAATATCTCCTAGGACTACAAATCTATAATAGAAATTCATGGAAATGTAATTATCCTTCTGAGTATGTCTAAGAATAGCATTCTATTTGTTTTTGAACTTTCAATACATGTAGTATATACAATATGCATGTACACAGAGACATGCACACAAAAAACCAGCAGACTTTCAAGTATAATTATAAACAAATTAATTACCGGGTCTAGACCTTCTTTTTCTAACTTAGCCTTCTCCAAATAATAACTTTTCTCAGCTACACTAAGTAGCCTCCAACTCTCACTGATCTTCTTGTTAATTGCAGACTGAGGAAGGTGTGGGAGCTCCTGTTGAACTTTCAGGTATATATCATAATAATACAGAAGATATGCAGATCTGAAAAACAAGCAAAATACTTCTCTAGTTTCCTCTCAAATTATAACGCAAGCAAATTTGTATCCATCTATTCCTGGTCTGCATTTTCACATGAATTTTCAATAAACAATGATAACAACTTTTTAACAGAATTATACAAAGACTAGGACTACAAGCTTTGTTCAATGAACATCCCAAACCTATTTGTGCAAGCAAATTCTAAAGAACCATATTTCCTTGCAAGACCTATTGATCTGAGAAAGTCTTATTTTTAGCTTGTTGGTACATCTTCTTTTCCACTCCAAAGAATCACAATATGGCATGAAATAAATTGAAATTGACACAAGTAAATGGCATGTATCATTGTTGAGTCCATAGTCTGTGGAACAGACATTTTGCTTTTAATATGTTCTTGTAAACAATCAAACAAATGACAATAGCTTTTTTGTTATCTAGAATGAAAAGCATGCAAGGGGAATTCTTTTCAGGATACTATTGAAAGCAATAAGAATGAGAAACTTTTAAGCAGAATTTCTTGAAAAAGAATGGTGACTTTAGAAACACCCACTTCATCCAAATTCTTCTCTCCTAGTTCTTGATGAGTTCTTGAACACAAACACAAATTGTTCCTCCAATTACATGAAAAAAGTTTCTAGAGCATTCTTAGGCATTTCTCATTCTAAAGAAAATGGTCAGCTGGCCTAAATTATTTTATTATGATTCACTATGTGTTTAATCCTCCCTTTGTTAATAAGCAATTACTTTGAAATAGCAATTTTTAGAGCACCTTTAGACAATTGCATGCAAGCCAGGTCCATAGAGACTGTGCTTTTGTAATATAACAGTCCGAAACAAAGCAGTCCATTATTTTGCTATAGAGCCAACCCTGTCATTTGACAAAGTGTAGTGGCTGCTTCAGACAGTTGATCTGGCGAATTATAAAAACAGAAGAGTTTTAGATATTTAATGTACTATTACTGCAGTTTTACTAAAGAGGCAATAGGATTTATTTCTCATAATGTATACCCTGACCTGTTTCTAGTCAAGTAACAAACAGGTGCTATTCAATTAATGTGTCTGTCGTTACTGGATGGTTTCCAGATACTTTGCAGTAGTTTTTCCTACTCTTGAAAATGGCCATGCTTTGTGAACTGGTTTGAATGGAAACTCTGTCAGAACCCCATCTACATCATCCTGAGAACTGTCATCCTGCTGGAAAGCAGGATAGAAAGCTATACAAATTTAGAGTGCAAGATGGAAAAAAAAAACTTTATAAAAATATTAAGCTATATTGTTTACTTCACCCTAGCTCTTTTTAAGATTAGATCAGGCATTTCACAAAAAATACAGAAATATCTACAGCAGCGGTTCTCAACCTTTTTATACGGCGGCCCCCGGTCACACGGATGCGCCGTGCATACGTGGGAGCGCCCATGCGTGCCCCATGCGCGGCAGCGCCCCATGGGCAGTGCGCATGTGCGACGGCGCCCCGTGCACATCGCACATGCGTGGCGCGCCCCCATGCACAGCGTGCATGTGTGGCAGCGCCATGCACAGCGCGCATGTGCGGCAGCGCCCCCATGCACAGCGCGCATGTGCGGCAGCGCCCCCATGCACAGCGCGCATGCGCGGCTGCGCCCCCTGAGGGGGAAAAATGGCGGATCGCATTGTTTGGCGACCCCCGTAAAATGGTCGTTCGACCCCAAATGGGGTCGCGACCCATAGGTTGAGAACCGCTGATCTACAGTATATAAAGTCATAGACAGTCAATTAGGTGTAGTAGTTAAAGGTACTGAGAAACCATGACTTCTAATTCTGTCTTAAGCATGAAGTTAGCTGCGTACATTTAGGCCAGTCACTCACTCTCAGCCATAAGAGAAAGGCAATGACAAAACAATTCCAAAAAATGTTGCCAAGGAATCTGCAAGGATTTGTCCATGTTGTTGGTGGACAAGATAGGCAGTATATAAATCCAATAAATAAATAAAAATAAACAAAGGTTCAAACATATATACATATCTTCATAAGAACAAAGATACATAAATTATACATATATATTTTTATAAGAATTTCTTTCAAAAAGTTACTTAAGCAAAAACTATAATCACAATTTTGAAGTGGAATGCTAAAGCCTCAAGTATTTAAATGCAACACTAAAGCTATTAAGTAATTGAAAGCATGACCAAATTACTAATTTTAAAAAAAATGAAACTCGTCAAAGAAACTCATTATTGCCAAGTAAGAGTATAAGACTACTCACTTCTCAGTTATGGAGCTATACCTCAACATTTTAACATTTTGAACAGAGTATCATTTATGAAATTTATCTGCCGCCCAAATTATTTCCAACAACTCTGGGCGTATCTAACAAATTGATCATAATTTCACAACACTATCTATTAATTCTGTAATGTCATTAGCTACAGAGCAGGTTGATTTTTGCCAAGTACGCATATGTGTGAAAATATCCATTTCTTTATTATCGCAGATTTTAAAATATTTAAGACAAAATAAGAAATGGCAATTCCTAAAAACTGATTCAACTGATTACTCAGAAAAATCACTCACCTGGGCTTTTTAGTTTTTTCCCCTTGATCTCCAGGACTTCTATATTTCTTCTTCTTTTTAGATGGCACTGGGGATGAATAAGTGTATGTGCTTTCTATCTCTTCCATGACTACAGTTACTTCACCGCCATCATATGGAGCATCCATTGCTAGACAGAAACTCTAGGATATTATATTCTCCAAATCATTATATGTCATAAATCCCAAACAATGAATCTTTTACCTTTGGCAGAAAGATCCAGTACATTTTAATACTGCTAGAATTTGAAGCACTGATTTCAAAAGCAGTACAGAACTATAATATGTAATTATGTATAAAATATAGTATTTTTCTGCAATTTTCTAGCTTAGAAGTCACTAAATGTATGAAATATGTTTCTTGCAGCTGAATTTCAAAACAAACTTTAAAATCATAGTATGATTTTTAGCATACATACTTCTAAAGACTTTTCATTAATATTCCTCTATTCTAGTTTCTTTTTATTCTATTCCTTTAGGATCACAATGGCTGCTTTGTCCCAAAGGTGTGTTTTTTTTTTCCTCAAAAGGCAACTGGACTTTGTTTTTCCAGTTGCTTTTTGAAAAAAAAGCATCTTTGGGACAACCTGGGTGAGTGAGAATCTCCATATAGGCAGTGGCTGTTTTGAAAAAAATAAGTGAAGGACAACGAAAAAGAAAACAGTAAACGCCCTGAAACACAAATTATGGAGATGGTTCAAAGATAAAAGGATACTCAAGCTGTCATAAGAAGCAAGTCTAGAATTTAGGCATCATGGAATAAAGGGATTGCGTTGCTATTTGGATCGATAACTTGGGACAGGAGAATTTACGTCCTGGAAACACATTAGCTTTTAAACGTGCCTGAAGCCTTTTGTGCTGCGTTTTTTCCGCCGCAATATACCTCTCTCCGTGACATCTTCGCCTTCTCCCCACAGCAGAATTTCGGAAGTGCTACCAACCTACTTGCTCTCCCTTTTCTATAAGCGCAACTAAGAAACCAGAGGAAAAGGACTTTTATGGATGACACGTCCCGGGACTTACTTGAAAGCGCGGCAAGAGCAGGTCATACTCTGGAAGAAAAGGCCGCCTCTGCCCGAGCATGCCGAGGAACCAGGCCAGGCGACTCCACGCCTCGCAAAGAAGCTGTAACAGCCGGCGAGGAGAAACAGCTGAAGACTTACACCTTGCCGGGAATGGTCAGAATGATTGTTAAACAAGGCACTGTACCGGAAGCTTTACCTCGACAACTCCTTCCTGTGCTATAGGTCATCCGGTCTATAAACGTTCGATGGATGGAATCTCTAGTCTAGACTGAGAGAGAGGGATCGCGTAGCAAGGCATAGAGTTTCGATGGTCGATGGAGAGGCAATAAAAGCTTATCTAGGAAGAAAATATGATAGAGTTCTATTGCATCTTCAGGGAGGAGGTGTGTTATTCCGCTGCCGAAAGAATTTTGTGGCATCCTTTTAAAAAAAAAAATCGAATAAGTGTATTTTGGCATATGGTCATGCTAATATCATTTGGGGGAGGAGGGGCAGAAAAAAGACGTCATAGGGAAATAGTAGGAAATGCAGACGGTGGCATTGAAGCCATTTACGGAGCTATTGTTTGGAGACCCAGATGTTTCTGCATAATGGAGCTGATAAGCTTCCTTTTGGGGTGAGGAGGGCGTTGGAGTGTTATGCAGCCCTACGTAGGAGAAAGATAAATGCTTTTAGATTGCAATAAGATCCTGGTTTTGAATACCTGCTTTTACGTGGACGATTGTTGTATTTTTACAGAAGCAAGAGAAATAATTACTCCAAGATTAGTTACACAACAGATTAAACTACAAACTAACCAATTACCTTTGAGTTTAGGTGTGAACCAAGCCACTGTGGTTAGTTTATTATTACTATTACATTTCCTTATTCATTCATTTAGTGACTGTTCAAAGTTACAACTGCACTTTAAAAAATGATTTATGACAGGTCTTTGCACGACTGTTGCAACATCCCCAGGTTCATGTGATCATAATTCAGATGCTTGACAACCATCGTGTATTTATAACATTTGCTGTATCCTTTGGTCACATGACTGCCATTTGCAACCTTCCCAGCCAGCTTCTGACAAACAAGCTCAATGGGGGAGCTGGCAAGAGATTGCAAATCATATTCATGTGATGTCTTGCTTAACAACCACAACCCGTTGTAAGTTGAACTGATCATGCAATATTGTGCTTAGTGACAGAGTTGCTGGTCCCAATTAAAGTCATTAAGCAAGGACAACCTTTATATTTTTATACTATTTTTAATATTTAATCAACTCAAGATGGCAAACATACTTAATATGCGCATCTTCTATTTTCCCCACAACAGTCCTGTGAAATGACTTGAGCTGAGAAATAAAAACTGGCTGAAGGACACCAACCAGCTTTCATGCCTAAGGGAGGCCCAGAACTCTTGGTGATTACCTTCCAGTAATATTTATTCATTTATTTATCTATTTATTTATGAGACTTATATACTGCTTTAAGTGCAAGCACTCTCTAAGCGGTGTACACCAGTAAGCAATGTATATATATATTTACATTGCCCCCAACAATCTGGGTCCTCATTTTACCTACCCCGGAAGGATGGAAGGCTGAGTCAACCTTGAGCTGGTGAGATTTGAACCGCTGACCTGCTGAACACAGTCAGCTAAAGTGGCCTGCAGTACTGCACTCTAACAGTACTGACATTATTGGACGAAAAGGGACTGAATATTATTTTTCTTTGCTGGAATCTTAATGGCAAAGGTTAGGATCAAGAACTCTGTAGGAAACAAGTTTGTATCTTCCCTCCCCCTGCCAAAGACCATTTTTTTAAGGTTTTTAGAAAATTTTATGTTACAGATAGGAGTGATTTTCCTTTCCATGCATTTCCAAATTCTCTCTCTAAAAAAAAAAGACTTAAGTCTTTAATTCTCAAAACCCAGCAAAATCTCCCAAAAATAGGTTGAGATCTAGCCAAGACATTTCAGGTGTTGTGTGTCTGCAAAAGTTTTTTTTTTTTTTTAGTTTTTTACGTTGCTGAATGTAATTGACAGCCTTTAATTGACCCATTTTCTAATTTTCTACATCTTATGAACCAGATAATATTAAAGCTAAGTTTGCATCACATACTTTGCTAAAATGTGGCTGTATCATTTATGGTTTTACATATCATGCTGATCTAGCCAAGAAGACAATAAGTCTCTACCTTGTCATTTATTTTACCTCTTTTATACTGGAGGTATCACAGCATAGGATGCTGATGACTGAAAATATAGTTTTTCCTCTACTCACCTGCTCATTTCCTAAGAGTCGTGCAGGTGAGAATTAGTGTTAATTGGCTGAATTAGTCCTCCAAGCAAAAGTACAGTATGAAGGAATCTCTTCAAGAAATAACTAATCCTTTATATCTTCTAGATGAGGTCTATTCTTCCTGCTGCATTGCTCAAGAGGAAGGGTCACGTATGTAGAAGGGTAAGCAATGTTTTGCATTGATGAAACCCATTCACTTCCACTCATGCTGTATTTTGTTCTTTTTCAATGCAAATCACCACAATGAAAAAAAAATCAGGTGGTGGTTAGAAGAAGCAATGATTACTTATCTGCTCCTTCCTTGGTCAGGAAAAAGACAAATGTCTATCTGGAAAAAGCAGGAGTTTCTGTAATAATCAACCATTAGAACTTTTTTCCATTCAGCTACCTTCTGTCCCTCAAAACACTTGCACATCACTCTGCAAGTATCCTTACTGCTGTTGTCATAATGCCTACTCTTCTACAATATCAAAGGGTTACAGCCTTTATTTTCCTAATGAGTAAAAAGCCGGTCACAAGGAGAGAGAGCTGCAGACCTTTTCCCATCTCCAGTTTACAAAGGAAATTATGGTATTCTGGTGACCTACCAACTTACAAATCAGGAGACTCCACCAGTGTGAAGCCATTCAATCTGTTCCAAAGGATATCATCTATGTTACAAACTGCATTCACAGCATTTCTTTTTATGCCACTGTTGACCTGATACACAACTGGCTGCACAAGGACAATTATGGGTAGTATCAGATCAGCACAAAGTTCACATTCACCCTTGATAGAATGCTTTTCAGTTTTTAATACTAAACCAACAGCATTTCAACTTTAGTACCTGGAATCTTTAAATTTGTGCTCTTAGGATTGTTATGTCTCCTAACTGAGATGGTATCATATCTAAGAAGAAGGAGGACAATATCTATTTTTTTTTATTTTGTAAAGTTTAATTTCTAGCATGAATCCATTAATTTATGGAATTGTCCAAAAAAAAGAAGAAAAAGAAGAAGCCAGAGCATCAGTATGTGTTACCATGTATCTGCTGGCTTCATTATATGGCAGTGAAAGTTGTGTAGGCAGTGGAATCTGTAAAGGAATATGTGTACAATAGTAGAACAAGAAGAGATAGGATCAAAAATGAATGGGGAATGAAAGGATGTGTATTTAGTAGATGAATATCAAAGTACCAAATAAATAGATTAAGTAGATTAAGTAAGGTGGTTTAGTCATATGCATCACATTCAGATAAAATGTCATTTATAAATATGCTTTAAAATAGTTATTTGGAAAGCATGTTAATTTAAATCACTTTCTTTGTGCTTCCCCACTCAAAAAAGCTTACTTGTTAGTTTTAAATAGGTAACTAAATTATATTTTATTTTGCATTCTAAATCAGAAAAAAATTAAGAATATCTATTTAGACTGAACAGAATAATCTGTATGTATTTTCCAGGGTAGGACCTTTCTCTAGGTACCAGCTTATTCTTTCTTTTCTTTTTTCCCACCCTTGCCTTTTCCTTCCAGGCAGTGCCAGGCTGCAGAATAAAAAAAAAGGTAATTCTGTAGCTGAAACTTCAAGGATTCTATGATTCTGATGTCTGCATGGTTTAGGATCATACAATTTAAGATAATTTAGTTGCCTATTTAAAACATTTTTTGAAAGAAACTCTATTTGTATTAATCGACTCTCTGAAATTAGTTTTCTGCCAGAATTCTGCCCTAGATGAGGCAATTGTTGGATTTGTTGTCTAGTTGAAATAAACAATCACAAGCCAAAACTTCGAAGAGAAAATAATGGTAATTTATTTGTACTCGTTTGCAAAGGGGGTGCTCCTTGTGCATGCAAGCACACAGTGGACACGCCTTAAATCTTCAATATTCATTCTTTATATTCTCCATTGCTGTTACAAATTTACCTCCCACCTCTTTTTCATTGGCTTAGTAATCATACTGTAATCATGTTGTCACAATCTATCCAAAGCTTCTGAAGTGAATACATTATCTCTGCCCCTGTTATATCCCCCACTTCCCTAATTCTATCGCCCCCAGCCCTTATTTACGAATTACCTTTTATGGTTAGTTCCTAGGGGTTGTCTCTAAAGTTGCTATCATATCAGTTAAGTTCTGCTTAGGACTTTTTTTCAGGTTTTCAGCATAGCAGAGAGCTTCCTAGATAAAATTCTCAAGCTTCAAGCTAGACTCATGAGATTAAAATATATACAATGTATTTGCTTCACGGGCTAGCTAGCATGTCTTTTCACAGTTCTGTAAAAACAAGCTCTTTTTCTCACAAATCCGTCTTTTTTCTTTTCACAATCAATATTGATTTTTACACTCATATTTCTCAAATTGTCTCAACATTCTTCCAACCTCTTCACTCTCATCTTTCATTTTCCATCCAACCAAGCAATCTTTACATCACATCATCATCATTGGTCCAAGTTGCATGCAACAACAAACCATCATTCCAATTATCAATATTAAAATTCCCAACATTATTGTTTTACCCATCCGGCCAAAGTAGGGATACAGTCACTGAGTCCTTTCAAGGGATTCCATCCCTCCCTCCCTATAGCCCTAGTCATTTCTTATAATTTATTTACTTGTTTATGATGTTTTTTCGATTAGTTCAGAATAATCAGGTACTTCTTCACTAGCATTATGTATCCAAGTGCAACAACTATAACCAATTCGCTCTGCACCCAGCCCACTCACAGCAGCTGCTAAACTCTTGTTGCGTTAACAGTGTAGTTCTCACTATTTTTAATTCTTCACTTAATAATATTATATCACTTTGAGTTATGTTTATTATTTCATCCATAATATTGGTAATTATTTATTCTTTTCATCATTTCCCATCCCCATCCTGTAGGGGCTAAAGTCCACCATCTATCCTCAGCTTCAAAGACATTTTCTTTTTTTCCTTCTATTTAATAAATACCTGGGATGTTCTGGTGTGAATATATGTGTCTCATCCTGCCCCTCCATTACTGGCACCAACTTGACAAAGTAACAGTCCAATTCAGATAAGCCTCATACAAAGATTTATTCTTGGATGATTGAAACAAACTTCTGGTGACACTTTGAACATTAATCTTATTAAAGGTGTCTGGAGTCATGGTGACATTGACTACAGTATTTCCACACCAGCCATCTCCAGTGGTTAAATTTTCTCTGATGCACCAATGAGGGACATATAAACTTCCCATTATCTCTTGTATTTGTATTCGTTCCAACTACCTCTCTCACACACAACAAAGTTTCCGTAATGGATACTTGAAGTATTCATTAAAATTTGATATTAATAGGAACCACTATCACTGGAATCTTCGTTGTCTTCTCATTCAAATGAGAACACACCCAACAGCTGGAATGTCCTGATTTCCTAGCATAAAAGACATTTTAAAATTAGCCAAGCATTAATTGGTTTGGTATCCATAGCTTCCATATCCACATCATAAAATGATTCATTATTTTCTATAATGTCAGTAGCAGGTAGTTCGGCAGAAGGAGCAGGAGTGGCTTGCAAAGCACTTTTTAATTTATTGCCATCTCTGCCTTTCATCCGAATGCAGACCTTAACCTGCTGACTCAATTTATTGCTGTAATAATAATCACTTCATCCCACGGACATCATCTAGTGGCAGTATATATTAATATATTCTGAGGAGGCCACTCTTTTCTCAGTTTATTAACTAATTGTTGACTGATAACTCTAGAAATTAGTACTCTACCTTTAACTTCTGAGCTTCTGAATACATTGTATTCCAGAACTCACTGGAAGTTTCAGGACTGGATTGAAAAGTAAGCCACACAATAACAATAGCAATATCCCCATCTTTCTCTAAGCAAGGAATATTACAACAACCAACACTTCAGGAATTGATGTTTCTTCTGACTTCTTTCTTCCAGACACACAAGGTATTTCTTTCCTGAAACAGTAGAGAATTAGAATTCCAAGTGCAGTTAACAAAGCTATGAGATTAGGAAGACAAAGACCTCTAAAATCTACATACCCCACCCAAACTCTAAAAGACATGACCTTTGGGGACATAATAGGATTAACCCACCAATACCAGAAAGGCACACTCAGACTCAGATCAAATTTCATGCCACAGGAGTAACTCCAAACAAAAGCTCAAGAAGGTATAAAAACCCACTACTCCCTACTATATGTGGTCAGCTTTCCCAGAGCCATCTTTCTGTCTGGCTCTCCTCGTCAATAAACTACAACTTTCCTCCATTTTGATTATTCTCAGCTTGGACTGAACCCTGATGAAGATTTGTCTTTCAACAGTATTATCAGCAGTTCTCAGACAAAAATATGCTTTATAATAAGTAGAATAATTTATTCTTAAGGGCTTAATTAAAGCATTGTTCCACTCTTCTTTTTCATTCAAATAAAAGGATACATTCATATCGCTTCTTTTCTACAAGAAATACCTCTTCTTTTATTTTTGCAAGAATAGTCATACTCCAAATAAGAAAAATTATGTCAGATTATAGAAAGGATCCTGCATGAATTTTTAAAAATATTTTTAACCAATGATTCACAGAGCAACTAATCAGTGGAGAAGTATAAAATCCAAGATCTTTTCCAACTGGTTGCAAGAAATAACCAGTATCTTGCGTAATTTTTTTCCCATAGAGCAAATCTTATAATAAAAATGTACTATTTGTACTATTTCCTAAATTTCTAATATTTTTTAAACTGTTTGGCTTGTTGAAATTCATTAACATCAATGCATTCTTTATTCACATAAAAGTAAATACTGGACAATCTAGTTCCATACTGTCAAAAGTTCAGTTTATCTTTAAAAACTGAATTGTAGCAATTTTCACATGGCTGTAATGATTCTTTTACTTAGGATCTTTTTGTTTGCTTGTTTATTTTATTTGTTTCTTACATCTTTGTTTTGTTTTACTTGAACTAATACATTTTGTTTTTCATTTAGATTGCTGTAAAAATTATTAAAATTGGACTGCAAATGGAATACAGGATCATTTGGAGACCCTCCCCCATAATAATAAGAGTCATTGAAAATTAAAATGAATATAATAAAAGGTTTCTATATGAAGACCAGTCCTTCAAGGGCTTTGCCCTACCTCTATTACAATACTGCATTGTTCCACTCATACTGGATTGTTCCAATCGTACTGTTAGCTTCTTTAAACTACTTGTGAGTCACAGCATGTTAATATGGTTAAGATTAAAATAGACAATAAAAAGCAGAACAATTTTATGGAAATGAACATGGGGACAGGACTATCAAAGCATTTCCAGCAGATTGAAAGAATTTAAGCATAACAGTAATAAAATGATTTCATATTCTCCAGGAGAAAATCTATGTGGTCCCTAAGAGTCCACACCAACTTGATGACATATAATCAGTTAGTAATATATTGAAGAGTAGAATGGGGGGGGAGACCCCATGCTATAAAAAATTGCATTCAAGAAAATAAAATGAAAACAAAGGCATAACCAATGTAAAAGTGTTGAAAAATAATAAAGCATCGGGTAGAGACAATGTAATTGGAATGATCCTAAAATTTGAATGTTTATATTCATATACCGTAAGAAGGCACTTTATTCCATAATTTAACCTGAGTTCAAATTCCAACTCTTTTGCAGAGAAAAATGTCTCCAACTCTCCACAAGGATTTGAATGTGGTATGAATGGGTTCCTTAAGAGGTTAATGTGGTATAATAAGAAATAGGATCAAGACTTTTTTTTAAAGTGTTGAATGAATGAAAGTGTTAAAACACAACAGTGAGTTTTGTTTCTGCTCATGTTAAAAATTAGCAGCATGATTGTGAAGTAAATGAGGCAGCCGCAGAGGATGGAGAAATCACTGCTGTTTGAAAAGCTCATTTGGTAGCCATATTCTGAGGTAGCAAATGTTGAAGTATTTATCTTCTCTTTCCATTTAGATAAAAAAGTGACAGGATGGATGACCTTCCTAGACAGCTCGCATCTTTATTCCTAACTTTTCTTCTGCCAGCAACACTGGACATTAAAGTTGCCTTTCCTTATCACTTTATTCAGCTGGAAATTGATAAAAATAAGTCTTAAAAGGTTTATAGGCACTCTGCTAAGTCAGCTAAAGGCTTCCAAAGCACAATAGTCTAGCAAGACTGTAATATAACAGACCGATTTCTCTTCAGATTAGCTTGGAGGCATCTAGGGAATGGAACAATTAATTTTTTTAATATGTGTACAATCCTCTTAAGGTAAAGGCTAATTTATTACAGTAGTCGGAATGGTATCTGTCATTCCTGAAAGTCTCTTAAAATGAGTTATATTTCATTGCAGCCGCATAAATGACATCACTGGCATGGAAAGTCATCATAGAGCTATCATTTTTGTAACATTATCATTAGGCCAGGCGTGTCAAACTCACGACGTCACACGACATCAGGCGACATATCACGACTTTTTCTCCATTGCCAGCAATGGGGTGGGCATGGTTTCGGTGTGACGCATCCGGCCCGCAGGCTGACAGTTTGACATGCCTGCATTAGGCAAATGGCACAAATTACATCATTTTTATAATATCATTATGGCAGCAACACACAAATTCCAACCACATCATCTGTTATTTTATTATTTTATTTTATTTTTTATTATTTTATTTTATTATTGTATTTTGTTTTATTATTTTATTTATTTTATTTTATTATTTTATTTTATGTAGCTGTCCAGATCAAACAGTTGCAAGTCTGGCTGGTGTGTAATCTGATCTGATAGTTCATTTGCCCACCTATCAGATGCCGCAGAAGAGTTATGTTTCTGGTTCCATCTGTTGAAGGGCTATATCCGACAGGATTTAAAGACAGAATTTTTCTGCTATGGTGCTTGCCTTATGAAATATCATCTCTCTCTACCCTCCCCCTGCTTTTCCCCGTCTGAGGTGAGGTTGGCTTCATCCTAGTTAGCATCCCATAACTCGCTCCCTTGGTTATGTCATCAGAGCTAGGGGGGGGGTCCCATAGGAATAGTGAGTTGCTGAGTAGCTTTACTGTAATTACTATCCGTTGCTTTCTCCTTGCCTTTCAATGTTTTTAAAACTATTTTTAATTCTTATTGCATGAAATCAGAGCCACATTTTGTGAGATGGGCAGCTATACAAACATGATGAGTACAACAATAAGTAAAATAATCAATAAACAGGATGAAAACAACACAGTTGAAAACAACAAGAAAAATGTCTAGGTATTTAGAAGACAAGCTTCTATTGCAGCCCTCCAGGTGGGAATGGCAATCAACTTGGCCCCAGTACCCAAGGAGGAAAAAATGTTTTAGCGCCTTTGTGAGGATTCAGACTAGACTAGGCTGCTAGTCTTGTAGATCTCAAAGGGAGATTATTCATAAGGACAGGAATGGATGTTAAATAAAAGTGGGGAGAAGGCAGAGCCCCAAGACAAAAGGAGCAGAACCAGTGGTGGGATTCAGCCAGTTCGCACCACTTTAGCAGAACCGGTAGCTAATTTTTTGTTGCCCAGGCCCAGAATGGACTTCCGGAAGCAGCATCCACACAGAAAATTGGTTGTTCACATAGTTGAATCCCACCACTGAGCAGAACCCCCATAACACTGAGTTTCCCATTCTCAAACTCCTGAGATGGTCCAGAAGAATATCATGGTTGATGGTACTAAGGGCTGTTCAGAGGGCAGAATGGATGCACTGCCCCAGAGATCATCAGCAGGTACAGCCAATGTTCTTTCAGCATTGTGCCATGGTCTGAAATCAGTCTGGAAGGGATTCAGAGAATGTGGAATCCAGAAAATTGAGGATTCATTATACACCTGACATTCATAGACATTTTCTTGAAACGTCTATGACAAAGAGTAAACAAAAGCCTTAATTCCATAGGTTTTCCAAGTGCCTTTTTCCTGTGCAAGCCAGCTGCCCGTTCCTTTTGTCTTGTAGGTGGCAAATAGGCCAATTAATCGCTTGCTTCCACCACAGGATATTCTGATCCCCATTAAAGCCATTCACCCAAATTTCAGCTGCTTTTTAACTTTTTAGGAGGCAAATTGCACCCATAGCGTGACAACTCAACTCACCAAACTTTTAAGTATTAGCATTTATAGAGCTGGAGTATTATAGTACAATATTAGATTACAGAATTGCATTATGTCTCAAAAATGTTTCTTGAGTACATGAAGAGATGCATTGGGGAAATACTAAGTGTCTTTCAAGCTTTTGGTTTCATCTGAAATGCTACCATCAGCTTCCTACTTTTCAGCACTCCACTTTTTAAGAGGATTTATGAAATCATGAGTGAATCATAAAAATTTCATTGTAAACATCCCATCTAACATAATGTCACTTCAGCTAATTTTTATAAGATGTTGCAAAAAAGATAAGTTAAACTTATGAGACTTGTAAAACTAATGCTACAACTGAAAGATATTAATCCCATACTTTTCAGAAAATTCAGGAATATACAAAATTTAGTATAGTTTTATTATTGCATGTGCTACTTCTGTGTTCCATCTAGAAGAACGGTTTTCCTGAACATTTTTGCCAGTATCCTGAGACCCAGAATTAACATTAGACAATTACTTTCTAATTGTCTAATGCCCAGACATTACTTTCTCATTTTTTTCTGCCCAATAATTGGACAGAATGAAAATAATTAGGGAAGTCTACATCAGCTTGCTAGTCAAATAGTCTGGGCCAATTTTCCTTAGCAAGGAAAACCTTGCATGACAGAATCTTGGAATTCAAGTTATCTTGATGATCATCTAATCCAATCTCATGCCCAATGTAAAGTCCATTAGTAGTCCATTCATTCTCAACTGGTAGCCATCCAGGCAGAATCTGAAGTAAATAAATAAATCCACACAACAACAAAGATCATTTTAAAATATGTATATTTTAATATCATTTTTTTATAATCTACACATTTGCAAAGCTAAGAACTGCCTTAAAATTCCTAACCTTCCCTTTTTTATTTTCTCCCATAGTCTCCCAAACTCATTTATTTATGTCCTCTAATCAGCCATCTAACTTCTGTTTCACCTTCTCCTCCCTACCATCTTTTGCTGCCCTCATTATCCCATTTTATCCTATGGCAACAGGCAGCAACCAGGGAGATAGATCGAAAGACCATGAACCAATAACCCTCCTCATAAAAACAGAGGCACAGCTGTCCGCCTTCCAGCAAACTAATCTGGACATGATTAATGTTACTCTTCATAAGGTCACCTATCTTCTGCCTCTAAATTTCATTTTCCATCATTACTGATTGCCAAGATATGTTTGTGCCATTATAAGCTGTCTTTATAACAAGACTGCTCCATTTTTCTTCCCCAGGCCCTCCGTTCAGAAGTCCACGAGTTAACATTTATGTTCACAGTGATTTCACTTACAAATGTCTTTAATTCAACAAAGTTGTTCTCTTAAAATTAGTGATGCAAGAAACGAAAGAGAAAAGTAAGACTACTAAATCATTTTGATAAGACTCAATGTTATTTTTTAAAAAATAATAGGCAGGTATCTTAGAATGTTAGAGCCATTTAATCTAAAAAGTGACACAGATATTGCAATTACTTTTATTCCTCTAGCAAAAACTTAATTTAAAAGTTCCATCAATAAACATGAAGCTGAGTTATGAAAATAAGCATAACTAGCATTCTTTACAAGATGTTCATATACTGTAAATGTTTCAGCTTAAACATGAACATCTAATAAGTGAGTCTTCATAGACAAAAATTGCAGGTGGTACTAAAAGCAAACAATATATGATAAACTATCAGTATAAACAAAACAATAAAGTTATGTTGGGTGTGTTAATCTATAGGAGGCTAAGACTTTGATATTGGAAATTTATGTCCCAAGTGAAGACAAAACAGCATTTTACAAAGGAGTTATGTATAATCTATTGGATTTTACATATGAAAATTGGTGTCTTCTGGGGGATTGTAATGGAATAGTTTTTCCATGAAAAGATAGAACTTCTTTTGAAAATATTAAAATAAGATGGTAAATTATCAATGTTTTTTTATTATTTAATGGATAGTTTGGAGCATATGATTCATGGAAACATAAACATGGCAATTCAAAAGAATATACTTATTTTTTCTGAAAGACAGATCTTTTTCAAGAATAGATACATGAGTTTCTAAGACTTATCTTAATAATATTAATGTTTATAAAGTGGATATACTACCAAACACATTTTTAGATCATAATTTTAACTTTTAAAAGGAAAAATAGAACCATTAGGTGGAGATTGAATGAGATGTTATTACAAAAAGAAATGGTGCTGGAGTGCTATAAAAATAAGTTAAAGGAATTTTTTAAGGACAATCTTATCAAAGATACAGAAGTAAGGATGATTTGGGATGCAAGTAGAGCTTTTGTAATAGGATATTTTATACTATGTAATAATGAATTTTCTCTACATATTCTGGAAGAGAGAAGTTCTCTGAAATCCAGCATGACTCCGAAAGCTGGGAAAATTAAACCTCTGGTCCCGGTGACCGACCCAAATTGGATCCTACAAAATAATTGTATTAAGACCTGGACTGAAATTAAAAATAAGTTAAAATGGAAGAAATTAAAATTGTCACTGTTGGGGAGAATTTCTATAATAAAAGTGAACGTTTTGCCAAGAATGATGCTTTATTTCAACACCAGATGTACCATTTACACTATGGCACACACACCCCTTATTTAAATTTATATGGCATGGGGGGGGGGAAACAAACACAAGTTAAATATAAAGTGTTGCAAGTTGCAAAGGAAAGAGAAGGACGGGGTAGCATGGAAGGGTGAGAAAGTATATGTCCCACAATCGCTATGGGTGGAGATTCTCCGGTGAAGCCACGATGTTAAGTTAGCTGGTCATTTTGGGTTTTTAAAAACCCTGTACCTGCTCAGACGACAGTTTTGGTGGCCAGGTATGAAAACAAATGTAGAGAAATATGTCCAGGAATGTTCCATGCGTGCGACTACAAAACCACGTGTAGGAAAACCATCGGGCTTGCTACAACAGGTGTCTGATCCTAATCGTCCGTGGGAAGAAATTGGCATGGACTTTATAGTCGATCTACCAGCCAGCCACGGGAACACAGTAATATGGACGGTGGTAGACCTGTTTTCAAAACAGGCACATTTTATACCCTGCAAAGGGTTACCATCAGTGAGGCAGCTAGCCAAGCTGTTTGTAACACATATTTATCGCCTACATGAAGTACCCCATCGCATCATATCAGATCGAGGAGTGCAATTCACCGCCCGATTCTGGAGAGATTTCATCACGTCTATTGGTTCATCTTGGGTTGAGTTCCTCATTCCACCCCAGCACAAATGGAGCAGCTGAACGTGCTAATGCAATGGTAGAATGGTATCTTGGATGTTATATCAATTATCAGCAGACAAATTGGGCTGATCTTCTACCATTCGCTGAGGTGGCATATAACAATACCACCCACAGCAGCACAGGGTTTACTCCTCAGGGAGATCCTGGGTCACAACAACCAAACAAGTGGATGCTCCAAATTAAAAGTGTATGGAAATCGGTAAAGAAGGCACTACAGAAAGCGGAACAGTCATCAAAAAGACAAGCTGACACGAAATGAAGTCAACAAAAGCCCTTCCAAGTCAGCGAGGAAGTGTACCTGTCCACTAAATACTTAAAGTTATGCAGGCCATGTAAGAAGCTAGGACCAAAATATATCGGGCCATTTAAAATAGAACGGGTTATCAATCCAGTAACGGTAAGATTACAGTTGCCCCGCAGCCTTGGTAAAGTGTACCCAGTCTTCCACAGTGGTCTACTAAAACCGGTAACGAAACCTTCATTCAGACAGATACAACAACACCCTGATCCAGTTGGGGGAGGTCATTACAAAATCAAGAAATTACTCGATTCACGGTATTGAAAGGGTCAGTTACAATACCTAGTACTTTGGAAGGGATACCCAATATCTGAGGCATCTTGGGTAAGGGAGGCAGACGTTGATGCCCCTCGACTAGTATGCAGATACCACTGCAAACATCCCCAAAAACCAGGGGGGAGAGAAGAGGTACCCGCATCCACAATACCACCCTAACTATATGTTTTGCCTACTTCCAGGAGGACACCTGGTAGGGGGGCCACCTGTCCAGCCCTCCCGGGCTCGACACACAAAGAAGGGGGGACAGCATGGTGATGGAGGAGGAGAACCAGCACAAGGTCCAAGCAGTTCACCATTCTGGGAAGAGAGCATGAGCCGCAGATCCTCCGGCAGCCGTTCTGGGCGCTGAAACAGAAAACGGGTGATTCCAGAAACCATTGGACGCCGCGCATGTGCAGATAAGCTGCCACGCCTGCACAGAAGAAGGCCGAACCGGTGAACAGCTGGTGAGCGGCATGCCGGTGACCAGCTGATGGGTGGTAGCCAAAGATGTAATGCCGTAGAAGGATGTCCCATAGAAGTCTCAGATGTGATTGAGGTTTTCTCTGATTGCTGCCGGGGCAGGGGTATGGCGGGGTTGTGGCTGTTCACTAATTAGGTGGAAGGTGGGGTAGTAATTGCAAGAAGGTATTTAAGCAGCACTGGGAGGCAGTTGCTCCTAGCGCAAACTTCGTAAAGCATAGGCCCTGATTGCTAAGGTCTGTGTAACGTCATCGCTTTACCTCAAGTAAACTGGACATGATTGGATTAAGGGGCTTTCTTGTCTTTTTTTCCTTCTCCTGCAAGAGTCCGGTAGGAAAGCTGACATCTGCACAATTTCATGATATTTGAATGGCTGAACATTTCTTCATTTATGAAGGCAATTCGGAAATAAACCTCCATTTGGTTATCAATGACAAACACTCACAGATACAGAACTTTTATTATACACATTAGAAAACTACAACATTACATTACTTTTTGACATAATCACCATTCAAATTGAGGCACTTGCCATAACATCTTACATGGTTTGAAATTCCTTAGTGATAGTCACTCGGCACCAAATCTGGGCTATGAGGGGGGGTGATCAAAAACATCCCAACGGAACTGCTTCAAAAGTTTTTGGGTGCATCTAGAGGTGTGCAGGCGAGCATTATCCTGAACCAACACCACACCGGAAGTGGTACCATAGAAAATCCCCCAGATGTGAAGATGCCAAAGGAGTACTGCTAGTGAAGTTCATGGAGCGTGGTTTGACCATCAATTCAGAAGTCTATTGTGAAACATTACAAAAACTATAGCCCAGATTTGGCATCGAGCAACTACTACTAAGAAATTTCAAACCTTATGACAAGTGCCTCAATTTGAATGGCGATTACGTTGAAAACTAATGTAATGTTGTAGTTTTCTAATGTATATAATAAAAGTTCTGTATCTGCGAGTGTTTGACATTGATAACCGAATGGAGGTTTATTTCTGAATTGCCCTCGTATATAAAATTAGTAGGCAAGGTTATTGAAAAGTTTGGAGTGTGACCCCCGATATGCAAACTCTTTCTGCATAGAATTTAGCATGAAGTTGTCCTTGAAGATAATTCAGATAATTTACTTAGTGTGGAATTTTATTACTAGATGTCTTGCTACTTTAGATAGGAAGCAACCTGTTATAAAATTTTGGAGGGTTTAAAATATTTAAGCTTTAATTTCCAGTGCATGATGTTTTTATTTTGTCAAGGACTGAATTATTTGTTCTTCTTGCAGTCCAGGTTATTTTTAATAGTTTTCTTCAGCAGCAGAATTCAAAGGCATCCATTTTTAATTTATTTGGCTTTTTGAATGGCCCTTTTCACAGACATATGTAATGACGGAGAACACCAGGGCCTTGACTATGTGTACTTTTGTTGTCAATGTTTCTGTACTTTTATATCTTGCCCCTACCTATCACAGTTTTTCTCCCAAGTATAACTCAGATCTTTAGTTCATGGTTTCAGTCACCATTCCTGTAAATTCATGAGCTTACAAAGTTGTATCAATGAGATGGGCAGCATAAAAAAATAATAAATAAATAAAAATAAGTGCCGTAAAACTAAATTTTAAAAAAGTCAGTGATCACTTCATCTTCTCTTTTGCTTTGCATTTGGTGGATGTTGGCCAAATTAAAGGTTACCATTTGTCAAAGCATCTATGGAGATTTTCAGTCATCCAGTTCATGGTTGTCCCAAAGGTCCTTTTCAAAAAGCAGCTGGACTTTCTTGTTGTTGTTTTTTCCTTAAAACTTCAGTTCTGAAGAAACTTCTTGAATGAGAAGTGAAACATTTTCAAGGAAAAAAAGAAAGACAGTCCAGCTGCTTTTTGAAATGCACCTTTGGACTCTTTAAAGTTCTTCAGGTTTGGAAATCATATATGGCCCTGGAGTTTTCGGTTACACCAAAGTAAATTCTCCTTCAAGTGAGCTTAATTTCTGTTGATTTGTTGAGACAAAGTCTTCTTGGTATCTGTAGAGAAGCGATTTGCCACTGTCTTCCCAGTTTAACTTACAAACCTAGAGGTCTCTCTTTCACACCACTTAGCTTCCAAGTTTAAACAAGCATGGCCTTCCTGTGAATTAAATGGTTGAGTGAAAAACTGATTCTTTCTCCCATCTGTAATCTGAAGATCTTTGGAACAAATCAAATGAACTGTTATCTGGAGATGAAAGGAGAAATGCTGTGTTTCAGTGAATAGGTCTGCTTGGAAGCTCAGTATATTTTGCTAAATTAATACTTTTTAAAATGCATTATGACTACATGCCTTACTGAATAAAATTGTAATATCCAAATGCAAGAGAGCTAATAAATGCTTTTTCATCATACCATGGACAGCATGCAACATCTATGCTTTTCTATTCATTACAGAGAAATATATTCTATTAAAACAGGTTTAACAACATTTTTTCTAATGTACGTAGAGCAACATGAGCATAAATATATTATGAGTATTGAAGGGTAAATGGTTTCCTCCTACAGATTTATGGTCTATTTCTATATATCATATATGTAATTGCTCTGAGAGTTAAAAATATGGTGCAAAGTAAATTAATGCAATGATGCACGTGCTAAAATAAAGCTGATCTATTTCTTTTGGGTTGATATGTAATGCAAGGATTATAACTGTAAGCCAACATATGCCTCTATGTTTTTCTATCAAGGAGATCATTTAAATGGGCAAATGAACATGGGTTATGTGATTTATAAAAGCATGATTATGAATCTGCAATATTATTTTCATCATAATTGGCGCTCTATATCAGAAAGCAATTTTTGTCTAAAAATGCAAACGTCAGAAAGTTTAATTGCAGACTTTCCATTTCTCCTATAACTTGGAACTCGACAGAGGTTAGTGGCCCCAGTCCAGCAAAAACTGGCTGAAGATTTTAGTTTTCAGCTGCTTTAATTCCCAAACTGTATACTGAATTGTCACCCATTGGCTGGTCTCAGGAATATTTTGAAGGCAACTGTTTGTAGATTGGAAGCTCTATCGGTCATTTATCATGTAACACATACAGTATTAAGATTTAGAAAGAGCTAAACTCTTTATCCTGTCCTTTGCCAAGAGTCTTTTCATTCTATTATCTCAAGGGAAAGATTAATATTCTGACAAGTATTGCAATATTGTATCTGGTGCCTAGAGATTCTTAAAATAAATACAGGATACACTGAAACTATAGTTCAAAATTCCTTTTCTCAGTTGAAGGCCAGTTTTCAAAAGTTTCTCTCTGTGATACCCAAATTTGGCAAAAATGCATTTTTTTCCTCCAAAAGAGGGCACCAACTCACGCCAATGTCATCTGTGTTGTTTGTCAATGAATCACAGCAAGATAATCCCATATAGATAAGATGCTGAAATAATCACATGTCTTGCCCAGTCAAAAATGTATTGCCTTGGCTTAAATTAGTAATAATAATAATAAAATGATATATGCCCAGTCTTGTGGAAAGCTGGTGGCCAACTGTAACCTCTGCTTGGCAAAATTCTTTAATTAACTTATATTAGAAGAACAGATCTCATCTTCTGATATGGTATTCATATTACTTTCCCCCCACTTTTTGTTATTATTACATCAGCCGTATATCTTGGAAGATGTCAGCTAGGAGGCCTCTACATTTTTGCAAACCCTTAATAACTTTTAAAAAAATGTGTGAGACTGTTTTGAGCATCGCTACAAAATGACTGCCATAGGGGTAATAATCTATTAAAAAATGGCATATGAGTGATACACTATTAAGCATATGAGTGATACACTATTGATGCAAAACTTTAAACTAAAATTTGACCTCTGGTCTGTGGTTCAGTAGGTCAGATATTGTTATTATACCACTGCAAAAGACAGAATCTGCAGCATTACTGTACTGTTCCTACTACCCATAAATGCCAAGTCATTACAGGTGGTCCTCAACTTACAATCAAAATTGGGACCAGAATTTCAGTCACTAAACGAGGCAGTCGTTAAGTGATTATGTGACCGGACCCGATTCTGTGGTGTATGATTATTAAGAGATTTATGTGATTGAGTGTATTCAGATTCCTCTGTTGATTTGGTTTGTTGGATGCAAGCTGGGAAGGTCGCAAATCACAATCAAGTGACTGTGGACTCTGCAACCATTGTAAATGTGAACTGGTTGCCAAGCACCCAAATCTTGATCATATGACTGAAAGGATGGCACAACAGTTGTAACTTTGAAAAGGGGTTGTAAGTCACTTTATTCAGGGCAGTTTTAACTTGCAACCATTATAAAATGAGTGGTCACACATGGAGAACTGTACTGTCTTCTGTTAGGGGACCCTTGGGAGGATTCAGCTGGGGAGATTAATAGGTGCTTGATGGGTCAGTCTCCACAGCCCTGAAATGAGGTTACTGTAACTGCACTACAAGGGCACCTGGTCATCATGCCATTGCTTTTCATCTCATCCTCAGTCCACAGCTAATGGACTGCCTAATTATGCCTAACTGTTCCAGTTTTAAAGTAGTGTTTTTCCTGCATCTTCTTGCTGTGAATATTATCTAATATTTTATGATGGATGGCACAAGAGTGGGATCTGTCCAGTACCTACTGACCTCTTTAGGCTTCTGTAGACATGGCCACTGAAGGTTGGCAGGTGTAATTCTGATGGCATTTTTCACTGCAAGAAGGACTAGACACCTGGCTTCGATAGAGGAACCTGCCCACATCCCCAAATATTGGCATGTCTTGGGTCGACTCCTTAAAAATGTACGTTTAGTGTTGTTTTGAAAGGGTACTAGATTTGTCCTTTAGTGCCCTCCTGAGAGAATATTAATTCTGTGAATAAATGAATAAAACAAAGGGATGTTTTAAAGAGAAAAAAGGTGAGAATGACACTAAAAAGGTAGAACTCACAAAATGGTTAGGATTTCCTCTGTTACTATATAAATTAAACTATGATAAAGAAATATATATATATCAACTAAATCATAACAAACTCTTGAGTTGGGCAACCAATACATTTAAATGAATAAATAATAAAACTTTCAAAACAGTTTTCAATATGGTCCCTGACCATTTGAAAAAAATATGCATCTTTCCTTTCTCCCCACTTTTCACTTCAGTTTGGGAAATCACGAGGCAGAAGAAAGAGAAAGGTGCTTCTCCACAAAGTCCAGCCTGTATGAAAGTATTTTCTCAACGGAGATGGAAAAAAAATGTCATAGCTTTTCAAAACAATAACCTTAGGAATTTAAATATAGATGTTATCTTTCTCCATCTGGAAGGCTTAAAAAAACATTAAAAACAATGTTATTGTATGGAAGGTGATAAGATACACAAAGTAGATAGTAATTGATTCCATATAAAGATTTACTCAAAATAGCCCAAATATTTTCTCATGTCAGGATTTTGGATTCACTCTTCCCATTGTTCCTACATGGCTTCTACACTCTGGTGATGGAAGATGAATATATAGTTCCTCTTTTATTGAACCAAGAACTTCTTACAGGAGTTCACAGGAGTCACTTTTTTTGAGAAGAGTTACTTCTGGTTATTTCCTTCCTTCCTTCCTTCCTTCCTTCCTTCCTTCCTTCCTTCCTTCCTTCCTTCCTTCCTTCCTTCCTCCCTCCCTCCCTTCCTTCCTTCCTCCCTCCCTCCCTCCCTCCCTCTCTCCCTCCCTCCCTTCCTCTTTCCCTTCCTTTCCTCTATCCCTCCACAGTCTGTGGTGGGTGGGTGCTGAGTCACAAAGTTCTAAATTAAGGAATATAATTCCCACAAGCTTTCAATCATACTCTAGCAAGGGGAACAGAATAGGTTCTCTTTTTCTTCTTCCCATATCAACAATTTATTGATAAAATGTTATCAATATTTAATGTTAAATAAACAGAAGGTGAAATTAATTAAAAACCCTGTTTAATTAGTTTTGAGGCTTGTGGTATTACCTGTTAGTAGCAGCACTTTCTCCAAAGGGCAAGATATATATTTAAAGTGAAGACCAAGAGCCGAGGTGGTGCAGCAGTTAGAGTGCAGTACTGCAGGCCACTTTAGCTGACTGTGTTCAGCAGGTCAGCGGTTCAAATCTCACCGGCTCAAGGTTGACTCAGCCTTCCATCCTTCCGGGGTAGGTAAAATGAGGACCCAGATTGTTGGGGGCAATGTAAATATATATATATATATATATATATATATATATATATATATATATATATATATACATACATACATACATACATACATACATACATTGCTTACTGGTGTACACCGCTTAGAGAGTGCTTGCACTTAAAGCGGTATATAAGTCTCATAAATAAATAAATAAATAAAGTTCAAATCTAGCTTTCTTAACAGCAAAAAAAATCAAAACTGTTTATTTCAACAAATATGCTTTTGTTGTTTTCTTGACATTTCATGTGCCATTCCGTGTCCAGCTCTTTAAGAAAAGAGTAAGAGGTCAGGAGTGAAGAAGACTAACCAAAGAAAGGGAAGGACAGCCCCATATTTGCCTGAAATATTCAGTGTGGACCTCACACACCCCCCCCCACCTCTCACCTGACTTTGTCTCCAAAATAATGGGAAGGGAAGCCCAACAGACTTTACATACCCAGAGGATAGCCTGGGAAATATTTAAATATCAGTACAGCTAAAGACAGATTAAAATGATTTCACTCATGAGCTGAGGAAGAAATGAAGAGAATGTCATGGAGTCAAGGGGGAAAATGGATGTTGCCAGGGCATGACTGTGCTGGGTTAAGGGAAGATGGAGGCCTAGCGCTTCAGTGCAGAAATTAGAATAGATTAAATCCCAGAAAAGTAATAATAATAAGTCATTTCTTTTTAATTTATATATTTGTATCTTTATATGTTTTTGACTCTCATAGTTTTTGAACTGCAAACCAGGGATAACTACCATAATGTAGGAGCTAGGAGGGTACTGATGTATTGGCAGTGCTTTTAGAGAACTTGGCTTGGACAAGGCTAGCGTAGGGGCTTCATGTAGGGAAAGATTTGAGTTAGACAGAACCCAGGCATTGTTCATTCTCAGAAGCTAAACATTTTGGTCATGCCACTGAATGGCCTCCTGTCCTCCTTTAGAATATCAGAAAGCTAAGCCATGGCCTCTGACTCCTCAGGTATTGTTAATTTTGAACAGATACACAATTCATCTCACTGTATCCATCAATTTTCTTCATAAAATAAGAATAAGACAAGACACAGGGGCAATCGGAAGAAAGTAAAACAATTGTTCAGCTACATGTGCATAGTTTAATTGCTTTTTGGTGTACATTTATCTTTTTTTGTATATAATATGAAAGAACAGGATCTTTGGCTCACTCATAACAATCAGGTTTTGTTTCCCATCTCTGCTTTATAGCTATGTCTGAATACATAGTTTTATTTTGACAAGCATTAGTGAATATTAAATCGCTTTGCAAAATGTTTATATATGGAACAGAGAATAGTTTCCATTTCTTTTAAACGTCCTTCAAAAAAAATATCATCCTCCAAGTTTGAGAAGAGACAGCCATGTGAACAGAATTTTGCAGGCCGAGCACTCGCATTCAGCTCTTTTACCATTCATCAGATTGCAGTAAATAAAAAGGAGTGCCTCCATTCACTGTGAAATATAGGGAGAGACAGAGATAGACAGATAGACAGACAGATACAAACTGACAGACAGACATTATTATAGGCCGAAAGCAATTCACTGTAGGATAAATCTTCTTTATTGAAGTCTATGGAGATGCTTTATTGAAGGTTATAAAAGTCTAGGAATGAGAATGAGTGTCTGGCCCAAAGTCACACAGCTGGTTTGTGAAATCTTTTGTTTCCCCACTCTTGGACCAGCACCTTAGCTACTGACTTATATATAACTTAACTATGATTGTCTTAAGGTGACCAACTTTTTTACAATGAGAAGGAGGACACAAATAAATTGAAGAAAAAAAAGTGAGTCTAATGCGTGCGCATGTGCCGTGTCATGTTTCGGTAAGAAGTAAATAAAGCCACTTGCGTGTGGCGCACTCTTGCGCGTGGCACACTCTCTCAAAACAATTCTCCTGTGCAGAGTGCATGTGTCTCATAATCACGTTTCGCCGCACTGTACCGAGCCTTGACAAATCGTCATGTCAAATACAAATACATCACATCATACGCAACAGATCGGATCAGCATCGATCGAATATGGAGATTTACAGATTAGTCTTCAAATATCAAAAAGGAGGACATGTAGGAGGACATCCTTTGAGAGAGGACAGAACTTACAAAAGGAGGACTGTCCTCCCTAAAGGAGGACGGTTGGTCACCTTAATTGTCTACCTATTATCTCAGAAATACAGGAAAAACACTTTCAAGATCATCGAAGACTTTTCAGAATGCTGTAAGTGTTATTATAGTGACACATGGACCCCCTGTAGAAACTAGTAATGTCACCTAGCTAGATCCTGAGAAGCATCAATAACCTGATCCTACAACTGTCTAAAGAGGGACATTTTTCAGACAGAAGTATACAATGGAAACTGATTGATGGGAAGATCAGTGGATGATTCATACTCTGGTAACCTCAAGGTGACTTTACTGCAAGACTGTCTTCATGGAGCTGCCTTTTGAGTTGATCTGGCAATTACAGCTAGTTCAAAATGTCATAATTAAGTTACTAAAGGGAGAACCTGATCCTGAATGTATCTTGAATGAACACACTGATTGCCTCTGTGCTGGCTGGGGAATTTTGGGACTTGAAGTCCACTCGTAAATTTGCCAAGGTTCAGAAACACTGGTATAAAGCCATACACAATCTGGGCTTGAGGTATCTCTCCATGAAATATATCTGCTAACCTTTGAAGGGGGATGTCTTTTTTTAAGATGCCACCTTGCCCAACATTCACTATAGGGCAGCTCAACAAAGGATGCTCTCAACGTAGGCTTCCCAATTATGATATTTCTTCCCTGTCCAGTTATAACTGGCTAGCTTGCATGGTCCCTAAAGGCTGCCTGTACATGCAGGTATTGGAGATTTGAATTCAGCAGGAGTCCTTGTTAGAGGAGGGTTTCCTTGAATGAAAAACATAACATTGAAAGAACACTAAGTCCTTAAATAATCAAGTGTTCCACTGAGGGAGAAAAAGGCACATTCTATAAAATTACTTTTGAGCGCAAAAGAATTGAGGCCTTTGCTGGAGAAGACTCTTCGAGTCCCCTGGACGGCAAGGCAATCAAACCGGTCAGTCCTAAAGGAGATCAACTCTGATTGCTCTTTAGAAGGCCAGATCCTGAATTTGGAACTCAAGTACTTTGATGATTGTAATGAAGGAATACAGTAGATGAACTGTTAAGGGAGGACAGCTCAGTGCTGGAAAAGGGACAGCGTGAAAAAGATGAGAAGGAAGGACTCACTGGAGAAGAGTCTAATGCTGGGAAAGATTGAGGGCAATAGAAGAAGGGGACGACAGAGAATGAGGTGGCTGGATGGAGTCACTGAAGCAGTAGGCGTGGCTTAAATGGACTCCAGAAGATGGTAGAGGACAGGAAGGCCTGGAGGAATGTTGTTCATGGGGTCGTGATGGGTCAGACACGACTTCGCAACCAACAGCAATAATAAAATTACTTTATTTGAAATAAAAGCAGATTTATTAGAAAAATGCATAAGGATAAAAAGCAAGAGTGAAGGGGGAAGAAGCAATTTCCTTTTGACTCATTTCACTAATGGACCAGGTGGGAGCAGGGACTGTGTGTAAAGAGCCTTCTCTTCATCTAGGCCAGCGGTTCTCAACCTTTGTGTGACGGCGACCGCCGCGCTGCAGTGCGCATGCACGGCAGCGCCCCATGCGCGGCGGCGGCACCCCCATGCGCGGCAGCGGCGCCCCCATGCACGGCAGCGGCACCCCCATGCGCGGCACACATGCGCTGCGGTGCCCCCCGTGCGCGGCGCATCTGTGTGACGGGAGTCTCCGTCACACAAAGGTTGAGAACCACTGGCCTAGATGAAGAGAAGGCTCTTTACACACAGTCCCTGCTCCCACCTGAGGGGGAAAAATGGCAGATCACGTTGTTTGGCGACCCCCGTAAAATGGTCGTTCGACCCCAAATGGGGTCACGACCTATAGGTTGAGAACCGCTGATCTAGGCCTACATTAGACCTAGTAGGGGAAACAGCTCATAAGCACAAAGAGGTGAGATTTAAAGCCAAGCTTCGGATGAACTTATAATTAAAGCAGTTCTGCACTGCAACCTATACTCTTTGCCTCCTGTGTTACTCCAGGCTGTTTCTTAAGCCAACTTCAAAAAGTCCAGTCCAGACTGCAGCGACTGGCTGATACTCAGTTTGGACTAGGGCTATTGCAAGACCTCACTGGTGATTTTCCTGTTTCTTGTTCTTCCCACCCATGTAGGAAAAGCCAGCTTATCTGTGGCCTAGTCTCCTACTGTCTGCCTTTCTCTTTAGGGATTGTTCCTTCCTCACTGCTTTCCTTACTTTCATAGATGGTTACACATCAGGAAGTCTAAAATCCCCTCCCCTTATTTCTTTAGATACTGGAAAGGAATATGAAGATGATTGTAATGAAGGAATACAGTAGATGAACTGTTAAGGGAGGACAGCTCAGTGCTGGAAAAGGGACAGCGTGAAAAAGAAATTCAATATAATCCTGCCTCAATTTGCTTTAGGCAGCAGGCTTTCCTCCTCTGCTGGCCCTCTGCCAGTGATTGTCCACCACCAATGGTCCCCTGGCCTTCCACCCCCAGCCCCTCCTCCCAGCCTATTCCCCAAGACACAGTTTGACCCAGGCATTTTATGGCACTAGACCAGTAGCTGCCAGACAATCAGGCGGCAGGTGGCAGCGATGGGGCTGGAAGGGCAGCACGTGATTGGCAGTGGGTGGGGTGATTGCAGGGGCTGTAGGGGGCAGCGCACAATCAATGGTAGGCTGTGGGCGAAAGCACATGATCAGCAGCAGGCTATGGGGTCGGCAGTAGATCGGCAGCAGGCGGGGAGGGATCGTGCGATTGGTGGTGGGCTGTGGGTCTGCCTGCCTGCTGGCTGGCTACCTTGCTTCCTCTTTATGCAGTGAAAACTTTTTTCCAGGAACAAACAGTTTTGCACAGTAACTCAAGTTGCTCCTGCTGACAAAGAGTGTCTCCTTCCCCTTTTCATATTATTTCTAGGATAGTATTAAAGCTTTCTGTCTTCTGAATTGCAGAGACAGCAGGTTGAGCAGGGGGGCAGGGGGTACCACAGTGCAATGTGGAAACCCCAGAGTTCATAGTGCAAAGCAGGCATTTGGTAGCCTGTGGTAGCTTCCCTCCCTCCTTCCCTCCCAAGCAGTGGGTCTAAAAGCTGCAAGCACTGTCAGATATCCACATTGATTTTCTCCCTCCCATCTTCTTCCCCCACAGCCTGCCGCCAATCACGCACTAGCCCCCACAGCCCACTGTTCATTATGGGCTGCCCCACATTGTCCACAGCTGATTGTGCACTGTCCCCACAGCCTACTGTCGCTCATGTGCTGCCTCCCAGAGCCTCCGCAATCACCCTGCCCACCGCCAATCACACACTGTCCCCCAGCACCATCGCTGGTGGCTACTTCTCCAGTGCAGCAAAACACCTGGTTCAAACCATGCCTCAGGGAATAGGCTGGGATGAAGGGCTAGGGATGGAGGGCCAGGAGGCCATTGACAGTGAACAATCGCTGGCAGAGAACCAGTGGAGGAGGAAAGCCTGCTGTGGTTTGGTAGCAGTGGTTGACTGGGAGTGAAGTGGGCGCAGCCAAGGATTGGCACCTAAACATCCTAGACCCATCTCTTTTGCACTTCCCTTCTTTCCCAAAGATTACTAAAGAATCCATCTCACAGCTTTCGTCTTCCCCATGAGGTTACCATCATGCTCTGCAGTGGCCTAGAAGCTGAGCAGCGTCTAAATGGGCTCAATTGGCAACCAGAGCAGATGGCCTAAAAAAGACCCAATGCTTGTGAAACCATTTCTGCCTGTGCCATGTAATAAAACTAGATGATGAGCCACTAGACGAGGTCGGTTGCTCAATCTACCTCAGCCAGAAGATCTGTACCACACAAAGGACTGATGAAGAAATAAAAGGCTAAAGAACAGCAGCCTGGCTCAACTTTAATAACATAAAATCAATCCTACAGAAAATGAGAAAGGCCAAAGCAATTAACCCTTCAGTATCTGAGTCATGCAAACAATGATCCATGGCTATAAACAAACAAGCGGAGAAGTTTTGAATGATGCAGTGTGCGATGGAGAGGCAAGTACTAAAATTCTCACGGAGAGGTCAAATCCAAACTGCACAAATTTGTCACAGAACCAACTTTAAAGGCAGCATGTTGCTCATGCAAGGCTATAATAGGTAGACCCAAAGATGCACATCCAGGTAGTCCTCGACTTACAACAGTTCATTTAGTGATGGTTCAAAGTTACAACAGCACTGAAAAAAGTGACTTATGGCTGTTTTTCACAGTTACAACCTTTGCAGCATCCCCGTGGTCATGTGATCAAAATTTGGATGCTTGACAACTGGTTCATATTTGTGATGGTTGCGGTGTCCCGGAGTCACGTGATTCTCTTTAGTGACCTTCTAACAAGCAAAGTCACTGGGGAAGCCAAGTTCACCAGATTCACCTAACAGCTGGGTTTGCTGACTTAACAACTGCAGTGATTCACTTAACAACTGTGGCAAGTAAAATGGGACAAAACTCACTTAACAAATGTCTCACTTAACAACAGAAAATTTGGGCTCAATTGTGGGCATAAGTTGAGGACTACCTGTACTTGTGGCCCTATAAATTTGCAAGTCCAGAGAGATACACAGAAAAACAGGAAGAGCTTTGATCACATCACTATGGCTTCCATCTGGACTTTTTTGGATTGCACAATGCAGACACCACTAGGCGAAGGCCAAGTATGGCTTGTTGCCATCAATTTTCTAAACCTTTTTATGAGGACATATGTCAGATCATTTTACTGAATTTTATCCAGATAAATGCAAGCAGCATAGCACCCAAATGACAAGCTTTTAAGACTGCTGCAGCAATCACGCATCTTTTGATGGCAGAAGTTAAAAATAGGCTTTTTTTTGTTTCACATGATGTTTAAAAAGCAATATAGGTTATTTTTATGCTCTTTTTCTTGGATGAATCTAATTACAAAGTTGTCTCATGGGATGAGTGGGGGCTTATGCTTATTTCTGGCTCCTGAAATAAAACATAAAAAAATCTGGAAAGAAGTTGCAAACTGCTTCTTATTGTTGCCCAGAAAATCATTTGGACTCATCCACAAAGTCAATCACTTAAACTCAAGGAAACTATATTAAGAGTTATAATACAAATCAGTCAGTGGCTAGTAAGTTCCAGTGCTGCTACACTATCATGGGGAACTAGAGCACCTTAACCCAAACCTATAGCCAGTAGTGGGATTCAGCCAGTTTGCACCAGTTCAGCAGAACCAGTAGCTAATTTTTTGTTGCCCAGGCCCAGAATGGACTTCCGGAAGTGGCATCCACATAGAGAACTGGTTGTTCACATATTTGAATTCCACTACTGCCTATAGCTCTGAGTTATTATGAAATATTCAAAAGTATCCATAACTATTTCTTTTAAAAATGTGTTGTTTCTTAATTTAGATATATAGTCTATTTAATTTAGATATATTGAACCAAATGGTTTCTATCTTCCATTCAATGGATTGATTATGATAGCATGTGACAGAATTTTAAAAAATAAGTCACGTGAGGAGGACAGAATTAAAAATGCTTAGACTAAAAAAGAAAAAGAGCAGGGTGATACAGTAGCATTTTTCTGATACCTGGAAAGGAAATAACACAGAAGAAGTTCAAGACCTGTTGTTTCTTGTTCCAGAATGCAAGAGACAGAATAATGGATTTATTGTAAATTCCAACATGGTAGATTCTAATGAAAGAGTCAGTTTGGATGTGACAGTATCTGGAAATAGCAGAGTAAAAGAGAAAGAACTAGAGAAAAATCACAAAATATTTGCAAATAGAAGTAGAACCGTGGCAAGAGAAAGCAAAGATAATATCAATTGTAATAGTGTTGTCTAACTTGGAAAGTTGCATCCATCCCTGAGGCTTCAAGATTTCTTCTCCTCAGCTAATCCTCCCTCCCATCTCAGAATTACAGGTGGCCTAGACCAGAGGTCCTCAACCTTTTGGGCACCAGGGACTGGAGAGAGGTTTTTCCATGGACCGGAGGGTGCGTGGTTTTGTGTGCTGCCTGCATCCCGCAGATGGGGCTTTGCTTGTTTGTGCAGACCGGTTGCTGGCATGCCGTGGCCTAGTACTGGTCCACAGATCAGGGGTTGGGGACCCCTGGCATAGACTCTTAGATTGAGACTGGGAAAAGGATCCCAATACAATCAGACCATTCCATCAACAGTTACTGATTATTTCTGAGGAAAGTTCTGCATTTAAAACTTAGACCTATACATCTAACTCATGAGTAGTTTTATTTGGGTCTTTTTTGAATCAATAGAAGAGAATATAGGTAGCTCAGGATTGTTAATTGGATAATAAAACATCTGCAAGCAAACAATCAGGCTCAGAAAGAACCAAGGAGTTCAGAGTTCTTTTTTTGAATGTGGAGCTTTTTAGAAAATAAGGAAAAGAATCTCCAATTTTCCTATATTCAGGAATGTTGAGTGGACTAAGATCAAAAGAAGATGACAAGTTATTACATCATTTGGATGAAAATGCTGTACTTGCTCAGCACTGATGATGTCACCTAGTTTGGGTAATGAAATGTCTCATTTCAACCCTGAGCAACAAATATTCTCCTTTACTGCTCTACTTACCATTGCACATTTCAATATTCTTTCGATCATGCTACAGATAATAGCTAAGGACAGTGGTGGGATTCAAATGTGTGAACAACCGGTTCTCTGTGTGGATGCCACTTCCGGAAGTCCCTTCTGGGCCTGGGCAACACAAAATTAGCTACCGGTTCTGCCAAAGTGGTGCAAACCGGCTGAATCCCACCACTGGCTCAGGACAGAGAGAAGCCTGGTCAGAGCTTTCCTTCTCCTTCTACAATCTCTTCTGTCAAACAGGTCTTGGTTTGCTTAAGCCACTATTTGATACCTTCAGCTTCCTTATTGTCTTGAAAATATAAACTGGTTAAAAGTGTTGCACCATATTTCCATACACAGTGACAGTTTGGATATGTGGTGGTGATACAAGAGGTTCATGACAGATTCAAAGGTAAAACAGATTAATTACTAAAGGATGTAGATGGGTATGTTGTTGACATATCTCATCTTCCCATTATCATATGGAATTCAAAGGTTTTGAATGCATCACCGTCATATCATACCAAGAAATAACTGTGCTGAAAAATTTGATTATCACCATCTTTTCTCTGATCACTCTCGCTCTTTAATTCTCTTTTGCACCAGAGTTTGTAGAGCTTTGGGGGTTGTGTGTGTGTGTGTGTGTGTGTGTGTGTGTGTGTGTGTGTTCAAGGGGATCCTCTCCTGGCTACAATCAGTGAGAAGAAAGATTTCCTGGGATTCCTCTGTTAAAGCAAATGGACGCAGCACTGTTTTCTTTACTTTTTTCCCTGCTGCCTATATGGGCACAAATATCTTACTTGCCAGATCAGAAATAGCATGCCTCTAAAAACTAGTAATGGGGGGGGGGGATGAGTGGAAAGTGTTCTTCTTCTCACAATTTGCTCACAAATTATTGACACCTCAGCCCATTTTCTTAGTTATAAAAGGGGAGACTTTGATGGAGTTCTCTCACATCATCTCTTATGTGTGTGTGTATGTGTGTGTGTGTGCGCGCACCTCTGGAGAGGCCACCTGATTGTATTTGTTGGAAACCACAATGGGGAAGAAAAACTACTTCCAGAAAAAGAATCACCTTCCAACTCCACATGATCTGCAACCGATCCTTCTTAAATAGTTTTCTTTTGGGATATGGTAGATCTGCAGTCAGTTCACATACACGGAAAGTAATGTGCAATTTGCTTGAAGCTACCGCCACTCATACAAGCATGGGCCTCTGCAGAGGGGACATAGGGGGAAGTCTGGATCATGACTGGATCATGATCATTAAGAGCCGAGGTGGCGCAGCAGTTAGAGTGCAGTACTGCAGGCCACTTTAGCTGACTGTGTTCAGCAGGTCAGCGGTTCAAATCTCACCTGCTCAAGGTTGACTCAGCCTTCTATCCTTCCGAGGTAGGTAAAATGAGGACCCAGATTGTTGGGGGCAATGTAAATATATATATACATTGCTTACTGGTGTACACCGCTTAGAGAGTGCTTGCACTTAAAGCGGTATATAAGTCTCATAAATAAATAAATAAATGACATCATGACCTATATGCTACAACTTACATTGCCCCAATTATGTATCTTCTTCATGCACAAAACGTATTTATGAAATATTACTTCATGGTATATTTTGCATCTCTTGCATATATCTCTCTCTCTCTCTCCCTCCCTCCCTCCCTCCCTCCCTCCCCCTGTCCCCCTCCCCCCCCTCTCTCTCTTCTCTGGTCAAAAAAGGGAAATGACTTTAGAAGTTATCATGAAATGTTTTAGTATTTTATATGTTAAAAGACAAACTCATGTTTGGTGGGATGAAACCCACAAATGGAACACACAGCTAGAGGGATTTAAATTGTTTAAAAGAAACAGACCAAACAAAAGAGGAGGTGGAGTTGCTCTCTATATAATAAATAACTATATCTCTACAGAAATGGAGCACAACAATGATGAAAACTGTCTTGAATGCATTTGGGTCAATATAAAAGGGGGGGAAAATGACATTGCCATAGGTGTATACTATAGGCCACCCAACCAAACAGAGGAAATAGATGAACTTTTTGCTAGTCTGCTAACTAAGGTATGTAGGAAGCACATCACAATAGTAATGGGGGACTTTAATTAACATGATATCAACTGGGAGACAAACTCTGCACCAGGTGGAAGATCATGTGTCTAGATAGTCATAGATAGAGTAATATTCATGATCCAAGAAAGAAAAGACTCCAAGGTTCCTTCCAGATAGATCTTTTAATGTACATTGGCAGCAGAAATTTGTGATGGTTATCATGATGACATAGTTATCCATTACACATCTAATCCCATTATAACCCTTTTGGCTCCATTGCTTTCCCTTAGCTAATGAAGATTTCATTTACATACTAGGAGCCAGAGCAAACACCATTGTCAAAGATATCAATATTCCATAGCATTTCTGAGCAATTCTAGATCACCTGGAGCAATGGTAGAACTGGTACGTGTTGGCAATGTATGACATAATTTTCAGTTAGAGAGAGTGCTTTGCTGAGTGCCGCAGTACTCACTTTTGCTCTTTGCAGCTACTCTACTTTCCACCTGGAGTTATCCTGATTTTTACTTTGAACACTAGAAGAACTGAGAATTCAGGACAAGGAAAACCTGTTCTTCTATATATGCAGAATCTGAACTGGTCAAGTAGGTGGACATAAATATTATAGGACATGTTTCTTTGCAATAAGACACTTAACCAAGAATGAAGGATATGAATGACATCTTAGAATCCTCCAAACAGGAAAGGTAAGAAAGCAACCTCATAATATGAAATATTCACAACAGCCAAGAAGAACAGGAATTTCAACCCCCAAAATAAATATTTACTTATTAAAGAATAAGATTTAACAATCACTTTAACCAGTGAATGAAATGCAAAAAAATGATTATGGAGTGCAGTGTGGATCTCACTATGAACAGCTATTAGCTTAAAAACATTTAGAGTCAATTTTTTCTGCTGGAAATCAAAAAGCAAATTTGGCCTTTTTTAATAATTTGAGAAGTTAGTACTAATTACTTTAGAACTAACTTTCCACAGAACCCGTGTGCTATACATCTTTTTCATTCACATTCTTTTGCTGACCTATAACTATAATAATGTACTTCCTAAAATTCTGATTGGGATGCTAAGGTAGATCTTTGATATGAGGAGTGCAAAAAATCTACAGGAAATTAAAATAAACACCATGTATTTAATGAGTGCCATTGGATCCTGTGGTTTGTCAATATTGTTGCAAATACCTTCATTCCCTCTGCCTAAAGCAGTGAAATAATCCTGTCTGCTACTTCTCCTGTCCTTCAAATAGCAGTAGAACTAAATTCTCATAAATTAAAGCATAATGGAATGACATGATTCCTGCTTCTTGCAACAAGAAATAAAAATTGGAGGCAAGGATTGTTTAACTTGGGAAAGCAGAATAGATCATACACAAGGCATGACAGACCGATAGATAAGGTGCTTTCATCTAACTGTGACAATGACAGCATTTTGGCAATTCAATTCATTTTTATTTTTAGAAAAAAACATCAACAGTTTTAGGTGGGCAACGCTGAGACTCAGGCCTGTGTGGAGATGAAGCTGCTATAAACTAAACTGGTGTTGGTAGCTGTCCATCACCTGTTGACTGTTTGATGCTCCCATTCAAGGTAGTAGCCTTGAAAGTGCAAGACCTCCCCCGAATTGATCCCTCTGCATAGAGTCTCTCTGGTTTTTTCTGACAGCGGAAGAACATAAGGAATCCATTGCGGTAGTTCTTATTCATCCAGCCATAGAGCAAGGGGTTTGCAAAAGTGGAACACATGGCTATGACATGAAATACTGTATAAAGGAGTTTATAGTCATGGAGGGCAAGTGCCATACCTAAGTCTGCAGCGAGCTGGAAAGCATGGAAGGGTAGCCAAGAGACGGCAAACACCACAACGACCATGAAAAGCATCTTTGTGGTTTTTTTCCTGCGACAGTGAGTATCATTTCTAGCAGAAGGACTAATGTGGCTTCTCAGTTTGAACCATATCCTGATGTAGGCATAACAGATGATAGAAAGAGGGAAGACATATTGCAGGATGAGCATGGATAAGCTGTATATAGTGGCATCTCTGTTGTCAGAAGGCCATTTCTCTGAGCAGACAACTATTCTGAGGTTGATGGATGGAATTTCTTCATATCTGTATTCTCGAAAGATAGCCAGTGGACTAGCTAGGAGAGCAGCAACCAGCCATGTAATTGCTATGATGGTGAAACTGATTTTCTTGGATATTCTACTGTCTAAATGAAAAACAATACATCTGTACCTATCCAGGGCAATCACAGTTAACGTGAGAATAGATACATGAACACATAAAGCTTGAGCAGAGGACACCAAATGACAAAGTACAGCCCCAAACTTCCATTCATCCAGCAGAGTATAAGCCAAAGTAAAGGGCAAGCAAGTATCCACCATTAAATCTGCCAGAGCTAAGTTAGCTATGAAAAAGTTTGTTACAGTCCTCATGGTTTTGTATCTCACTATCATGTAGATGACCAAGGAGTTGCCAATGAATCCCAGCAGAATGATGAGAGAATAAGCCATTATCAGTATGATTTGGACTCCCAAGATCTTGGTGCTATCCATTATAAGTTCACTGGATCCATCTTGAAATCCCTGACTGGGGGTGACAAGACTGTCTGCATGCCAGCGAGATGGTGACTTCTTCTCTAATATATGCTCATCCAAGATGATGGTACTGTTGACTTGATCAAGCAGTCCCATGCCTATTTTTTTGTATTTATATAGGCCCTGGGTTGACAGTTCGTATTAGTTTTTTCTTTTGTCTGTAGAAAGAGAAACAAGTGTAAGATTGAAAAGAAATACATTTAAAGACTTTAGTTTATAAGTTATCAAATTCAGCATTTCCAATTAAACTCTAAATTAATGCAATCCTCATGCACATTATAAGTTTATGGTTTTCATGCACAGCTGAATGCAATATCGGAAAGAAAAAAATTAACCTCTGTAGATCCCATTATATTTGCATGATAAAATTAAATCTAACCAAAGAGCAAACAAAAGTTTGATCCTGACTAAATTCACATTATTTTTCACAAAAGATGTTTTTTCTTTGCAATTCTATTTATCTAAAATTGAATGGGTTAAAAAAATAATCCTTCCAAATGTCAGGCTAATAGCATCACATAAACCAGACCACCAGTTTGGCTATTAGCAATTGCTTGCGATTGGCCTACAATCTGCCTTTGTGCTCTCTCGTGACCTTGCCTCTGCTTGTCAGAGTAATTCTATTTGCATGAAGAATGGCAAGGAAAATCAAAATATAAATTAACAATGATCTAGAAATACAATAAACTCTGCAACTGTTTTGTTCATCAGTATACCTAAGGCTTCAGTTCCTTGCCCATATAATTGGATATAAGTATATGATGGGACTGAGTGAGCAAGATCCTCCACTAAAGATTAACTTGGACAACATTTTAGCAGTTTTTGATCCAAGGGATGCTAAACAACTATAGGAACCATATTTTACATTCTTCATAATACTCGCAGCAAGCCACTTTGGATGGGCCAATGCAGATCTTTAGGAGCTGATATTATGATACAGTTGCTTTTGGAGAGCAACTATCTTGGTTGGGAAATGGGCTCAAGAGAGGAATCAGCCTGCACTTGCTTTAAATAAAAGAGGGCTAGGTTTGACCCTCCTTAAATGCCTTAGAGTAGGGGTACCCAACCTCTGGTCTGTGGACTGGCACTGGCCTGCAGCATGCCAGAAACTGGGCTGTGCAAGCAAGCGAAGCCCCATCTGCAGGATAGAGGCAGAACATGAAACCATGCCCCCTCCAGTCTGTGGAATAACGTCTCTCCATGGAACCAGTCCCTGGTGCCCAAAAAGTTGGGGGCCGCTGCTTGTGAGCCTTATCTGGTTGTTGCCAGGCTAAAACTGCCAGTATGAGGAGAATCCTCTGTAATAGGCAGAGAACAATAAAGTAGCTAGTCTGAACACTACACATGTGGATCTGCTTGTTTGCACCTGACAGTTGCTGTGTTCATGTGGCACAGAGGTATCAAACTCGCAACGTCATGAGACGTGTCGCTACGTGTTGCGACTTTTTTTCCATTGCCGGCAATGGGGTGGGTGCAGTTTCACTATGATGCATCCAGCCCGCGGGCCGGCAGTTTGACACCCCTGATGTAGCACAATAAGCTATGGTTTGCTTATCCATAGTTGATCAAATAAATTGCAATTAGTTCACAAACATAAAAGTTGGACCTATGCCCAGAATTCCCAGCATGGGCATAAAACAAAAACATATTTTTTTAATTTGGAAAGGTTTGGCAAGTTAAAGACTTGCCGTAAGGCCCACAAATTATCAATTCACTTTATAAATAAGCAAACTATCTTTTTGCTTAGTAAGTTATATGGTCCCGATCTATATTAAGGATTTTTTAAAGGTAAGACTGCATGAATGTTACTGTTTTCTGCCTTTCCTGCAGTTCATAGACTGGGACAAAGAGCTCATCATAGGGGACAAGGAGTCTCTTCAGAGATGGAGCTGTCCTGCTCCAAATATACATAAGACCAGTCTAAATCAAGACTGGCCATATTGTGAAGATTGAATGAAGCAATTATTTAAGGCAGTTGATGTTGGGAAAGATGAATGGTGCCTCCCAATGGCTCCTATTGATCTCCTAGGATGTTTTGTTGGATGAAAGATATACAGTATATACATTACCTGAACCCCTAAATAGATATAGCAAAACAGATTATTCAACTGACAGTCCAGTTGACTTTTGTATATGGAGTGAGAAACTCCATATGTTTATGTTTTGGGTAAAGGACAGGGAATGTCTTAAGCCATTCCCTGAGAAAGATAAAATATTAACTATAAGAGAGATGATAAATATAAGAGCCCTTATGTCTCCTTGTTGTGACTTTTAGAATCCTTACTACATACTGCTGTATGATTTACTTGATCCTTTTCAAAGTTCTTAGGGCAAAATAACAAAATTGACTCATCCATGCTGGTCAGTAATGTCATAGATGGGCTTCAAATATGTATATAGCGGAAGAAATATAGATTATAAATTTATGGCCTAAATATTTAAGAATATTTTGCCAAAGCTATAGGGAAAAAATCAGAATCACTGCCTTTTAGCCAGTTTGGCCATTATGCCTGTAAACTGATTTGATTCTTCATTTCCAGCACTGTATCTCTAATGGCTTAGCCACATGTGATTAATCTCTTGGATCTGTGAAGGTTTTCTTCTTGGTTTGAAAGCAAGTGTGTCCAATTATTTCACAGAACAAAGTTCATAACACTCTAGGGAGCTCCAACAGGAATTTAGACTGCTTGGCTATAAAACGCTGTTGCTTGAGATGTTTGACGATGAGTGGGAAGAAGGGCCTGGTTAGATTGGTCTCAGCTACTTCCTTTCCTCCTCAGTTGTGTGTGTGCGTGTGTATAAATATTTTACTGGCTCTTAGAAACTGACACCATGGAATTAAATCAGAGCAATGAGCTTGGCAGCAGGCTCTGTAGTGTGACCACTGAAACACAAATTAATCTGCCTGTATGGTGCTCCGGATATAACACTTGTTGCTTTATCTTTTTCACTGCTGCTCCAAACATTTGTTATTTTTCATGTCTCCCTTAAGCTGTAGAGGTCATATTGACCCAGGATTTTCTTTATGGGTTTCTAGAACTGCATAGCTGATGAGATGCAATATGGATATAATTTAGCTTAAGTTTTCGGATGCTACCACATTGTTTGTGCAATTTATCTTCAAAGTTACACAATTAGGATTATATACCTGATGTTTCTGGTTTTTCTCCCTTTTTCCTCCTGTGCTGAAATCTATAGCCTAAATCATACAAAAAGGTGAATAAAGGATAATAATTGAATTCCCTTCCAGCTTTTTCCATGTTGTTCATTAAGCAGTTACTATATATAGAAGCATGTTAGATTAGGCTGATGCAGTACTTTCTATTATTAAATCTAGACTTCTATTGTAATAAAAATATAAATCAAATTATAGTAGCAACAGCAGCTTATCACATTGTATTATAAATTTATTTTTAATACTCTTACTCAGTCCTATGGGTTCAGTTCTTCTAACTCAAGTTAAATAATACATTTGAAAATAATAACAAATTTCATTTTAGCAATAATAGGTCTAAATAAACTCTATTCACCTCTAGTTATTTATTCCCAATTTGCATTTTCATTGACAATGCAAGAAGGAAGACTATTACAATTCCAAATTAAAATAATTCTTCGCCAGCTACATTGACACAGATGAGCAGTTCCACTTAGGTTTGAACTGGCATTAATATTCATGTACTGCGTGTACAAATGTCAGTTCACACAAAATATCAAACTTATTGTATAGTTTCTTTTGTGCAAGCCCATGAGAGCATTTTCTTTAAAATTGTCATAGTATATCCAGTTTCTCACATCTCTTTTAAATGGATTGAAATAAATAAGGGGTATCCAGCAGGCTGTTTGATAAAATGTTTTCTTAATATCTTACTCAACCCCAAATAACATCTGGCCAATAGCATAATGTCTAAAGAGCAGCCCAACAGCCACTTATATAGCACGGATAACTTGAGCCATTAAGCCAGTTGTCTCAAAAGGATTTTAGAAAATGGGCTGATGTTTTAGAATTAATTAATTAATTATGCCGATAATTATTGTAATGCTATTTCAATTTGATCAAAGACAATTTGTGATGCTTTGGATTGTTCAGAGGCATATAATTAAGTTCTATCTAACCAAAAGCAAAGTCATTAAACTCACTGAAATGTTCATAGCCAGTTGCTACTTTCGGCTGGATTACACAACGCCACTTCTGGCATTAATTTTGTTTTGTAAAAATGAAGCAATGGCTATGCAGACTCACTGACTGAGCCAGACAGAAATATTTATTGCAGTGTCTTGACTATGTCCTATACTCATAAAATCCCAAGAGGCTATTAATTTTTTTTAACCTGATAAATATTGGAGAGCTTTTCACGTATCTGTCCCCCACTGGAATAATAATTAAGCAGTATTGCTCCAGACAGTTAAGACAATGTTGAATGAGCTGGTCTAATGTGTTGGACAAAATGCAAGACCTGAGCCGAGAATTATGTGAAATCAAATGACTGTTGAACTATAATTCAACTGTTTTAATTATAATTTGTGTTCTTGGGGTACACAAGCAAGCATGCTTTCAACCTAATTTTTTTTTTTTTTTGCTAAGTCTTAAATTAGCACCAGAAAAAAGCTTGTGTCCTGCTTAGTTAAACTGGCTTAAACATAATTTAATTATTATCATTTTCTTTGCATCTTGACTCTCTATGGTTTGTGTTTAATCAGAGCTAGGTCCTGGTTTGTGCCAAAGGAATGGTCACTCCCTAAGTATCAGGAAGATTATAAATAGATTCAGAGTAATACAAGAGTGGTTAAATGTTCAGAATTTTACAGATTGCTTTTCCAGCTGAGGAAATTATGATTATTCTCATCTGCATTATTTACCCATTCAGTTGCTTGTTCAGATAAGCTTGTTTTGATTGCATATTAGGTAAAATCGTGAAATCTGGGCTGCACAAATTTGAATGACCAGTAAATGGCAGCAAATATAATATTTTACCTCTCTCCCACATTCTACTTATCATCAGGAGTTTTGCAGCCCAAATCCATTAGGCCTAATATCAGGGAGAATTGGTGTTTTTTTTAAATAAAGCTGTAAATTGTATAAATGGAATTTTGCTATCAGTTTTAAAGACCATTTTCACATAGCAGCATATTGTTAGTCCCCAAAGACATGAAAAAGAAGCCTCTAGGCATAGTTAGGGTTGGATCTATTTCTTTCCTTCCAGTTCCAATCAGATGAAAACATACATATGAGCTGGAAAATGTTGAGCGACTGTTTCCTGATAAGATGTCTTATAGAATTAAATTGTTCGACTTGTTTATAGTTCAGTGTATTCTGTATATCTTCAAAGTAATTTAATTCAAATGCCACCTTACAAGTGCTGTGTAAATACAACTTAAGCTTGTCTTCTGATAAATTGATGTTTTCTGCTTGACCATGCCCACTAGGAATTGTGACTTTACTCATTGTGACTTTACTCATTACATGGCCTCAAATTTCCAAATGCACTCCTACTTTTTTTTAAAGCCCTTTTCTATCCCTGTCCAGAAAGGTCCTTCTAGAAAGGTACTCTGGGTTATCTTCCTATCCTATGATATTTATGAGTTGAAGTCTATACTTATCTTTCTGCTTCCTGCATGGAGCCAAAATTACAAGTGAAACTAATGTCAAGTAAGGCTAGGTAAGTATGGTATATCACAGTGATGGCGAACCTTTTAGAGACCGAGTGCCCAAACTGCAACCCAAAACCCACTTATGTATCGTTGGGTGCCAGGTGGGTGTGGCCAAATGGATGGGTGTGGCCCATTGAGTGAGCGTGGCTGAATTAAAAATTTCAATCAATCAATTCCAACTTTACAAGATCTTTTTTTTTCCTGCGAGAAGTTGAAACTGACTGATTTTTTTTTTTTTTTTTTGCACATGGCAGCAGAGGCCTAAAGCGAAAAGGTTTTATAAAACCCAGCTGAAGGCCTAGGACTGGGGTGACGGTGCACATGCCCACAGAGAGGGCTCTCAGTGCCGCCTCTGGCACCCGTGCCATAGGTTCGCCACCATTGGTATATCAGCTCCAGCCCAATGTAGATGATCAACCAATGAGAAGAAAACTTTTTCAAGAAAAAAAGATGAAACATAGAGAGAAGTTGAAGAGATAAGGCAAATGGAAATGAAAAGACATTAGCTTCAAAATAACTTTTTTTAAAATGACTGCTCATTTTATCCAGATGATACTCCTGAGAATTCTTAAAGAGTTTGGATGTTGAAACTCTTCTTCTAACTCATTTGTGCAATATCACAACAAATCAATCTCATTACTACAGGAAAGGAAGACTGGCAAATTTGTACCAGAGAAAGCAAAGGCAGGCTTGTTAAGAGTATTTTTTTTTGTCCAGATAAGTGTAGAGAAAATATCATTAAGCATATTAAAGAAAAGAACGTTCAGTGAGATTTCTGTAAAAGAAATTTCTATCCCATTAGCCTTCCTTCATTTTTTTTTCACAGTATCAACCAACAGATAGTTAGAACAATCATTTTTGCTCATATTTTTCTACCTTTCCTTAATCTCCTTTTGAAACTAGTCTATGCAGGATCTAAAAAGAGCATAAAAATCCCACTGCCAGTGCCCAGAGATTACCAACATAGATTTTCCCTCACGCTCAATTGGAAAGTCTGCTAAATTAACACTGAAATTATTTCCTGCTTCCTCATCAGCTCCACCAAAATGGTTTTTAATCTAAGGAAAAGATTAATCTTTTTCCAGTCCCTGTTATTTCATGGGTGTTTGCCCATGATTCCATTCCTTTAATCAAGAATGTAAGATGACTGAATGTTTGATCAAATTTCAAATGTGTTTAAAATCTGTATTTAATATTTTGGCATCAGGAATAGGCAAATAAATAAATATATAAATATATGTGCACTATGCCTGATTTTAATGAGATGAGAGGTAAAACAAAAGAAGGAAGGGTTGGGCCAGAAAGGGTTATTCAAAGGAATTTTTTCTGCTGTAATTCCCTGAAAACCCACACAATAAGAGGTTACCAATCTAGTATCCAATCAATATTCAGACATTTGCAGCCCAGATTTGATACTCCAGGATTTCAGAGAATCATTCCATCCCCTTTTGCACAGATTTTGAGTCTATGGATCAGATTCTTCACCCTCCCAAATTTATCCACGGATGTGTTGGTCTGCTGGTAGGAAACTAGTAATAGTAGTAAAGTTGGAAGGGACCTTGGAGGTCATCTAGTCCAACCCCCTGCTCAGGCAGGAAACCCTACACCATTTCGGACAAATGGCTGTCCAGTCTCTTCTTTAAAAACTTCCAGTGTTGGAGCATTTACTGCTTCTGGAGGCAGGCTGTTCCACTGATTAATTGTTCTGTCAGGAAGGTTCTCCTTAGTTCTAGGTTGCTTCTCTCCTTGATTAGTTTCCACCCGTTGCTTCTTGTCCTGCCTTCAGGTGCTTTGGAAACTGCAATAGAAGAGAACAAATGTAGCTCGGGGTTGAACTATGGAGTCCTTGATGCTCTCTGAGCTTGGTAGTTTGATTGTAGATATTTCATTGTTGTTGGGTAATGAAACATCCACAAACAAACAACCAAGCTCAGAGAGCACTAAGAAGTCCACAGTAGGGAATTACTCCAGCCACTGCACACAAGGAAAGGAAGATGGCTGAGTGGTGATTTTGTTTGCTGAGGAAAGCTAATACAGCATAAAGAGTCAACAATGCTTTCCTGGACTGTTGACTTGAAGAGAAAGTAGGCTTCCCAGGGAAAAAAAAATGGGCTGACAGAATGTGGTCTTGTTCCTTGGTTATATGAATTAAATATCCATTCACCAGTCCATAGCTTTCACTTAACCCTTGTATACCTGTGCATATGATCTGTACCATGGAGGAAGTAGGTATGAAGGTAAATGGGCATATACCTTCTTCATAAAATTATGTAGATTCAGTTAATGAAGAAGAAGAATAAGACCATTGTACTAATTATCCCCTCCTATTTCATTTCCTTTCATCCTCTGTGTCCTTTATGTGTAGGGAACAATGGATAACAGAACTCTTTTGTGTATAAAGTAGCAGAAGACTATGGATAGTGTTTCTCTTCACATGAGGAGGACAAGAAGAATGCAATGGAGAGAACAGATCTATTACAATCATATCTACTCTTCTTCATATGTAGACCCAAGATACCTTTTAATATCCCAGGAAAGCTAGATTCTCAGTCATCTGAACAGAGACATCCAGAGGCATGCTGAACAATAATCTAGCTACCAATATTTCAGCCAAGGACATAGTTAGTCATAGTCTAGTGTGCCACCTAAACTCAGAAAATTAGTTCAATTTGGTAAACCATGATTCGGTTAATCATGAGTAAGAGTCTTATGCAAACACAACCATAGAGTGAAAACTAGGCTCTTGCCTCTCTTCCAGATGTCATCCAGATGCCATTCCTCTGCTTTGTAGAAGAGGGAAAACAAGAAACAGGGCTTCTCTACTTCAAAAGCAGCTATTTAGTCAGGAGCATCCAAGGCGAGGAGATGGAGGGAAGAACGTATCAAGATGGCAAATGCAGCTTATGACCAAAGCCCAGGCCGTATTTTATATGCATTTGATGTTTGGTTTTCTTTGAAATATTTCCATTCTAACCTCTCATGTTATGAAAATCAGTAATGGCCTTTCGGCTACTACAGATTTTATTATAGGATTGTCTCATTAAATGCAGCACCTGAGTATTTGCATTCCCTTTTGTCCAAACTGCTCTCTGGAATAACAGTCTTTAAAATGACTTCAGGGAAGAGGCAATGTGAAAGCAAGAGATCTTTCAACATGGTTGGGGTTTTTTTTTACGATGAATATGATGGCTGTAAAATTTATCTTACTAAAGAGAAACATTATTGGGAATATATAATCTGCAATCTAACTCTGATTTCATAGTCAAGTCATTTGTTCATAATTCACCAAACCTGTATTCGAAAGACAGCAAATTATTAAACTGATATGGGGGTTTTTGCTACAATTTTCTGAAGGATTGGCCTCTGGGCATACAATGACATAAATGAAAACCTCAAAACATGGCTTTTCACTGTCTCTTAATTACCCTGAATTTTCATTTCATGCATGACACTAAACATACGGATTCCATATTTTACCTCATAACAGGGTTGATGGAGTTTAGGCTGACATGTCAGACCTGGGAATAATGATTTGTTGTTCAGTCTGCCAGACAAAAGTTCAACATGCAATTGTACATCCATATGTTTATATTGCTCCTTCACATCCTTACCACTTTTTCTGTCCATTTTACAATCTTGGAACTCAAAGAAAACGTTACTAGCTGAGGTTGAGCTGATGCTGAAGCAGTTCTATTTTATAAGAACAAATAAATAAATAAATCTCCCCCTAAATGGAAGCCAAAAATTATGCTCAAATAATGAGTGAAGGTTAATTGCCTAATGCATATTTGTTCTCTGCAACTGTCATTCATCATAGTTGATAAATTAAGCTGCAGTTAAAAAAAATTCCTGAAAGAATAGTTCTATGTTTAATGCTCTGTCATTTACTGGGTTGTGTGGATTAAATCAATACTCATTAGTGTTCAAGTAGATTTTAAACTCTTTTGACTTTCTAATTTTGTCCAAGGCTTGACAGTATACATGATGCTTTATATCAAACATTTGGCGGGATATTGGCAAGACATGAATGCTTCCTTTTTCTAGACAGGTTTATAAATCACCTTATCTTTGCAGAATATCACTAACAGAATGCAGACACCTCTTTCTTTCCTTTTCCTGGAGATCTGCTCAGGCGTAGTGCAATAATAACATTTGGAAATTAAATGCTGCTTAAGTAGGTTATAACCTTGACAGGAACACTGAAGAAGTTTGGGAGGAGGAGGGAACTGTTTTAGAAAGAAGAAAATAATTTTGGTCCCACAGAGCTTCTTAAAAATAAAACTCTGCTGGACAAGATAGCCTTTGCTGTAGCAATTTTTGATAATAAGATACTGTGTTCAACTATCCGGATCCCAGATTGTCCTATGTCTTCTGGCTCTTGTAGGTGAAATCCAATGCTGCTAAGTCTTCAGTATTTCATGACTAACTGGCCACAAGGGAGGCAGTAAGGGTAGGTAGAGAGTTAAAGATTTATCCTGTAGCCCTGTTTTGTCTATCATACTGCCTGCTCTTCGTCTAGGAAAGTGTTGACCTGCTGTCACTTTCTCTTGTTTTTTCCCCAGGAGCATGCACATACATACACATACCCAGAATATATGTTTTTGAACTCTCCTCCCAATAGAATGTAACTACGGTAGCTAGATTCTAAGCTTATCTCCACTGTATATTTTCTGTAAATAAATGAGGTTTCTGCTATAGCAGGAAACTTGTTTTTCTAATTTGTGGTCATGTTAAACTCCCATTTTCAGGAGCACTCACAGGCATTTGCCCCATCTTTAACAGAGTTATGGGTTCCAACAGTTGAAATAAAGATGTAAAGAAGTTCCACAAAGAAGAAAGGATGCCTCCTGAACAGCTAGAGGAAATTCTGAGGAATTTTTGGAAATGGAATCAGGAAAACTACAGCTCATGGAGTGCAGGAAGGAACAAAATTTTCGTTCTCAAGGTGAACATGATCTTGAGGTCTCAAGGAACTAACAGTATATTGGGCAAGGAGAAAGATTCACAGAAAACAAGATATGGACAAAAAGTCAGGGATGCTACAAATGACAGAGTAGCTGCAATGATTTGCTTGGTTATGAGTGACCCACATCTATCTCCAGTCTACAATACAGTCCTTTCAGCAATTCCAAGAAGGCTCCACACCCATTTTCACTACTCAGGTAACCCTGAGGATGCAGATAAATCTCCAAGTGGCCTCAACAATCCTCTAAAAGAATGCAAATGACCAGCTGTCTGCAAGGAGTATAAATCCTTCCATTTCCCACTGCAAGGGCTGTAAACTGCAAGCAAGTAAACAAAAGAACTTCACACATGGGAGGACACTGAAAAAAATGTCAGCCACTGAAAAAGACAAATGGAGAAAAAGGTGATACATAACCTTTGGATTGGTGCATGATCTTGTGTGAAGGGGTTTTGAAGATGCAAATTCAGTGCACTGATTGTTTAGCTTGGTTCAGTAATCCTTCTTTATGTTAGAATCCTGCTGCCAGAGAGGATTCTCTCTCCCTCTCTCTCTCTCTCTCTCTCTCTCTCTCTCTCTCTCTCTCTCAGGCAGAAAAAGTGGTAATGATTGAAAGGAAAGGAAAAAGTGAAGAAAAGACTGACAGTCACAAAACCACCAGTCACCATTTGGTTCAGATCTGATTATCCAGAAACAGTTTCTGATATCAGCTTGAAGTATGGATTACAAAGAAAATTGGATACTAATATTTTCACCACCTAACCCAGGCTTGTTTCCACTTATTGGGCTACTTCTCCATGGCAACATCTCTTTGCCCCTGTCTCCCAAGGCCATTCCCACATGCCATTACAATCCAGAGGAACTGAGAGAGACATATCTGTTTAACTACCACCATAGAATTTCACTACAGAGTCCTTATTTAGCAACCACAATTGTGATCGGCAACTCAGTCACTAAATGAAGCAATTACTTAGCAAGTCTATAAAGCAAAAGAAAACTGAAGTAAGATCATAAGCATATGATCTTTTTTGTTTATTTTTGTTTATTGAGAAAATTGATATTGCTGTCTTACACATGGCGACTCAAGGCAGTTTATAGGACATATAAGCACAATATAAATTGCTCTATGGGCCTGCCAAGGTCATAAATGTGAAGACTAGTTGCAAAGTTACTTTTTCATCACCATCATAACTGTGAATGATCACTAAACAAGGCAGTAACCAAATGAGCATTATCTCTGAAAGAATGTTCCATACTTAATATGAGCTGTTCTTTTTGTCCCCTCTTATGGTGTTTCTTTAAATTAAGCTAAGAGACTTTGCACTTCAGCTAAGTGCATTGCCTCAGATAAGAATTAATTGCCTCTGATAAGCTCAGAGAATTAATAGTAGAATAGACTTTTCAAGGATGTCTTTAAGTATACATGTTACCTTGTAAGATGCACAAGAATTGGGAAGCACTATACGTGAATAATTCCTGCTTGTCCAAACATCAGATCAAAGCAATAGTGAAATCTGGATGAGAAGCACAGTTCAGGTAATAAAAAATTGGAAAATAACAGTTGTATAAAACTTGCACTACTCTGAAACCTCATTTTGAGTTTGACTTTTGTGCTAAATTTCTCAGTCAAGAACGTCAAGCTACACTTGATTACCACCTGGTAGCTTCTCCCAATCCATTTTTTTGGTGCAAGAGTGAATCTATTTACCCAAGAGAGGAAAGGGGTAGGTTCAAAGTCATCTTTGAACAAGGAACAAACTCAAGGGAAAGTTCTGGGGATTATAATATGCAGCCAGAAGAGGGCAATCACGATACTCCCAGCAGTGTTATTTTGTTGAGGATTCTAATAAAACCATGTTTACATTTAGCATGATTGTCAAAGAGAAAGAATACAGTACTGTTTTATCCCACATTCTTAACAGCCTGCTTTTGAAGTCCTAGTTATCCAGCTACATCAATCTCCATGGATCCAAGACCTAAACAAAGACAGATATTAACTAGCATGTAGAATACTTTCTGATAAAGTAAGGAGATGCACAAAACTAGAAGTGAAAGAAACATGCTTCTATGCCCAAGAATAAATGTTCAGTTCAATCCTTCTAACCAAGCATGTTTTCTAGCCAAGCCTAGAGTCTTGCAATTAACATGAAAAACAAAAACTTCAGACTATTGCGCCAAAAGCCAGCAACACAAGGTGAAGCCTTCCAGCCTTGTCAAACCAAACTAACCTGGATATCTCTGTCAAAAGATCAATCCCACTCAACGGGAGTCATTTTCTGATATTGCATGACATCTGGCTTCATATTACAATTGTATTTACTTGATGGGAAGCACACAGGTTCATTGTAATAGGTGATTTGTTGTTGTTGTTTTTAACTCTGTGCCCTTGCAGGAAGAATGAATTTATTTGAAGCACACAGTAATCGTGACCTGAATAAAGCTCTCAGGTGCTTACAATTAAGGAAATAAAAACCACAAACTGGAACATGATAATACACAATGTGTGCAACAACTCCATTAGTCCTCACATAAGGCATTTCCACCTAGCCACCATTTTCATTACACACACACACAAACACACACACACACCAATGTGTCTAATTTTGAAACTTGCCCATTTCTCTCACAGATTTGCAATGATCCTCTTGGGCTGCCACGGAGCTGAAAAATTATGGGCTCTGCTATCTGATGAGGATGATGAACTGTGATCCTGCTGGCATGGAGCCATTCTAGGAGTCGCATTTGTCTCATGTGGAGGGAACAAAAAAGTTTCAGGACTAGGAAGACTAGTCTGAGATGATTCTCCTACTTAAAACAAAAAGCAACATGGTTCTCCAACCCCTCTCTCAAAGAGAAACAAACTAGAGTTGAATTTTAGCAAGTTATCTAAGGGCAGTGTATTCAGTTTCATTTCCTCCATCCCAAAAAAGAAAAAAGAATTTGGAGGAGGAGAATGCCACTGTGGTTGCTATTTCATGCTGGCTAAAGACACAGGTAGTCTTCAGGACTTTAGCCAAAACATACTGCAGGCATTTATTTTAATTCCCAAATTGTGTGGATGGGGGGGGGGATGTAATGGGGAGGACATTTTCATGGATGACTGCCTTGGTATCTAACCAAGCTGTAGGAATTAACTGCAAGGAGTTCTCTTTTAAAAGTCACCCATAAACATTATCTTCCTATATGAGTTTGAGTTTTCTATTTAAAAAATTAAGCTGGGATATAAATGTCTTCTTTTTCTAGGTGTAACCAAAGAGCTCAGCCTACCGAGCACAAAAGAAGCAATAAGCTAGGATGGAGGCAGAGAAGAAATGAAATTCAAGAAGTACTAAAAGTGCTAGGTCTGCTGCTATATCTTCACCAGAAGTCACACCGTATCTGATCGATCTAACTATTAGACTGTGGGATTCCTTTATATATGGGGAAGCCTAGTCTCCAAACTATCTGATGTTGCTCAATGTTCAAAAGCCAAAGCTCTTCAGCCAGAGTTCATTCTGAATCTGCAGACTAGATCCAGAAGCAAGTGGGCAAAAAAGCATGTCAAAATATACAAAAAGGCCAAAGCAAGAAAGAAATGTAGAGTTTGTTTTATAAATCTAGTCTTTGTGGATCAAGTGCCAAAGGGAGAGCAGCAGATAGAAGAAACCTAGAGTTTTCCAAAAGTAAAGATGATGGAGAGAATTCCCCAAGATTTTTTCCTGGGGAAACGTCCAGGGAACAAAAGGAACTAGGAATATTACCCAATCTGTACGTTTCTCTTCCCTCAGTCCTGTGCTTCCCAATCTCAGCTTCACCATGCAAACATTTTGACATTCCTAGGAAGATTGCTTATACCACGTGCAGTCTTGCTTCACCATTGGAAATTAATGACAGGCAATTTTTTCCCAATAAACAAAGATGGGCATCAATGCCCATGACCTGAATGCTTATTCCTCTGTTGCCTCCATACATACAGTACATTCTGAGGATCAGTGTAGTATTTCCCAAACTGCAAAGCCTATTTCATCAGAGATGCCAGTGAAATAAAAGAAACAAGTCTACGTATGGCATAGGAAGTTGCATGCTTCCATCTTATGTCCTGCATCTTGCTTAAAAAAAATAATAATACCATCACCTGCCAAAAATTAGCAGCAAAAGAAGGAAGTGTTATAGATGATAGCAGCATCAACACATTCAACCACATGGTATGAAATAAGCTCTCCCCCCCCAAAAAACCATGAAGGTTTCCACTAAATAAAAAAGCATTTTCCATCTCACTCCCTTCCAACTTTCTTGTTGGAAAATGCATTTAGAAAAACCACTTACCTGGAGTTACTGTTTCATTGCAGCAGCTGACCCAGCTCTTTGTTCTTAGATTTGCACTCTTTTTCCACTCTGCAGAATCTTGTGGTGAGTCCAAGGTAAGAGGTCTTGTTCAAAGTTACTCTTTTAGCCGAAAACCTCCCTCTCCTGCCTCTCTAAATGACAGGAGTGGACTTTTCCCTGAAAGCTGTCCTGTTTTTATAAAGCTGATGGACCAGGTCTTCAGCAGGATGTTACTGGTAATCTCTATCCCATAAAGCTGGATGTTCTGTCAGACTCTGTCTGGGCAAAAACAAGACAGAAGCAAGCGTGTTTAGCAACAGACACAGAACATGAGGTGGGGGGGGGGAGAGAGAAAGAGAGAGAAGCAGCGGCTGCTGTTCATGCATTGTTCAACCACTGCAGGGCTTCTTACATTGCTGAAACATCCTGTGATGATTAAAAAGATTCACTCCCTATGAAATATGGGTTGTGCTTGGGGGGGGGGGCGTTGTCACAGAGTGCATCTTCTTTAGAGGACTGGAATTCAGCAGATTAGTACCATGCTCACCTCCAGGACTTTATTGCTTAATACCCCTTAGCAAGTCCTCTCCTGTTCTTATTCATGTCTTCTCTTTTCCTAATGTAGATGTTTGATATAAGGTCTTATTTTCTCCTACATTCATCTGCAAACAACTTGCTTAATACTGCTTTCTGCCAATGCACTCCCCATAGATTTGTCTCAATGTTTGGATATGCATGGGTGCTCCCCATATGAAGTTTTATACTTGATTACCACCCCTGGATCTATACCCCTGGATTGATTGGCACCTTCCTTCCTTCCTTCCTTCCTTCCTTCCTTCCTTCCTTCTTTCCTTCCTTCCTTCCTTCCTTTTTCCCATCCTCCCTCCCTCCCTCCCTGTAATATACAGGGGATTGAGTTGCAAGCACATTACAGAAATCAGTGCACAGAATAATACAGACGGTATCAAACACCACTATTTGATATTTTTCATATTTAAATGATTAAATAAAAATATTTTCTTCTATATTTATACCAACAATAGTAGCGTCTATATATAGCATTTTTTCTTATCAGCTTATGTTATTTTTGTAAGAGTCAACTTATTGTTTCACCATGTATCCATAATATTCAAACAATTCTTGTCAATCATATTTTCCCAGTATTTAACATCTAACTATCCAAATTTTCCATTTAAATATATCATCCCAGTATTTTCATATTTCATATATACTACTTATCTATCATGACATCTATCCATAACACCTTTCTAGTCAATTTATATTTCACTTCTATTTGTAAAAATTAGTTAAATCACTATATATCCTTTTTTTCAGAGTTCTTATTAAGCCTAATTTCCCCTCAATATTTCAATCATTCCTTAATCCTAAATCTTTTCAAACTTAATTTGTCTTTAAAATTCAAACTTTTCCTTCACTTACAGCATCCTAATATTTTTACATTTTGTATCTTATCAAAAAATATTATATTACTTATATCTCTTATCCCATTTATTCTAAGGTCCCTTTATGGTCAAAGTTATTTGTTTATTTAGCCATATTCAAACAAGTGTTTACTCATATAATATTCCATCTGGTAGGGCGAATCCAGTCTCTTCAGCCCGTCTCTAATCGTCTTCCTTTGCCAAATCGTTTTCCAAATTAATATTTTCAACTTGTCCAGTTCTTGTATTTTTGTTAGTTGTTGTTAGGAATAGAGGATATATATTAGATAGGATGTATGCTTTTTGTCTCCCAAACAATGATTCTCCTAGCAGTGTCCATTTTGTTAAGTCTTCTTTCTTCTCTTTATTTTGACATTCTAACGCATAAGGTATCTTTTCCATATTTGTTGTTGTATCCAAGTCTTGTAAGTTTTTTCTTATTTGTATTAAGTTATGATTCCCTTCATTTGTAACTTCATCAGTTAAGTCATTTTTTTCTAATTCACATTCTGTTGTCTGGATTGTTTGTTCATTGTTTACCATCATTCTTTGGATGTTTTTTGATTGTAGATTTAACTTAGAAGTATCAAAGTTATTTTTAATCTCCTCATGGTTTAAGCCTATTGTAGTTTGTATCTGTCGTAGCATTCCATAAATTTCATCTTGGAAAGTATTTGTCTTGTCTTGAAGTGTTTCTAAAGGTCTTTGATGTTTCAGGCTAAATCTTTCAGGAGTGGATATTAAGTGTGGTTTTCTAACATTTTTTGATGAGTATGTCATATCCATGTTGTCTCCCCAGTAAAATCAATGTGCTATGAGCGCAAACCGGAAGTCCTGTGCAGCCTATTTTTTAAACCCTCTAGTAATGGAGCAATATAATGTTCTCACTGCTTGGAAATTTCTCCTTAGTTCTATGTTGGATCTCTCTTTAATAAGCTTACTTCTTGTCCTGCCCTCTAATAAGAGAAGCTATTAAAAACAAACCTATCGTGTTTCCCCGAAAATAAGACCAGGGGGTTTTTTTGCCTCCAAAAGAGGCATCAGATCTTATTTTCAGGGGATGCCTTTTATACTCACCTCCAGCACCAACAGCCCCAACTAGCAGGTCCACTTCTTCTGCAGCCGAAGGATCAGCTTCATTCTGTAGCTGCATTCTGGCCTGCATTTTGCAGTCAGAGCTTTCTGGAAGGCCACTGCAGCCAAGTACTGAGCTATGGATTGAATCCATAATTCAGTTCTCAGCTGCAGAGACCTTCTGGAAAGACCTGTGTCTGAGAAATGCAGGTCTGGCTGCAAAGACACCTCAGAAGAAGTGGGCCAGTGAAGAGAGGCCTGGCTGCAAGGTAAGTGGGTGCAGGGCGCATGGGGCAGCTTCGTACCCCGACCCTTGCCTTAGTTTGATTTTTAGGTGTGTACCTCGCCCCAAAACTAAGGCTTATTTTTGGGCTTGGGTTTATATTAGGCCCACCCCCCAAAATCAAGCTAGGTCTTATTTTCAGGGTAGGCCTTGCTTTCAGGAAAACACGGTAGTACTTGTGAGTCATGTGGGTTCCTCATTTGAAGCAATGTTGATTCCAAAGATGATCCAAATCCACCAGTGCTACTCCAAGCTGAACCTTTGCATCTTGCAAGGTACAAGTATCAAAATAAGCAAAGCTGAAGTGGATTTTTAAGCACATTGATTTTCTGGTTCCGAGTGGAGTCTATATGGAGGAATTCCAGATAGTTGGCGGGGAGAGGGAAGAAAGAAAAGCAACTGCATATTCAAAATTCAGCCCTTCCTTCTGGCACATTAGCATCCCTTTTCAAATTACCTGCAGCTTCCAGCCATTCAGCAAATGAGCATATTCAGTGGAAGTAACCAAGCATAACTTTATTGGTTAATGTACTAAGCAAGCTGTACTCAGAGAATCTCCAGAGAGTACTTGAGTGACATATATGGATATATGAGGTCCCTAATGAAAACTTGGGATGCTTTCTCATTGGTTCAAAATACTCCTACAGACCAGTTTCTAGCACAGGAATACAGGAAAGGAAATATACTTTTTATCTGGCAACACCTGGATTATGCACCACACTATTAATGTTCTGTTCCTCTGCATATGGCTGGCAATAAGCATATTGCTAAGAATAACTAAATGTTTTGGTATGTTGAGTGAAGAACATATTTGAGCTTTAGTTCCAGCTTGAGATATTTGCCAAGGATATATATTTTAAGTTGACCTAGGGACCTATTTCTATCCCCAGGCAAAAATCTGTCAAAACAAGCATTGTGATGTCATCACACAAACACTGCCTTTTGGACTTACGTCCTGACATCAGATGTATGTGGCAAAAGTAGGGGCTTTGTATTGTGATAGCATGACATATGTTGCATTGCTTGGGCTTTCTCAGACATCCCAGAGATATATCTCTATGGAGATTCTCAATCGTCTAGGTCATGATTATCTGAAAGATGCTTTTTCCAAAAGGCAACTTGGTTTTTGTTTGAAAACATTTTACTTCTCATCCAAGAAGCTTCTTCAAAAGAACTGAAGAACTGAAGAAGCTTCTTGGAGATACAGATATTCTATACACATACACATGTGGAGTCATTGGTGCTCTCTGAGCTTGGTGGTTTTCTTGCAGACATTTAATTATCAAACTATGATCTATGGCAGCGGTTCTCAACGTTTGTGTGACGGTGACCCCCGTCACACAAACATTATGCGCATGCGTGATGCGGCGCCCCACGCACGGTGCGCATGCGCAGCGGCGCCCCCATGCATGGCGTGCATGCGTGGTGGCGCTTCATGCACGGCGCGCATGCGTGCCGGCGCTCCATGCACGGTGCGCATGCGTGGCAGCGCTCCATGCGTGGCGCCGCCCCCGGAGGGGAGAAAATGGCGGATCGCCGTCTTTGGCGACCCCCGAAAAATGGTTGATCGACCCCAAATGGGGTCGCAACCCATAGATTGAGAACCGCTGATCTATGGTGATGTTACCTGTTCAGGTAATGAAACAGTTTCAGGTTACCACCAAGCTCAAAAAACACCAAGGACCCCACACTTCAACCCTGAGCTACAAACATTTCTTTTATCAGTAACATACACATATGAAGTTGGTTATCAGGTGTACTCTTAAATAATGGCTACATTGTGGTGTGAAACACAAGTGTAATGGAACAGAGATAAAACCTTGACAAAAATACTACTGCATTTAGCATGTTTTCCAGTGAAAAATAGCCATCAAGGTCCAAACTAGTCACTTTTGACTACAAAAGGCGAAACTTCTAAAAAAGGAAGGAACTGATGAAAAAGGGCTAGATTAATCCATAATGCCAGCAGTTATTTAAAACCACAATAATTGAGACCCAATGGAATGTATTCCACATTCCAAGTCCAAGTCCAAGATGCCAACATAGTTTTCTAATATCCAGGAAGCTATAAAAACTAAGGTAGCATTTTTTTAGTAAATAGAAAGCACAAAAGAGAAGTAAAAAAAGTGTGAAATTTTAAAAACATATTTCCATATGGTTGGGATAATCCCACATGATTGGGAGCCACCCAGAGTTGGTTAGAAGATGGGTAGCTAGATAAATGTTTTAAATACATAAATAAAATAAAGTAAATATTCAGCCTAGAAAACTGGGCAAGGAAGCAATTTGGTTGCTAAATGAGGGGAAAATAATAAAAAAAAATGGTAAGGAAGATTCAGAGATTGCTCAGAAAAAGAACAAGTTCTTTACAGTTCTTTACATCTAACAGACAATACAGGACAGGCATCTGAACCAAAATTAATTTTCTCAGACAGCCAGAGGATTAGAACACCTAACGCAAATCAGGGTAACTAGAAAATATTCAATGATATTTTGAGAAACTATACAGAAAACGAGTCACTAGGTGCTGATAGCATTTACTATATCTGACAATTCTTAAATAAATCAAATATGCTATTATTTCTTAGTGAAATATGTAGTTTTGCCCTCAAATCAGGTTCATCCCAAAAGACGAGAAAGAATCGACATGGTATCAATTTTTAAATAATGACCCAGAGAAGATTTATGAAATTATAAGCCACTCAGTTTAACATCTGGTTCATGAAAAATTGATGGAAATGGTAATCAAAAGGGAAAAATAAAGATACAGAGAAAGAGGTCTTGTAGTTAGAACATGAGTATGTATTTGTTTTGACAGATCTAACCAACCAAGAATTAATTTTTAAAAGTGCCACCAGGTGTGAAGAGGAGAGGAGAGGAGAGGAGAAGAGAAGAGAAAAGAAGAGAAGAGAGGAGAAGAGAACCTTTATTGTCACTTTTTTCTATGACAATATGTTATGCCTGCTCTAAAAAGAAAATATATATATACCATACATACATGCACATACATATACATATATATATGAGATAGATGGATGGATAGATAGATAGATAGACAGACAGACAGACAGATAAACATTAGATAGAACATAGATAGAACATTAACATAATATTAACATTATATCCTTGAGTTTTCAACAGACCTTTGACAAATTCTTCATCAAACGTTTTTGAGTAAATTTAGTGGCCATTGGATAAGAAGACATGTTCTTTTAGGGATTGCCAATAGATTAAAAGCAGAAAATAAAGAGTAGGAATAATTATGGGAAATAAAAAGTGGAGTCCCTTAAGGAAGTGTGTGGGAACTGGTGCTTTTAAACATTTTCACACCTGATCTTTCTTTAAGGTAACTAATGCCACTGCCAAGTTCATTGAACATACCAACTACAATAATCCTTGATTTACAAGCATAGCTGGGACAGAATTTCTGTTCCTAAGCAAGGCAGTTGTTAAGCAAGTTGTGCCTCATTTTACATCTTTTTTTGTCATGGTTATTAAGCAAAACACTGCAGTTGTTAAGCGATCACACGGTCATTGAATGAATCCAGCTTCCCCCATTGAGTTTGCTTGTCAGAAACCAACTGGGAAGGTTCCAAATAGTGATCACATGACTCCAAGAAGCTGCAACTCTCATGCTGATTGCCAAGCATCCAAATTTTTTATCATGTGACATGGCAATGATGCAATGGTCATAAGTATGAGGACCGGACTTAATCACTTTTTCAGTGACATTTAATTATGAACAGCTGCTAAACGAATGGGTCTACATTGAGGACCAGCTGTATTCAGGACAGTGAAAAGGCAAAAGTGATTGCAAAGTTCAAGGAGCTATTTAAGTGGGGGAAATGATCAGCCAATTGTAAACGTGTTTCAGTTTAAATATGAGTAAAGAGATGCACACTGGAGCATAAAACATCTGACTTCACAAATATATTTACAGAGTTTGAGCTGTCGGTGACTAACCGGGAAGAAGATTTTGAGGTCCTGATTGGCAGTGAATAAATGTACTGTATGACTGTAACTCAATGTGAACTGAAGTGTGAAAAGGCAAATTCCATGCTAGGGATCCTTGGAAAAGGATTGGAAGTAAAACTGCCATCACTGTATGCAAATCTATGGTTTATCCATATGTAGAAAACTGTGCAGTTTGGTGGCCAGATTGAAAAAGGATATAATAAAAGGCAAAAAGGCAAAAGGACGATTTAAATAATCAGTGACTGTGACACAATTTCCTTATGAGAAAAGTCTTGAATACATACGGCTTTTTAGATTGGATAAAAGTTGGGTGTGACATGACTGAAGTCAATTCCATATTGGCAGATTTTCAAAAGGCTTGATGCCAGTGTCACCTTAAGAGGATGGCTGTTCCTTAAAGAAGGGAGGGCACCTCAGAAAAACCCAGCTTCCTGAGCCTCAATGCAGATGGCAAATTGTAGTTAGATATCATGTGGCTAAAATGGCTTTTACCCACCAGCACAGTGAACAACTATATTTTGTACCAATCACATTTCTATTTGCTCTTCAAGGATAAGTCCCTATAGAGTGCGTTGCGACAGTCTGTTCTAATGTAATGATCCCATGAATTATGCTTTTGCCAGGTTTCTCACTCAGATAGAGCCATGACTGGCAAACCAAGCAAAGGAGAGTGAAGGTTCCTCTAGTCATGGCCTCCATCTAACCTACCCACAGTGGCATGAGTCCAGAACAGTGTTTTCAACCTCAGGAATTTTACAATGTGTGGACTCCACAAATTCCTCAGCCAGCATGGTGAAACCGTCGTTCAGTAGCACACTTAAGTCACAAATCTGTTCTTTTAGGGGATGTGCAGTACCATCCAGAATAACTACTTAATAATTATTATTTCCTGACAGTTAGAACAATTAATCAGTGGAACAACTTGCTTCCAGAAGTTGTGAATGCTCCAACACCGGAAGTTTTTAGGAAGAGATTGGACAACCATTTGTCTGAAATGGTATAGGTTTCCTGCCTAAGCAGGGGGTTGGACTAGAAGACCTCCAAGGTCCCTTCCAACTCTGATTCTATTCTATTCTGTTCTATTCTATTCTATTATATTCTATTCTACAGAGAACCAGATGGCCTCTGGACAAACAATTCCATCTTGTTCTTATGACAGGTGGTCTTAGTAGCTGAGAGTGCCAAAAATCTGGAAATCTGACAAATATATTCTCTATTATACTAAAATATAATTTTGAGATTAGCCTCTTAAAAGAATTATCAGTTTAAATCCTAACACTGAATACTGTCAAAGACGCATGTATTTATTTTTATCAACTCTTTTGAATTCTCTGTAGGACACCTAGAATAAATGGCAAGTGGGCAGCTTTGGACACTGATATGATAAATCAATAAATACAAATCTGTAGCCATCCTCATGCCTCCCCAAAAGATGCAGTTATTGTGGATTACGTTGTTCTGCTCTGCAGATGACATCATTTTTTTTTCTCAGTAAAAGTTCTTTTTTTTTAATTTTTTTTATTATTATTTTAGACCAACAAAACAAAGCAAAACACAACAAACATTACACACATACACACATAATATATCCTTTTTTGTTAACAGCAGTTTGCAACAGTACTCTTCTATTCTTTACATTTCCCCCCTCTTTCTTCTTTGAAATATTTGTCCTTATTGCCCCATTGTTTCTTATTTACATTTTCCTTCTTTCATATTCTACTACTTACTAGGAATCCAACATTATTCATTATAGTAACACTCATATTTTTTATAAGACTCGACCAGAATTCCATCTAAGTATGGTGATCATACAAATATTCTCATATTATTTAGTGCATATACTGTTTTTACTCTAATACAGGGGTAGGCAACCCAAAACACTCAAAGAGCCACTTGGACCCATTTCCCACTAAAAACAAAACACCGGGAGCCGCAAAACCCTTTTGATATCTAAAATGAAGATAACACTGCATATATCCTTTTTTACCTTTATCATAGGTGTGTGTGTGTGTGTATGTATGTATGTATGTGTGTGTGTGTATATATATGTATATATGTGTGTGTGTGTATACACACACATACACACACAGGTAAAAAAAGGATATATGCAGTGTTATCTTCATTTTAGATGTCAAAAGGGTCTCTCTGTCTCTCTCTCTCCCTCCCTATCTGCCCTTGGTCTGCCACTCCTCTTCCCCTGCTCTTTCTTTTTCTCTCTCTCTTTCCTCTCTCTTTCTCTCCCTCCCTCCCTCCCTCCCTCTCTCTCTCTCCCCCCCTCTCCTATCTGCTGCTCACCTGGCAAGCTTCAAGCTGTTGTCCAACAAGCTCAGGGGAAGGCAACTTCGTCTCTTTTATGACTCATGGACTTCAACTCCCAGAATTCCTGAATCAGCCTAGCTGGGCTAGCTAGCTCTCTCCTGCCCTTCCTGCTTCCTGCTTCCTGCAGAGATGCAACAAAGGGAGGAGCTCCGCCCAGTAAGCTTTTCAGCTCCTCAGAGAACACTGTGAGTGCACTTTCTTTTACACACACACACACAGAGAGAGAGAGAGAGAGAGAGAGAGAGAGAGAGAAAAGCAGGGAAGCGCAATTGCCTCTCTCTGTCTCTGTCTCTCTCTGCAAAGGCAAAGGAGGCTGGGAGCCACAGGGGAAGGCTCAAAGAGCCACATGCAGCTCCGGAGCCGCAGGTTGCCGACCTGTGCTCTAATACTATTTCCAACATTAAAATTCACCCCTTTTCATCCAAGTATATTTATTTAATTTTATTTTTCTTTGACATATATAATAATTCCTCCTTTTTTGTTTTATGCTAATATTGTGTATAATGTTTCTAAATTTTATTTTCTCTAGTAATTTTCTATAATCCTATTTCATGTAAACTTCCTAAAGATACATCACATCTACATCCAATTTCCTTAAATTGTTAAACGTAGATGACATCATTTTATTGCAGATGATGCCATTCTACTATGCAAGTCAGATCCAAAGCTATTTATCGGCAGCACCAAAATTAATACATGAAGGAAGCAAAGCCCTCCATTGTGAACCCCACTTGCAAGAACAAAATAATTTCCCCAAAGGAGTTTGAGACAGTAAGCAATTAAAGAGATTAAAATGTGGGAAAGAGTGTTAATTTGGGGAATGTGGCAATGTTGCAATACAAAAAATAATACTTATCGACAGCTTGAATGTCAGCGTAGTTAATGCAGAGACTTCTGCCAAATGCCAGATACCCTTGACATTAATCCTCCCTCTTTTCTCACAGTTAACACAGGTCCCAGTGGAGAGTTTATCCCCCAAAGATTAGCTGCTGGAAGAAGGGACGAATTTGGAATTTACTGGACAACAAACAAGTAATATTATTCTGCAGACTCTGAGTTGCTAAATCAAAGGGGCAGAGAGAGTTTCTACCTCTCCCACAGCAAAATAAGGTCAAGGAGCCTGGGAGATTGAACAATCCCCATGGAGCCCTGATGGAACACAAACTCCACCATGATCACAGGCCATCCAGAAAAGGACACGTGTTTCCCAATAGGGTTAATCCTTGTCATTTATGTGCAGAAGCCCACAGCCCATTACCCCAGCAAATGAAAGAAACCCAGTTTAGGAATAAAAAAAGTAAAACAACTGCTTACCTAAGAAATACTCTCCAATGTTGCCTGAAGGACCAGAAACCTACTCAAATTTCAGTGCTACTGTTTTGTTATTTGCAGAAAGAAAAGGAGCAGCGGGTATACCACATACCATAATCTGGTATTTCTTCAAAATGAAAAAGGTCTTCTGCAGTCACGACATAAGCCTAAGACTGAAAATCAAGCTTGTCAGATGCTATATTTTTTCTATCCTGCTCTATGGAGTAGAGAGTTGGTCTCTGACAGAAGGCCACCTGAAGAGACTAGAAGCATTTGAAATGTGGATTTACAGGCGGCTGTTACGTATAAGCTGGGTTGACAAGATCAGAAATGAGGAGGTGATAAGCCGCCTGGGAAAGCCAAGGGAAATCATCAAAACAATTAAAAAACAAAAATTAGAATATTTCGGACATGTCCAGAAAAATACGGCATAATCCATTTAATCCTCCAGGGAAAGATTGAAGGCAAACGAGGTCCAGGCAGAAGAAGAACATTGTGGCTTCAATATTTAAGGGATTGGTTTGGACAAAACTCAGCAGCACTTTTTCGTGTGGCTGCTGATAAAAACAGGATCGCCAACATGATCGCCAACGTCCGATAATGGATATGGCACAAGAAGAAGAAGATAATCTGGTATGTGGCTGGCTCAGGAATTCTGGGAGTTGAAGTCCACGAGTCATAAAAGAGCCAAGGTTGCCTACCCCTGATCTAGACTGTCCTAGATCATTACTAAGCCCTGATCAGCCATTGGAATACTCAACTTCCCTTAACTCAGCTCATAAAAGTTAGATTTATGATCATAGGATTATTTCTGCAGTACTAACTAAACTCCTCAAGTCATACCTTATGAGAGTGATAATATGAATGAATAGATACAATAGGACATATGATACAATTCACTCACTCAGAACATACTTATCAGATTACGTGACCCTGCCAGTTCTGATTATACTTAATTCTCTTAGTGGCCCATGAAGATCAAGGTGTTGAGATTCCAGAATCAGATGCAGAGAATAGAATTTCAAGTTATCATATGTCCTATGCTCAAAACCTAGAGTCAGTTCCACCCAGCAGTATGTGCTCAGAATATAGCATATGGGATATATTAAACAAAGGAACAGAAATGAATTAGTGATTGGAAATGGCTTAGGAGCAATGCACCTCAAGAATTCTATAGTAATATATTTTTATTATCATTCTCAAAGACTCTCCTCAAAACCACTGTCCAAGGAAACTGGCGTAAAATGATCGCAAGTGTCTTTTTAAAGTTTGCAATGCTCTTCTGAAGTTAACTTACCCAACACTAATTTTATGCTAGGCAAAAAAGTTATTTTCCAAGGCTTTTTATAATTTGATGTTTTAAAGATCATGTTAAGCTGAAATTACTACATGCTGCTGTTTTTTCTTATATTCTTGTTATTAAGTTAATGTCTAATTAGCTCAAGTCACCTTGAAAAATGGCATGTACATTTTGTCATTCAGAATAAGATTGTGTCATTAACAAACATGGGAGGGGAAGACAGAGGCAGCATTTAGGGATCTCATGAAAGCCAGATATACTCAATATTTCTGCCTGTCTTTTCAGAACTACAGACCAGATCCTGTATTTCCCATAAAATGTCCACTGCGGACATTCCCAAACTATGTGTTCATTCTTCCAGAAAGCCAGTTTCACTTTTGCAAGGATATTACTGAACAAGCCACTTTGACTAGAGGTCAAAACATACATTGGGTGTCTGAACAACTACATACAGAATCTATCTGACCTTATACATAATCTATGTCATTTAAATTGCACTGAATTATCACTTTCTCACCAAGCATGTCATGTTTGGAAGAAACAAACAAGTTAGGTCAGACTATCTTAATTCAATCATAAGTCATAACCAGCTTTTTAGATGGATAAGAGTCCCAGTCCTTATAACCCCCTACATATCGTCTGCAAGCAATCCAAGATGAAGGCTGGGACTGTCAATGCTGCTAACATCGGATATTTTTGCATTGACAACAAAGGGAAATGTAGTCATCTTTTACCTTTTGTTTTTAGAGTTAGATGATGCTGAGAGTCCAGCTAGACATAACACCACTAGACGTAGCATGAGAAACAAGGTTATTATAACCAGAGCTGATAAGGAATTGGCGGGCTGGAGAACTGGAGAGGAGGCCATGCTTCAAGCTAATTGGGGAATGTGATTTATGACTGTTAATTGAAGGAGGGAATTGTGCTTTGATACTATGTGCTCAGGGGAAGGGAATTCAGTTTTTAGTTTCAATTATGCAGTGCCAATGTTATGCTACTCAAAATAAAGATTCTTTAAGGTAAACAATGCCTCAAAGTTCTTTTGAAGAGTTTCATCTATTGGAACCATGACAGGGACAATGTCAGTCTAAAGCTTCTGCCGTGATGTTTCTATAGATCTTTGCTTCCTCACTTCAGTCTGGAGCTGGGCAAAATGTCAGTCTCTTTCACCTTCTCATGCTGAAAATGCTAGAACCTCTTGTGCTTTTAATTGGTTATATTAACCCTAAAAATATGCCATCAGTAAACCAAAAGTAGATCTTTAGCCTTGTTTCTTGACCAGTAGAAATGAACTAGGGGAGTTGAAAAACTAGAAAAAAATTGATAACCAATCATGCCTTTGAAGTCTGAAAGGCAGTTTATTGACTGATGTAAAAAGTCAAAACCAGCCTGGTCTCCCATTGCAGTCCCCAAAAATCTCATTAGAATTCTGGTCAGCAAAATATTGACATTCCTTTAAGTGCAGAACATTCATCCTTGTAATAAGTTGAGCCCACTACTCTGTTTTTTTTTATTAAAAAATCCATGGTGTACTCTGAGAATGAATGCAAGCTTTCACTAAAGGCAGTAGAGTGTTGTGTCCCCTTAAAAAATACCAAATCGATTGTGGCATCAAGTTCCCTTCATTACAGCCAAAGCTGAAGATAACACACACTTGTCCTACTCAGACACCAATGTTCAAAAATGGGCAAATACTGCTTCTCTGCACTAAACCATCACTTGAGAAAGTGGAATAGTAAGTCTCAACTTGCAGCCACCTTGTGGTGAAAAAAAAATGTCTGTGGAAAACATCCTGCAGCCAAGAAGGCTCTACACACATTTGCATTACTCAGGTGACCCTGAGAATACAGGTAAACCTTCAAATGGCATCAAGGACTCTCTAAAAGAATTGAAATGACCAGCTGTCTGCAAGCAATATAAATCCTTCCACTACCCACCATCTAGTCAGAGCTGAAGAAGCTTCTTAGATGAGAAACAAAACGTCTTCAAAGAAACACAAGAAAGTCCAGTTGCCTCCTGAAAAAAAGCACCTTTGGGACAACCATACTTGGATGACTGAGAATCTCCATAGACGTCTGGAATTAATTCTATGTTAGAACTAAGCTAAAATTTTACATTTATAACAGAATAAGAGTTGGAAGGGACCTTGTAGATCTTTTAGTCCAACCCCCTGCTCAAGCAGGACATCCTATACCATTTCAGAGAGGTGGCTGTCCAGTCTCTTCTTAAAAGCCTCCAGTGATGGAGGACCCACAGCTTCTGAAGACAAGCTGTTCCACTGGTTAATTGTTCTGTCAGAAAATTTCTTCTTATTTCTAGATTAGTTCTCTCCTTGGTTAGTTTCCAACCATTGCTTCTTGTCTTGCCTTCTGGTGCTTTGGAAAATAGGATAACCCACTGGTTAATTGTTCTCACTTGGTTCACAATTGTTCTTCTATGTGAAATTCAGGAAATGACAACAAAGGGATCAAACCTCGGTGGTAATTTTGATAGAGAATATAACAAAGGTGCTTCCAAAGTACAGGGGAAACCACAGGTAACATCAAGGTGGGAGGAAGAGCAACAGAGGACTTATGCCACAATCTTTTTAGCAATGATATTTCAACTCCCTGATGCCCAAAAAGTGTCAGTAGTGAGTTTTTGAGACAATAGCTGTTTTGTCCTAAAATAGCCTAGATGTGGTGTTGCTTCATAAAACTCTGGGAGCAGACTGGGCAAACCACAACATACCTAAGAATGGTTTTTCTCCTCATTCCCTTCCTCCCATCGCCAAATGTTGCTCAAATTTAAGTCCATTTCATCAGTCATGAATTGAGCAGCTTGCTTCAGCATGTGCATGTTTCATCTGCATATAACTAGATAGACCTTATTTATCAGTTACTGTAACTTGTATAAAATTTGAAATGTAAAGAAAGAAAGAGAGCTTTGTAATAATTATTTCTTATATTCTTTTCATCAGTCTGAGTGGATCAGCTAATGTTGCAAGTAGTTTAGATGATGGGCCTTTTGATTTTCGTGAAAGGTCCTTAATCAACAATGTGAACAGAGAAATAGAGAAATTGGGATTCTGGAACTATTAAGCTTTTCCCATAAACTCTAGTTAGTAAAGGCAATTTTTGGAAATGTTGGAAGCTGTGATATTGTAGCTGTGTGCTAGAGACCCCAATTATGCTCTTCTAGCTCAAATCACTGAACTTTCAGGGAGAAGACACATAGTAACATAAGAGTTTTTAACCATCTAGACATCTCTTGGAAAAACATATTGGCTAACACTTGCAAAGTCTCCCAAAATTCCACAGATGTCTTGCTGACTGTTTAATTTTCACAGGTTGAAGAATAAGCAAGAAGTCAACTCTTTAAGAGTTTGTTCTTCCCATAAGGAAGAGCTTGTTGAACAAGTAAAAGCAATGGTAACTTGGGGAGGAAATGACCATATTATCTTAGAGTTTAAGATAGAGAAATTAAAGCACAGATTTACATATATGCTAGGTCTGGAGAGAGCAAATTTCATCAAGCTTAGAGAAATACTAAGCTTGGGATCCCATTGAAATCAATACTCAGGTCAAGAGGAATGCAGGAAGATTGGAAACTTCACAAAATTAAGATAAATTGGGAAGCACTACCTCACACTATTTCAGTGAGTTTAAAGAATGGAAATTAAAATTTAGAAACAATCAGTTGAACTAAGATTTAAAAGAAATGTATAGGAGTAGAAAATGGATTTAATCACCAAAGAGCTGCATCAGGAAATAGCTAGTACATGTAGAAAGAAAGTAAGGGTAAAGAGTAAAAGAAGGGAAAACAAAACCAATATTTTTTTAAGTTAATAAAAAGGAAGAGGTCTGTTAGTAAAAGAAGATGTTGGAAAAAGAATTGTTAATGGGCAGAGTTCTTTAACTCTTAATTTTGCTCAGTCTTCTCTTTAAAGGACAGTTATGTTTAAATGAACATAAGCAGAACAATTGGCAAAAGGACAACTCAACAAGTAAGTAAGAGAATGAACTTGTTTAAGTCTCTAGGACAAGACCAGTTTTATCCAAATTATTGGATAAATATTACTGAAGTTAGAAGTACATGATTTCAGGTTTGGTGCTACGGTTACTTATGGTATGGTAAAATTAATTAATGTAATAATCCAGTATGGATTTATCGAGAATAAATCAAGTCAAACCAACCCTGATCTCCTTTTGAAAGAGTGAACAATTTAGTTAACCATGGGAATGTGATAGACATAGTATACCTTAACTTACTGATTAAAATCTCTCATGAGATTGTAGTTGAGGAAATTATGAAATGTGGACTGGACTATGTACTATTAGATGAATGCAATAATACTAACAAGAACCATGTCATATTGGAGAGAAGCATTGGATGGCATACCATGGGGTGCCTTTCTAAGCCTTGCACCATTCAACATATTTTTAAATCACTTGTATCAAAAAGTTCAATAGACTACAACTTACTCAACAACAAAATTATCATATTTTAGACTTATTGGAATTTGTTGCATTTATATAGAAAGGAAACAAATAAATTGTCATGTTGTTGGAGATGCAGTAAGAATATTTCATTTAATAATATTTCATTTTTGTGATATCATAAAATGGGTACATTTCCAGAAGAAGTTATTACATATATTAACTTGCCTCTGACCTAGCTTTGAGATAATTTAAAATGTTAATATTTTCTGACATCCATATTCTTTTGAATTATTTACTTAAATACATGAAAATTATAATGGAAAGAGATTCTCTGTATCCTTTCTATTGCTAAGGGAGTTGCTGTTCAACATTGGAAAGATAAATATATGCCTTGTTCACCCAACAGACTGAAGACCTAATGTGCCTTGTGACTTATCAAAGGGTTACCCATAGATGTAGATTATGTATACACAATTACGCAACTCTATTTTCATATATACATGAAATGCCTATTTTTCTTTTTTCTTTTCTGTTTTGTTTGCTCTGCTTAAAGACAAAATAAAACATTACTTGGATACAGAGTTAGAAAATAAGATTATCACATTTGCAGTTGATACAGAGATATGAGGGATAGCAAACACCTTACAGGACAATGTCAAGATTCAAGATCTTGACAAGCTGCAACATTGCCTAAAGTTGAATAGCATGCTGAATTTTAAATAGCAAGATACAAAGCCCTACATTCAGGTAGGAAAGAGCTAAGGCATGAGCACAGAAATAAGTGGGAGCCACACTGAGCAATTACACATATAAAATGGGTTGATGTCAAACCAGGCATGGCACATGGCAGTCCTTCCAAGCCAAGTTCTTTATTGTTTCACACCTATAGACAAAATCTTATCAGACTGAGGTCTCTAATATCTGCATCTAGAATGTATTCCGTGAACTATTAGGTAGAGACTTTCTTCATCCTCTTTCGTGCATAATATCTGGGCTATATTGCCTCTTATTCATCTGGAATGCACCCCCTCCTTCCTGGGGATCCGCCTCCTCACTAAATTCCATCACAGTTGACGTATCTTGCTGGAACACAAACTAAACAAATCCTAATAGTGTGATGCATGTGGAATACACGTGGACAAACGTTTAATGTCATGCTCCAAAGATCCTCCTTATGGAGCATTGGTCAGATTGCACCTAAATTAACTATTTCTAGTTCTTTTAGGAACAGCATGGATAAACTGTGCCATGAGGAAAACAACCCAAATGAGAAATAACATGGGAGAAAAAAAAGCATACATGTAACAGTTTGGGTATGTTTAGATTGGAAAAGAGGAGACATGATAGCTGTCTCTGAAGGTCAGAATTGGTTCCATTATAAGGAAGTTGATTTCAAACAGATATCAAGACAAATTTCAGACAGTAATTGCTGCTCAATGATAGAACAGATTGTCCCAAGACTCTCCCCTCGCTAGCTGGATTTAAAGAGAAGCTGGGTGATCAATTATAGTAAGAGATTCCTGCTCTAACCTGGAGTTGCACCTTTCAACTCTTACCTTACTGCAGCCACCTGGAGGACTACACTCCTTTGCCTACCTTTGCTTCCAACACAAGGGTTCTATTTAATTCCCATAAGGCATTTCATCTAAATTAGGTTGAATTCTATAGCACTCAATAAGCAGTAATAGGTAATCTTAGTTCTATGCAACATATCTTAAGCCTATCTATTTTTCAAGGAATTTCCCATATTGTCTTCATTAGCAAGATTTTGGGATCAGTTCAGAATAGCTCTGCCTGCAGAAATCAAATTCCAGCACTATGTGAGATAGAAATTTATTTAAAGCATCCCCTCTGTTGAGTCCGTGGCGGGAAAATAGACACGAGAAGCAGCTGGAGTTCTCAGTTTCTTTTATTCAGCGTTCAGCTTACAGGAAGATGGCTTCAGCCTCGCCCAAACGCCTCGCAGCCTCTTATATAGGCAACTCCCGGGTAAATGGGTTACTTTTCCCGCGCCAGCACCCGCGCATGCGCACGGCGCTGGCGACAGCCTGTCTGGTCCCGGGCAGCTTTGCACCTGCCCGGGACTGCCTGCAAACGCCCGAGCCGTTTGCAAAGGCTCGGGACATAACACCCCTTTCCCCCGGGCTAAAACTACTACCAACATACAACATTTATTTTATACGACAATTTGCTCCCCAGTGCTCCCACTGTTTACTGGCTTTTGCCTTGCCAGCAATGTTATGTAATCTTCTAGGTACTTAGGAGATTTCTTTGCTCTCTGTGACCTTCTTAGCTCTGGGTTACTGGCATAAGTCCCCTGACTGGAGGGAGGCGTGAGCCTGTTCTCTCTATTGTGCCCTGGTGTCTTCCAAGGACTGTGCCCCGATGCCTGGCCTGCTTGCTTGCCCACCGGGCTCGTCAGGCCAGGGCTTCTGTTGCTTTGTGACCTGGTTGTCCTACCTAGCTGTAGACCCTCAGGCCCCTTGAAGTGATAGCCACTGCTGGGCGTCTCTGTAGAACCTCCTAGGTCAGTCCAAGACCTGTCAGGAGGCTGTCCATTCCCTGAACCCCATTCTGTGCTCGGGCTCGTGTGGGTTTCTGTACTTTCCCAAAACTCAGATGTTCCCTGATTTGTGCTAGGGGTGTTGTAGTCGGGACTTGGCTCCTCGACTAGCTCTGTGTATGTTTGACCCCCTGTAGGATTTGGGGTAAGGTCAGGCCAACCTTGGGAATTGTGTGCCAGCTCTCTTGCAGGGAATGATTTGTTGGGATGCCCCCGGGTATCCTCCGTTGCTGGAGTGCTGTGTGATGTGTGTGGAAAGTGAGTATGCCCCCGGGGTGACTCCCTGGCTGGAGTAGGCGTGAGTGCCTGTTGTGTGGGTAAGCTCCATGACTTTCTTTTCGGAGCAATTGCGGAACCCTGGGATGGGCCGTTTGTGGCTCCCTCAGTGGAGATGGGCAGTAGCTCTTGCCCTTCCCTTTGCTCCAAAGGGTCCCCCTCCCCCCCTGGAAAAGACCCAGGAGTCTCAGCAGAAAAGTCTCGCCTAGGGCGAAGTTGGTCGATGTGCCGACGCAGGACACGACCGTTGTCCAGGGCAACCTTGTAGGAGAGAGGGCCTGTGATCCTGGACACAGAAGCGGGGACCCATGTATGACCAGGCCCGTAATTGCGAGCCCAAACCGGGGCACCCACAAGTAGTTGTCTAGGTGCCCTAGGATGTGAGGTAGATGAAGGCAGTCTGTCCGGATGCAACCGGTCAAGTCTAGTAGTAAGTTGGCGCCCCCAACGAAGTTCAGCTGGACTTCTCCCTGTAGAAGTGGACGGTGTGGTGCGATAAGAAAGGAGAAAGTCAGCCAACCTGTGATGCCAGTCCCCGTAGGTGAGTCTCTTCAAGGCGTCCTTTGCGATGCGCACCATGCATTCAGCCATACCGTTGGTGGACGGGTGAAAAGGCGCAGACGTGGCATGACGAATCAGGTTTGCCTGTAAGAAAGCGTGGAATTCGGAGGAGGTGAATTGAGGGCCGTTGTCGGACACAATGACATCTGGCAGCCCGTGTGCAGCAAAAATCCCCCTCAGTACCTGAATAGTCTTTGCAGTGGTGGTGGATGAGACAGGCACAACCTCAAGCCATTTTGAATGGCTGTCAACAAGGACCAAGAAGAACTGGCCCTGAAAGGGCCCAGCGTAGTCAATGTGCACCCTAGACCATGGGGACTGTGTTTCCTCCCATCTATGCACAGGAGCTTGGGGCATCTCTGGGCGAGATCGTTGGCACAGGTGGCATGCGTGCACCTTAGCCTCAATATCTTTATCTAAACCAGGCCACCACAAGTGGCTTCGTGCAAGAGCCTTCATACGAACAATGCCAGGATGACCCTCGTGGAGGGATTCTAAGACCCTAGTCCTCATTGAGGTGGGAATGACAACTCTGTTTCCCCAAAGCAGACAACCCTGAGAAAGGGACAGTTCGTTCCTTTTGGACCAGAAACTCTGAAACTCAGGACTAGGGCAGTGCTCAGGCCACCCGGACAGGACCCAGGAGCGGACACGTGAAAGTGTGTGATCTGTACCTGTTTCAGCGGTAACATCCCTGGCACTAAGAGGGAGCTCGGGCAAGGCTTGGATTGATAGAATGTTGACAGCTGGCGCGGGGTCAGCTTCTACTACTGGCAGAGGCAACCTACTGAGGCCATCAGCATGGCCCATTTCTTTCCCAGGCTTGTGGAGTAATGAAAAATCATATGCAGACAAAAAATAGACCACCTAAGCATTCTAGGGGAAATGATGTGGGGAGTCTGCTTACGTGTGGTAAACAGTCCCAGCAGAGGCTTATGGTCAGTGAAGACCGTGAAATGCCTGCCATATAGAAAATCGTGGAATTTTTTAATTCCAGCAACAACAGCCAGAGCCTCCCTGTCTATCTGAGCGTAGTTGCGCTCGGCAGAAGACAGTGTTCTGGAGTAGTATGCAATAGGAACCTGAGTTCCATCAGACCTGAGGTGACTCAGGACAGCTCCAACCCCGTAGGGGGACGCATCACAAGCGATGCACACAGGAAGAGACTCGTTGAAATGTGCAAGAACACTGTTAGAAGTGAGCAAGGCCTTGACTTCTTTAAAGCAAGCCTCATGTGCTTGTGACCACAGCCACACAGCTTGTTTGTCTAGTAGCCTGTGAAGAGGCTCAGCTACACTAGCTTTATGTGGAAGAAAAGAATTGTAGAAATTCAGGAGGCCTAAGAAGGCCTGAAGTTCGGCCTTAGACTTTGGCCTGGGTGCTTCTAAAATAGCAGTTAGTTTGGATTCAGCAGGATGAATCCCAGCAGCATCGATTTTGAATCCCAGAAATTCAGTAGAAGGCACCCCAATCTTGCATTTGTCTTTTCTGAGCTTGAGGCCTGATTTCCTGAATCTTAACAGGACAGCCCTAAGCCTTTCAGCTAGAATGTGTGTGGAGTCTCCTGCAATCAAGACATCGTCAAAGTAGGGGCAGACCCCTGGTATACCTCGTAGTGTGTTTTCCATTACGCTTTGGAAAATCCCAGGAGCGACATTCACTCCAAACTGTAGCCTTTTTACCTTAAAGGCTCCCCTGTGGGTCACAATAGTCTGAGCTATAGCAGCATCATCATCAACAGGCAGCTGTTGATATGCTTGAGCTAGGTCAAGCTTTGCAAAAACGCGCCCCTCCTTGAGGAGAGGCCAGGATGTGACTGACCACAGGAACAGGATAGGCATGTTGCTGCAATGCCTTATTGAGTGTGCATTTGTAATCAGCACAAATACGAATGTCCCCATTTGCCTTTAGAGGCGTGACAATGGGGGTCTCCCACGGGCTGGAATCAACAGGTTCTAGGATTCCCTGTTGGATTAGTTTGTCTAATTCAGTGTCAATCTTACTTTTTAAAGCAAAAGGGACCCTTCTTGCTTTAATTCTAATGGGAGTGACAGTGGGGTCTAGCTTTAAGGACACAGGGGTCCTTTGAATGTGCCCAGCTGGGGGCTGAAAACATCTGCAAATTCTTTGCAGACTTCCTGTAGGTCGAGTGTTTGTAAACTGTTGAGTCCTGTGACGTGTATCCCCAGGGCCTCAAACCAATCGAGTCCTATGAGACTCGTTCGTTCACCCCCTACTACTAATAAGTCTAGTGGACCTTCAAAACTCTTGTATTGCACGTTAAGGGTGGCCTTCCCCTTAACACACACTCTTGAGTTCTGAAAATCTGTTAATACAATATCAGAAGGCCTTAACTTGGCCTTAGTCCCACTACTGGAACAAATCTTCCTAAATGTATGCAATGAAATAATGGAAAGGGCAGACCCTGTGTCTAGTTCCATAGATAATGGAACCCCTTGTAGCTTCACGTTGAGTGACAGCTTTTTTCTTCATGGGCTTGTGTGTGCCTGTTCTACAGATGCTTCTTCGCGAAGCGCAAAAACCTACCCTATTCTGGCTGGGGAGTCTGGTACCCTTCAGGCGTTCTTCTTGGGGTTGTGCCTTTCGTCGGCCCAGACACACAGCTGCAATGTGCCCTTGTTTGCCGCATGCCCGGCAGGTAGCGGAGCGGAACTTGCAGTCGGTTCTCCTGTGGCGACCTCCACAGCCGATGCACTTGAGCGGAGCCAAAGAGCTTCCCTTCTGGTTTCCTTCCTTCGCGGGGTGTAGACAGTCGACTTCCTCGTCCGGATCCTCCTCGGAGTTTCGTTGGACGTCTTCCTGGTGCACGGACGCACCCTCTGCACTGCTTCTGATCGGCCGCATGTTCTGGACGGTGCCGCCTGCTGCTTCTTCTGCGGTGGCTTCCCTTAAGGCGTCTTGGAAGGATAATTCTTCCTTAGCGAAAAGTCTCTGTTGTAGCTCTCGATGCCTTAACCCGCACACGAATCGGTCCCTCAGTCGTTCCTCGAGGTCCTTGAACTCGCAGGGCTTGGCGGCCTTCCGTACCGCGGCGATGTATTCCTTGGCTGACTCACCGGACCGTTGATCCCTCTGTTCGAAGGTGTGGCGCCATGAGATAACGGACACCTTGGGGTGGAAGTGCTCTTTCAGCAGCTTCTTCAGGTCTGCGTAGCTTACAGACTCTACTGGGACAAGTGCTGCAAGGTTTTCTGCGATTTCGAAGGCGTCTTGGCCGCAAACGCAAAGCAGGGTGGCAGCCTTCAAGCTATCTTCCGTCACTTGGTTTGCCTTGAAGTAGTTCTCCATTCTGGATACGTAGGACTCCCACCGCTCTGGATGTGAGACATTGAATTCCGAAAGCCTTCCGATTTTCGCCATCTTCGGATCTTCAGGAGACGGGTCTATCAGCCAGCCTACCCCCAAATGCGCACCGGATTGGCGGGCAGCTGCCGAGTCTACGCCGTTCCTCTTCCGCCGCTCAGGACTCCTTGGGTAAGCTTACACTTTTTCCTTTCCAGGTAGTGCAAGGCATCCCACCTTCGTCGCCAGTGTTGAGTCCGTGGCGGGAAAATAGACACGAGAAGCAGCTGGAGTTCTCAGTTTCTTTTATTCAGCGTTCAGCTTACAGGAAGATGGCTTCAGCCTTGCCCAAACGCCTCGCAGCCTCTTATATAGGCAACTCCCGGGTAAATGGGTTACTTTTCCCGCGCCAGCACCCGCGCATGCGCACGGCGCTGGCGACAGCCTGTCTGGTCCCGGGCAGCTTTGCACCTGCCCGGGACTGCCTGCAAACGCCCGAGCCGTTTGCAAGGCTCGGGACATAACACCCTCCATTTTAAAACATCTGTTTGTTTGGTTGGGTGCATGTTTAGAATGTTGAATTCTTCAGAGTTACTCCAGAAAAGGAGAAATTACATCATATATTTCTGGTGAGAACACATAATAGCTACATGCAAATAATTCATCAGTTCTAGCCATACTCTTAAGCAAATTACCCACAGATGCAAAAAGTTGCTATTGTGATAAAATAATGTGTCAGAATCTTGTGTTACAAAATGGCGTATGTGCTAACAATATAGGAGCATCCCGCCTTTCCCCAGCCAGCAACCCTAGCTGTAAAAGCTATGCTGGCTTGGAATTTTGGGAGTTGCAATCCCATCACATTTGCAATGTGTGAGAAAAGCAACATATATATATATACATACACCCACACCCACAGTCTTTTGTGACTTGGTTTGAAGGGTTTTTTTTTATTACTTCCCTTGTTAAAAGAACCTAAAACTTACAGAATTGGAGAAGTCAATGCCTAATGAAGAAGAATGTTGGAAGGGAAAGGAACAATACAAGAGGAAAGAAAAAGAAAATGTAAACTGTATTGAAAGAAAAAAAATATGGAAAAACTGCCACTTACAACAGCAGTCTTCAACATTTTTGGCACCAGGGACTAGTTTCGTGGAAGACAATTTTTCTACGAAGGGGGGGGCATGCTTTCAATTTCACTCACTCACCCGCTGCTTACCTCCAGCTGTGCAGCCCAGTATCGGTCCATGGCCTGGGGTTTGGGGACCCTGACATGCAGTATAACACTGAAGGGAGAAAGGCCTAACAACTTCCAATCCTTCTATCAACTACTATATCTGGGAATTGACTGAAGTCTATTATTATGATCTATTTTGATATGTTTTAATCTACATCTGTGTAATATTTTAATATTGTGTATCACCTTAAGATCCAGAATCAGTACCAAGCATCATATTGTCATCAGGCAGCCAATGAAGCAGACTTTAGCACAAACCATCAAATCAATCATGCTTTTAGATTTCTATTCACACTGGCACTTGTATGCATGCTTAAACCATATATTCAGAACAAAGGGATCTTTTTCTAAGGGGATGATGGACTTTTCTAAACATCCTTAAGCTGCTTGATTCTCATGTTTGACTCCATCTGAAGCTGTGTTTAGAACAGTGATGGCAAACCTTTTAGAGACCGAGTGCCCAAACTGCAACCCAAAACCCACTTATTTATTTCCGGGTGCCAGGTGGGTGGGCATGGCTGTGGTGGTCATGGCAGATTGGGTGGGTGTGACCAAGGTGGGCATGATCACCTCAATGTTGCTCGTGGGGAGGGACACCTGTGGGGGCCGGGCAGGGTTGGGGGAGATCCAGGGGGTCTCTGGCAGGTGGGGCAGTGGGCAGGAGGCTCGTCCTGCTGGGTGAAGCGAGGCAAAGTGAGGGTTCCATTGTCACAGGGCAAGGTGAGGCAGGGGCCAGGGCGGCTGCTGTCTGACACCATCAGCCAGTGCACACAGAGGCCAGTGAGTGCATGGGTGCTGGGATGCATCTGGCCATGTGGGACCTCAGCGAGTTAGCGGGCGGCTGGTTGAAGAGGGATGGTTGCCATCTCCAGGGCATGGTACGCGTGCCCACAGAGAGGGCTCTGAGTGCCACCTCTGGCACGCGTGCCATAGGTTCACCACCACTGGTTTAGAACTTTCTTTCTAGATTTCAACCCCTTTCTTTGCTTTGACCAAGTGCTCTAGCTAGACTGCACTTATCACAGCTCTAATTTATGAATTCCTCTATTTCTTTACCCTTTGCTCGGTGCCAGGAAAGCAAAGATTTCCATGGACAGGTCTCTGAGGACATGGCATTTTCTTTGGCACAGTAGAATTTAGAATGAGCTTTCTTCCATTGACTCTCTTTGATAGATCTTTTATATGATTCCACCTTTTTGAGGCACTCCCACCTAGTGCATTCATTGGTGGACCAGGGAAAGGAAATAGAATAGACTTCTAGGATTATGCCCAAACAAAAATGGCAGGTGTGAAATTTAGAAGAATCTTCCCCATCTCTTCTTCAGAGGAATAGTCTGCTACTAAGTGCCAGACTGCTGTCTATTTCTGCCATCCCAAGCAACTGCTTTTCCTGTTTTGAAAGCAGTGGAGTTGAAGGGATTGTTATCACTTTGGGATTGTCTCTCTCTCTCTCTCTCTCTCTCTCTCTCTCTCTCTCTCTCTCTCTCTCTCTCTCTCTCTCTCTCTCTCTCTCTCTCCCCCCCCCCACTTGTTCATAGTGCTTATCAACAGGCATTCTCTAGTTTAGAATGTCTCTTTCATTTTCCTCATCTCCAGTCATGGTACCAACGTGCAACCATGGTTACAAATACTGGGGGAAATGCCTAGCTTCAAAATTGCCAGCACACCCTTCTTTCATTTTCACAGCTAGCAATTAAATACAAAAGTGGAATAAACTTTGCAGTTGCCCCTTATTGCAATTGCTCAGATTTTTGTTGTTGTTGCTTTGTTTTTTTGCAAAGCAAAATAGCTTGGAATGTGGTATTTGATTTAATTAGTTCCAACTAGTCAGGGGGAAAAGGAGCCCTGAAAAGGGAATGTTCCTGTATCCCCTCCCAGTTCTCCACATTTCAAAGTCTGGAACAGTTTCACAGCCAAATTCAAAATTATTTTTGGGACTGGAGAACAGAAATATTGCTACATGGAAGTGTCCTTAGCTTTTTGTTTTCAACTTCATTTAGCCATTGTTAATGGCTAATATTTTTTCACAGCTGACTTCACTATGTGTTATCTGTGTGATCCATTATGCTATTGTAAACTGCCAGGAGACTTCAGGATTCAACAGACTTATACTGTATACTGCTGCTGTAAACTGAGCTATTTTAGCAAAATATTCTTGAAATGTCCTCACTCTGCTATCTCCCATTTCTTCCTCTTCTCTTACTGATATTCAATACTCCAAAGAAGTAAATAGCCTGTTGGAGCCCTGCTCTCTTACTTTTGTCTACAATACAATTCAGCAATGAAATATGTTACCTCATCAGTTGTAAAATCTTATAAAAGAAAATATTGGACAAATATTCAGAGGAAATGCCTAAGGTGATAGAAATTGTTGTGTCTTAAGAAAATAAAATAGATTATCAATTCCAATTGGTTCTTTTCACTTCTACAATATTGCCTGGAGACCTCATAGGCCTTTAACTGGAACATGTTTAACTGGGTCCTATGCAGAACAATCCATACTAGAAACTCATTTTCTGCAATGTACTGCAATTACCCAGGTTATCTGCAGGGGCAACAGCATAAAAATGAAATAATAGATTAGGATTTCTCCTCCTGCTGCTATTGCTTTGCATCAGTGAAGATGGGGGAAGGAGGGAAGGAAGCTGGTACAGGAGATAAGAGAGTCCTTCATAGCATTAAAATAACAAGCACAAGAATGAAGAAGCTAACTTAGAAGAGCTACTTGGTTACTTGCAGTTGTGATCTCCAAAGCTTCATGTTATAAACTGATTCTGAATTGCAGTACACTAGATAAGCTGTCAAACAATACAGCAATTTATTGCATGAAGATCTGGTCCTATCGAAGATTATAACAAGTCATATCATCCAATTACCCATCAGTTGGGATGCTAACCTCCAAAGGAAAAAATACCTAGGCTCTTAGGCATGCTCTTCTTTTGATGTCTAGATAGAGTACGGATTCGCATTTAGTTGTGGGATGTTGGGAAATGCCCAGCTAGATAGGAAGGAGGGATTAAGTGAGGAGTTAGCTTACAATTGTTGTGTAGCTGTAGGAGATCCAGGAGCTTCCTCCTCCCCAACTCCATGGAACCTTATCCATCTGTTCCCAAGGGAAAGCAAGCAGTCTGGGGAGATTCATGTATTACAGGTAGATTTACTATAAAGTAGTCTACTTCAATGTCTATGGAGATTCTCAGTCATCCAGGTCATGATAGTCCCAAAGGTGCTTTTCAAAAGACAACTAGACTTTGCTTTTTTCCTTGAAGCTCTTTCATTTCAGGTCAGAAGAAGCTTCTTGGATGACAAGCAAAACATCTTCAAGGAAAAAGCAAAGAAAATCCAGTTGTATTTTGAAAAGCAACTTTGGAATAGTCAAATTCAACTCTTTATGTGTTGATTTATTGATTGGGTCTGATATCTCCTTTAGAAAACAGGAGTTTCTCTGGATTCTATTCTTTGGAGGCTCTGTCAGTTCATCTAAATTGTATATCTGACCCTCTCAGATCCTTCTGAAAGATTCAAAATGTAAGAGTTTATTTTCTTTGTCCCATCAGCTTTTTCCTGGATGTCATGTTTAGTCTTCTGTTAAACAAACCAGTAGCAGGATCTTGTGAAAAGATAGGCCTTTCAGGCAACCATAGAAAAAAAATTGAACTGGGCTTGTTCTTAATAGGTCATTTGCCAAATTCCATATCAGGATGGATGTGCACAATGCTCCCATTGCTATAATGCTGGATATCTGTTGTAATCACAGAGCACTTAAAGCACTGTTTCCAATCCTAACAACTAAGAATTCTGGGAGATGAAGTCCACACATCTTAAAGTTTCTAAAGTTAAGGAACACTGACTTAAAAACCTTACAATAAATCAAAATTTCCATATTTCAACAGGGTTTCCAACTCTTTAAATATTTATCTGTAATTGAGAACTTCAGTAGATATTTCATTAATAAAGGAATACCAAACTTTTCAGAATAAAATGTTCCATTTCTGGAGTTCTATTTCTTCAAGATGCCCAACTTGCTTTCTTATGAAGTTGCATTTCTAAAGTCTAAAGAATTAAAGTTTTTTTTTTAATTCTTCCAACAAAGTAGAGATCTGCCTTGTATCTACTGACTGAGATCACAGTCATTCCCTTAAGTTTAAACGCTGACTTTATGACTCCCTGATAACTTTTTGGGCAGTAAAGTCAACTGCTCCATGCAACAGATCCTGATGACACACTATAGATCAGGGGTTCTCAACCTTGGCAACTTTAAGACTTGTGGACTTCAACTCCCAGAATTCCTCAGCCAGCTTTGCTGGCTGAGGAATTCTGGGAATTGAAGTCCACAAGTCTTAAAGTTGCCAAGGTTGAGAACCCCTGCTATAGATAAACAGGAAGGCTGGCAGTAGGTTGTGCTGGCAGAAACCCTGTCAGAAAGAGAGTTTTACATATAAAGTCAGGATGATTAGACATGAAGTGAGATTTGATGAGTCTTTCAGATGCAGTGCTCAGGAAAGCTGCTTGATTGATTGAGAGAGGGTTATTTCTCAGAAAGCCTGGTTTCCTGTTGCTGGGCTTTTTTTGAAAAGGAGCTTCAAGGACTTGCATCAGCACTTGCTAATGAACAGGTGCCCCTTGAAAGGCTGGTCGTTTGGTGGCTATCATGGAAAGCTATCCAGCGAGAAAGCCATGGATTTCAAATAAGAAAACTAGGATTATGTACAAATTTATTCATTAAATGCACCAAGCAAGGGAACCATTTTTAAAGAAGCACATTCTATTAATTTCCAGTGTAACTGATGTTCAAAATTTTTGTTTCCCAGTGTACATACATGCAAACTTATTCAAGGGATTTTGGGGTCTTCAAGACACTGTTTACTCCTGGAGACTGCCTGGACAAATCCCTGCAGTTTTCTTGGCAAGATTTTGGAAGTGGTTTGCCATTGCCTCCTTCCTAGGACTAAGAGGGTACGAGTGGCCCAAGGTCAGCTGGCTGGCTTTGTGCCAAAGGCAGGACTAGAACTCACAGTCTCCTGATTTCTCACTCAGTGCCTTAGTCACTACACCAAACTAGATTAAAAAACTCATTTGCAGATATGGCAATATAGAATACCTGTTTTGAAAGGTTTGTTAGATGGCAAATTTCTCCTTAGACTGTTCCTTTCTAATCAACTTAGAAACAATTATATCTATAATATGCAAATGAATATATTAGTATTATAGCATGCTAGTCTATACTCTAACCATAATAAAAATTTGATTTGATTTGATTAGTATTGTATTTCATTTTTCTTTATCTCTTTATTAAAAACTTCAAGGTTTTCACTATCTGTTGGATTCCAGCTTAGATCTATCGTTACTACAGTTCCACTAATACTAGTCTCACAACAGGTAGATTACAAAATATTATGACCTTCTACTTCACATGTCAAAAAAGACACACAAATGCCCACATATATACATGCACACTGGTCTTGGATGAAAGAGAGAGAGAGAGAGAGAGAGAGAACAGAATAATAGTCTGAAAGTGATACAGAGAGAGAGAGAGAGAGAGAGAGAGAGAGAGAGAGAGAGAACAGAATAATAGTCAGAAGGGACCCTGGAGGTCTTCTAGTCCAACCCCTTGCTCAAGCAGGGGACCCTATACCCTTCCAAATATATGGCTGTCCAAACTCTTCTTAAATACCTCCAATATTGATAGATTATAGATAGACAGACAGATGAATAGACAGATAGACAGACGGATAGACAGGTACATAGGCACATAGGTGCATAGATACACAAATAAACAGACAGACAGCTAGTAATCCATTCTAGATGACTCTGTGAAAAAAAAGAAATAAAAGATATGATGGACAGAGAAAGGTTATAACTTGGGAAAAAAAAACATGTCTGGGCTTCATGAAAACAAGTATCTCCAAAGCAGAGCAGTTGTACATTAAACGAATCAAATTTGAAAACACATTAACAGATACGTTAAATAAGAAAGAAATGGCTACAATATGGTTTCCATCTACACATACTATTCCTATGCATGCAGTGTCTGCACTGGAAGAGGTTGTAGTGCTTAAAACTATGGGGAGAGCTGGTAAAATTTATCAGTTTTTCGAACACACTGTCTCTCTCTCTCTTTCTCCCCTTCCACCCCAACTTCAGTTGAATCAGAGACTCTCCATTTTAAAAAAACTGCTACCTAGGAAACTCATCAAGCAAAATTTGGAGATCACCCCCACACACACACACACACAGGCCTTTTTTGAAACTTAGGAAAGGGGTAATGAAAAGCACACCTATTTTTCAAAAAGCAATTTGTAGTGTTCATGCTTTCATAATATATGGAACCCAAAAAAAAGCTCTTCATAGAAATTGCATGAATTCAGAAAAACGCATGTAGCATTACAACATATATTGATTTACTGTATATATAGAAAGATACACTAATAGATTCAAAAAAAACAGGGCTGTATCTTTCTATTAAGAATTATATGACAAAATTCACTCTTGATTTGATCTTTCTCTGCAATAACAAATTGAACCATTTTTATTCGGAAGGGTATGCTAGTAAAAGGAAAGTCATTTCCAGAATGAATCCTGGACTATGTACTTGACATCCAATATCCTTAGAGACATTCCTTCTTGCCTTGGCACAGAAGGTCCTCCAAAGCACAGAAAACAGATGAGTTTGCTTTGTTTGGAAAAATCCCTGAAAGGCTTCTGCAATATGAAGGGCAAAACCTTTTCCTTTTCCTTAACATCTGTAATACTTCTGATATGCTACATGCAGTATAGGAATCTGGACATAGGAAACAACCTTGAAACCTTTCATATCAATGGAGGGTCCATCTGTTGACTTCATAGAGTAATGACCAACAATATACACTGTGTGACAAAGGGAAGAAACAATTTGCCCCAACATCTTAATGCAGCCTTCTCCAACTTAAGATCATCTAGATACACCAGCCAAAGTTGTAGAAAGGTTGGTTAGAATATTTTTTTTTCAGATGCTGACTTTTAAAGATAGCTCAGTAAAGATCTTATAAATGGATTCTATTCTTATAGATTAGAACAGGGGTCTTCAAACTTTATGACTTGTGGACTTCAACGTCCAGAATTCTGTTGTACTTGAAATCCACAAGTCATAAAAGGGCCAAGTTTGAAGACCCCTGGATTAGAAAATCATCTTACCTTCTGGAGAACATCTTGAGATCAAAGGCAGCAAAATTATTGCTCTTAGCAGATGATGATTAAATGTCTCTATAGCAGAGCTCCCCAACCTTTTCAGGTTGGCAGCCCAGAGGGAAAGGAAGGAGCAGGGAAATGTGCATGTGCGTGCTCACACGCCCGCACGGAGGTGCAAATGGGCGTGCGCACAATGGTGGCACTAGTGCTTGCACGCAAGCACAAATGGGCCACACATACCCACAGCAGTGCTGATAGTGGCCCTGGCGCCCACGCGCACATGCACGTGCAAATGGACTGCTAGCACCCGTGTCACATGTGGTGGCACTAGCGCCCATACACATGCCAAACGGAGCCACTAGCACCCATGCGGTGGTGCTAGCATGAGTGGGGTGGTGCACGCACACATGCGTGCACTCGCCAGCCATTCCCGTGGCCCAGTGGCCAGCAGCCCATGGCCCGGTACCAGGCTGCGGTCCACAGGTTGGGGACCCCTGTCCTACAGTCCTACAGACAAAATTCGATCTCTTGAGTAGTGTACTTAGAGGCATGTTTTGCAAAGAATGAGTGGTGAGGGTCCCAAATTTAAAATCTGGTTTCAATTCACCTATAATAATGTTTAATTAAAATTAATTAATATGATACTCAATTGTCATGTTTTGAATAGTTTTCTCTGTTACATTAAAAATTACAATTTGGCAATAATTTGAAGGCTTCCAAGGCTTTCAGATATTTCAAAAACTTTGGAGTCTTAGACTTTGTATCTACGAATTATGGCATTCATGCAAAACCCTGAAAAACACTGGTTGCAGTGGAAAGCAATATAGCTAGCCTTGTGAAGCCCATTTGTTAAACAAAGGCAGGCCAAAGAGAATCTTAAAGGTATAGAAGCCTTGTTCTATGTTTCTCTGTTTAAAACTTACTTTCCCTCTAGCCACCCACCTTCACCTTCTGCAAATTCAGAGAATGTACCTTCTTGGTATATTGCCCTGTATTCTAAGTATAACACCCAAAGGAACAAAACAGATCTTTGGCATATGTTATGACCTCTGGTTCCCATGGCTACTGGAACAATTTCTGGAGTTCATTCATATGAAACCAAGTTTAGAGAATGCTGCCACATGTAGGTTTACAGGTTTTTTTCCCCTAAGGCAACAAATAGAAATGTACTTACTTTTACCTAGGCTGCCCTCATGAGCTATCTTTCTACAGAGTGGAACAGATTCCTATCTACCACCTAAAATCACAATGCATTTGTGAAGCATATTTATTAGTGATTCAAATGTTGATCAAATTCAGCACCTTCTGACCTCCAGAAGGTCAATCCACCCTCATTCGCAAAAGGCCAAATAATAATCGACAGATCCCTTTGCAAAACCACTTTAGGAAACAGTCTGGGGAAGTGGCTTTGAGACTCTGCTGATGTCAGCCAATAATTACAGGGTCTAACCAGTGTCCCTGAGGAAAATGGCCAAACAGTCTTCCCAGAATCTACCCCAGGCATGAAATTGTCCCTCAGTAGCAAACACAATTGATGTACAACTTAGCAATGTGATCACTCGAATAACATATAGTTGTAGGTTCTGTAACTGAACATTTTCTGTCCCAACCCTATTTTTGGCAAACCTTGAGCTGAATTTTTGTATTGCTTTCTGAATCAGCTGCCTTGAATTCACCCAAAGAAAGCACTTCATCTGACCATAATGTCTAGATCTGGAAGGTCATATGTGACATAAAACTTTCTGTTTGTTATAAGTTAGAAATAGAATTACTTTTCCTGAAAAGGCCCTTCATTGTTCTTTGAATTGTTTTTCAAACTCTGGAACTATCATTTGATGTTATGGAGATATCTAAACATCAATGCAGAATATCTATGATAACCTTGGAGACCACTATGTTTGTTCTGTGCAGATGAGAAAGCTGACTTAGAGTTGCTGTGGGCTTCTCTCATGTCAGCTGGGGACCAAGCCTTCTCTGTAGCTGTCCCATGTTTTGAAATATACCTCTCGCTCTGTATAATATTCCTAGTTTTAACTTAGTTTGATGGTTTCTTCTTTGTTCTTATGGTAAGTCATCCAAGTCTAATTAATGATGGTGACAAGATGTTGTTGATGATGATGATGATGATGATGATGATGATGATGATGATGATGATGATAATGACGATGACAATGATAGCAACAATTGTCCAGCTGTAACCCAGAGTTTGATCCAGGGCAGATTTTATATTAGATTCTCCTGTGTGAGAAACTGCAGTGATAGTAGTAACTCAATAGGCACATGACAAATAGTCCAGATTTCTGCTGTGAGTAAATCAGTACATGCATGCAAGTTACACCCCTTGTAATAATAGCAAAAATAAAGCTATTAAAAAGATCATATGCTTTCAGTGATTGAAAGCTGGCTCTGTTTGTTTCTGAGTACATTGGTTTTAGTCCAATTTTATGTTTGCAGATGGACACAGACACCATTGTGCTTTCATTTTAATTATATTTTTCTTAAAAAAAGGAAATGAAAACTTTTGAAGCTCCAGTCCTTGAAGGAAGAATCAATGCAGCCCTCTTAGTTATCATATTCTTGGCACTCTCTCCATATTTTTTTAAATATATTTTATTAATTTTTACAGTAACAATATTTAGTGCTTAGTGAACAATGTGTTGTCTGGATTCATATATTTAAAAACAATAATAATAATTAATTTCTATAGTTGATCGATACGTTAGTTGATAATATATTTCCTTGATCCTCTCTTCTTCCAGCAATATTCTCCTTTTGTCTACATTAAAGGAATATAATTCTTAATACTTTCAATACAAATAGAGTTGAGTATAAACATTTTTCTAGTATTTATACATATAACAATAATATCAACATATAACATCTTTTCTAATCAGCTCATGTTTCAGTTGTATTTATAGAAGTCATCTTATTAAGTCATTATATGTCCTGTTTTCAAGATTCTTATTTAAGTTTAATTTCCCCTCAGTGTTGAAACCACTCTTATCAGTCATAATTTTCTCAAAATTCATTACCTTTTCATTCAAATACACTGTCTCAATATTTTTACATTTCATATATTAAAAAACATTATACTACTTATATATCTTATCCCTCTTACTATTGGGACCCTTTATGTCCAAGCTTTATCTATTCTTTTGACCGTGTTCAAACAAGTACTTAATCATATAATCCACCATCTAGCAATCTTACTATAGGGCCTCTTTATATCCAAACTTTATATTTTTTAACCGTATTCAAACAGGTGTTTAGTCATATTGTATTTCATCTGGTATGTTGAATCACATCTCTTAAATCTAGTTCTAAACTTCTCCCTTTACCAGGTCGCTTTCCAAATCAGTAGGTTTAGCTTGCCAGGTTATATTTTTGTAGATATTGCTGGGGATAAAAAAGACAAATTGAATACAATATTCGTTTTTTGTCTCCCACACTTTAATGATTCTCCTGACAACGCTTTAATCCATTTTATTGAATCTTCTTTTTTGTCCTCATGTTTGTTTTGAAATCCTGGAAGATAAAACCTCTTTTTTATTTCCTTTGTTGTAGCAAAATTTTGCAGATTTTCTTTTGTTTGTATTAAGTTGTGGTTCTCTTCATTTGTAGCTTTCCTATTTAAGTCATTTTCCTCTGATTTGTGTTCTATTGTCTGATTTATTTGTTCATTCTTTATTGTCATTTTTTGAGCATTGTTTAATTATGAATTTAGGTTAGAGATATGTTCAATTACGTTATCAAAGTTATTTTTAATCTCATCATGATTTAAGACAATTGTTGTTTGAATCTGTCGCAGCATTGCATATATTTTCTCTTGGAATGTATTTGCTTTGTTCTGAGTCATTATTCCTGCAGATCTCTGATGTTCCACACTGGGGTCTTCAGGGGGAGGTGTTAGGTGTGGTTTTCTGTCACTTTTAAATAAATATACGACATCCATTTTGTCTCCTCCTCTAGGTAGTCTTTCACCGGTGCCATAGTCTCATTAATTAGCTTTATCAAACCAGCCCATCTTAAAATCCAAACAACCAAATCTTGTGTAGTTCTTATCTTTATATATGGTTTTTGTAATCCAATACATTCTAATTATCAAAGCACCACTAAAAACAGTGTTTTGTAACAGTTTTTCCCCCAGGGATCTTATGATTATTAGCCAGTCAAGTGTTTCAGTCCAAAGTGTTTAAACATCTGAAAGCTTTCTAGTGACTTCCCCTTTAGAAGATTAGCCAAACGCCAAGGTTTTTCTTTCTCTGCAAACAGTTCTTAAACTTAAAAATGCAGCTCAGTGTGTTTATAATCCCAGAAGGTCAACAGTTTCTAAACATATATAGTTTCACTCTGTATTAGATACCCCAATGTTTTATTCCCAGCTGGTTTTTTTTTTTTTTTTTTTTTGCTATTTCTGGGTGTCTTGCCAAATTCTGAGTCAATACAGCTATAATTTAATCTAGTCCACCACTAGGTGTCAGTAGCTGTTCATTTTCCAACTTTTAAAGCAAAGAGTTGTTGTTGTTATTATTATTATTAATAATAATAATAATAATAATAATAATTTTGTCAATACATTTTCAAGTATGAAATTTTAACAGTTTTCTTAGTTTTCAAGTTTGTCCAGACTATAGTATTTTTAACCACATTTCAATATATTTTTGTTCCCCACAAGAGTTTAATTCGCTGCTTCTGTCTATGGGAGGGTGGGGATGTAGTTCACTCCCTTCTCATTTTGGGAGGATTTTTGCTTCTTGGGGATCTTTTCCAAGAAATTAGATACAAAATAGGAGAGAGATCGAATTCCTCACCCACTTTCAAGACACATTGTTCACCGTTGTTCTGGTTGGTGCCTTTGGACTTCAGCTGCAAGTAGCTTGGGCTGGTCACCGAGGTGTGGCCAGCCCTTCTCCTGTTGGGTTAGAGGGCTTCTCCCAGATCAAGCTGGATGACTGCCATCATTCTGTGATCATCGGGGTGCCCCTTTTTCTTTGTCACCTCTCTGAGGTGACTTTAGACCCATTTAGCATCCCCTGGCAGGGCGAAACTAGCCATGGGGTGTGGAGCTCCGCAATCCCTCGGCCGTGCACTATGGCACAAAACCGGAAGTCTGCACTCTCCCCATATTTTATTAGTGAATTTTGCAATGGATTTTTACCAGTTTTGAGTGAAGTACAAAGTCCTGATACAAAACTGCCTAGCTTATTTTTCTTGCTTAAATACTTAGCATGCATCTTCCACAGAGAGGTTCTCATGAATGCCACAGCTTAAAAATATATTGCATTGACTAATGCACAGGACTTGTAATTGCCACAACTGCCATAAAAGCAGTCAATAAAACTGCTATCAGGAGAAAAGGTGGAATCTTGTGCCAGGTGAACAGATAGCAAATGGATATCCTAAGACACCTACATAGATCTGTCCCAACTATTTGCTAGCTCTACTGTAGGTCTTGCCAATATTATATCTCAGAAGTATTCTTAAAAAAAAATACCAAGGCAAAATTTCTAAACAGTTTTTCCAAAACATGTTTCACAGCTTATCATGATTTCAGATCATTTGTTTCATCAATAATTGCTGTGCAAATCATTATTCTATACATGAATAAACTATCCAAAGACAAACTTTATGGAATGAATTGTAAAATCAGTAGTTAAGTTGCTGGCCTAGAAATCAGGAGACTGTGAGTTCTAGTTCTGCCTTAGGCACGAAAGCTGACTGAATGACTTTGAGCCAAGTACTCCTCTCTCAGTCCAACTCACCACACAGGTAAAATAGAACCACACTAGAGTATACCACAATGGAAAATGGGAGTATTATGTATATTTGCTATCTTGACTTACTTATAAAAGTAATAAAGATGGATTAAACTCAAATAAAGCCTTTTGATACAATCCATTCACATCTTCTGTGAGTAATCAGACAGTAAGAACTGTGATTATAAGAAATCAAGAGAGGTAGAAATGTCATCTCCAGCTAGAGCTAAAGAGGGAAAACATAACAAATATTCTTGCATTTAGCATATCTAGTTTGGGATCAAAGGAATGCAAATAAATAAGTACTGAACTTTCAGATAAACAAATAATTAAAAGGTCCTAATGAATTCTTGTCAAACCTTTGCTGACCTATTCAACCTATGAACTTAGCCCACATTAACTGATACTACATATACATGGAGGGAAGTAAGCAGTGGGATACCACAAGATTCTGTCCTATGCCCAGTATGTTTCAACATCTTCATAAATGACCTAGATGAGGGAATACAAGGGGAACTTATCAAATTTGCAGACAAAACTAAGCTGGCAGGAATAGCCAACACCCTAGATGATAGGATCAAGATCCAGAGGGATCTTGACAGATTTGAACACTGGGCTCTGTCTAACAAAATGAAATTCAATGTAGAGAAAAGTAAAGTCTTATACTTAGGCAAGAAAAACCAAAAGTACACATATAACTTGGGTGAAATCAGGCTTAATAGCAGCAATTGTGAGAGGGATCTTAGAGTCTTAGTGTACAACAATTAAATATGAGCCAACAGTGTGTGGCGGCAGCCAAAAAAGTCAATGTAATGCAAGTTGCATTAACAGAGGACAATCAAGATCACATGAGGTACTAATACCATTCTATAAAGTCTTAGTAAGACCACACCTATAATACTGCAACCAATTTTGGTCTACACACTATAAAAAGATGTTGAGACTCTAGAAAAAGTGCAGAGAAGAGCAACAAAGATGATTAGGGGACTGGGGGCTAAAACATATGAAGAACGGTTACAGGAACTGGGCATGGCGAGTCTAGTGAGAAGAAGACATGATAGCAGGGGAGACATGATAGCAGTGTTCCAATATTTGAGGGACTGTCACAGAGAGGAGGGGGTCAACCTATTTTCCAAAGCACCTGAAGGCCAGACAAGGAATAATGGATGGAAACTGATCAAGGAGAGATTCAATCTGAAAATAAGGAGAAATTTCCTGACAGTGAGAACAATCAACCAATGGAACAGACTGCCTTCAGATGTTGTTGGTGTTTCATCACTGGAGGCTTTCAAGAGACTGGACTACCACCTGTCAGAAATGGTGTAGGGACTCCTGCGTGAGCAGGGGTTTGGACTAGATGACCTACAAGGTCCCTTCCAACTCTGTTATTCTATTCTATTCTATTCTATTCTATTCTATTTTATTCTATTCTATATATTTTTTCATTTGCATATTGTTAATCAATCTCAAGCTGAGATATTTTTCATGGCAGGCAGAAGAATATTAGGCTGTGTTAAAATTTAGTATTCTCCTGCCCACATTTAGTGTTTAGGGGTCTTGTTACTTGGCTTTACTATTAGTCAATTAATGATCATGGCTGCTGCTTATACTGTACTTATTTATTTTGTGGGTATTTTTATTGTTTTAATGTCTTTTAAATTGTTTTCATTGTTTTATAATTTTAAAACTGTAAGCCACCCAGAGTCACTTGGTTGACCTGGGCAACAATAGAAATTGAATAAATAAATAAATATGTTTATCATCTTAAACCTAAAATCTTGCTGAACTTGGGTGCAGCAAAAGTAAGGAGAGCCTTCTCAGATTTCTTAGTTTGAATTTGGCGAAGCCTAACCCAGAATGTCCAATTTAATTTGAATGGTACCTAGGAAATAATGCAACGTATGGAAAAAATATATAGATAGCGAGAAGGTTTTCTCATATAATACTCCCAATACTAAACATTGACTCTGTAGCTGAGATCAAGGCACTGTGAGGATTCCACATGGAATAGAGACATAAATGTCTAGTTACCCAGGCAAGAGTTGGAAAGGCAAATATTTCTCCTTAACTTGCCAAAATCCTTGACAGATCATTTTGTGATTGTTGGAGAAGAAAAGCCACGCCAGGCAAAAGACCTGTAACTTTTCAGTTCAATACTTAATGACAAAAAGGATAGAAATACACATTCCAAAAATAGGCTGGCAACCCAAAGCAGCAGCCCTTAAAAAAAATTGCCTCTCACTCTTCCTTTGACTGTTTTTTTCCAAGAGCCTACCATACTTCCTTTTTGACATGGGAGTTGGGCAGGGGTAGGAGAAGCAAGTGGCCAAAAGACAAAATATATATTGTGATGTCACAATACAAGCCCTGCCCCTTTTACATTTGCATCGCAACATTGCCCACAAGTAAATGTAAGAGGCTGAGTTTGTCTCATGATGTCTTCCATGTTTTGTCGTTTTGGTGAAACTTTGTCAGCTGTAGAGGCCCCCATATCTTATGAATTTATGCAAAACGTAAGATAGAAGACCAAGCAATCCAGTATAAGCTATTTCTATGTGTAAATTTATTTCTGGAATGAAAAGTTTTGAATAAATTGTACAAATTGACTTGACACTAATGTAATTTATATTCACTCAGTTTTTCTGTCAGCCTTTCAAGCCAGGCCAGACCAGGAAACTGACTCCATTAAATTAACTGGAATATTACTTTAATAAGAAAGGCTAAACTAGAATAATCTGATAGTGTTTTCCTTCCTTCCCTCTTATATTCCAGAGAGTGAAGGCTAAGTCAGTCTGACTTCCACAGCTTGAAGGATGTTTATGCATATGTTGTTGAAACTATCTCTGCCGTACTTTCTCCAAGGTCCTCTATGGCTCTCCACTTTTTCCTTGTACAACATATTATGAATTAGGTAGAAAATTTGTTATGGGGAGAAATGAAATGATTCTATGAAGTAAATAGCATATAAAATGGCATCAAAATAGTGTTTTCTCTCTTCTCTCTCAAACTCATTCTCCGGGTTTAGTTGTTTGTTTATAATGTTTCTATCTTCCCATTGGTGGTCAAACCAATCCATAGCAATTAACAAATTTAAGTGAATATAAAAAAATAAGTAAATCATTAAAATAAATAATAAATAAAAATGATAAACAGACACCTAGATTTATAATTACAATCCTAAATTCTTCAGTTTACCATAATAAAAACATGATTTGTTGCATATGAAAAAAAATGTGAAAATGTTCACAATCCCACTCAAAGGGAACAATTAGATTAACAGCTATGTCTGAAGATGCTCTGGCTTGCATGTCTGAAAATTTATATTTACAGGGATGCAAATCAATCAAAAGCAGGATCTTTTCTCTTGGCAATCATAGCAGCATACCCAGACATGGAATTACTTATAGGGAAAAACATGGAGACAGAGAAATTGGCATCCATTCTTGTAATAATAAAATTGGGTTTCTTGTTGACATTGCAAATGCTGGTTTATTGCAGTGTTTCCCTAAGACCCTCTCAGGGGTCACAAAATCAAAATTATTTGGCAGCTTATCTTAAAAAAAGAATACAATATTAAAATCCCATCAAACAGTTGGAAGAAGCAGTAGTGGCAGATAATGCATTGGTTTTAATTTTTAATGTGGTAAATATAACCCATACAAACAAAAGCTCTTTTGGGCTGATGGAGCTGGGCAACCAAGCAAGGCTCTGAACAAGACTTTAGTATTTACTTTAGTCTAAAGTTATACAAAGGATAAAAGGTTTTATTTGTAACTGATGCTAGAGCAGTTCTGACGTGGGAATGCCATGTTAGGGAAGGGAGCAAATCTATCATTCTATCAAAGAGCACCATCGTTAGCGCTGTGACTATTGTTGTGATTATGATTATTAAGAGAGGAGACCCTTACATATAGCATTAGTTTTGCCTGTTTTAAGAAGGCAAAAGCAATTCTTTTTTACATGCTGGTCTCCACAGCATTGAAATCTATAAGATTGTTTACTATGTAGGGCAAATAATTCTGAAGGATTTGGGATAAAATCCATCCACATTCAGCCAAATCCTTTCACTTATAAATGTTGGGACCAAAGACCTTCAGAATTGTTTTTAGGGATGTTTGTGCCCTTTGTTTGAGAAGAAAGAAAAGTTTTATTACATGGACCAAAGTGGCTCTACAAATGGATCCATTTGGGGGCTGGATTCAGATTCTATATTTTGTAGCCTCTATAAACAAACCTCACTTGTAGTGAAAATGGGATCAAGTTATTAAACTATATGTGAGTCCCAGAATTCCACAGTTAATGAATACCCGTATTTCTGGATTTTAGTCCCAGCACAAAGCTTTTGTAAGGTAAGAACCTCCTCAACCCCTCCCCCCCTGAAGCTGACATTTGCCAACTCTATCTACCCTTGCAAGTACATTGCTAATTCTCATTTTAAAAATTGTCCCTCAAGTTTCATCAGATTTTTAGGTTCCACATCCTAATTTCCTGTTACTGTACAGTACCAAATATTAACTTTCTGAGCTGTAAGGTCTCTGCAAACTGCAAAATAATTTAATAGTGTAGCTTTTCATCTGAGGTACTCTGCCTAAAATAGCTATCCTCAACCAGATAATTTCCTGATCCTTTGGGAATATAATTCCCAGAATTCCTCGTTGACTTTTTAATCTGGGGATTCTGGCAGTTATGGGATCACAGATATGAATTAACAAGTGTCATTTATCATACCAATTCTGGTTGGAACCTCCTTCTAAGTTCAGGGATCTTTTGGAAGACTTTCCTTCTTTTTCCATGTCTGTTTCCATCTTCAATATCTTTACATGATAAATTGCTCTCCTGTTTCATTTCAGTTTCTTGAACCATACAATCTAACTAATTTTCTTATTTCATGTTTCCAACTCTGCCATTCCAGTCTCCACTCACAAGCAGCACATCTTGCTTGAATGTTCTGTCAGTGTCAAATTGAACTTGGGAAGCTGGGATAATCTCCTTGCCAAGGGTGACAATGTTCTTGGCGTGTATTCTTGTGTTCTTTGTCCCTTCCAGAGATACACACACACACACACACACACACATACCAATCACAATGACACAACAAAGCAAGATTCAAAGCGGAATGTTGGGCTTCGTTCTATAGTAATGATATGGCTAGATTTGCCAGCTCTAATTAAAAGCAGCATGGATAGAATTAAATATGCATACTTGCATAAATGTATAGTTGGTAGGAGAATGTCACAGTGGAAACATTAGCTATAGGAGAATGACCCCAATGCTTTAAATAATATAGTTCCATATTTTGCCATTGAAAATGTTATCAGTGCAAAGTTAATGTAAGTTAATATATAATATGTTTAATGAGCTACACATTATTTTCTCCAGAGGCAGAATCATGAATTAGGGTTCATTTTGAACTTTTGAAAAAACACTGGAAATAATTGCAGAATTCAAGGGTTGGGCAAGATCTGTGTTACATTTCCAATGCAAATGGCTGCCAGCATTTGTACCATACTGACAGGTGCTCAAAGTAAACCATGTAACATAAAATCATCACCCTATCACCCTTTTTTATGCTAATCTGATCTAAACTGGACTCATTTAACAATCTTTCAACTATTCTGCTTGCAAGAGTAATTATCTAAAGGTTACTTTCTTGTGGAAATGAAAGCCTTATCTATATAAGTCAGCCATGTTATTTTTTCTCCTTTTCTAGCTTTTTTAAAGGCTTGCTACTTAGTGGAAATTAGGTTTTCACATAATGCAGAAGACCATCTGTTATAAACTATTGCTATTTTTAATGGTCCCAGTCAAAGCTGAGATCCACATGGCTCTCACCCCAATGATATTTAAGAAATCCTTGAAAACCTGGCTGTTTTCCTAGGCCTTGGGTTAGGATGGGTGTCAAGCCCCTTATAAGATTTTAGCTGTTATGAGGAATGTTTTTCTTGTTCTTTCTTTTTTTGTTTTTGTTTTTCTTGTTCTTACCACTTTAATATTGGATACCCCCAGGGTCTTATGAAGTTGACTAGCCTTCTGTATTTAATAGATGATAGATAGGTAGATGGATGGATGGATGGATGGATGGATGGATGGATGGATAGATAGATAGATAGATAGATAGATAGATAGATAGATAGATAGATAGATAGATAGATAGATAGATAGGGAGGCAGGCAGGCAGGCAGGCAGGCAGGAATAGATGGAGCCAGATACGGGGGGGGGTCATTTAGACCAGTGGTTCTCAACCTGAAACCATAACTTTAAGATGTATAGACTTCAAGTCCCAAATTGAAGTCCCACTGAACTATATCTTTCAAAGATCCTGGAGCATTGGGGAACTACCAGAGGACTGGAAAAGAGCTGATGTAGTTCCCATCTTCAAAAGGGCGGGGGGGGGATGGATCCAGGAAACTACAGACCTATCAGCCTGACCTCAATACCTGAGAAGATTCTGGAAAAGATAAGCAATGAATCAGTGAACACCTAGAGGCAAACAAAGTCATCACCAAAAGCCAACATGGGTTTGTCAAAAAAAAAGATCATGCCAGACAAATCTTATTGCATTCTTTGACCAAGTGACAAAATTAGTGGACCAGAGGAATGCTATGGATATAATTTACTTAGACTTCAGTAAGGCATTTGCTAAAACAGACCACAATCTACTACTTGGTAAGATAGAAAAATGTGGGTTAGACAGCATCACCACCAGATGGATCTGTAGCTGGCTGATCGGCCGTACTCAGCGTGTGGTCCTCAATGGAACCGCATCTACATGGAGGGAAGTGTGTCCAGGGCTCTGTTGTGGGCCCAGTGCTCTTCAACATCTTCATCAACAATTTGGATGAGGGGATAGATGGGGAACTCATCAAATTTGCAGAAGACACCAAGCTGGCAGGAATAGCCAACACTCCAGAAGATAGGCTTAAGATACAGGAGGATCTTGACAGACTTGAACATTGGACGCTATCTAACAAAATGAAACTGAATGGTGAAAACAGCAAGGTTCTACATTTAGGCAAGAAAAAATGCTCAGGTATAGTAGGTGGTACTTTGCTCAATAGTAATAACGGTCCTGATCTTCTATGTAACATCCTTTCAGGGAATGGAAGACTACTAACATATCCTGCTCAGTCATCTTTGCCTGTGGCTGGGTAACACCCATCTCTTTTAGTTGTTTTCATGAGGCTTTGTTTTTGGACCCTCAAAGTTCTTTGTTACCCTGTTCTACTTTTGCTGAATTGTTTCATCACTGACTCAATTTTCACAAAAGGAAATATTTATATTACTACACAGAGATAGAGGGATTACCATGAATGCTCCTATCCCTCTTTTTTAGAGCTACTACTATCACTTTTATTTTAAAAAAACAATATTAATACCAGATTTCATTTCTTATACAAATTCTCTGGATAATGTTGTGGTTAATGAAAGATTTGACAATATCTACCATCTACAATACATTCGGAGAAAGCAACAGTGAGGGAAAATGAAATTTTCTTTAAAAACATGCCAATTGCGTATAGAACAGGTGGTCAAAAGCGAAGCTGATAAGAAAGTTTCAGTACATGTCAGGTTCTTCTAATAGCTCATCTGTTCTGCAGTTTCACTCAGCTTTGAGGGCAGCCTTCCCATTGGTTTACTGAATATATTTGCTTGTTTGCAAAGTCTTGGATAAACTGCGGTTGTACATAGAATGCAAGAATATCCCATAAATTATTGATTTCTAAAGGCCTGTTTGTGGATGGCTCACCATTCTCTTTCAGAATGAGCTCTGCAAATAAGATATCAAAATAATGAAATCCCTTCCTTGTGCAAGTCAAAAGGCACATTACAACTTTTTTAAAAAAGACCTCTGGCAAAGGGTGGCAAACAATACATATATACCAATCCCCCAACAAATATGCAGAAATGACCACATACTTGATAATCCATGCAAAATTATAAAGTTAATATCCACTTACTATTGGCTAAGGCAAAATACAATTAAGGTTATTGGCTTCCTTGCATTCTCAAATAATTTGGTGAGCTTGCAGCCCAACTCATTAGCACTTTGCACATCTGGAAGAATATTCAGGTACCTTAGCCTGAAACAACAAAGATCTAGGACTCCTTTAATCTCACTATCCTGAAGTGGAAAAGCTACCGGATAGAAGGAAAAAAATGATCCATCTGGCAATTTTTGCAAACTGTTCCAATCTTTCTATATGCCAAAGGGCCCCCCTGCTGCCATCTCCCTCCCCCAAAATACCTTGTTCCATCTATGACAAATGCCATGTTTCTTTCAGGCAATAATAGAGATTGGCATTTGTGTTTAAATATAGAATGTATTATTTTGGGGAGCAGGAAGTATCTCAGGGAAAGAGTTATATAATAGATGTAACATGCTCAGCTGAATTAGAGACGGAATGAAGGCGCATAAAGAACAAAGAGACCGAACTGTCACCTATCAATATCTGCACTCAAAATAGAACAACAGCTAGATGAAACACAAGAATATCTTCCCCAGAGTGGTTTAGGGGCCCTCCTCAGACTTGATCTATCAATCCATTCACCATTAGGTTCATTTCCTCTGAGGCACTATGTTGAAGAAGGCTTAACACAAGGAAAAGAATAGGAAAATATTACAATTTTCACGCAAACAGCCCCTACAGCAAGCTCCATCCCATCCTGAAAAACAACCAGATTTTGTTAACAATATTATTTATTAAAAGTAAAGGACATATTTTCAATTATTCACTCAGTTACAGCCAACAGTTCATTTTCTGGCACGTGTTTCCAAGCCCATGAAGCAGGGCTTCTCAAATTTTCCAATATGTGAGTCCACAAAATGTTAATGTGCATTTTAAATAGAAAGGTTGGGCTTGCTCAATTTTGTATAATTCCTGCAATCTGGGTTTTAGATACTGCTATCATTTTTTCTTCATTATTTGTTTGTCATCTTTACTGGTTCTGTGTAGCAGCAGCTATAGAAACCCTTGATTTGAATGAATAAAATATTACAAGTGAAATCATTGGGATCCTAGCCTTCTCTTTCTTTCTTTCTTTCTTTCTTGTCCCACCTTTTTTAATCATTGTTATAAACAACTCAAAGTGGCAAACATATTTAATACTCCTTCCTTCTCTTATTTTCCCTACAACAACCTTGTGAGGTGAGTCGGGCTGAGAGAAAGGGGCTGGCCCAGGGTCACTCAATTGGCTTTCATGGCTAATGCTGAATTAGAACTCATAGTCTCCTGGTTTTTCTGGCCTGGTATCTTAATTGCTAGACCAAACTGGCTCATACTCATATACATTTTGCACACTGATGAGAAAATGAGGAAACAACATTATCAGGAATTTTATTTTGAAACAAGAATTGGACAAGACCTTAATGAATTATTTCTCTTTGGTTGTGCAAGTGAATTATTACCAAGTAGGTAAAATACTTATCTTCACCAATCTGTTCTTTTTTACAGATATTCCAAAGACTATGGATATACTATTATATGCTATGTCAACAGAAATGCTGGGGATACATGAATATTTAAGAGACAAGCTGAACTTACTCTTAGTAGTTAGTGCCAGTTAGTGCCAAACAATCAAACAATTATTTGTTACAGTGGTCAGTAAATGTTAAAGAGTTGTTCTACTCTTTAGAAATGAATGAGATATTTTAAGTTGCATTAAAACCTCCAATCCACAAAATACACTACACTTTGATCAATGCAAATTATAAACAGGTATCAGTATTTTTACATAATGACAGACTTATAGATAAATGTAAACTTTTTAAGACAAATAAATATGAAAATTTAAACAAGATTTAATATTACTAGTAACAATTTCAATCATACTATTGAAATAGCAGTCTTCGGTACAAATACTTAAAGAATACAATACTGTTGGTGAGTTTGTACCTGTTTGAAGAAAAAGAAGCAGGTGCAAAATGATTCATAGAAAATGCAAGGAATCCCCTTTTAAAAAATAAAATAAACCTCAGCTCTTAGTAGATGTTGATCTCCTAAGTGGTCATAGACCATAGTCTTAGACCATTATCATAAAGAGACAGTAACATTTAAATTAAAATGTTTAGGAAGACTTAAATGTGTGAATGGAGATTTCCTGCCAACAGCTTCCAAGTAACCAAGGATTTTCTAAAAAGGGGCAGAATCAGGCAATCCATTTTGTATGTCTCCCAATACATGAGAGAGAACAAGCATGCGATGTCCCTGCTTAACTACAGTGTAGATTGTCAGGAGCATGTTTCTTCCCACAAATCAGATCCATCAAACACATCTTCACTACCTCTTCCTGCATCCCTAAGGACAAGTCCTCCTAATTCTGCACATGTACACACCATTCAGCATGTAGTGAAATAACAGCTCAATCAGTAGGAAGATATAGCTGGTACAAAGTACAGCGACACAGGCAGTTCTTGTGCCCCAAGAGTAGTCTATGTAACATCACTGCTCCTTGAGCTGCACTGGCTGCCAGTTTGCTTCCAGATGCAATTCAAGGTGTTGGTAATCACTTTTAAAGCCCTTCAAGTCCAGGCTACTCAACTTACTGGAATTGGACCGCCCCTCCCGTGTCAGCAGAGGAGCCATACTGCAGGCTCCATCGGCCAGGGTATTCTGGGTGGTGGGGTCCAGGAGAAGAGCCTTCTCTGCCCTTGCACCTGCTCTTGGGAACTTCTTACCCTTAGAGTGAGGATGGGTCCAATCTGCCTGACCTTCCGCAAGAGCTTCAAGAACTAGCTCTGCCAGTTGACTTGGGCCTCCAAAGGACGGGCTTTACATCTAGGGTGGTCGATAAACTAAAATCAGATCCCACCTTCCCCACCCCCCACTCATCCTACTCCCCCCTTCTTCCCCATCTTTTAGCTAGGGCCGTGTATTGTGTTTTGTATTTTTGTAGTATTTTATTTACATAAAATATAGTATTTTTAATATTGTAAGCCACCCAGAGTTACCCTGTGGTAAAATGGGTCGCCAACACACACACACACATACACACACACACACACACACACACACACACACACATATATATATAAATTTGTTTTCTGAGGTTTTCGTGGGTGTTTGTATGTAGGTCTTTGGTTATTCAGGTTTTCTCCCGCATAAAATTGGAAGTGTCTTGGCGACGTTTCGACGAAGTCCCATTCGTCATCTTCAGGTTGGTGTTTTCGGCTTCGTGCTTCTAGGAGCAATGTGTGATCGTAGCTGTTTCTTCCTTTTAACTGCCAGTGGGGGTATGAACTGATTGGGTGGGAGTTTGGCTGTGTTCTGACTGGGTGGAGGTGTGTTCTGATTGGTTAAGGGCTTGGCTGTGTTCTGATTGGATGGGGGGTTGGCTGTGCTCTGATTGGATGGGGGAGTGTTTTGTTTGGGTGGGGGCTTTGTTGTGCTCAGGTTAGTCTGAGTGGCAGAGGGTTTGAGATGGTGAGCTGCATTGCTGTTGTTTGGCTTCGCATTCGTGGTCGTGCCTCATCTTCATGGTGGGTGTCAGTTTGCTTCATGTATGGATTGGAGGGGTTTAAAGTGGCTAATGATGCAGCTGTGGTCTGGCTTCTGGTTTATGGTCGTGCCTCATCATCGGTGTGGCTTTGGGTTTGCTTTTTGCGTGAATGTGACATCCTGTGTGGTTTTCGTGAGTGTGGGTCTGGTGTCATTCTTTGTGTTAGGGACTCGTTTGTCAATAAGGGCGGGTTTCCAAATGGCTGGTAGGCGGGAGGTATCATCTCATTTGTTCATGCTGTGTGGGCATTTTTCTATCTTGATGGCTTCTCTGATTATTCTGTTATTAAAGTGTTCAGTTTTGGCGATAGTTCTGGTCTTTTGAAAGTCAATTTCATGTCCTGAGGCTTTAAGGTGTTGGACTAGAGAAGAAGTTGGTTCCTCTTTTTTGACTGAGTTTTTGTGTTCTTCAATGCGTGCACTTATTCTTCTGTTGGTTTGTCCGATGTATGTAGTGGGGCAAGCAGTGCATGGGATTTCATATACTCCTTGATTTTCTAACTCAATTTTGTCTTTGGGGTTTCTTAGGATGGTGGATATTTTTCTGTTTGTGCAGAATGCTGTCTTGATGTTGTGTTTGTGAAGGATCTTGCTGATTCTGTCTGTGGTGCCTTTTATGTATGGGAGGAGGGCTTTGCCGTTTTCTTGTTCTCTGTCTTGGATTTTAGTGGGGGTTTCTTTTTGGATTAGATTGGTAATCTTATTTCTTTGGAATCTGTTGGCTGTTAGTACATTAGTGTAGTTCGGTTTTTAGGTGTTGTTCATTAGCTAAGCATTTTGTTCTTGGCTACGGAGTTGATCTGTGCTGGGTGGTGGTGTGAGAGTGTGTGCAGATAGCGGTTTGTGTGTGTTTTCTTCTGGTAGATGGTGTGTCCTAGGGAGCCATTGGATTTCTTGTAGACTAAGACATCCAGGAAGGGAAGTTGGTTATTAGCTTCTGTTTCCATGGTGAACTGTACTTTGGGGTGTAGGGTATTGAGGTGTGTGAGGCAGTTGTCCAGTTTTTCTTTCCCATGTGGGCAGATTATGAAAGTGTCGTCTACATATCTGAGCCAGAGTTTGGGTTTGTGATCAGATTTTTCTAGAGCTTGGGTTTCAAAGTGTTCCATGTAGAGGTTTGCAATGACAGGTGAGAGGGGTGATCCCGTGGATGCTCCTTCTATTTGTTTGTATTTTTGTCTGTTATAGATGAAGTATGTGTTGGATTGGCAGTGGTTGGTCAGATCTAGGATTGTTTGGGGGGTTATATTTGTTTTGGATAGCTGTCAAGGCTTCTTTGATTGGCACTTGGGTGAAGAGGGATGATATATAATCATGCAACTCTGGATCTCTGAACAAGCAAGGCAGGTAGATGATACCCACCACCTATTCTTTCCATTCATTATGGCAGCTGTGTTCCACTCATTGTGATTCACTCCAAAGATAGGAGCCCATTTACCTAAGACCAATGATAATCGTCATGGATTTGTGTGATTCCCCTTTTAAAATCCATCAATAATAGTAGCTATCACTGCATTTTTGACAGCAATTTTCACAACTGTCTTGTGTATCGTATAAAAATAAATCCTTCTCTCTGTCCTGGATGTTTTTATCATTCTTTGCTGAATGACTTTTGTTAATAGCAACATAACTCATTTGCCTTTTTGTTGGGCGAATATCATAATTTTGTCTGCAATAGCAGCTGACCAATCATTAGGGCTGACCTTTCCTGCACCTTTTCTCACTCCCCGCTGGCATTCCAACCTTTTTAAGCTGATTAATGAGAGGTTTAAAAAAATAAAAATAAAACTTGGATCTGGCTGAAGCTAAAAACTGCTACCCTTTCCATGCCCTTTGGCAAGCGAAGGGCCCTTGTACAGACACTTCTCTGAACATATAATCTTCCTGCTTCACACTGAACTTCATCTAATGATGAATTTTCTTTCATTTGCAAGCTCATGTGTTTTCTCAGCTCTTTGCCCACTTTTTAATTGTTGCCAGGTTTTGGATTTTTTTTAATTAGAAAAGGAAGTTGAAGAGGGAGGAATTGTAATACTTCTGCAATGGCTTTTTGATTCATAACACTAAGAGCCATGGATGTACTGTATAAACGCCTGGAATCTGAAAATATCCCCTCATGTTGCCGTTTCTTTCAAAATATCGTCATTTACTCTTTTGAATATAGATTGGCTTACTTGAGAGGTATGCACACTAGGGGAAAGAGCACATATATTTGAAATTATTTCTGAATAGAAAGAAAATGATGAAGACCACCAATGGACAAATGATATATTACATTCACTCTTTGTGATTTGTTCCTACCTTTATTACTTTTCATGCTGTTGAAAATGAGGTTATAAATCCTTGAGGGAAGTAATCTTGTGTTCTCTTATTCTATTATGTGCCACCAACACTGACACCAGTATTTCTGAAGAGAGATATTCCCCACCCCCACCCCCACCCTCCACTACAGAAGACATTGCCTAGCCTCAAAATTTTTATTTTGGTTTAGCCTTAAAAGGAGGCCTAGAACTAGTACAGAAGATAACATTTGCTACAATCCCTTGATATTTAGTTGTTGGTTGAGATTCAAAATAAACCCAGAGCTCATGGTATTTTTCACAGCCGGTTATTCCTTGACATAGTTGCAAGATTGCATTGCAACCAACAAACCAATTATAATTAAGAAAAATGTGATTTAAGAAAATATCTCTGCTGAGTATTCCCCTGAATAGAGAAGAATGCAAGGAAGCTTACATTATCCTCTAGGTCAGTGAGATATAAGGACAGAACACAAATAACTGAATTATGTAAAGTTGCCCCAAACTGCAATTAGATAGCTATTGCTCAGTAGGGGTTTATTTTTGTGAACATGGTTGAGTGAAAACATAAATTGTAATGACAAAGCCACTTTCTAACATATGTGAACCTGCATCATCCAATTGTTTGTCCATTTTTTAATAAAGTGTTTCTGAATCTGACAGGTTAAGAGTTTTTAAATCCTGTCCGTGCTTTTATCCCCAGCTGCTAGACAGGCCTGTTATAGTGAACTCCTATGGAATTTTTAAAATGCCTGGCCAAAATAAAAACACACAAGCCTATTTAAAGGTTTTTCAAAATGATTTTTGTAACACTTGTTCTTTATTTACAAATACATTTGATACTGCTTAAATCTGTCAGTAATGCCCTGCTTTTCTATCAGATCAGTAAAAATATAGCCAATACTATAATGAAGTTCAACAGACAAGATAAAGCTCTATTTCCTGGGATTTGGTTAAACTTTCCATCTTTCTTCTTACAAAAAAAATAATAATCTGTTTTTTTCATTCTATACAGAACATTCCCAAATGCTCCAGAGTATATAGTTCCCATGGTAACATATTACTTGTCATTTATCCCTAAAACAGACTGCAACTGTCACTAACCCATATTAGTGGCAGCTGCCCTTATTTTTTAAAGCAACCATCCTATAGTTATTTTCCCCAATTTTATCTAATTTCTATAATACTAGGGGCCCTGTCATTTTCTTAATGGTAGCTGTAATCATCTTTCTCTCGTCTCTGCTTCTGCAACTATCATTCAGAGCTTTAGGCTAACTCTGAGTTACCACCAGTCATCTGCAGCCCCAAAATTGTGCATGTGTGGATGTACTACCTCTCTTTGAAAAATAAGAATCTGAACAAAATGTTCAAAGCTAATAATGCTGTATTATAGGAAAATGAACTCTCCTGGCTTTATTTGCTATTTACAACTGTCTTAAATACAACAATGGCTTGATTGTCAATTAAAATCACTCAAAAGCTTACTTTGCTCAATGTGACAATTTTATAGTGGTTTACTGAAGTGATGTTTTTCAAATGGTTTTGACAAGTGTTTTGTTTGTCACAGAATTAAAGAGGCAAGCCCGACAGTCACATTAATGTGTTATCCATTCGTGTTTTTTTGCAGAAAGAAAAGCATACCGTGATATTTAAAAAAAAACCACTGTAGATCATTTGCTTTAAGAGAAGGCATCCTATGTTATATAGCTTGTATTTCAACAATAAAACAAAATACAGATTACAAACAGGGGGTCTGCTTTAATTTTTTATATCACCATCACATGCCAAATAAAAGATTCCTAATTGAACTGAATTGAATGTTAGCAAAAATTCAGTCTGAAAGAAGGGCAGATCAGTTAAAAATAAAATAATTATGCCAATTTAGCCTACTCGGGAGTTAAACAAAATGATTAATAGGTGCTGGGTTCATTATGATGGCAGCTAGAGATAGATGAAGCAAATCATGTTTAATGTGCAAAACATATACTGTCTTACCCTAAGAAGCAATTACGGTATGTTTTTTCTTCCTTCAGGACACTCTGAAAAAGCACCCTATTGCCTCCAAGCCCTCTACCACTTCCTGAATGAAATTAGTAGCTGTTGCAGTGTCTTTAGTAAACATGTCATGTGGCATTTGACCACAGTCTGTAGCCTGATCCAGGACCAATAGAAAAACTGCCTCATCAATTTCAGTGAGGCTTAAATTAGCTATGACGGGATAAATAAATGACTCATTTAAAGGCTGCAATTCTGCATAAACTTCCTTTGGAATAAGCCTCATAAATCATAAGAAGGACTCTGTTCTGGAAACTATGCCTAGCATAGGATATACCTGGACATGACCAGCACCAACATTCAAAGAAAATAAACATTTACTCTTTAAATCTGTTCCTTAATTTGAGTAAGATTGACAGTTTCAAATGCCTATCAAAGCCACATTTGCTCAGAACTCTTCTACCTGGGAAGGAAAGAGAGAAGAAGTCGCCTGAGAAATAGCAATTCCACTGACTGATTGCAAACACAAAAATTAATATTTGTGAAACACACAAACACAAGTACAAAAATTTTGAGGTCAAACAAGTACCTGTGCTTTGAGAATGGGAAAAGGAAATAATGCCATTGTCTAAGAGTGTTTCATGGGTTTGCAGTTGTTAGAAGCACTTACTCTGAAAACAGTATATTTTAAAAAGTTTGTTGCTCACTTAAAAAAAACAAAATATGGATCTTTTTCCAGAAAAGGGTTAGGGTAGTTTTCATTAAACCAGTTCTCTTTTCAGAGAATGTCCTTTTTAGAGAGTTTTTGAGGCGATTCGCTTGTAAAAGAGGAAATAATTCATTTTAAAAAGGGAAGTTATCCAAATTGTGTTTTTCTCAATATCTTGGATAATTTGGAGCTCACATAATTGACTATTGCTCATGTGCCATATAGTGGCAATTACATACACAGACCATCTTCAGTGCACCCATCACTGAGTCCATATACTAGTTTCCAATCCCTCATCCATATCATCACCATGGAGATGGATTGCTCTCTCCATGATTGCATGTTGTGAATTGTGTTTATGTGTGAATCTACATATTTACATAGTATACGGAATTTGACTTTTTTTAAAAAAAAAAAATAGTTTTTTACATGAAAAGATTCCATTGTCCTCACTACCACCCATGCTTACTTAAGTCATCATGAATTTGGTTGTCAAAATCATTGGTTCCATCATGGTTCTGGAATATCTTGGTGCTGAATCATGCTTTCTTCATTGGTGGGGCAGGGAACATGCAACAGCAATCTCCCTGTCTCTTCCCCCGTCCCCCCCCCCAATGATATTCTGTTCTTCAACATCACCTGTTCACAGAAAATAAATGTACAAATCAGGATGCTGTAACAAGGAAGAATGGGACTGCTTCATTCTGATATCATTTCACTTTGCACCATTTCAATTCTGTGCAAATCTACCATTGTTTGTCATTCCCATTCTTATTCCTCATTTTATTTTTAATTTGTAGTATGAATGGGTGGGTGGGTGGAAGGATAGTTGGACTTATCATGGTCATAAACCAATATGTAATATTTTTGTGGTTAAAGCCTCACATGTTTGCTTGCTTTTCGAAATACTTATTTTTCCCTCTGATTGTTCTCTGAGATATGTTGTAATAGTCAAGAGTATCCTGCAGAATGTGATCACAAAAGTCAAAATGGCATCTGCAACTGTACGAACATAACTCTGCTTTTTACATGCATAGCACGCTCAGCACCCATAAAAAAACAGTTTTAATTGCATCATCATTTTTATCATACCTTGTGCACACTCCTGGTAGCAATTGTGTGTTGAGCTAGTGCTTAGCAGGTAGGATGCACATCAACAGAGTGAGAAATAGATTGGGAGCGTTAATGGTCTTATGTATGTAGCTGAATATCCTAATAATATTATTTTTCAAAGGGGGAAATGATGGGGAATCATAACGGAGATGCATATCACTGAAGATAATTTGTGTCAATGGATGTCATCCAGTGATCAGAAGGAAAAAAGCACGACCAGTATGAAAACAATGTCCAAAAATATGTCCCCTGACCTACTCCCTCCCCCCACCAAGACAAAGAGACAGTATTAATTTTACACATCTTACTGCAATGGCTTCCTCTCACTTAATCTTTACAGCAGAAATTTGAAGTGATGACAGAGAACCTGTGACTCATCTCTCTACTCCCAAGTGAGAAACAACAAGAGTTGGGGCTCTTGCCTCTGGGTTACAGAAACCTGAATGATTAAGTAAACTATGGGATTTCTGTTCTCTTGGCTGCCACCTAGTGGTCAACTGGAGTTTTGCGGCTCGTTTAATGGTATCTCTACAGGTAGTCCTCGACTTATGACCACAATTGAGATCAAAATTTCTGTTTCTAAGCAAGACCGTTAAGTGATTTTTTCCCCCATTTTATAACCTATTGTGCCACAATTGTTAAGTGAATGCCCTGCAGCTGTTAAGTTAGTAACAAGTTGTCAAATGAATGCAGCTTCCCCCTTGATTTTATTTGCACAAGGTGATCACATGACCCTGGGACACTGCGACCGTCATTAATATGAACCAATTGCCAAGCATCTAAATTTTGATCACGTGATCATGGGGATGCTGCAACAGTCATAAGTGTGAAAAATGGTCACAAATCACTTTTTTCAGTGCCACTGTAACTTTGAATGGTCACTAAACAAATGGCTGTAAGTTGAAGAGTACCTTTATTAGAATTTAGCTTTTTCTGCAGCTCACATTCTCTCCCTCATTTTCCTTTGCTTAAGAGTAAGCAGCTAAAAATGCACAAAACCTGGTGCAGGAGGGCATCCTACCCTCCACTCCGCCCCCCCCCCCAGTTAATAAAGCATATTTCAAACTTCTGCAAGCTAATCATATTTGCCACACTGCCACCTCAGGGAGAATGTAAGACTTGCAATGTACCAAATACACTTTCGTTTCATCAATTTCTTCACCACAGTTTTGAGACACTTGGCCTCCAAAATAATTCTTGGCTATGTTCCCTTTGCATGATAAAGGCATTTCAATCAATATTTCTGACTATTATGGGCTGCCGCATAGGACCACAACATGTAATTTTGCACTGCTGAAAAGTAACTCCAAATCACCTTCTAATGTATGTCAGAAGTTCCGAATCCTTCCGTGTGAATAGGAGAGACATGGAATCTAAACATGCTAATCAATAATCAATAAAAACTAGGGGAGGAAGGCAGGCATATGAGCGGGTTTACTGCAGCCCAGACCCTATTTCCTCCTTCTGTCATATATATAATGATATGTGGGAATGACTTTGGGAGACAGGAGAAAGAGCCACAGACTAGACCAGGGGTTTTCAAATTTGGCCCTTTTATGACTTGTGGACTTCAACTCCCAGAATTCCTCAGCCAGGCACGCTATCTGAGGAATTCTGGGAGTTGAAGTCCACAAGTCATAAAAGGGCCAAGTTTGAAGACCCTTGGACTAGTCCAGGGGTAGTTTCCAACTCTGCCATTCCAGTCTCCACTCACAAGCAGCACATCTTGCTTGCATGTTCTATCAGTGTCAAATTGAACTTGGGAAGCTGGGATAATCTCCTTGCCAAGGGTGACAATGTTCTTGGTGTGTATTCTTGTGTTCTTTGTCCCTTCCAGAGATACACACACACACACACACACACACATACCAGTCACAATGACACAACAAAGCAAGATTCAAAGCGGAATGTTGGGCTTCATTCTATAGTAATGATATGGCTAGATTTTCCAGCTCTAATTAAAAGCAGCATGGATAGAATTAAATATGCATATTTGCATAAATGTATAGTTGATAGGAGAATGTCACAGTGGAAACATTTTTATTCTGGGAGTTGAAGTCCATGAGGCATAAAAGAGCCAAGGTTGACTACCCCTGGACTAGACAATGGTCAGATAAGAGGCAGCTGAGTTCACAGAAGGAATTTAGGTATGGCAAACATCTCTGTGAGGGAGAAGAGATGTCCTTTCGGATGTGCAAAATTCTGTTGATGTAACCTTGCAATAAAGATAGAGCTGGTACTCCTTGGTGTGCTTCTTGTCTGAACTACCTCACGAGGCTGACAATATATGCAATCATACCCACTGGCTATTAAGATCAGAGCTACCCAGTGCAAAAAACCTAGGTTACAGGCCAATGAAAACCACTACATTCTCCAAACTAGCTACAAACCAGCACATGACATGGACACATGACTAGCTACGCCCTGGGTTCACACTTCATATCAAGACTTTCCCAGAATGGCCTTCAAAATTAGCAGCTATAAAATATTGTGTGTTAAGATTTCACATGTACATTAATAGCAATAATTGACCAATTTAAGAAATCTTAGAACCATGGCACACATCTCAGGGGAAAGATCAACTCAGTATGTAGCTCTAACAAGTGTAAAATCTGTGCTTGGAATCATTACCTCAAAAATAATGCTTTCATATAAATTTACAATGATGCATAATTTGGGGTATTCTGCAGTTCTGACATTATCTCTATAAAATAATATTAGGAAAGTGCAAGGAAGGATAGATGAAATGATACTGGAGCTAAAGCAATTTCCCTATGAGGAAAGGCTACAAGCATCTAAAAAAAAACAAAAACCCTGTAGCAAATACAACTGGCAATGCTGTGCTTGCCATATCCAGTTTCCAGCACTGGTTAATTCACCAAGCTGGCCACAGCAATTTCAACACCATATCCTGTTTGAAAGGCTGATTGAAACGGATTCACTATCAGCAATCTTGGGCTATAGTGGATCAATGAACTCAATGACTCCCATGTCCTAACTTCTATAACCCAGGATATCCTAAATGGGATTTACTCATTAGTACTTCATAACAATTTTATGAGATAGGTTAGGCTGAGAGAGACTAGCTTCTCTTGGATATAAGATTTGCATTTTTAAAAGAATTCAATGTACTGTGAATAAATTAGAAAGCAGAAAGCAAGCACTTCTGCACTCCTACAACCATTGTCAGAAGAGGTGAAAGAAGAGGAAAGTGTATGAGTTGAGTGCTGCCTATATTAATTAATGTAAAGTTAAATAATCATTTAGTATGTCTTCAAAGCAAAGCCAATTATAATTTCTTGCATCAGTGACCTCTGTGCCTAAGTAAATCTCTGGATCCGCTTTTTCCAGATGGTTTTCCTATTAACTGCACTGCTTTAAATAATAGAAAGCAATAACATTCTTAAATTTATTTGTGAAGGGCACTTTCTGTGATTCTGGGTAGTTTCTCTCTGTACAACAGAGATTCTCTGTCTCACGGGGTTTGAATAATTGTAATTATTTCTTTCCACTGTTGCCAAATGAAGGCAATTAGAAAAAGCACATTTCCCCCTCTTTGCAGAGACCAAGAGAAATAAAACTTGAAATCAGCATTTAAATGTAGGTTTGCAAATAAACCTTCAGAAAGTAAAGTAGGAGAGGAATATATTGCTTTGGAGTTTAGTGGGGTTTATATTTCCCACTTCTATAGTACGTTGAAAAACAATAATATTGAAATTAATGAAACTGTACATCCCAATCTGACAATTTAGTGGAATGGGAATATATTATTATTACCCCATAGTGTAACTGGAAAGCCCTAGGAATTTATCTGTCCCAAACTCAATTATGATCCAATGTTAATATCTTCTTATTGAAGTCTGCCCTGACCACAGAACTTCACATGCTGAAGAGTTATGCTTAGGACTAATGCTTATGAAGAGGCCTAATTTATACATATCTTGTATGGCCTTTTGTCCTGGGACCTCCAGGCATAAACCACAGCTAAGCAAACTAAGATGGAATTGAGCTGTTGGTTTGATTTCTGAGCTTGGCAATTTGACTGCAAACATTTTGTCTCCATTCAGGGGAATATCTTCAGTGCGCTTTGAAGACATTTCGCTTCTCATCCAAGAAGCTTCTTCAGCTCTGACTGGATAGTGGGGAATGGCAGGATTAATACTCCTTACAGACAGCTGGTCATTTGCATTCTTTTAGAGAGACATTGATGTCACCTGGAGTCTTATCTGTGTCATCAGGGTCACCTGAATAGTGCAAATGGGTGTGGAGCTTTCTCGAAAATATTGAAAGGACTGTGTTGTAGATTGGAGATAGATTATGTCATATCCCTCCCCCTCTATTGAGAGAAGGCTGTTCAGTTTTGACATAGATTGCCTCTTTGACCCCTCTTTCAAACCAATGATCCTCTCTGTCCAAAATGCGGACTTTTTTGAAAGAGTGGCCTTTGTCTTTTAAATGCAGATGGACTACTAAATCTTGTCCTGATGGGTTTGTTCTCCTATGTTGTGCCGTATGTTTATGAAGTGGTTGTTTTGTTTCCCCAATGTTCAGATCTGCACATGGCTCATTGCATATACCACGTTGCTCAGTTTGTGTCCGGGTGTTTTGTCCTTGGAGTGGACCAGCTTCTGCCTGAGTGTATTCTTGGGTTTGAAGTGTGCATGTATGTTGTGTTGGCTGAAGATCCTCCTGAGCTTTTCTGATATTCCTGCAATGTATGAAATAACTACATTGCTTCATTTATTGCTTTCTTCTTTATCTGTTATGGAGGAGCTTCTGTTGGGTCTTTTTTGGAATTTGATGAAGGCCCCCTTGGGATAGCCACAAGTTCTGAGGGCTTCCTTGATGTGTTTTAGTTCTTTTTCTTTTCCATCTTTGCTGGTAAGAGGCCTTCAGCTCAGTTGTGTAGGATTCCGGTAACTCCCATTTTGTGCTCCAATGGGTGGTGAGAATCAAAATGTAAATATTGATCTGAGTGTGGGGGTTTTCTGTCTTCCTTAATGTATATTGCATAGTCCAGGAAGGCTAGACTATTTTCCTTAACATCTTCATGTGTAAATTTGATCTATCTGTCCATCGAGTTGATATGTTTGGTGAATGCTTCCAATTCCTGTGTCTTGATCTTGACCCAAGTATCATCCACATACCTATACCAGTGAATGGATGGAATTCCTTTGAAGGAGTTTGGGGCTTTGGTTTCTACCTCTTCCATGTAGAGATTGGCACAATGGAGGACACAGGTGAACCCATAGTGCAGCCGTGTTTTTGTCTGTAGAAACCTTCACTGTATTTAAATAGGTAGTGGTCAGGCAGAGGTCCAGCATGGCACATATGTAGTCTGGATTGAGGTTGGTTCTGTCATCTAAGGTGCTGTCTTGTATCAGTCATTTCTTCACTACCGTGACAGCTTCATTTGTAGGAATGCAGGTGAAGAGGGAAGTCACATCATAGGAAAGCATGTTCTCATCTGAGTCCAGTTTTAATTTCCAAACCTTGCTGGTGAAGTCGTGTGAATTGCTCATAGAGTTGAACACTATATTCCAAGAACACTTCAGAATCACCTTCAAATGTGGGTCACATTTAATTTTTAAGTCAATTTTAATGTTAATATTTATTATTTTAATGTTCTGTGTTGTTTTTATTTGGTTGTAAGCTGCTTAGAGTCACTTCTGGGCAAGATGGGCGGCATATAAATCTAATAAATAATGAGTTAAATTTGTTAAGCAGCTGTAGCTCAAGAGCTTCCATGTTTGGGTTGTTATATGATATTCCATAGCTAAGAAAATAAATTGATGGATCATGGAACAAACTGTCCCAGAATTTTCACTCAAGGTATAATGTCCAGGCTCAAATTATCATACTTTGGATACATTATACAAAAATAAAAAATAAAAACAGCTCTCTGTGGAAAACTCTAATGCTAGAAAAGGTGAAGGAAAGAGTATGTCCAGCAGCAAAGTAGGTAGTCTCAGTTCCAGTAGTGATTAGTGCATTGTAGGAAGACCAGATTGGTCATAGATCATCCTGGAGAAAAATGTATGTGGTTGCTAAGAGTCAACAACAGCTTGATGGCACATCAATCAATGATATTCCCAAATTCTTCCCTATTTCTGAAGAAGTACACTAAAAAGGCAAAGCAATAGAGACAGTATTTTCACCTGATGCACAAATGAACTGAATGGTGAACTGAAGCCATTTTAAGATCCATTTCAGCAGGACTACTACGAAAGTTGTTCTGGAAGCACAAAGATGATGATCCCTCCCCCCCTCCCCCCGCTTTCCGAATGCTTTTGTTGCTATGCATGTACTTCTAATGATCCCTGTAACTGTTGTCGGTGGGGGGGGGGGACAGTTTAGCCAACCTAGTAAAAAAACATATCTATGTACCATGAGAAACTTGTCAGCTTTGCAATTAGCAGCTCAAAGCTATACAACCGAGAAGGCAGAATGCAAACGTATCATTTTGGTGGCTAAGAGATAAAACATGTCAGATGGTATGCAAATCGAAAAAAGTTTATTTCAATGCATAAAACAAGCCCTTTAAGCTGTTATTTGCTGTATTTATATTTCTCATTTTTAGTGGAGCAATAGAGAAGAACAGAAAACGGGCAGCATTTACCGAGGTCTTTCAAAATGTTGGCCCATGAGAAAGATTGCGGCGCTGTCGTTTTGAGTTTGCCCCTTACATAAGAAAACGGGGCAAAGGTGCGCGGCACAGTACTGTATTAGATTGTACAATTTAGTCAACTCCGCAAGAGATAAAAGTTGTTTGTTTGGAAAATGACCAATCGCAGGCTTCCACTGTTGCTCCTCCCTACTTAAAAGAGTTCACAGAATTAAGTCCTGAATGCAAACTTCCTCGGGTTTTGCAGCCAACAGAAAAAAAACCCCTACTATTGAGCCCGTCACGGCAAACGTCTTTCTTCTGCAACAAATAACACCTAAACAGGGAAGAGGCGAGCAGACACAATAGCGAGCGCCCGGAAGCCTTTCGCGGCAACATCAAGCAGCCTCCGGAACACCGACGGGGCCCAACAAAGGAGTTAACCAATAGAGAGCGAGGTTGGCCGTCAGGGACTGTCCCGATTGGTGTAAAGCGCCACCGCTCAAGCAGGCTGAAGTGCAGGTTGGAGTCAAAGTTGGGGTCTTTACCCGAGTCCCTTGGTGAAGGCGCGACGTGGCGGGTTAGTGAAAACGTTGGTGCTGACAAGGGGTGGTAGCTCAGTCGTTGTCTCGGCCCGTAGTGAACAAAGTCGGGGTGGGGAAGCCCCCTTTCGACTCAGCAACGGGTACCCCTTCAGCCAGGCGTTAAAGCTCCATGGGCCGGTTGGGAGGAGCATTTGCTTTTGTTTAGGGAACCTTAAGTGTTAAGGCTATTGTCTGAATCGTTCCGTCCCCGTGTTCTTGGCACTATTCTCGGCATCGCGTTGTTTTGGAGAGAAACTACTAAGGAAACTATGCAGGCGGCTGTTGAGATGTGAACTTGGTCTCCGAGATGCCATGTCTTTTTTTTTTTTTTTTTTTTTGGCACGGCAGCTTGCTACATCGGACTGTCTTTTCAGAGTGTGTAATTTCTGTTTAGAGCGAGCAAATCTGGTCTGCAAAACTCCAAATGGCCACTAGCGGGCAGTAAAGAGAAAAACCCTGCCAATTGGCGGTTTTGAGATCTAGTTAGTAGCTCTTTTTCGTTCCCATGTATTGTGGTTAAGATCGAATTAACCCGGGGGGGGGGATCAGATTCAAAGTACTTACCTGCTACCTGTAAATAAAATTAAAAGATATTGCATTTCTTTTTGCTAGTTTTTTATATTAAGAAATGTTTTTATTGATCAGATTTGCCTAAAGGCGGAAGATTTTATACAAAGGGGAGAATATGCAGTCCTGCTTAATGGTTATTTATGTGTTTGGGGGAAGTATTTAAACTAATCATGAGTTTCCCAGTATGTTCCACCTGTAAAACTCTTGTTTGCATAGAATTGAAACTTAGGCCCTACTTTATATTTTTGCAGAAATGGCTGGCAAGAGCCAGGAGCAGACCATTGAAGAAGAATTAACCTGTTCCATATGCTATGACCTCTTCAGGAACCCTGTCATGCTGGAATGCATGCACCATTTTTGTAAAGAGTGTATCCAAAAATATTGGAATAGATGCCCCAAAATTGCCACTTGCCCCCAGTGTCGGCAAAAATTTCCTTCCCGATCCTTTCATCCCAATTTTATTGTATCTAATATAGCGGAGACAGTTCGAAGATCTGCCTCTGAGGAGCACAAAAGGAAAACCAAAGTAAGTAACCATGTGATGAAATCAATTTTCTTCGGCCATTTGGCAAGTAGCATATTTAACATGAGATCCAGCTTGGGCATCTGGCTATAAACTGAAAGATTATAATTCTGGTCCTGCCCTTAGGCACAAAGCCTGCAGTCCCTGTGCTGTCTCTCAGTTCTAGAAAGCAGGCAAGAACAAGTCACATCTGAAAAACCTTGCCCAGAAAACTACAGGACTAATTCAGGCAGCCAAAGAGTCAACAATGACTCAAGTCCACCCAAAAAAGCCTGCAATAAGCCAATATGCCTCTTCCAGACATGATCAATGAACTTGATTAGTTCTGTCTATGATTTATCTGCCTGTATCACAGTCAGTAAAACAGGAACTGTGGCTTCTTCCTCTTTCACACATTCATCATGGATTGTTCTTGGTTTGCGTGGCTTGTGATTTTGGTTGGCCTGGAGAAGACAAGCCAGAACTATTCATATGAAAAGATAGATATGTCCATTGCAGATAGAATCATCAAAGGATGTTACTGAGCTATACGCAAACAGATGTTCTGAAACATTGTCCATGGACATACCACACATTTCTGAAATGTAGTTTTCCATGGTGTGCAAATATGCCTAGCATCTTCAATCTAGCAAATACTTAACCACAAAGTTGCAGAAGAAAAGTCAGATAACTTTTCGATCAAGATATTTATATTTTTGTTTTAATTCCATCCTCTCTAGCCCATTTTCTGTCTACTTTGGCAATAGATGGTATTTTTACGATTTCTAAATATTTTTATTATTTTCATAAATAACCTAAGGCAACAAACATACCTAATATTCCTTTTCTCCTATTTTTCCCACAACAACCACCTTGGGAGAGTTGGGTTGAGAGAGAAAATTATTTTCTCCCTCCATCCCTCCGTGGGATGCAGGCAGCACACGAAACCATGCCCTCTCCAGTCCGCAGAAAAACCTCTCCACGTAACCAGTCCCTAATGCTCAAAAGGATGGGAACCTCTTCTTTAGCTCATAAGTGGGGTGGGTGGAGGAAGCAAGAGAGAGAGGTCTCCAGCAAATGAATAAAAAAGATGGTGATAATAATTATTGATTAGGGAACAGTGGTAAAGCAACTAAAGTGGGGCTCATAGGCACAGTGCAACTCTGCAGCTTAAATGTTTGCATCCATTGTCAGCACCAAGTGGGAGCTTCCATATTTACATCTCGCCCTTTTCATATTTGTGTCCTGGCACTGGATGCAAAGAGGTAGGGTTGCAAGGTTTGTATCACAATGTCACTGTACATGGTTTATCATTCTTTCCCCCCTCTGGATGCCTTTGGAGAGGTTAGTGGCTGGAAATAAAATGTGTGAAGAGGAAAAAAAACAACAGCATGCCACTATTTTCATATCCTTTCTCTAAGGAAGATCAAGGGAGAGTCAGGAGTTCTAACAAGCAACTTCATGGGATAGGTGAGGCTGGGGGGAAAAAAACTTCCTTTCTGATGAAGCTGCAAATCTCTATTGTACTGATTCCAAAATTAATATTGGAAGTTATTCCTACGTATTGAGGCAAATGCTTTATTTATTCATTCACTTTCAGATGGAGTTCCAAAAGGTCCTTCAGGCCTACCAGATGAAACACGACAAACTGTTGAAGATGAAGCGAAAGAACGAGGAAGATATCAAGAACTTGGGGGTAATATTACTGATATGGGTTAGATCAGGGTATCTCAATTTGTTCTGCTGAGCCCCAGGTCTCCACAAGAACTTGATGGGGTTCCATGAGTAAAAGGAGCAAAAAAAGGAGGGGATCACTCAAATGTTGCCAATTTTATATCACTACAGCTTTGCCTCTTGATCAAAATTTATGGAAAAATTGGGCAGAGAGTTAACTTAACAGGCCTGAAAACATCTAAGAACCCCTGTGTTATAAATTAATCTAGTTTCTTTCCACATATGGAAAGCATTTGTCTCTTCATCTTTAAACTGAGCGTGGACTGGGCCACCTGATTTCTTTACCAGCACATGGTGGTTTCAGAGATAACATTCTCTCCTTAAACAAGCAGGTATACAGGTAGTCCTCAACTTAGTGACAGTTAAGCCCAGGAATTTATGTTGCTAGGTTTTACCCTATTTTACAACTTTTCTTGCCACATTTGTTAAGTGAATCACTTGCAGTTGTTAAATTAGTAACACAGGTTGTTAAGTGAATCTGACTTCCCTATTCTTTGACTTTGCTTGCCAGAAGTTGGCAAAATATGATCACATGACTCTGAGACACCGCTGCCGTCATAAATATGAACCAGTTGTCAAGTATCTGAATGTAAATCACGTGACCATGGGGATGCTCCAAAGGTTGTAAGTGTGAAAAATGGTCGTAAGTCACTTTTCAGTGTTGTTGTAAATTTGAACGGTCACTAAATGAAGTGTTGTAATTCAAGGACTATTATTCAAGCCTCTATTCCTTTTGCAGAGTACGTTGTGCTCTGACTTTTCAGCACCCAAGCAGACATCATGTAACAGTTTACTCTGAAGCCATTGTCAGGGATGTTTAGAATTCCAGGCTGAAAACCTGGGTTTTCCAAGAAAACAAATTATACTGAGTCAGAAAGATATTTTATTCTTTTCTCCTATATACAGTATGTGTAAATGTTCTAATTTCCTTATATTGCAGGAAGGATGAATGCAAAATAAGGATCAAGGAACATTTAACCCTAAGTAATTGTCTCCATGGATAGCATATCAGTGAAGAAAAAAGGCACCTAATCATTTATGCAGGATAATTACTTACTAGGAATCCCTCGGTGTGTAGTGGTAGTCATCAGAATGAGAGGCAATGCAGCCAGTCCATGGAGTTGGACTTATTAGTGACTAGGGAGGAGGCTATTGCTTAATGTCAGGAGTTGTGTAAGGACCCACCTCAGCTAACCACCCAAGACAGCAGAAACCTTGAAACAGGCATTGTTTCAAAAGGAAACTTTTATTAGGGGTTAGTGACAGTAGGGAAGTCAAGGCGAGATCTGGAGAAAATCCCGCTTTAACAGTATAGTTAAGCTAGCAATATTCCTCCTTCTACCAAAGTCACAATGTCCATTTGAAATCCAGCCAATCCACAGATGGCATGATGTGCTGGTAACTGGCACAGTTGACACGCATCTCAAGTCTTCTCCAGTTTTGTTTCTCTTTTCAGGGAGACACATTCCTTTCTCAAGTGGATAGAGGCGGAGAAGAAAAGCAGAAAGCGAAAGTTATCCCAAGTGAAAGCAAATATCCCCCCCCCCCCGCTCCCCAGCAGAATGGCAGGCCCCAAAACAAAAGCACAAAACTATATATGCAAGGAAAACAATAAGGATTTGGGGACTTGACAGGTTGTCATGGGTCTGTTTTGTTCCCTATGCTTTTATCTGACCCACACGAAGCTAGGAGAAAACATCGTGCTTGAGGATACCCAGTTTTTCCCCTCTTGGTCAGCTTGACTCAGGGAGATTGTTCATGTCCTTTATTGGTTCTAGATGCAGTGATACATCAGAGATAAATTAACAGAATTAAGCTCACGACAATATGGATTAAACCTAATGCGCAATAGGAGTAGATATGACACCTTTTGAAGAATCAGGTTTATAGCTTGGCATGCTTTAGCGTTCATCCCAGACAGTTATGAGGCTATTGTGATCAGGATGTCATTGTCTACACTCTACTAGTATGCCCTTTACCAGAGAAGACATATTTGTCCACTTTCTTCATCTTGTGATTATTTTTCTTTTAAACTATTAAAATATAGAATATTTAGAATTTGCAGTTGATTCTTTCTGACACGTGATTTGCTGATCACATTACTCTACCTTTTTAACAGTATTGTCATGCATTGTGTTTTAAGTCCAGTTAAAAATGCTGGTTCTTGCCAACAAACAGCCCTAAACTGGAGCTTGATGGAGAAGAATTGCCTTGGTTTGCATGAACTTTTGATTTGTATGAACTTTCACAAATTGTTTATGTCCTACCCCCAAGAAAACTAAGTTGGTATGGGAGGGGGTGTATTCTTGTTTAATGAGGCAAAATGTTAAATATTGGCTGGCTTGCTTTGTTTATTATGATATCTCTATTTTGCATTTCTTCTGTGGTAAAGTATGTAGGGTATCCATTTTATCTGTAACAGAACCCTCTGAATGATGATTTGCCAGGAATTGCAAATTCTGAGACTGAATGAGACTTGAACTTGGATCTTCCCAGTTCAAAGTCTTAATGACTGTGCCACATTGGCCACCTTGATAATACAGCAATCGCTAATAATTTAAAAATTAAACTGAAATAGAAACACTCAACTTTCTGCTTTTCTCATGTACTTCATTCAGATGTATTATGTATTAGAATATTAAAGTGTACATCATCTGAAAATGCCCTTTCTGGATTGAAATTTGACTCCAACATTTTATTAAGTTTTTTTTTAACAACCAAGGAATCTAAACACACATACTTCTGGGTGTGGGAGAGATATTTGCTGAACCATCTTAGTTTTCCTCTTGATATCTTGTCAGAAATAATATTAAACATTGTGCAGCAGTTTCTGAATAGCTAACAGTAATCATTAAATAGGCTTTTTTAAAATTAAAGACTATGATTTACCCTTGAAGTCATCAAGGTGTAGGAACATGATAAGTAATAATAGTCTTCCAGTTTATCAGAGAAACAGTACATCTAATCCACCTTCAACAAAATTTATCTAGGGTAAAGTTTGGAAGCATTAGATTTAAGTTCATGAAAGCTTCTGTAATTATTCTATTAGTTGTTCATTCATTATATATATATAATATATAATGACAATGTTTGAAAGGCTTGGGTAGTCTAATTGTTGCTAGTTTGAAATGACAGTAAGTAGCAAGTAATGTTCACTTCAAAAGGAGTAATTAGAATTCAAAATTAACTCTAATCATTTTGAGCCCATTGAGACTCACTATAGAAAGCTTCACATTCAGTGTACACCAGAGGAGTGTTATAAAGAAAGAAAGAAATCAAATAATACAAGACAGATGAACATTGGGGCTTGTTTTGATGCCCCTGAATATAAGCAGTGTGTAATCTGTTTTTATAATTTTGTGCACAATGAAATTGAATGGCAGGGGGGAGAGGAGGTCAGTGATAATGTAACTAGACAAGACTTTTTTATCACAGTATTGATCCTCAAAACAGGTGGACTGCTGTGTTTACAGAAAATTGGAGAGGGGCAAATAAAATGCTCACAAGTTTACAAAAGATGGTAAAAGGCCTTTCATAAATCTGATTTTAAAAAAAAAAACGAATGTGAGCATTAAGCAGAAAAGGCCCACTTCAATCTGGTGTCCTCCAGGTGTTTTGAAAAACCCATACATTCAGTTTCTGCCTCTTGTTCACTGTTAACATAGTATTACTGATTAATTGCTGGATAAGTGGTTATTATACATTTGCGTCATACCCTGTTGTGATAGGACTGTTTTTAATGTAAGAATATAGCAATATTTTTCAATAAAAGATAGAGGAGAAAACGAACAAGAAGAGCCAAATCTTTATAACTATTCCATGTGGGAAAGGAACTGTTCACATAAAGACCAATCAAGGAACAAAGTAATCTTGCAGTTACACTGAACAAGAAGCAATTAGAGAAATAAGTCACAAAAAAGAAGCTTCAAATTAAAGTTGCAGTAGTTCTGAAAAGACTCAATAGTGTTCTGCCAGACCATGCTAAAAGAATAGTACCATAATTGCCTTTAAATGAGAAAATTCTTCAAGTCTGTTTGAAAGAAGACCGAGGAATAGCTTGGGGAAATTGTGGTGTGATGAATTAACTGCAACATCTGGATTCTCTGTAAAAGTGAGACAGGACAATTCCAGATTAAACAGTAGCATTGATACAACTGCCGCCCTATGGCTGTGCAGATCACTAGGAAAATAGCTGAAAGCTTTAAAAGCATGCTTTGCTCTCTTCTTTAACAAAATGATGATACGCTGCCCACAAAACTTTTATGGATGTAATATGCAACGTAATATCTTTGGGAACATAGATAGCTGTTGAATATATCAAACATACACCTTGTTTCTATTTCTTGTGATCTCTGTCCAGACAACATCTGGGAAACTGAAGTTGAAGATCCAAGCAGCATTTCAACATCTTCATCAGATCCTCCAAGAGGAGGAAGGAAGGATGCTGATGGAACTAGCTGGAGAAGAAGAACAGTGTATGCTGAGACTGGAAACCGCTTCCATACAATTCATAGAAGAGATTGCTGAGTTGAAGAAGAGCATGGAGCAGGTACAGCGCAGTCTCGACAACTTGGGGATCTCATCAGTGCTGCAGGTGAAACTTCCTACACTTCACTTGAGATATGAGGGTTGAACTTAGGAGTCCATATCAAATTTACCCTTCCTCGGTTTTATTCATGCTACAAAAACACACCGAGGTGCAGGGAAAGTGGTAGACCAGGAGGGCGTGGGACAAGTCAGAAGAATGGGTTATCTCCTGAGAGAGAGAAATGTGGGCTCCAAGAAGTCCCCATTTACCAATTTACAGTCTGAAAATGTTCATCTTTTTTGACTGTCTTGTCCGTAACTAGACTTGATATTTTGCAGCATGCTGCCAGAGCAGGTGATTTTCTGTTTGGCTTTCTAATGGCATCTATAGTGCTATCTCTACCTGTCTTCCCATCTCTTCTCCTTTTCTCCAGGGTGATCAATGAGGATTCCTTCCTCTCGCCTTCCTTCCCTCCCTTTCCCATTTCTTGCAGTCTTGACAAACATGGCAAGGTAAACTTCAGCTGACATCCTCTTTCTCTCCTCCCCAGCAGGGAACAGCTTTTGCTCTTTTCATTTCCATTTCCTGCAGCACAAATGATAACCCATGGTTTTAATGCGATCTTTTTACATCGCAGTAAGTTGCTATGGCTACTGTGGCAGGATTGCTAAGCGAATGGCTGATTCTCCCTCTAATACAAATCGTATGGGAAATTGTCTGCCTTGAGAAATTACTGCAAACTCCGCCATACCAAGACATTGAGTCTTGTAGTGCCCAAAGAGGCCATATTGGCTCTGGATTCTATCCAGCAAAGCTGTTCAAGGAAAGAATCATAACTGATACTGGAGGTGAAAAGCCGGAGGATGCCCCCGCCCCAAAGTCTCTTAACAATAATCTGATGATGAGGGAAAAGGCAGAGGGTTTGATGAGGAAGCCCAGGCCTTGTATTGAAAACACCTCAAGTTTAATCCTTGCCATCCCAGAGAACTGAGAAAAGCTCCTCTCTGAAAACCTGGAGAATATCTACCAGCTACCAGTACACAAGAAAATGAGCTAGCACTAAACTTACATACTGCGGTAAACCATGGTTTATTTTAATTGTGGATTATTGACCCAGCTGCTATAATTGAGGTATTAGCCATGGATTCATAAAACATTCCTATGTCACGTTCAACCAGATTATAAGGGAGATTTCTGATTAAAAATTAGTTAAAAATAATCTGGCAAGGCTATTGAAAAACCCATGCTTACGACATTGTTTTCCAGGTATTTTCATAATGATTGCTTTATGAGTTAATCTCGGATTTATCTAGATTATCTATATAAAAACTGTCAGACCTTTTGTTCTCAGGGTAAATTGTGACATCCACATTCTTAACCTTACTTCCAATTTGCAAATGTCTGGAGATTCTCAGTCATCCAGGTCAAGGTAAAGGTGTTTTTTCAGGAGGCAACTGGACTTTCTTGTTTTTCTTTGAAGATGTTTCGCTTCTCATCCAAGAAGCTTCTTTAGCTCTGACTGGATGGTGAGGAGTGGAAGGATTTATATTGCTTGCAGACAGCTAGTCACTTGCATTTGCCACAGTTGTTAAGTAAATCATTGCAGTTGTTAAGTTAGTAACGCAGTTCTTAAGTGAACCTGGCTTCCCCAGTGACTTTGCTTGACATAACGTCACAAAAGGTGATCATGTGACCCTGCAACCATCATAAATATGAATCAGTTGCCAAGCGTCTGAATTTTGATCACATGACCCTGGGGATGCTGCAACAGTCGTGTGAAAAACGGTCACAAGTGACTTTTTTCAGTGCCATTGTAACTGAACGGTCACTAAATGAACTGTTGTAAGTCGGGGACTATCTGTATGCTATTCTCTTTCAGGATGAGCAACATGCAAAAGGCAGAAAAGGAGTAAAAACAGTAAAAGAAAATGCAGGCAGTCCTTGACTTATGACTGGTTGCTTAGCAATATTCAAAGTTTTGATGTTTCTCCCCAGAGATATTTACAGCCCGGTTCCAGCAGCCACATCCCTCATAACTGGCCCATAGTGAACAATTGCTTTACTTAATACACTTAACAATCATCACAAAAAGATTGTAAAATTGGGTCGGTCACATGAGTGACTTATTTAATGACAGTAAGACTTATGATCGTAATGGACCCTGCACATTATGGTTTTAAGTCAAGGACTACCTGTATGGTTAAATTTCATTTCTACCAGCTCCGTTCATTATAGCTTTCCATACCTTTCTGTCTTTGCAAATCACATTGCTGCCAGGGCCTTTTGGAATAGAATATAGTAGAGTAGAACAGAACAGAACAGAACAGAACAGAACAGAACAGAACAGAACAGAACAGAATAGAATAGAATAGAATAGAATAGAATAGAATAGAATAGAATAGAATAGAATAGAATAGAATTCTTACATCCTCTTACTGTAGGTCTTGTGAAATGTAACCATGATTTTCTCAGTCTTCCTCTTCACTACTCCTCCATGTGTTTCTTTTATGATTCACTAATCATTCATTCTGTTTAGATGGCTGAACCATCCCAACTTACTTCTTTAGGACTGGTAAAACTCACTTTTTAATCCAGACGTGGATTTGACACCTAATAATCTTGGTTCTGTCTCTTCTGGTTTTACCATGTACTGTACGTGTAATTGCCCCAGCACATTCAACATTTATGCTTCTCATGACAAATCAACTCTTACTTTTATAGAACAAAGTAAGCAGAAGCTTGCTCTTAGGCACAGCCTTTCTTGCTTGGTTTACCAGGCATTCCTCACAATAGATCACATATTATCCATTAGCTTTCTGTCCCCATTTGCACATCCTAAAATTCATCCATCCAGTCCCCCATATGTTAACTGTTCTACAAACTAACACATTCAGCCACTTGCTCTAGGATGGGTTTTTTTACCATGTGTGCAAAATTTGCAGTCATTCATTCTGTTTTCTCTGTTCAGTAGAAGCACTCTACACGAATGAAGGCGAATCTATGTGTCTCAGGATAATGTTGCAGGATCCAGTCTGGGTCGGTCACCGGGACACAGGTTTCGTCTTCCGTGCTGGAGCCTATCTTGAAGAGTCCAAAAGCTCAGAAGACAAAACCTCTGTGTCCCGGTGACCGACCCAGATTGGATCTGCAGAAGTGCTTTAGTCTTTAATGCATTAATTTACAGATCCATTCTCCTTATTACAGCTGATCACGGTTGATTTCTCAGTCATCAACATAGCATTGTCTGCATAACAAAGGAGCACATCTGTTCACGTCTACACCCAAAACACCTCTAATGTTACCACAAGCATTATATTATACAACCAAGAGGACTTACATTCTTGTCTTACGGCCTGCTTGAGTTGAAACATTGTCTGTTTCCTTCCCTGTATGATATACTTTCATCAAATAATACTTTTAGCACAATGAGCAGTCAACTTTCCATCATGGCAACTGGACTTCTGAAGAAGCTACTTGGATAAACAGTGAAACATTTCAAATAAAGAAAAGACCAGTTGCCACAATTCAACTTCCAACAACTCTACCTGGATGACTGAGAATCTCCATCGACATTCCACAATTCCCCTTATCACATTTTCCCTAAATCATCAAAAGTACAATAAACTGTATTTCTCATCTTTGTATTTTAAATTGGTTCCAGTTTAATTTAAAGTTATAATGTACAGATAGAGATGACGCTCTTCTGCTTTGCTGGTGACATACTACAGGTTTCCTTCACGATCAAGAGCCAGAAAGACACCCAAAATTATGTTTCTTGAATAATGAAAGACTGAAAGGTTAACTAAATCATCTCCTCATTCATTTTGTGAAATGTTTATTTATCAACTCCAGAATATATTCCGTTAGCATTTAGCTTCCCTTTGGAGTTGTGTTTAATGTTCACTTAATCATAATTGTCTTTCTCTCCAACTTCAGGACTGAATACTGGAGGATCTACTGATACTAGTCCACACAAATTAAGTGAGATATTTCTTAATTTTCTCTGCTTCTTTTTTGCAGGTGGAAACTGTGCCTGTCAGGTATGTGTCCAGAACAGAAACATAAAAAGCTCTTTTGCAATTTCTTCTTCTCTCACGTGCTCTGATAAGGGGATGTTTTCAGCAAGGTGGAGACTGGGATATCGTCACCTTAGTATTCAAAGCACTGAAAGTTTGGAGGAAGCCAGTGAATAGCCCAAGGATGTACAGGTAGATCTGTATCCTCTGAATGCTAGACACAGTTGCACAGATGTGCTAGGAGGAGCTTTTGTGAAATGGTTGAGCTATTTGAGTGAACTCCACTTGTAATTCTTCAGAACTGATTAGCAATCTAAATGGACCAAAGACTAGCCTGCCAGATTGGCAGGATATCGGATCCAATATGAGCTCAGTTAATCTGTTTTTTCTTTTGCTGTGCCAGTCCTGGAGAGCTTTCCAGCTTCACCCATTTGGGCAGGAAACATACACAGAAACACAAATCTCTCACTTACCAAGGTCCTGTTGGATCCCAATATGCATCTTGTGGTTCTGCTTTATTATGATGCTGCCAAGTTGCTCTAACGATTAAATTGGAGATGTGACATCCGTTTCCTTCGTGTTAACTGGTGACAGGGAAAGATTGCTTGTGCAGTTCTCTTCTTCACTGTGCTAGGGAGATATTTTTGCATATAAGGAAATGGCTGGAGTTTTCTGTGGAACCAAGAGTTTAAAATTAATTTGTTAATAGCATTTGGCTTATTTTTTATTAGATCCATTTGTATACTGTTACTGTGCATGTTTCTGTTTGTCTGCAAACTAGTTTCTTGCATGATGCTTAGGACTTTCTCCTGGCCATCCAGGTTGTGGCCGATAAACCACTTTGAGAAAAGGAAGCAGAATGCCCAGATCAGAAACTTCCCCTCTGATTTAAGTTGAACAAATATTGTGGGAATTTGGCACTTTCCAAGGATGCTTCATTCTTCAAACAGGTGTTGAAGAATTGTATGGTTTCCTAGTAGTACTGGAATCAGAAGCAAGAACCCAGGCCTCTTTCCTTAGCTACTGCTTTCAGAGGGCAATAAAGGGTTGCATAGTTTCCTGATCTTGGAGAAGAAGGAATAGGGTTGGTGGATTTAATTAAAAACACCTCTTCGTCCTGATCCCCCTCGTTCCATCAGTTATGTGGACTCAGCAAACAGGTATGGCTGAGCCACTTTATAATAGTTTTACTGCCATCTCTTTATAAAATTGGGAACACGGTAATTTGCTACATAAAAGTGTTGAGCACTTTGTGCTCAATAAAAGTACTGCTTGGTGTCCAGGTGAATTGACTGGAAAGCTTTGAGGCTGGAGACACTTTACTTGATAGTGGAGGGATGCCGTGATGTCTATACTCTTGTCTTACTTAGCTGTGTTTCTTTCTATTCCAGACCAGCACTGCAACCAGAAACATTGACCTTGGGTCTAAAACAGCACAAGGAGCTATGTGGAGGACCTTTGCAGTACATAATTTGGCGAAAGATGCTGAAATCCATCAGCCCAGGTGTGTTTCCCTGTTTCAAGAAAGCTTGGGATAAAGAGATACAACAGAGCTCCCAAATAGCAAAGACCTCACTTAATTCTGTGCCTTGTTCCCATAGCTCCTACTGCTCTGACCCTGGATCCAGAATCGGCCCACCCCAACCTCATCCTCTCCAAAGATCTGACTTCAGTGACAGAGAAGGAGTCACCTCAGGCAGTTCCCAGAAGTCCCAGACGTTTCCTGCAGAGCGTGAATGTGTTGGCCATGGAGTCCTTTGAAAGCGGGCGGCATTACTGGGAAGTCTGGGTGGGCAACAAGACCAAGTGGGAATTGGGAGTGGCTTCAGACAATGTGAACCGGGTAGCCAGAGTCCGGCTGTGCCCAGATAATGGCTATTGGACAATAAGACTGTGGAACGACTCCGAGTATTGGGCTGCAGCAACTCCCTGGGTACGTTTGAGGCCCCAGCACTTTCTGAGGAAAGTGGGGGTGTTGTTGGACTGCAAGGCCAAAACGCTAACTTTTTATAACGCTGAGGAGATGTCACTCCTCTTTACTTTCCATCAGTTGTGGGCTGGCAAATTCTATCCTTTCTTCAGTACTGGCTTCAGTCATGGTGAGAAGAATGCAGAGCCCATGAGGATCTGCCACCCTCTCAGGCTCTGAAATCTCGTTTCACAGGATTCGGTGGTGCTTTCCTTTTTTTTTTTTTTTTCTTTCCTGCCTTTGCAGTATTACAGTACTGTTTCTCTTTCCTCATAACTGCCACTGAAAAGGGTTTGTTGAGATTTCAGGCCATTACGTTTCTGATATAGATGCAGCCAACTGTAGTGAAAAATGAAGGGATGTTGACCATTTTTATTTAAAGTGGTCCCTGATTGTCTTTTCTAAGGTGGGCTTTCTTTTTTATTTTAATCTAACAAGATAGTTGCTATTCATTTAAGGTGCAACCTGGCAAAAAGCAAAATATCTTGACTGTGTATCAGAAAAAATGATAGGTGTGAGTTTCTACTTCCTATTACCACTTTTTCTAAGTGTAAATACGTTTCTTACACATATATATAGTAGGCTTGTACTTTATCTGGTTGGTTTCTCCATCTACCTGAAGAAAAAAAATTCCTTGTTAGTAAGACTCAGTTGTCCAAAAATGCTATTAATTTTCATTTATATTCTGAGTTAAGAACAACAACAAAAAATCGGTCTCAGAAAGAAGCATAAGTTTAAAGAGAGAGCATGAAGAAGAAATGGTTTTTAAACTTTTTAAAACAACCTACAAACTACACAACGGGCGTAATACCAGCAGGCGTGAGAATGTCACATCTTGTCCTGGATTCTGAGGAGATTCAGTCAGTCGAAGAGATTGAAAGCAGCCTTTTCTATGATGCAGGGCTAAGATGCTGAAGAATTAGATTATGCTGTTATCTTTAAAGGAACCAGCCAGATTCACAGGTCCCAGACTGAAGGACAGCTTATAGTGCAGAGGAAGATTTTCCCAATTTTGCTGTATAGTTTTCAAATAAAAAAAATAAGGCATTTTTATTTTATTTCAAAATACAATGTTAAAAAAGTCCTTGAAAAATCACTTTAAAAGAGCATTTTGTATATGTGTGTTTTATGGACATGAAAACAAGATCAATTTATGGGGGACTATGAACCGGAAGCAGTATGTCAGCTTGTACTTTTTCAACATACGATTCAGAATAGCAGCACAAACTGATTTTGTAATAACAGCCAATTGCAGGAGAGAATTGCTGCATTAGGAAATGGGAGATGCAGCTCTGCACAGTTGAAAGGAGGAATTTTGAGGCTATGTGATGAAACTTCACGGATAGCTTAGCATTTGCAAGGGATGTATAAAAAGCTACTCCTACCATCTGTACAATTAGTACAGAGTAGTACTTTTGTACAGTTACATATTTTCTTTACAATAAAGTCAAATGAACCATTTTCTGTACAATGTTAAAATAAACATAAATGTGTATTTCTGCCAATTGTTGAGGAATTTTTCACTTCACACTTTATTTCTACCACTTGGTGCAATAGGGGAAAAAAGTTTTAACAAATCAGCTTTCTGTCTAGATTGACATTAAAGAATATTCATGAGAAGAGTAGAATTCCTTTTGATTTTTTTTCTCCCAGTTTTTGTGTAATTTCTGGAGATGCCAGCAGAGGGTAGTGTCTGCCAATAGAACATTTTAACAGGGCTGAACTATTATTTATATCCCACTATTACTATTTTTTTTTAAAATAACTCAAGGCAGCAAACATACATAATCTTCCTCCTATTTGATTCAGACCTGTCACTCTTATGGTATCTATAGATGTTTGCAAAATGGATTTACTTTTTATAAAAAAAAAAAAAAGTTCTGAATTGCAAAATGGATTTACTTTTTTTTTAAAAAAAAGTTCTGAATTCAGACAATTTGCAAACAGGAACAATTTTTAAAGAGAAAAATGTCTCCCTTCCAGGGACCCCTTTGGTGGCTCAGAAATCCAAAATTGGCTAAAACCCAAAAAAAAAAAAAAAAAAAGTGAATGCTTTTTCCTTTAGAGGGCCCAATGTTTTTCCAGTCCTCAGAGGATATATTTTCCAGACATGCCCCTAATCCTTGCACTAGGCAAGGTAATATTTCAAAAAAAGGTCTAACCATCTTAAAAGGGGAAACTCAGGAAACTTGCTGCTTTTCTCTCCTGTGTTGCCAAAATGAACTTGGCCAGGCTTTTGAGAGGATGAATTCGCTTACCTACTAACATCCTTGTGGTCTAGTAGGATTTGTTGGGGGGGGGGGCTTTGTGCCTCCGTTGTGCCACATACATAAAAGGAGGATCTGCCCCGAAGCTAAGTATTTGGGTGTTTTCAGTGACATTGATTAAATAAACAGAGCAAGTTGATTAATAGTTTCACTTAGTCAAACCTTCAAACTCAAAATAGCTAGTAACAGTTCCTCCCTATCAAATGACATTCAGTTGGCCTTTAAGGGAGGAAGCTGCATTAAATCTGCTTCACATATTTGGGGCCCTGCTTTTAGATGGCCACAAATCCTATAAATAGGTGATTTCCTTTACTTCAAGCTGCCTCCTTTGGACAGTTAATCCCTCTAACCTACAGTAAATCAGGAAAGTTAAAAATGACTAAATCCATTTGCAAATCTGGATGAAAACTTGATAGAAGTGTTGAATTTGAGCATTAAATCATGTTTCTGAAACTTGAATAAGGCTTAACAGAATAACCCAGTTGGAAGGGACCTTGGAGATCTTCTACTGGTAGTTCAGTGCCCTGCTCAAGCAGGAGACCCTATATCAATTCAGACAAATGGCTGCCCAATCTCTTTTTAAAAACCTCCAGTGATGGAACACCCACAACTTCTGATGGCAAGCCGTTCCACTGGTTTATTGTTCTCATTGCCAGGAAATTTCTCCTTAGTTTTAGGTTGCTTTCCTTGCCTTAAGTATAAAACCTTGCTTTTCTCTACATTGAATTTCATTTTGTAAGATAGGGCCCAGCGTTCAAATCTGTTGAGAGCCATCTGGATCTTGAGCCTACCTTCTAGGGTGTTGGCTGTTCCCACCAGCTTAATCTCGTGTGCAAATGTGATGGCTTCCCCTTCTATTCCTTCATCTAAATTGTTTATGAAGATATTGAATAATACTGGGCCTCAGACAGAACCTTGTGGTACCCCATGCTTACTTCCCTCCATGTACACGTAGTTCCATTAAAGATTAAATGCTGAGTGAGTTTATCAGCCAGATATGAATCCATCTGGTGGTAATGATCCCACATTTTACTAGCTTACCAAGAAGTAGGTTCTAGTGTGTTTTGTCAAATGCCTTACTGAAATCCAAGTATACTAGTTACACAGCATTTTGCTGGTCCACTATTTTAGTCACTTTGTCAAAGATTTGTTTGGTATGATCTGTTTTTGACAAAGCCATGTTGGCTTCTGGTTATAACTCTGTTTGCTTCTAGGTATTTGCAGATGTGGTACTTGATCTTTTCCAGGAACTTCCCAGGTATTGATGTCAGGCTGATTGGTCTGTAATTTCCTGGATCTGTGAGGTCCCCCCCCCCCTTTTTTTTTTTTTTTTTTGAAGATGGGAACCACATCAGCTGTTGTCCAGGTCTCTAGTAATTCCCTAGTAGTAATAATAATAATATAATAATAATAATAAAGTTGGAAGGGACCTTGGAGGTCATCTAGTCCAATCCCCTGCTCAGGCAGGAAACCCTATATCATTTCAGACAAATGGCTGTCCAGTCTCTTCTTAAAAACTTCCAGTGTTGGAGCATTCATCACTTCTGGAGGCAGGTTGTTCCACGGGTTAATTGTTCTAACTGTCAGGAAGTTTCTCCTTAGTTCTAGGTTGCTCCTCTCCTTGATTAGTTTCCATCCGTTGCTTCTTGTCCTGCCTTCAAGTGCTTTGGAGAATAGCTTGACACCCTCTTCTTTGTGGCAGCCCCTGAGACATTGGAACACTGCTATCATGTCCCCCCTCGTCCTTCTCTTCGTTAAACTAGATATACCCAATTCCAGCAGCCTTTCCTTACATGCTTTGGCCTCCAGTCCCCTAATCATCTTTGTTGCTCTTCTCTGTACTCTTTCTAGAGTCTCAACATCTTTTTTACATGGTGATGACCAAAACTGAATGCAGTATTCCAAGTGTGGCCTTACCAAGGCATTGTAAAGTGGTATTAATACTTCATGTGATCTTGATTCTATCCTTCTGTTAATGCAGCCCAGCACTGTGTTGGTCTTTTTGGCAGCTGCAGCACACTGCTGGCTCATATTTAAGTGATAGTGCTCCAGGATCTTTAAAAGATATGGTTCAATGGTTCTGAGATCACATCTGCCAGCTCCTCAGAACTCTGGGATGTAATTCATCAGGTCCCGGTGATTTGAACTTGTCTAGAATGGACAGGAGTTCTCTTACCATTTTCTTATCTATTTTAATTTGAATTCCTAAGAATTTCTGTCTTTTACAGTTCTGTTTTTGGTAGGTTGGGCTATTTTTTTCTTTTTCTGTGAAGACAGATGCAAAGAAAGAGTTAAACAGGTCTGCTTTCTTCCTGCTGCCTGTTACTTCCTTGCCACCTTCTCCCATTAGTGGACCAATTATTTCTTTGATTTTTTTTCTTATTTTTTATATAGCAATAGCACTTAGACTTATATACCACTTCATAGTGCTTTATAGCCCTCTCTAAACGGTTTACAGAGTCAGCATATTGCCCCCAACAATCTGGGTCTTCATTCTACCGATCTTGGAAGGATGGAAGGCTGAGTCAACCTTGAGCTGGTGAGGATCAAACCAGCAGCGGGCAGAGTTAGCCTGCAATACTACATACTAACTACTATGCCACCATGTCTGTATATGTTGAAAGAAACTTTTTATTATTATTTTTGACATTTGCTGCAAGCCTTAGTTCACTGAATTACAATGTCAAGTTTCTTAGTTCAAATTGCTATTCCTGTCTCCAAAGTTGAATGGATAATACCTCTTATTGCAGATTTTCCAAAACCTTTAGAGCTGAGGTTCAAAAGTGGATTAAGCAGACTTCCTCTTGGGTTAATTTCAGGGATCGGCCCCTGCTGTATAGCTGTCAGCAAACCAAGAGCAGTTTTATTGTATGGAGGAAAGACAATTTCAGCCCAAAAAACTGCAGACAAAAATGGGTACCAGACGTTTCTCCATAATAGATGTAAGCTGGGTTTGCATAACCAAGACACTTCCCCAAAACCATTGGCTTCATCTCCTGAACTCAATGTTTCTTGTCAATTAACAGCATTGCCTTTCGACCACCAGAGCAGCATCATTATCTAATCTTACAGAAGCCAAAAGTGGTCAATGTTACTTTGGGTTCCCTTGGCACTGAATGACAGATTATTTTTTTCTTCCTCAGAAACTCAAGCTCTTGGACCTTGGAGAGAAAAAGACCTTTGTGAAATAGCACTCTTCCAGACTCTCCGTACATTTGCTCAGCCCAGAAGAACTGCTGGATGCAAGCCTCTTGCAAAATCATGCATAGAATTTACCATTTGTCCAAATTAAAATGCACTACTGTGTTTGAATTAAAAAAATCAGGCAAGTGTGCAGATGTAATAATTGTTAACTGTGAGGCTCAAGGCTTGCATTGCGTGAAAGAATTAACCTAACCTGCTGCTATCCTTGGATAAACATTCAGTGTGCTTTTGGCAGAGGGCCAAGGATGCACAAAAAAAAAAAAAAAAAAAAAACTCCAAAAGCAACCTCTGGAGAAAGTTCAGCCTCTGCAAAGGACAAATACAAAATTATCCACTGAGGCCTGAGAGAGGCAGAACCCCTTTACATAGAGTAGGGGATAGCTTGCTCACCCTCACCCCCTCCTGCTCTTTTTTCACCGTGATCACCAGCCAGGATCACTGTGAAAAAAACAGAAAATATGGTGTTCCCAGAGATGACATGCTTTTGCAGAGCTGATCTAGGCACTCATCTCTGTGCTGGCAGCCAGAAGACAGCAATATTCCTCTGTTAATACTGTATTTCCTTGTTTATTTGCATGACCCATCTGATTGATCTAATGCAGAAGTATCCCAGAACTGTTTAGGGAAGACATTTTGTTTAACCACAAAGTTGACTGGGTTTTCCTGTTCAAACAGTACACCAGCCCCACTCATAATCCATTATGTTGTGTTAAAACAATAACCAATGGGTGATTTAGAATTAATACAAACACACACCTATATATATAAACATATGCAATCACACGTATGCATGCATAGACGTGTGTGTGTGTGTAAAATTTAGAATCATTTAAGGCATTAGGAAAGGAAGTAAGATTAGCTTGTGTCACTAACACACAAGGTTTAAACTTTCTGCCTGTTGTGTAGAGTATAGCAGAAAAACAGACCAAGATGAAACACTTCAATATAATTGCTTTTTTAAAAAAAGAAAGGAAAAAAGGAGATATCATATGTAGCACAAACTTCACCACTGAACCATTACAAAAGAGCTACTGGAGTTCAAGAGGTTCTTAAAATTACTACAATTTTCACTCCGTGCTGTGAAATACAGCAGCTGTTTTGACCATTCAAATGCCCCCACAAATACTTAAATGTGCTGTTCTAGTGCTGAGCATTATGATTAAAACTTCCATCTCAAAATAATAAATCAAATGAAGATCTTTACTTTCTTCCTTTGATAGGAAGGTGAAATCAGAAGTGACCCAGGTTCATTTACAGCTCTGCTATATAAGCAGCAATTATATGCAATGACATTTAATGGCAGGCAGCTGGAATGATTCTGGCACAGATCCAGAGCAAATCCTGCTGGGCATGAAGGAGGCATCATCCTAACAATCAGGGAGCAGACAACATGATGGATTTGCTCCTGGGTTGCAGCTGTGAAGATCCAGACAAATGAACTTCCCGGATGTTGCCAATATCCCAATACCATCTTAGTTCCACTATGTGCAGTTTAAAAGCTGTCACTTGGAGCCAGCGTGACCTTGATGATACCCGGGCATTGCTGAACTCATGTAGGATGGGAAATATCTGGCTTGATAATGGTAATTGTAAAAAAGAATCTTGGAACAGTTGTGGATTGCAAAGTCTGAGGTGACTGCAAAGAAAACAAATGCAGTTACAGGCTATATCAACAGGCTGTATCAACAGAAATATAATTTAAATGTAAATTATATAAATATAAATATATAAATATAGGTATGTGTGTGTGTGTGTATGTGTGTGTAATGATTTTTTTTAACATAAAAGATGTTGCGCTTCAGAGGTTAGGTGGTGTAAACATTTGGTATTTGAACATAGATCTTTTTAGCATTTGTATTTTATTGTGTTTAATCAATCTAGGTGAAATGTTAATAATATATATCGCTAGTCCATGTATGAGATGCCAGACGCTAAATAATAAAATACCATCATCATCCAAATCACAGGAAGTAATAATTTTATTGGTCAGGCAGCACAATGAATAGTTTTAGCACCAAACTTTAAAAAGAATTCAAATAAAATGGAACAGGTTTAGAGAAGGCAATGAAGAGAATAAGTGGATAAGAAACTAAGTTTTAAGACAAAAGACTGAATTAACTAGCATGTTTAGTCTTAAGAAGTGACAATTAAAAGTGGCTGCAACACTCTTCAGACACCTGAAAAGATCTCACAAAGAACGTTAGGACTTGTTCTTTCTTGTTCCAGAATACAAGATGCAGAATATTAGATTTTCAATTCCTGGAAGACAAAGTCCAATTGAAAGTTACCCCAAAAAAATTTTTACAAGTAAGAGCATTTACCTCTTAAAAACAAGAATAAGAATGATATGCCCCATTCTCAAGAGGCCATCCTTTGAGTTGAGCATGTTGGAGAACTTCTATTCAGTCTTCAACCTTCCCTCTGGAAAGAGTGGTTAGCTCTCAACTGCATAGGATCCTGGGTGAAGTGGATTATCTGGAACCTGTTCAGGTTAGGTTACAAAACAGAGATGACACTGGTTTCACTTTGTGGCTGATCTGGAAAGCTTGGGATGGAACTTGTAAAGCTGTCCTGGTACTCTTGGATCTGTTGGTGGTTTCTGATACTATCAACCATCGTATTCTGGACTGGCTTCAGGGATTGGAAGTGGAAGCCTTTGTTTTGTGTGCCTGTCTTCTTTTCTCTGTGGCTAGTTCCAGTTGATGGGGAGAGGTCTAGCCCAAGTCCCTTGCAATGTGGGATGACTTAGGGCTTGGATCTCTCATCACTTCTCTTTAAGGTCTACCTGAAACCTACGCTCATATAACAGCATGCAGTAATTCATCTCCACACTTGGTTGGACAAGTGATACCATTTTGGTGCTGACCCACTGCCTGGAGATTGTGAGGGTCTGGATGGGAAGGACCAACTCCAAATCTAAGTCAACCCTATCAAGAAGGATTTGCTTTGGGGTTTTGCCCCCCTTCCTGTCTCCAGTGAGGTATTATCTTTGACTGTTATTGGGGTAGCATCTGGTAGTTGGTGCATAATTTGGGGGTCTTTCTGGACTTGCAGCTTCTTCTCAAGGAGGGGGGCTTTGTACAGTTAGGTCTTGTGTGTGCCAATTGCACCCATCTCTGGATTGGGAGATCTTGCTCATGATAACTCATGTCTTGATTACTTCTGTGCTGGACTATCACAATGTATTCTACACGAGACTGTTCTTGAAGATACAGAGCCATCAAAACTAAACCTTGCTCAAATTATCACCTGGAAAATAAAATAGATCCAGATCTTTCAGTGCTTTGTGCCCCTTGATATATCCATGTTACATCACTGCTGTGTGAACTGCACAGAGTCTGAGTTTCTTTCTGGATGTAATTCAAGTTGCTGGTTATTACCTTAGGGCTCTACATGGTATGGGATCAGGTTATTTGCAGGACCATCTCTTCTTCAGGTATCTACCCACTCCACTAGGCTAGATAGGCCATATCATTTAAATGCTGCCATCAAGTGGAACATAGGAATTAAAAGATATTTCAGCTTCTCCAGTGATCCAGTAGGTCCCTATCATTTTTGCCTTCCAGAAAACTATAAAGAGATGGGGTTTCCTCCAGTTGGTAGGACAAGGTAAAGTATTGTAAATAAAATTTAAAATAATGATATGCAACCATTTATCCAGAAAGATGGTGAGCTTCTCTTCATTGGATCATCCGGGATGCTGAAATTCAGATTCCTGCATTGAGCAGGGTTTAGTTTTGATGGCCTAAATAGACTTTCTAACTCTGTAAGTCTGTGACCTACCACACTATTTATTAAAATTTGCCTGAAGTGAATATGATTCCTGGATATGTTTGCATCATTAGGTATACATTATGTCAAACCCCTTCAACTTGGCTTTTAAGTCCTGTAGGAACTCCATTTTGCTAATAATCTCTCAAATGCTTTTCACATGCAGGCCAGCTTGCTGGAAAACTTGATAGTCCTGCAGCGCCTAGAGTCTTAGATCAAAAAGTGTATTTTTGCATTTAGGCAGACTTGATGATCCTGACAGATGATCTATACTAGAAAGAGACAGTGGGAGTATGACCCTGTTGATACCTCTGGATTTCCAGATTGCAAACCACAGTTGGCCACAGGATTTTGGACTGTTTCAAGGAGTTGAGGTTAGTTTATGCCTTCTGGCAGAGATTCTACCTTATGCCTCAGGGAGCAAGAATGCTTCTTCAAAACTTGTGTTGAAAAGAGATTTTAGATACTATTATGAATTGCCACAATAAATCAATGCCTCAAGGAGGTGAAACTGATTCCAATATTTATTTTTGTGGGTAAGCTCATAAATGGTTTATTCTCACCGAAGATTATTTCACAGATGCCTAAAGATGCCTTCTGTTAAATCCTTCGTTCGCGTGTGAATGATGAAGACACATGGTGACAACTAACAATGCTTTATTCTCCTACTCCAACTCCAAGCAAAAAACAAAAGGCACACAGGCCTTTTTATAGGGCTTGAAACCTGGACAGAATGAACCAATACGAGTTCTCCTTTCTTCGCGCCTTGCGCATGCGCACAAGGCTGGCGCTGCTCTGTCTGGTCCCGGGCAGCTTTTAGAATACCCGGGGCCATTTGCAACAATTCTGGGCCTGCTGAGTTTCCTCATCAGGCCCAGGACACAACACCCCTCCCCCCTGGATAGAACATACACAATTCCAAATTTCTTTACAATGATAATAAAATAAATTAAAAGAAAATAATAGTCTGCTCACATGCAGACACCCTTCTTATAACTAATAGAGTTAGCTAACCAACCCACTCTCTAATGTGGACTTCGTGTGTCTATCTTCTGCCCCACATAAGTCCCATCTCCTCAACCTAGACCTGTAAGGTCCCTTGTACTGACAAGAACCTCACATATTCGCCTAGATGCTTAGGAGGGGCCTTAGCCCGTTGTGACCTACACAAGGTTAGGGAGGGTGCCTGGCCTGTCAGCTCACCTGCCTGGCTAGGCAGACCAGGACTTGTTCTTAAGGGTGCCTGGCCTACCGGCCCATCTGTTGGGCTCGCTAGACCAGGACTTTTATGCACAAATTTTGCAGGTGACCCCTGGTGAGGCGTGCTGGCAAAATTGCCAGAGCTCTCCTCAGGCTCCGTGAGAGCAGCTGAAATTCCCCAAACCAATGAATTGGCTGAGGATTCCCTAACTATCCTGAATGGCTCCAGGGAACTTAGTCCCTCGAGCCCACAACCAGTCTCGGACGTGATCTGTGTTGCAAGTGTGCCCCAATACTCCCAGTCCTCTGTGGCCGAGGTGCCAGAGTCAGGGGCCGCCTCTATGGCAAACCCCACCTCAGGTGAATTCCTGTTTGGAGCTTTTGCAGATACGTATGACTTCCTGTTCAGCGCAATAGCTGAACTCTGAGGATGCCCTTGCACCTCCCCTGGGAAATCCCTAGAGACCTGCAGTACGTCCCAGGAACAGTGAGATTGTGTCTCAGAAGGTTGACCTGAAGTTCGACTTGGTTCCTGGGCCCCCTCCCCCCCGAGAGCGGAGGCAGGGGCAGAATCCTCAGGGGACAACTGCCAGCGCAGTTGATCCGATGTGACGCCACAGGACGCGGCCATCTCCCAAGGTCACTTTATATGAGAGAGGTCCAGAGATCTTATAGATGACAGCAGGAACCCATAGATGACCAGGAGCATAGTTCCTAGCCCAGACTGGATCACCCAACTGTAGTCTCCTTGGTGCCCATGGTTGTGACACCTGTGAAGCCACACGATCTGGGTGCAACCTGTCCAATTTAGTAATAAGTCTGCGACACCAGCGGAGTTTAGCTGGGCTCTTCCCAGCGGTCATGCAAGGTGTGGTGCGGTGTGCAAGAAGAAAGTCAGCTAACCTGTGATGCCAGCTACCGAACATGAGTCTTTTGAGTGCTTCCTTGGTGGTGTGCACCATTCTTTCAGCTTGCCCATTGGTGGAAGGGTGGAAGGGAGCTGACATTGCATGCCGGATCATGTTGGCCTGAAGAAAAGCCTGGAACTCAGAAGAAGTAAATTGAGGGCCATTATCTGAAATCAGGACATCTGGAAGTCTGTGTGATGCAAAAATTCCTTTTAACACCTGGATAGTCCTGGCGGTAGTAGTGGAGGAAACAGGAACAACCTCTAGCCACTTGGAATGGCTATCAACAAGGATAAGGAAGAATTACCCCTGGAAGGGCCCAGCATAATCTAAATGTACCCTTGACCAAGGGGTGTGTGTCTCCTCCCACTTGTATACAGGGGCCTGAGGCATTTCAGGCCGTGATTGTTGGCACACTTGACACCTGTGCACCTGAGCCTCGATAGCTTTATCAAGCCCAGGTCACCAAAGAGGGCTGTGCGCAAGCGCTTTCATCCTGAGTATCCCAGGATGTCCCTGATGCAGACAGATCAAGACTCTAGACTTCAATGAGGCTGGGATGACTACCCTGCTACCCCATAAAAGGCACCCATTAAAGGTAGACAGTGCGTGTCTCCTTTGCCAAAAACTTTGAAATGTCTCATCTGGACATGTGTCAGGCCATCCTGACAACACCCATGTCAGCATGCGTGTAAGCATGTGATCAGTGGCAGATTCAGCAGCCATGTCCCTAGCATTGAGGGGAGATTAAGGCAACTCCTAAATGGAAAGAATATTTATGGCAGGAGCAGGGTCTGCTTCTATCTGAGTTAAAGGCAATCTGCTTAGGCCATCTGCATGGCCCATTTCTTTTCCAGGTTTGTGAACTAGAGTGTAGTCATATGCTGACAGGAAAATGGACCATCTCAGCATACGAGGAGAAATGATATGTGATGTCTGTTGTTAGTAATAAGCAAACCCAACAGAGGCTTATGGTCTGTATAGATCGTGAAGTGGCGACCATATAAGAAATCATGAAATTTCTTTATGCCAGCTACTATAGCCAAGGCTTCTCTGTCAATCTGAGCGTAATTCCACTCTGCAGATGACAGAGTCCTTGAATAATAGGCCACAGGGACTTGTGTTCCATCAGCCTTCAGATGGCTAAGTACTGCTTCCACCCCATAAGGAGATGCATCGCATGCGAAGCAAACAGGCAGTTGCTCATTGAAATGCGCTAAAACAGCATTAGAAGTGAGCAAGGCCTTAACCTCATTGAAGCTCTTGTCATGGACTTTAGTCCATTGCCAAGGAGCCTGCTTGTCTAAGAGCCTTTGTAACGGCTCTGCCACTGCAACTTTGTGTGGGAGAAATGCATGGTAAAAATTTAAGAGCCTCAAGAAGGCTTGCAACTTTCTCTTGGACTTGGGGCTTCGGGGCCTGTTGAATAGTTTGTGGTTTAGCTTCAGCAGGGTGAATGCCTTGGGCATCAATCCTGAAACCTAAGAAGTCAGTGGAAGTGACTCCTATCTTGCATTTATCCTGCTTTAGCTTAAGGCTTGCTTTTCGAAAATAAAGCAAGACAGCCCTTAATCTTTCTGCTAAATTTTGAGATGACTCCCCAGCAATGAGGATGTCATCAAAGTAGGGACAGACCCCAGGAATACCTTGAAGTGTGCTCTCCATGACACTTTGGAATATGCCAGGGAGTACATTGACACCAAATTGCAGTCTCTTGACCTTGAAGGCCCCCCTGTGAGTTACAATAGTCTGTGCCTCTGCAGCTGCCTCATCAACATGATAGGCCTGTGCCAGGTCAAGTTTCGCAAAAATGTGCCCCCGCTTGAGGGCGGCCAGGATGTGGCTTACAACAGGGAATGGATAAGCATGCTGTTGCAACGCCTTATTCAGTGTACACTTGTAGTCTGCACATATACGTATTTCCTCATTAGCCTTTAGAAGCGTTACTATGGGTGTTTCCCATGGACTAGAATCCACAGGTTCTAAAATGCCCTGCTGGAGCAATTTGTCCAATTCAGCATCTATCTTACCCTTGAGGACAAAAGGTACCCGCCTAGGCTTAACCCTGATGGGCGTGATGGTTGGGTCTAACTGTAGTGAAATGGGAGGCCCCTTGTAGGATCCTAGTTCTGAACTAAACACATCTGCAAACTCCTTGCAAACCTCTGCAAGGCCCAGCGTTTGCAAGCTGTGCAGCCCAGTTACTTGGATTCCCACAGCCTCGAACCAATTGAGTCCAATAAGACTCGTGTGTTCACCCCCAACAACCACCACATCTAAGGAACCTTCAAGATCCTTATACTGTACCTTAAGGGTGGCCTCCCCCTTAACACACACCATAGAAATTTGAAAATCAGTGAGTATTAGATTCGATGGCCTGAGTTTAACTCAAAGGCCACTACTGCTGCAAGTCATTTTGAAGGTATTAATTGAAATAATGGAAAGAACGGACCCAGTGTCCAACTCCATCCGTAAGGGAACCCCTTGCAACCTTACATTAATGGAAAGTTTCTTCTTAAGGGGCTTGTGTGCCCCTGTTCTCAGAATGCTCCTGCGTGATGCGCAGAAACCCACCCTGTGTTGGCTGGGGACCCTGGTACCTTTCTGAAGCAATTCTTCCCCAGGTTGAACCTTCTGGCGACCCAAACAGATGGATGCAATGTGGCCTTGCCTGCCACACACCCGGCAAATGGCGGAGCAGAACTGGCAATCAGCTCACTTGTGGTGTCCTCCGCACCCAAAGCATTGAAGATATGCTGGGGCCTTCACCAGACGTCCCTTCTGCCTCCTCACAGCTGGCTGGTGAAGTCTATCGACCTCCTCTTCAGAATCCACTTCTGATCCTTCTCGAGCATCCTCTTGATGGACGGTAGCTGTGTCTGGAGGATTCCTGGCAAGGTGCAAGGCCTTCACAGCCCCGCCTGCTCTTTCCTCAGCTGCCACCTCTTGCAACACATCTTGGAAGGAAACATCTTCTTTTGCAAAAATCTTTTGTTGTAAGTCTCTGCTCCTTAAGCTGCAGACAAAGTGATCTCGCAGCCTCTCTTCCAGATCCTTGAACTCACAAGGTCTGGCTACTTGCCTTAAGGCCGCAGTAAAATCTGCAGCAGATTCACCCGGCCTCTGGTCTCTATGCTCGAACGCGTGCCTCCAAGCAATGACGGATAACTTCAGCTGGAAGTGTTCCTTCAACATTTTCTTCAAGTCAGCATACGTTACTGACTCCAGAGGTGCAGGGGCCACCAAATTTTCTGCGATGTCAAAAGCTTCTTGTCCACAGACACACAAAAAAGTTGCTGCCTTCAGGCCGTCTTATCTAATCTGATTTACTCTGAAGTAGTTCTCCACCCGTGCTATGTAGGAATTCCATCTCTCTGGGTGGGAGACATCGAAATCAGTCAAGCGGCCAATCTTCGACATTGTAAAGTTTACGATCTTCACCACTCGCTTCCTCTGCAAGCTGCTGTTTGGGGAAAGGGTCCTTTAGCGGAGCTCACCCTCCAGCGATGCTATATTGGCAGGCTGGGACGCTGATTCAGACGCCGTCTTCCCCTCTTCAGGACTTCCAGGGTAAGTCCTTAAATCTTTTGTTTCAGCTTGCAAAGGATCCCACCTTTGTCGCCAGTGTTAAATCCTTTGTTCGCGTGCGAATGATGAAGACACATGGTGATAGCTAACAATGCTTTATTCTCCTACTCCAACTCCAAGCAAAAAACAAAAGGCACACAGGCCTTTTTATAGGGCTTGAAACCCGGACAGAGTGAACCAATACGAGTTCTTCTTTCTTCACGCCTTCCGCATGCGCACAAGGCTGGCACCGCTCTGTCTGGTCCCGGGCAGCTTTTAGAATGCCCAGGACCATTTGCAACAATTCTGGGCCTCCTGAGTTTCCTCATCAGACCCAGCCACAACATCTCCCACCCTGCTTCTTCTCATATTCTAGATCACTACAGAACTATATATCTTATTCCCAGATATTTTGGGTTGTGGCAATAGAATAAAAACTACAGGTACTATGTCCTAATCACATTCAACCCTCAAATGAAAATTTTTAAAAAGTTACTCTTATTGGAATCTGCTGCGTTAGGTTCATCCAGTCTTAAGCATCAGTTATTTATTTTTATTGGGCAAAATGTATTTTAACTGGACAATAAGGCATTGTCAAAACCCAATGATACACTCAGGCTGTCACATCCTCCTTGCTGGCTCCCTCACTGTAGTCTTTTCATCTAAGTAATCTGTGATGGGTGTTTGATACTAGGCTTGTAGTAATTGCCATAGTTTTTTTTTAATCATGGCGCCTAACTTGGATTCATCCATTTCTACTGGTTATTTTCAGATGATAAAAACTGAAATACATTGCAATTAGATTTGCTGCTGACATTCTACATCAGCGTTTTCCAAACATATGTTTCTCAGATAAAATTGGGATTCCATTCACAGGTAGTCTTCAACTTATGGTCACAATTGAGCCCAAAATTTCCATTGCTAAGCAAGGCAGTTGTTAAGTGAGCATCACTCCATTTTATTACCATTTTTGCCACAGTTATTAAGCGAATCACTGAAGTTGTTAAGTGATGCACTTGTTCAGTGAATCTGGCCTCATCCATTGACTTTGCTGTCAGAAGCTGACTGGGAAGATTACAAATGGTGATCTCATGACCTTGGACAGTGCATCCGTCATAAATACATGCCAGTTGCTAAGCATCCGAATTTTGATCATGTGACCATGGGGATGCTATGTTTGTAAGTGTGAAAACTGGTTATAAGTCACTTTTTTTCAGTGTAGCTGAAACTTTGAACAGTCACTAAACAAATGGTTGGGAATCAAGGACCAAATTCCAGCTAAGCAATTGCCCGGATTTTGGGGAGAGAACCAAGAGGCTATTGGTAGGCTATTCAGAAACAAGTCATTTTTCTGTTTTTAACACAACTCGCAAAGGATTGCATAATTATAGCAGATCAAGGTCTGTTTGAAGAATGCTGATGAATCTTATGTACAAAAAAAATCGATATAACATGCCATTCTCACAGGCACTGTATAAAAGTTTTAAATAATATGAACATAGATTTAAATATATAATTAATACATAATTTTTAATCACAGAGAATAAGAATGGATGATATCCATATCCAATTGATTATTGGAGCCAGTTGGCATTTTATTTAATACTATGATGTGTTTGGGGCTTTTGAATATTGTAGCCATGGTTTCAACATCAGCAAAGTTTGTAGATGTAATTCTTGCAGTCCAACTTCCCTTAATGTGATGTCCTCCAGATTCATTGAATGACCATAAACTGACAGCTGTCTTGTGAAAATATATATTTAAAATATTGTATCCCCTTCTGTTTCTTGGATTATGTCTTTCAATATAACTGTGCCATGTGGCTCTTGATTGTTTTAAATTTTTATTTTTAATTGCGAGTGGTGTCACACTTTCCAAATGGCATTCTTGTGCAGGTCACAGTTTGCACACTGGGTTGTAGTGGCAGAGGCACTGAAAGGAGAAGGCTCAGAAAGGCACTGAAATGTTCTAGCTGGAAGCTCATGGTCAACACTTTGCAAGCTACATTGCTAGACTCACAATGCTGTAGTCAAGACTAGGAATTGGGTAACAGCGCAGAGAAAGAATATAGTCTTAATCTCTGTATAGATAAGAAATTTCTCAATTTCCATGCTGCAGGAAGGTTAAGCTTCTCTTCAGGCTATCCCCTCCTTTTGAAGCAGGAAAACATTTGACACAGCTGAAATGATCTACATTAAAATGGCATAATTTTCAGCTCTTATGAAGCATAACCTTCAGCTTTAATCAAATCCAACAGTTCTTCTCCCACTGCACAGGATATTTTCAATCTTAGCCCCATGCAATAGACAATCGTTCCCATCAATGTACAAAAGTTTTGCTAAAATTATAGTGGCAACTACATTAGAAACAAGAGGCTCCACTTGGTATGGGATAATCTTTCTGCTAAGTGTTTATTTGATTTTATCATCTTCACAGGTCATATATTAGTTACTCCTCTTCCAAGAGTCAGCTTTAGAAATATTAACAGAGGCCCTGAATCTTGGCCTATCCCTGCATTCCAGTGCTTGAAGCCATTTTTAGCTCTTAAATATTCTTAACCAACACCCAACATTGCTTATGCTGGACCCAGGGAATTTACTCAACCCATTTAAGGTTTTTTTTTTTTTCTCCACGGATATCCTGGAACAGCTCTCTCACAGTCTGCTGGCCATGGATGAAATGAAAACAGAATAGAAAAGGGGTTGTTTGTTTGAGATCTCCTGTGGGGAGGGGAAAAAAAATCTAGTTCCTGGAGATGTTTTGTCCATAGCCAGGCAATAAGAAAGGGTGAGGTCTTTCGACTGAATGAAGAAGCTGGCTGACCCATATGAAACAGCTAATCTCTCTAGATCAGGAAAAAAATCCTTTTCTGCAGTTTTTTTGGCTGCACCTTTGCCTCGGGGATATAGGTTAGCAGTTATGCTTGGATGTTTTCTTCTAAGTCTTGCGTGCAAGGCGGCTTCCTCAGGATTCTAAGATGCGTTTTGCAGATATAAAATCTATTTTGTATCTAGCCAAATAGTTACTAGGTTATAATGTTGACACCATAATTCAAATCAAAATGACTCCATTTCCTGAATTAGTTTGTACGATCAAGCTGTCACGTTCATTCTCAAGTATTTAATTCAATTCAATCACCAAACTCGCTTTTCTGATTGTACTTGGAAAATCAATTATTTTGGAGATTCAGCTGAATTAGCTTCAAATCTAATCTCACACTACTTTTTTGTGTGTGTCTGCCTCTTTGTGCTGTAGCACTGTTGCAATATGTTTATTCCAATATCCTGCCTATTGCCAAAGTTACAGGTCTGTCTAAATATGCAAGCATGTGTAGTTCACATGTGGGCATTTGTACCCAAATGCAAGTCTACATGTGACCTTCTATTTGGCTCTGAGTAAAGTCATTCAGGCTGAAAATTCATGTAATGGCTATTGAAAAGCTGCAAATACAAGACCTTTCAGTGGAATTATTACATGCACTCATGACCATCCAGGTGGCCCACATTGAACCCCAATGGATGTTTTTTTGATGAGAAAATCATCTTCAAGACATTTTTTTCTTTTTTTCCATATATTTTATTGATTTTTTTAAAAACATAAATCACTTAATAGTTGGTAAACAGTGTGTTTACTGGGTTTACATTTGTAAAGAAAAATCATTAACAATTGGTTTCTATAATCCACAATCCACATAGTACATTTAGTTGATTTCCCCTTTTCCCCAAAACGTTTTCTTTGCAAACCTTCAATTAATACAGTTCTTATTATTTTGATAAATAACAGCTACATATATGAATTTTTTCCCAATATTCCTAGAAATAATGATCACATCAATATAATATTTCTTTTCTATCTAATAATTTTGTTGCCTCATCTTATATCCTGTTACAATCCTTATTTAGATTTGTTTCTCCCATAAAGTTCAACATATTCTTGCTGGTTAAGATTTGCTCAACGGTTAATTACATTTAAAGATTTAAATCCATTTTTCCCATATAAACCATCTCAACACTTTTACATTTCTTAAAGAATAGATAAAAACAGTAAACAAAAGGAAAAGAGAGCAAGAGTAAAGAAACATAAAAAGTAAAATACTACTTAAAATATATACAGTATTCCTCCTAAGTTAATATATATTCATTCCCAAAATTTCTTATTCTTTTAACCATAATTAAAAGTATATTTAATCTTTAAATATTCCATTTAATGTGTCTAATCATCTAATCCTTTAACTCTTATTCAAAATGTTTTTTTCTTTTTTATACATTATAATTTCCCTAAATTCAAACACATTTAATTATCTAAAATATTTCCTTCATCTAAGCCATTTCAACAGTATTGTATTACTTATATCAATAAATAAAATAAAAAAGAGGGAAAAAGCATACAGTATTATTTAAGGAATTCATCCCTCTTAGAATGACATATGTATTCAGAATCTTTTCTATTTCTTTAACCATATTCAAATAAATATTTCTTTTTTATATATTCTCTCTGGTAGATCCCATCATCTATTTTCTTAATTTTCACTTTAATCTTTTTCTGAATCGAAAAGTTTTTCCATATATTCATGACTGTTGCTGTAGGTATAAGAAGTAAATCGAATAAAGTATCTTTATATGAGGCTTTTGCCTTTCCATGTTTCTTGAAATTCTTTCTCTCCTTCTTTGCTTCTCTTATCACTTCCTTTCTCTCTGATGTTTTCAACATCTCTACATTCCATTTTATTCAATCTGTTTTTTTGTCCTCAGATTTATTTTGTAGTTTTAAGGGATGAGTTGTTTTTTCCATTTCTTGTAAATTTTTCCCACTAGGATTAAATCATGTTTTCTTACTTTCTTAAGTATTGTCTTTAAGTCTCTATTTTCAATTTTATGTCCACTTATTGTTTTGTGTGCTCCTTTTCTGTTTTTGTTTCCTGGAAGCTTTTTTGTTGTAGAGTTAACTTAGAAATAGATTGATTATATTTTCAAATTTATTTTGGATTTCTTTGTGATTTGAACTCAATGTTATTTGAATTAATTGCAGTATACTATATATCTCCTCCTGAGAGGTATTTATGTTTTCTTGGTATGTTCTATCTACATGTCTCTGATCCATGATGGCCAAAAGTTGAAGTTTTCCTTCTTATCTGCAAATAGTTTTAGAGTCTTGGTTAAATAGTTATTTGTAATCCAAAGAGTTCAAAAAAGATTTTTTCCCCTAAAGTTTATAATTCTCTCTTTGTCTGCAGCCCAGTTTGTTGTCTTTTTTGTCACAGCTGTTCTTTGTTTTTAAAGCTTTGAAGGTCACAAACACAGATTATTAGCTTTTCCCAGGTTTTGGCAAGTTCTCTATGGAAATCATAACTGTCATAATCTTCATCCACCACTAGGTGTCAGCATCTATTTAGTTTTCAATATGAACAATGGTCTTTAAAATGAGAGTCTTAACCATTCAACAATTTTAAACTTGTCCAAAGTTAAATTTTAGCTTTCAAGTTTATAAATTTATTTCACTACCATATATTTTGATTCTCCATGGAAATTTTAATTCACCGCTTCTGTTAGTATAAAGGTGAGGGTGGAAGTCCCCCTCCTTCATTTTGGGAGGTATTCTGCTTCTTGGGGATCTTTTCTAGGAAATTAAGTGTAGAATAGAAAAGGGAAAATCAGATTCCTCATCCAATTTCAAGCACGCTGTTTACTGTCGTGCTGGTTAGTTCTTTTAGGCTTTGGTTGCAAGTAGCTTGGACTGATCGGTGAAATACAGCCTTTCTGCTGTCTGGTTAGAAGGCTTTCCCCAAGACGAACGGAATGACCACCATCATTCTAGAGTTGCCGGGGCACCCTTCTTTCTTTGCCGCCTCTCCAGAGCAGCTTGGACCTATTAGGGTCTCCAGGCAGGATGAAAATTAGCTGCGGGAATGCGGTGGTCCACAAGCCCGCGACCAGTTGCTACCATGTAGAACCGGAAGTCCTCTCAAGATATTTTTTTTTCATTGACTAGCAGTGAACAGCTAAGATATGTTTGATCTCTTCCTGCCTGCCATTCATCTGGTTCAGTTTCCTCCCTTTCAACTGAAACACACTATTATATTCTTTGATGGGATTCCCAGTCCAAAACAGTAAAAGCATGCTCGGACCCTATAGTAGAGAAAGTTAGGGTTTGGCCTAATTTTGCCAATGATGTTAATCTATAGTCTAGGGCTGAGAAAGACAGAACTTGGCCCAAAGTCATCCAGCTGGCTTTGTACCTGAGGCAAAAGTAGAACTCGGGTTCTTCTGGTTTCTAGCCTGATGCCTTAACTACTATAGCAAACTAATTGTGTTAGGGACATAAATACAATATGGCTATGGTGTATTCTGTTGTTGCATCATATCCACCTTATCTCGAACATTTCTTGAATGCTGAGAATGTACAAATGTCAGGTAACTCATTCCCTCCCCTGTTTCTCTTTCATCTCATTCTCACATAACTTCCAGTTCATCACTTCTGATCTCCTTCGTCTCTTCCTTGTTTTGATTACTTCTATGCATTTCTTTCTTTCGGTTACCCCATTCCTCTCTGCTTTCTCCAGGATCAATAGACTTGGCATAAATGTCTATGGAGCAAAACCACAGTGATTAGAAACTCTGATTATGGCAAAATTCACCAATCTCTCTCCCCACCTCCTCCCCCAAGCAAGCTTGAGACCATTTAAAAGATTTTACTTTACTGATTCTCGCTGAATATGCACAATGCTGGATTTAACCATTATTTGAGCGGGAGATTAAAGGATGTTTTAAACAATATCATAACCTCTTAGTGTGATGGGCTTGAAAAGACTGATTCCCACTTTCAGGATGGCCTGCTTTGATTCACTGGATGTACCTTGACCCAGTTGCCTCCTGGGTCAGGAGGGGAGGAAGCACATTGAAGCCCCTGCTAGGGACACAGTCAGGAAATGAATTGCTGACAAGCATTTAAAAGAAAACCCTCACATGTCAAAAGAAAACCCTCACAGGCATTAACTTCTTGTCCCCAGGTGATCAAGAGTATTATGCCAGTCAGTTCTTCTGTTTCAAAGTTAGTAATGTGGGAGAATGCAACTAATGATATACACTGGACAGATTGTGTTCAAAACAGAACAAATGCAGCCAATCAAACTAGGATTTTGAGATTATGGACAGGGATAGGAATCAAGCAGAATAAACCATTTTTACATCATATTTATCCAACACATTTTAAAAGGAAACTAAAGCATTGTTGACAATTTTAAGAGAGAATGCCTAGCTCAAAGTCCTCCAGCTGGTTTCATGCCTAAATAAGACAAGAACTCACAATCAAGAAGTAAACAATACCCCAATCAAGGAAATGCCAAACAAGCTGATAGTACACAACACAATCAAAGAACCACCAAGACCACCCCCACCAACATTGACATGGCAAGCCACTAGAATATAAATTGAGAACAAACCCCATTCCTTACTAGCACTGAAAATGTTGCCTAGTTTGAATAATGAAACATCTGCAAGAAAAGCAGAAAGCTCAGAGAGCACCAAGGACCCCAAATTCACAATCTTCCAGTTTTTGGTCTGCTGCCTTTAACTACTACACCAAGCTTCTTATGTCCCTCTTTTTCATGATCTGAACCTCTCCATCCAAGTATTACTTTCTTTCCTTTTTCTCTCAACCCATTTACCATTCTGCAACCAAACCAAGAGAATTTCGTATCATTCACCCACTTATTTCACTACGCAGTTCATGCTTATCCCAACACCTGTTTTTCTGCACAAGCTTCTTATGTATCTAATTCTTGCTACATTCAGATTACTGTTATGTTTTTCCAGATATACTCAACTTTCACTTCCATTTAACATTTCAATATAGCAAAATGGGCAGAAGCATACTCTTAACACATAGACATTTATACTTCATTTGATAAATATTCATTTATGACAATAGGCTACCTATTATTCACTATAATTCTACAAGTATTTGCACATCTTGACATTTCTCCGTTTTCTTATTTTAGCGTGCTTTCTATCACAGTACACTAGTTGTTCCAGTTATTCACTATTCACATATATCTTGTGAACAGTCATCTAATTTTCTTCCTTAATACTTCACACATTAATTTTTTAGATCCATAATCCTTATTGCATTATACAATCTAACACTTCTCTAAATTACTTGAATTCTCAGCCAACAACACATCATTTGCATAAAGCTATATTACTGTACTTCTTTAATTCTGTCACCTCTTATACACTTTCAAACAGAATTCTGCCAAACATATTCCAAGCAGACTTAACTAATCGTCTTGTAGCTTTTCTATACACTCTTTCCCTTTCTATGCAGGAACAAATACAGACTTCAGACACATATGAAACAACTTGCACAGCAACTCAACAAGAAAATTACATCCATATTTTGACAATTATACAAATACATTCTCATTACTTGCACCTTTATAGGTTTTCATAATTCTCTTAGCATTTATGACTTCCTTTTCGTTAATATTTTTAGAACTAACATGCATATCATTCATTTCAATTCTACTCTTCAATATATAAATATCATTCCATGTAAATATCTAAAATAAAACCTTTCAGCATATGATTTTTTCATTTTTTTTCAAATACAGTCAATGCTCATTATTTATGAATTCCATATTTGAGAATTTGCCTACTTGCTAAAATATATCCATAATCCAAATCACTTTTGCATTTATTTGCAGAAATGAACAGATTGATGAAAAAATTGAATGACCCGATGTGCACATTCTTAGTTGAGATCGAACAAAATGATGTTCTCTCTTCCTGTTTCTTTTCTCATATTGTAAACAGGTGTTCTAGGAGCAATGACTCAGTATTCACTAATTGGGTGTCTGCAATGACTTTATATAATTACAGCAAATGATGAGAATCACTGTACTTTAAATTTGATATAGCCTCCTGGTGGCTTCTTGTTTAGCCCTTTTCAATCCTTTGCCAAATGTTTTTTTTTACTTCCCTCAAAATCATTCTGCATTTTCTTTGTCTCTTTTATTTGTAACCATTCCTTCTTCTTTTTGTCTACATCCTTACAATTATCATTGTTCTTATATGTATATCTATATAGCATTCCCTGCTAACAGTAAAGACATTACTGGTCAATCTTGGCCAATTATACCACAAAATATGCAATAAAAGCCTAGACGGAATGGCTAACACTATACTATGCAAATTAGTATATCTTATCAAAACTCTGTATTGCAAAAGCAAATGGTTTCCTTCATCTCTCCCATTTGACACTAAATGCAATATAGTATACTGACACACACTCAAATTGTCCCATTCAAGATACGCCTAAATTAATTTTCCTTATTTTTCTTTAATTACCTTTCACACAAACTGAATTTAAGTCCTGACTACCATGATCTATTAATCAAATCACTATCTATCTCTGGCCATGGCCTTCTATCAATCTAGATATAATACAACTTAATAAATATTTTTCTTACTAAGTACTGTACAAAAATACTTGGTTTCCTTAAGGAAACTCCCTTAATCAAATAATTTATAAAAATTATTCTATTTTGCTCAAAATATACTAAACATTTTCTTATTTATTGATGCAGCTTGTACAATATTTTAAATAATTGATTGCTCAATTTGGGCAGTTATTTCTTCTCTCTGCCTTGTTTTTCCAAACCAGGTACTTCAGGTCTTCTGAAGGACATACTCAGATGTCTAAATCTGAAGAGATAGCGAGAAATCATGTACACACACATATATACACACACTACTGGAAAGCCTATGACTCAGTGCCACACAAATGGATCTGTGAATGCCTGGTGCAATACATAGTCAACAAGACACTAAAGATCTTCTTCACTCAATGGGAGTGTGGAAGACAACACTGGAAGTCAATTCAAGACAGCTCATGCAAGCAGTCATCAAGTGTGACACCAATGTGATGTACTGTTACTGTTCTTCAAATAATTGAACCCCCATGTCAGTTAATCATATGGACTGAATACAATATAAGTCCAAAGTAGAACTACCATCAGACACCTCTTCTACCTGAGTGATATCAAGCTGTGTGCTAAGACTGAGTGATACATCAACTTGCCGATCCATCTGACACAGATCTACAGTGAGTCCACTGGAATGTCTTTTGGACTGGAAAATAATGGCTGGATAGTAGTCAAGAGAGAGAAGACATTTAAGACTGATGAGGTGGAACTACCAGCAGGCCACATAGCAGACATACAGATCAGCTACAAGTAGCTTGGTATCCCACAATCACATAGGAACAACAATGAGGAGGCAAGGAAAGCAACAACATCCAAGAATCACCAAATGCTAAGACAGGCCCTGAACAACCAGTTCAATGAGAAGAACAAGATCCACACCATCAACATGGATGCCCTGCCAATCATCAGATACTCTACCATATAGTGAGCTGAACAAAGGAGGACATAGAGGCTGCTAATGTGAAGACCTGAAAACTCCTCACAATGTATGGAAGTTTCCACACCAAGGGACCTACCACACTAATCAGAACTCAAGGTGCAGATTATTCATAGAGGCCTCAGAGACAGTCCAACACTTAGAGGCAGTAGGAAAGATGCTGGCAGAAAGGGCATGCACTAACCAGCCCAATCAGATATCAGGCATTGTGTACAGGAATATCTGCAGAGTGTATGGGATAGACCCTCCCAAGACAAAATGGGAGATTCCACAGAAGGTTGTATAGAATAAAAAGGCCAACATCCTGTGCAGCTTCCAAATCCACTCAGGCAAGTACTGACCAATCAGGCAGACATTGTGGTAGCAGGCAAGGACCAGAAGACAGCAATGACAATAGATGTAGACATAGCAACATGAGGAATGAGTATGAGCAGTTAGAGCAGCAGTAGGGCCCTAAGGAGGAATTAGACCCAATGTGGAAAGTAAAAGACAAAATGATGGTAGAGCACTCAAGGTTGTGACTCCTAAGCTGGGAGAATGGCTCCAACAGATCCCAGGAACAATATGTGTAGCAACAACAAAAGAGTGCTGTGCTAGGAACAGCTAAGTTACTGCACAAAACTCCCAAACTCTCAGACTTCTGGTAGAAGATCCAAGATTGAGGAAGATACATACCACCCATAGAGGTGAGAAGAGAATATATATATAGCACATGATATTGTAAAACAATGAGCAGTTCCTGTTATTTTACTTCAGTCATTTATTTGTGATGGAAGTTCCTCCTGCTGACAGCTTATGAATAAATAATGTCATGTTTCACTTCCCACCATTAGGTGGCAGTGTGGTAACTGGTGGTCACAAGGACTGTTCTGCACAGAAGGCAGTGCCAAATGACAAACTGGGTTGTGACTTATATGTCTCTGTTCTTCAGGTATCATACAAATCTCTCCCCACCACACCAGTACTGCCGAGGATCCACTGTTCCTCACACCCAAGGGATCAAATAAATATGTGGAGCTGAAGCCAAGGTCTCATGATTCCCACGTTTCCTTTCCAATCCCATCACCATTCTTTCAAATGGAATGTCACTGTTTCCTTCTGTGTTTAATATCTTTCAATGCCATTTCTCTATTCCTGTTACTTAAATAATAAATGTATTTGTAAAAGGGCTCCATTATTTTCACATCTTTGGTCTCTGCAGCTATGGATTGATTCATAGAACATCATCAGTCAATTTCCATAAAAAATGAAATGTGTAACAAGCTGTTAAAGAGTCAGGCTGACTGTGACCAAATACAAACGAAACACATATTTACATACTCACATTATAATACAGATTGTCTGAATGAAGTATCTGAATGAAATTAGGTGATTTAATTAGAGATACCAGATCTGGGCTGCAAAAATCCAGGCAACCAATAGTTGGCAGAAAGGAAACATTATTTGACATGAAGAACAGTTTAATTGTTAAATGAGTCCACAAATGAAATTAACTTTTCCACTCTGGACAATAACATCTACTGCAATAAGTCTTAACAAATGTTGAAAATACAGATAATCCTCAACTTATCACCATTTATTTAATGATCATTGCAAGTTAAGATGGCACTAAAAAAAAAGTGACTTACAAGTGGTCCTCACACTTATAAGACCATTGCAGCATTCCTGTGGTCCTGTGATCAAAATTCAGGCACTTGGCAACTGGCAACTGGTTGCAGCATCCCAGGGTCATATGACTCCCTTTTGCAACATCCTAGGGCAATGATGGCGAACCTTTTAGAGACCAAGTGCCCAAAATCTGCTCTGCCCCCTGGCCCGCCCCCGCTCTGCCCCCCCTGGTCCATCCCCACCTCCCGCTCCGCCTCCACTGTGCCCTGCCCCACCTGCCCGTAGGGCCACCCACCACCTCCATAGCCCGCTGCAGATCACCCAGAGGCCTAGCAGTGCCATGGCGGCCACACCCTCTGCCCATGCCCCGCAGCATCAACTTCGAGTGATGGGACATGAGGGAGGAGTCTTGTCCCTGCTGTCCGGCTGCCATGTGCTTGGCTGCACTGCTCCGCGGGGGCCGTGTCTGGGAGCAACTCTCCTCTGGGGTGGCTGTTGGTGAGGAGGGGGCCACGGGGGGAGGCAGGGCTGGGGCGACAGCACGCGTGTCCACAGAGAGGGCTCCAAGTGTGGCCTTTGGCATGCGTGCCATAGGTTCGCCACTACTGTCCTAGGGTTCTTCTAACAAGCAAAGTCAGTGGGGGAAGCTGGATTCACTTAATGACCATGGTGGTTGACTTAAGCACCAGGGCAAAAAAAAAAGAAGTTGTAAAATTGGGCATGACTCACATAAGATTGCATCACTTAGCAAGCTCTACAGGAAGTTCCTGTGACTGTAAGTGGAGGACCACCTGTACTGCATCTTCCATGAATCTCTACAAGACTGTGTCAGAGCCACGGATGCCACCAGCAAGGTCAGAAAACTGAACACCACTGTAGACTTACAGGTTGTGGAGTGGAGATCCAGTTAAGGGGTCTTCCAGCCAGGTCATGCAAGCCACGCCCTGAGACCCCTTGTGCCTGCTTGCTGTCAGGCACCTTGGCAGGCCCTGCTTTGAAGTGGCTGGGAGGAGGAGGGCCAGGTCTGGCTGCCCTTCTGCAAAGGATCCCTGATGGGCAAGGAATGCAAAGAAAAGGAAAATGCAAGAGCTCTCTACTAAATGAATGCTCCAACACTGGAAATTTTTGAGAAGAGACTGGATAGCCATTTGCCTGAAATGGTATAGGGTTTCCTAGAAGATTGAACTAGAAGACTTCCAAGGTCCCTTCCAACGTTATTATTATTATGAATCATCGCACAGTCAGCCAGATGTTCAGACTAGATTTGGCATTTTGTCTACCTGGGTGACCCCTTGGTCACAGCCTGAAAACACCACCAGTGGAGCGCCCTGCGAATGTGCGCCGGAACCCTGACTAGGCGGTTGGATGCGCTGGTATTCTGACGTTGGAATGGAAGAAGGAACCACTGCAGGTCCCGCAGATGAAGTCTGGCCCAGGGTACTATGGCTATGCAGGAGACCATCTTGCCTAGTAATTGGGAGAGTATTACCAGAGGAACTGTGTGTTGTCTGTATATCCGGTGAGCCAGTTCCCTGATGCTGACCACTCGCTCCTGGGAGAGATAGACCATGCAGTTGGATGTGTCTATGATGGCTCCCAGATGCAGTAGCCTGGACGAGGGAACTGTCTGGCTCTTCTGGAAATTTACTGAGAAGCCATGTTGCTGAAGGACATGAATGACATCCTTATGTCCGCCTGAGCTGCCTGGAAGGATGTTGCTTGGATTAAAATGTCATCCAGGTAGCATTGGACGCATATTGGAATTTTTCTGAGTTTGGCAGCTACTACTGCCAGTATTTTGGTAAACACCCTGGGTGCTGAGGAGAGGCTGAAAGGAAGAGCCCTGTACTGGAAGTGTTTGCCTTTGTAACAGAAGCATAGGAACCGATGGTGGTCTGGATGAATGGGAATGTGAAGGTAGGCTTCTGTGAGATCTATTGATGCCAGGAAGTCGTCCTGTCTGATGCCTCTCAGAATGGACTGAAGAGATTGCATCTTGAATTTTTTGTATGTTATGTAACGGTTGAGATTTTTGAGGTCCAGGATTGCCCTCCATCCTCCTAAGGTTTTGGGAACCACGAAGAGGATGGAATAAAATCCCCTGCCTCTGTATTCTTCTGGAACCGATTCTATGGCCTGAATATCCAATAGGTGTTGGATGGCCTCCTGCATAAGCCTGCGTTTGATGGGGTCCCTGGAGACTGAGCAGACGGTGAGTCAGTCTGGAGGTGTGACTAGAAACTCCAGGGACAACCTGGACTGGATGGTCTGCAGTACCCAGTTGTCCGTGGAGGTTAGTTCCCACTGGTGAAAAAAGTGGGCTAGCCTTCCCCCAATGGGTAGGTCGGGGTAGGAGTCATTTGGCCTTTCGGTATGAACGACCTGTTCCACGAAATGGCCGCTTCGCCTGGTTCTGTTGCCTGGGCCGGAAGCCTGGTCTGTCATAGGGACGGTCGTATGGCCTGTCCTGTCTGGGAGTATATGACTTGGAGGTCTGATTGAGAGACGTGGTTGTCGTTTGCCGAAAAGGCTGCCTTCAAAAATAAGTCGCAGGGCATTTGTCAGACCTTTTGTTTACATGGGCCATGACCTTACGCTTGTCCTTGTTCTCGACAAGATAAGGGGCCAGGGCCTACCCGACAAGTTGCTGCCTAATTAAGGGGCGGTCGCTAGGCGCCACTTAATCCTGGCGTCGGCCTGCCAGTGTTTTAGCCACAGCATCTCCTGGTGATTATATTGGATGCTATGGATCTAGAGGAAAAGATGGCCGATTGGAGTGTTGCATCTGCGACATATTCCGTGGCCGCCACCATCTTAGCCAGGTCCTGGTGAGTCCGCATGTCCTCAGTAGGAACCCTGGCTTGTAGTTGTTGCAACCACAGGAGGGTAGTCCGAACAAAAAAGGAGACCAAGGTGGCCGTTTTTATGGCCCATGCCGCTGACTGATGGGTTTTGCAGAAGGTTTGCTCCCACCTTTTGTCATCAGCATTGAGAGCCTCCAATAGGTCCCCAGCCATGGCTGTCTGGGAGACCAAAGGAGTCCAGACTTCGTCCACCTTGGGAATCTCTAGAGCCTCGTTGAGATCTGTGGATGTACTGTACATTCTTTTGTCCGTACCACTCACTGAAGGGAAGCAAGAAGGTAAATCCCATTGTTTCTTGATTCCTTTCAGGAAAATGGAGGGACAAGGCACGTAGTATTCAGTTGTCACTTTCTCAAAAAATATAGGCCTGGGCGTGGTGCCCGGTGCCACCTGCGGTTGAGGAAACTGGTCTGCCCCTATGTTCGCAGTAGGAGTGCCCTTGCGGAGGATCATGAGGAATAGGTTGGGATTAAATAGACCCCCTGAGGGGGATGGTTCAGGGGGAAGTTCCTCATCCTCTGACAGGGTAATTTCCAGTTGCTCCTCCTCTTGTGGTGAGGAATAACCGCTCATGGAGGACTGGGCTGGAGAGGTGGGCTCCTGGATAACTGGGGGCTCCGTGGCGATTTCAAAGGATGGCATGGCCGATGTGGAGGCCCCCTGATCGTGTTGGACATAGCGCTGCGCTAGAGTGCGGTCCACCACCTTGGTTAATAAAGCCTCCAGACGTCTGTCTGAAAGGATGTCCCCTATATCATGACCCCTGAGTACAGTGGTCATGGGTGACAAGATAGGCTCAGTGTTAGTGCCCGCAACAGTGGCTGTTTGTTGGGCCGATGTGGGAGGCGAGCCCAGTGGTGGCGGTGTTCCCGGAATGGACCATACGCCCTGAGTTGATGTTGATGGGCCCAATGGTAATTCCATCTCAGTGGCCACCATTTGATCCAAATCCAATTGGGCCTGCCTCTGCAGTCTGGAGAACTCCTTCTCCAGGGCCTGGTGCCTATGGCTGGCTTGCTTTTCCGCCAACTTGGAGGGCTTCTTAAGCGAATGCTTTGTTTTCGCTTTGCACTTGCCTGCCGCCTTCTGGCCAGAAGGAGCATTGCAGCCGTAATTGGGAGGTGGAGAGGTCGTGCTCATGGATTGAGGCAACGAGGGTCCCTCCATCCTGTTTGAGCAATCCCAGGAAAAAAACACCGAGAAGAAGCTGTGGCAGGCAAGTAGTTGGCAGAAGATTGGAACAAGTACCAAGACTGTTCCCCTGATCACCCGACCAATAAAAATTCTCTCTGGGCTACGGTCACGGTAATTGAGGCAGATACCGAAGGCACGTTTGGAACCACTCTCTAGGCTCCGCCCAGAGGCCTTAGGTGACCAGGCAGTGTGCACCAGTAAAAGAAAAACAAATAATCAAGGCAACCTTGAAGAGGTTTGGAGGCCTGAAGTGATCAACCAAAAAAAAAAAAAAAACACCAAATGGCGGCTACCAAACTGAAGGAAGATACAGGCTTCCCTCCCCCCCCCCGCTTTGTGTCTAATTTGCTGCTATGATTTATAATTTGCTGTAATATGCTATAATCCTGCCCATAGGCCTTGCTGGGCCTCCCTGGGCCACCATGTGGCTTCAAATTGGTCACGCCTACAGCCAAATAGGCCTTGTTAGGCCTAGAAAGCCTCCCGTGGCCTCGTTAGGCCTAGAAGGCCTCACGTGGTATCCGAGTATCCACTGCTGTAGGAGAGCGGCCTGTGGTAAATCCACGCAATCCTGGGGTCAGCTACCTTCCGGAGCCTACCCCCAAGCTGCCGAGTTACAGTTCTGGTTCCCCAACTGTTGGTAGGGACAAAGGAAAATTGATTAAAAAGTCCCGTTGATCGCTGTGGTTTGGAAAATGGTGGCCGTGGCCCATTTTCCTCCAAAAATGGACTCCATGGCCCTATGGCAAGATCTAGTGCCCAGGGGGATTGTGGGTGCAGCGCTAGTTGAGCATTCTAATTTCACCACTTTAAAGTCCAAATTGGGGAAAATAAGCCTTTGTTGCCTGAAACAGCAATTAAAATGGTGCCCACGGTTGCCCTGGGCTGCTTGAGCAAGCTCCGACGATCCGGATTCAAATTTTGAATCCGAGTCTGGAGCTTGCTACTTTCCCCCAAACTGGGGAGGAAAGCTGGGAAGGCTGGGGAGAAAAGCACAGCAAGTAGTCTCTGCTGATGTCTCCTTCCCCTCCCCCCACCCAGAGCCCTGGGAATGGGATGGGGAGCTGGAATGGAAATTCCCCCCCCCACACCCCACCTCTTAATTAATTTGAGATCAGAGATGATCTCAGAACCTGTGGGGAATTTGTTAAGGGAAGGTAAATTTTTTAAAAGATAGCCAATAATTTAGGGAGAATTCACCAATGGTTGCTTTGTCTAACCTGAAATAGCTGAGAGCCAAGCCAAAACGAGTCTTCAAGAGCTGAGACCAAGTTAAGAATGGATCCCCTAGCAAGAGGGGATGTGTCAAGTTTTGGCAGGTAGACAGAGAAAACCCATTGGTGGATTCTCCATTATTATTATTATTATTATTATTATTATTATTATTATTATTATTATTCAAGGAGAGAGGAAAGAAGGAGAAAAAGAGAAAAGAAAAAGTTTTCTCTTTTCATAAGGAGAGAGGATAAAAAAGAAAGCACAGTTTGGGCAGCTCCCAGTGGGATGGTTGCCTAGACTTTATCATCCTAGATATAATCCTGGGATAAATATTATGTATCAGCCCAGTTGTAAATCCAAATGTTGGTGTTCTAGTTAATAAAAAAAAGGCTGTCAGCTAAGTGGCCAAAAGATAATGTGTTTTGTAGCTCTATTTCATAAGCTGCTGATAAAAGATTTCTTCCCTTAATGAGTTTATGTTTGATGGCACACTACAATATGCCTTGTTTCCTTTGTTTCTGACTCACTCAAGAACTTTGCTTCCCTGTATGACAAGATTTCAGTGTTGCTGCAATTAGGCTAACGAACAAGTCTTGTATGACACTTGTGATGATTTGAGCTGGAGAACCCAGATACTGTTCATAATGCTGTTAAGGTGACAGTGCACAACGCACCAACCTACATCAAGTTATCCCGATCTGGGATAACTACCAGCCAGTATTGTTTTAATAAGAAAAGATTTTTTATTAGCGAATTTAACAAACCAAAACAATACAGTTAGAAAGTGTGTGAGAACATACATATACATTAAAATATGAATGAAAGGTTTTGAAAATGGGAAAAGAAGAAGAAAGATCCCTGTAAACTAGTTCAGTCCCTTGGCATGTTTTTAAGTCTAGACCAGGGGTCTCCAACCTTGGCAATTTTAAGACCTGTGGACTTCAACTCCCAGAATTCCCCAGCCAGCATGGGGAATTCTGGAAGTTGAAGTCCACAGGTCTTAAAGTTGCCATGGTTGGGGACCCCTGGTCTAGACCATATAGAAACAGACTGCTCCATCTTCTCATTTCTACCATATAAAGATATTTCAAAACAAACAGACCAAAAACACATCTCTTGGACCACTCTTTGGGATCTAGTCCTTTCTTTCACCTGCTTAGGACCAGCAGTAGCCACAGGAACATGTCACTTTCATCACAGTAACAAAGTTGGCATTATAATGTTGCAACACAAAATCCAATCCTTTGGGGCATTTGTGCAGTGTTGTCATACATGGGCAGAGCTTGGCCATGACACTGAAGCCCTGCTAACATCAGTCTGATCTCCCTTATTGTCTCCCTTCCCATCTTATTAGGATAATTCTTTCAGCTGATTCCCCAAGATCAATAAACCAGGGTTCTTCATTAAATCTCAGATTCCATATTTTGGAATGCAGGTCAACATCACCCCTACATCTTTGATGAACTATTTTTTTTTCCCTTCAAAGTCATGTATAACTTGAGAGCCAAATCCAAAAATGAGCTACAAAGGAACACCACCTGGGAACGAAGACAATTGTCAGTCCTGCCTCAACTTGGTCTTCTAAGGAAAAACGATCCTTATCTCCATTTGTTGAGAAAGATATAGTTTACTAGAAATCAAGTGAATTACACTAGTGCAAAGCCAGAACTAAGGGCTTGCCCACATTTTCCCAGTTAACTTTCCTCCCTTTGTCCCTTTCCCATTGCTTGTCTCTCATTGCCCAAAGCGATGTCACTCTACATGTTGGCCTTCTTCTCCCAGGGAAACAAGCCTTAAAGACTTGGTTGGTTCCCACACAGACCTGTTCTCACAATTCAGTTTCACTTTCCCCCCAACCCCTCACCCTCCCTTCCAGCCTCTCCCCAGCGTTCATGGCAGACTGGCAGTGAGGTGGTAGTTCTGACAACAATATTGAAACATTTTAAGATACGACTAGTGAATATTTTTATACTATTGGTCAATGGAAATATAGCATAAATCCCCAAGTACAATGACATAAATGGTCAGACTTGCTGAAACTCTAATTTGGAAATAAAAGTGAACATCCCTAGTAGAAGATAGATCCATATGGCTAAGTATTAATTATTTCATGTTGCTAAGATTTTGTAAATATATTGCATATACCTAGGATGCAGGCATATACATAATAGTATGATGACAACACTGATTGTGTTGCCTTTATCCTTACCAAGGAATGCTACAGGTGTGACTGTAACTGGTAACCTAGTCATACCTTCTCTACCTTACTGGCAAAAATATTATATGAAAACCTAGACCAGGAGGGTCCAACTTTGGAAACTTTAAACCTGTGGATTTCAATTCCCAAAATTCCCCAGCTAGTCCACAAGTCTTAAAAAGTTGCCAAGGTTTGACATTCCTGACCTAGACTGATTAAAATCATGATTGATAGTAGAGATCAGTCTCTATGGGTCTATTTGGTGAAGACCATGGCATATAGAAGAATGGTTTTTTTAAATCCAAGAGGAGTAAATGTTGGGATTTTATGATTAAGTATTTTTATTGTGCTTTGTTTATTGTTGTTTAGCAATCAGATTCCTCCAGGATTTGAGTGGTTTCTAAGGATGGTAAAATAAATAAGTAGGTTAAAAAGCATGAATTAATAAATAACATTAAATGAACTAACAATAGTTTGCATGTTGTATCTGTGAAGTAAATAGAAAGGGGAAAGATCAATCCATAGGCTGATGATACTTGCTTGTTACGTTCTAGTGAGTGGTGATAACAACTGAAAAGATTAGTTTGGGGAAAAACTACGCAACATTTTGAATGAACATCAGCTATGGGAAAAATTATTCTTCTAGCTGACATGAATGGAAGATGTGAGGGCACAGAAAATGTTATTGGACCACAGGGACCAAAAATGAATGACAATGATGATTGATGAATATCTTTAGAAAAAGGTCTGCTTGTTTTGGATATATAGCTTAAACATAAGTCTATTCATATGAACACATGGCAAAAGAATGAAAATTAATCTAAAAATACAAATGATTGTTTATGGAGTGTTTATGATGTTTATTGATTAAGACCAATTCAGCTTATGACTGCAATTACTTACAATGGAAATTGAGGCTACATAACTGAGTGGAAAGTTGTGGGAAAGTTACCTAAAAAATTCTTTCTGTGTCTCTTGATGACTCACACTAGTTCAAATGATCTACAGGTAGAGTTTCTGAAAGGCTGTGCAGATCATGTTAAGGAAGCAGAATGAATCGCTTTGTCCCTCAGCAGGATGGTGTAAATATTGCTACCACTTTCGGAGATGTGCCACATGGTGGTTTGTTCCAGCACTCTGGAAGGCCTCTGGAGCTGTGCAAAAGATAAGTGAGGAGGAGCACTTGGATGTTAAATTTATTCTGGAGTCTTTGGACTTTGTAGTACACAACATTCATATGGTCATTCTTACTACATGGTTTAAACAAAATTAACATTTAAAATTTAATGTTTTCTATGGCCAGGTAACAATCTCTCTCTCTCTCTCTCTCTCTCTCCCTCCCTCCCTCCCTCCCCCCTCTCTCTCTAAGAATTGATTTAATCTAAAACTATTCCTTTCCTATAAATAATTCTTAATTTATTTGAAGGTATGAGACAGATTGTTGTCTTACTGAAATAGCTAACCTGTTTTCAGATTCAGTCTCTTCACTGACCGTGGGACAATAGCTTCTAAGAGGCGCTGACATTTTGATGGACTGGGAAGTATTAAAGTGTGGTTGATCTCATATTAGTTTAGAGATGTTTAGTAAATACATTGTCTCACTACAATACCAAGCAGTAGCTAAACACTTGAACAACCAATTAAGCAAAACAGAAAATGCAAAAAAATCAACAGTTTTATCTGTTTTCCTCAAATTGATGATTTGCCCTTTAGGTTTCAGAATACAACTCTAATCCAACACATCTGGAAGAAACTGATAAAGGATCAGAAAGGAAAATTTTGAATATTTAATTAAAGTAGAATGAAACTTTATTTCCTATTTGTAATTCCTCAGTCTTAACCAATTCCTCACCCCTGTCCAAAGTAAAGCAAAAGGACTTTTTACAGCTATTTGTCTTCCAGAAAAGTACTTAAAGCTTTTGGGAACACAAAGAGATGAAACCTCAAGTTCAAGTAGAAATAACTAGCCATTTCAATCCATCACTGTCTCAGCTAAATGAATCACAAAAGGCAGAGCATTCAATCAAATGCCAAAATGGCTAAATTGGTAGTTCAGCCACACAGTCAACTATGGCAGAGGGTAAGCCTGCCAACAATCTGCTATTATTCATGGGAGAGACTGAGTCTATCGTATTTGGAAGCTAAGCATGGGTCACGTTGTGCTAACAGAATACTGAATGATCATTAGTTGTTCTGTTTGGACTGACTGAGAGAAGAAATCCCCTTTGGAAAAAGATTATCAGTAAGTTGAAATATTTGGTATTTATATAATAATAATAATAATAACAACAACAACAATAATAATAATAATCAGTGCCTGGAGACAGCAGAATAGACGAGAAAGAACTGGAGAAGATAACAAAATACAAAGACCTACAAATAGAAATAGAAAGACTGTGGCAAAAGCAAGCAAGGGTAGTACCAATAGTAATAGGTTCCTTGGGTGCAATCCCAAAGCAACTGGAGCACCACTTGAACACCATTGGCATTGACAAATTCCCCATTGGTCAGTTGCAAAAGGCGGCTTTACTAGAAACTGCTTCCATCCTGCGAGATCTGTAATACCATCAAACATCCACATCTGTCTATCCCAGGTCCTGGGTAAGGACTCGATAGGTAGACAAAATGCCAAATCCAGTCTGAACATCTGGCTGACTGTGCGATGATCCAATAATAATAATAATAATAATAATAATAATAATAATAATAATAATAATAATAATAAAGTTGGAAGGGACCTTGGAGGTCATCTAATCCAATCCCCTGCTCGGGCAGGAAACCTTATACCATTTCAGACAAATGGCTGTCCAGTCTCTTCTTAAAAACTTCCAGTGTTGTAGCATTCACCACTTCTGGAGGCATCCAAATATCCTTGACTTGGAGTCCTTCTGATGTATTGAATTAGGACAGCCATCATTGTAAGCTATCATAGTCTTTGAGCACTCTAGCTAGGAAATGAAGCCGTATGTAATCTAAAACCTTTAGAGAACACCAGATTTGAGAAGGCTGGGAAACTCTATTGCACCCTCCATTTAATTTGAGACACACTTTCAAAATATACTTGTTTTGACAAGCTTTTAGTGTTTAACTATTCCATTTGAGCATGTTGACAGATTCAAGAAAAGTGTAATATAATTCCCATAATCAGGGCCATTTTATTATCAAAATGTTTACAAAACGAAGATGTTAAATTTAAATCTGAGACTCAAGCCTTGCTGGAAGTTTCCTATAATCTTAGTTTTTACTCCTAAAAGTATTTCCTGCTTTACAAGCAACATTCATATGACCTTATCCTACGATTGTCCTGTCTACATCCTAAAATAGAAATAGTCAAGAAAGGGAAAGTTAAACTTCTCCGTTAAGAGAAATTATGATGAGATACTGGTTTTAGCTTGACTGATCTACAATTTCCCAAATTCTTCTTTTCCCTTTTTGGAGTTTGCTCATTCCATTCATCTGGTACTTCTTTCTCCAAATTTCACAAATTAATGAAGTATAGCCAAATCATCACAAGTTCCTGTAGAAGCATAGGATAGGATTGATCTACCCAGGAAATTTCAGCTCATTCAGGATCAACAGGTATTTCTGGCTATGTTTCTACCAAACTTGACAGAACATCTTCAACTGATTTTTTCAATTGTCTGGTGGAATGCATATTCTCTACTCAGAAATCACTGAGCCAAAATCTGAATCCACTAGAGGTCTTTCAGAAAAGACTGGACAGCCAGATGTCTGAAATGGTATAGGGTCTCCTGCTTGAGTAGTGGGTTGGACTAGAAGAGCTATAAGATCCCTTTCAGCTCTGATTGAGTAGTTTTGCCTTTTCTTTATTATCTGTTATTGTCTTCATTGAACAAGTAATCTTTTATTTTGAATACATCTGAAGTATGTCTTTTTGTTGTTCTTGTTATTCTTCACTAACCTCACCTCCTTACAAACTTTAGTCTTCGCAAATCCAGGTTATTTGCATGTATATTTCCTTGATAATCTGGTCCTCTTTCCGATATCTATTATTTTGATTTCCAGATTTTCACTAAGCATTTTGTGGGGCCAAACTATACTAGCCAACTATAAAAAAAATTAATGACAACAGTTAGAACAACCAGCCTTGCAACTGACAATGGAGATACTATAATGAAGGATAGTTTCTGCGTTTTAAGATAAATTATCAACAGTAAAGGAACAAACCATCAAGAAATACACTGCAGACTGGCACTTGGTAGAGCAGCCATGAAGACCTTGGATTGGATTATGTCATGATAAGTTTATGTCTCTATGAAAGTAAAATTATACTTTAAAGAAGCAAGATGGGAAGAGTAATGCCTTTATACCTTGATGCTTTTGAAGATAACTAACAATATTGTGGGAGTCAAAAATGACTTGATGACACCTAATCAATCAATCAATCAATTGCATGTTCTCATATCATTTCCCTTTATGATGGTTTTGGGAAATAGTTTCAGCATAAAGAATGTTAAGAAGCGTCTTCAAAAACTCAAGAGTGTGATCCATAGATAATTTCACTTAGCATCACAAACTTTCACAATTCCAAAGCGAATGTAGCAGCAATAGGAAAAGCACTTAGACTTATATACCACTTTATAATGCTTTATAGCCCTCTCTAAGTGGTTTTCAACATCAGCACATTGACCCCAACAAGTCCTCATTTGATTGACCTCGGAAGGATGGAAGGCTGAGTCAATCTTGAGCCAGTCAGAATCAAACTCCTGGAGTGAGTAGTGAATTAGCCTGCAAAACTGCATTCTCACCACTGCTCCACCATGGCTCTTATATATATAGGAACAGGTATTACACTTAATAAGTGTATGTATGTATGTATGTATGTATGTATGTATGTATGTATGTATGTATATAGTAACAGGTATACTTAATAAGTGTAAGTATGTATGCATATAGTAACAGGTATTACACTTAATAAGACTCAGAAATTTAATATTTCCTTTGGAAGATTGAAATAATAGATATAAATTGTAGCTTTAAATAACAGAGCTTCAGCACAGAAAAGGGAGATTTTTTTTTTTAATAAAAGAAGTTTATGCAATGCTTGTATTAAAAATGACAGAAAACAAAGTTTGTACAAGTTTGGTAATCAAAGCTAGGAACAATGATAATGATGATGATGATGGAAGGGACCTTGGAGGTCATCAAGTCCAACCTTCTGCTCAGGCAGGAAATCCTACACCATTTTGGACAAATGGCTGTCCAGTCTCTTCTTAAAAGCTTCCAGTGTTGGAGCATTCACCGCTTCTGGAGGCAGGTTGTTCCACTGATTAATTGTTCTCACTGTCAGGAAGTTTCTCCTTAGTTCTAGGTTGCTCCTCTCCTTGATTAGTTTCCATCCATTGCTTCTTGTCCTGCCTTCAGGTGCTTTAGAGAATAGCTTGACTCCCTCTTCTTTGTGGCAGCCTCTGAGATATTGGAACATTGCTATCATGTCCCCCCTCGTCCTTCTCTTCATTAAACTAGATATACCCAATTCCAGCAACCATTTCTTATATGTTTTAGCCTCCAGTCCCCTAATCATCTTTGTTGCTCTTCTCTGTACTCTTTCTAGAGTCTCAACATCTTTTTTACATCGTGGTGACCAAAACTGGATGCAGTATTTCAAATGTGGCCTTACCAAGGCATTGTAAAGTAAACATTTACTCAGGTGGAGTTTAGTCCCAAGCAAACTGTCATCTTAGTTATTCTTAACTCTTGTCAAAAAATTAATAATAGTTTTAAACAATTAAGACTGCATACTTTTTGCTGAGAATAAAGCAGTAACTGAATGACAAAAATATTGTATCTACATTTAGATCATGTATTAATATGTTTTATCATGAATGCTTTCTCTAAGGCAATAGTTGTTAAACATGTTTATTTCAATCCAAATGATGGGACATAATTTTAATTAAACAAAAATATTTAATTTTTTAATTGACTCAATCAGCTATGTAAAGATTATGATTATAATAAATTCCACAGTATGTAGTTTTTTTATCATTAGGTTCCCGAATTTTGCTCCAGAATCTCAAAAAAATCCTATAATATTCATTCCTTGCCATTTGGTTTTAGAAACAGGACATTATGTATATTCAAAATAGTTAGGGAAGGAAATTGAGTACACATCACCGGAAATATTGAGCACATATTTCTGTGTAAAAATGCAAAATTGCAGGTTTTTCCTAGCACAACCCATTCTCTTAACTTACTGAACTATGTTCAACTCAAGCTAGGAAAGATACTACCTGATCTGAAAAGACTGATGCCCAGATTGCCTACATGTTGAATCAACTTTAATCTTGAAATTATATAATGTTGTATCTTTTCAAAGTCCTCACTTTACAAATGGATAAATTAGCACTATTTGCATATTTCTGTTTGATTTTTATGTTTGCTCATTTCTTTCCTCCCTTTATCATAACCCACTTTGCACTTTAGCTGCATCAGAATACTATCCTTGCTCTGGCAAGTCTTCTAGACTAGAGCAGCTAGTTGGTACATGCATTTAACAAATCTGCCAAGCAGAGCTAATGTAAACAGCTGGTTCTTTCTTAGGTGCAATATTTACAATCTCTTTCCAATTATAACTGGGAGGAAGGGGCACAATATGTCAGGGCTATGATACAACCTCCCTACTCTCATTATTCAAATGACTTTAATGCAATTCTGGGTAGTGCTTTTCAAATGCTTCTGAAGGACAACTTCCAGCAGTTCCAGTGATAAAGAATGTTGGGAGCTGTAATTCAGCAATGCTGGAAGTACCAAAGTTTGCCCAGTTTTAGAGCGCAATCATAGGCTACATCAAACTCTGTGGGGTCTACCTAAGAGTTGCAGGAGAAAAAGATACAGTAGTAGCTACTTCCTAAGCATTGTTTCTTGGGGAAATCAGCGGAGCTACTTTATGCTTATTTATTCCCCTGGCCACCACTTCCTTTTTTCACCTTTCACATTTCCCTCAAATAGATTAGTTAAACCAGATCAAAGCTGGTATAAAGGGGACAGCCTAGAACAGTGTTTCTCAACCTTGACAATTTTAAGGCATGTGGACTTCAACTCCCAGAATTCCACAGCCAGCAATGCTGGCTGTGGAATTCTGGGAGTTGAAGTCCACATGCCTTAAAATTGTCAAGGTTGAAAAATACTGGCCTAGTAGACCCTAGACTGCCCAGGTCTGCCACTATCCTAAAACGTTATTTCCTGTACTTGGGCATCTTCAGGCAGCTTTCAGAAATTTGATAGGATTTTGGTTAAAAGAGTTGTAGTGGTGAAAGTGTTAAATTATCCATGCATGTATCATTTTCAAAACACATCAGCTGTTACTTGAGTATTTAATTTCACTTCAAATGTTACTGTACTTTTTAAAATCAGACTATGCAATGTTTGAATTATAACCAATCCTGCCAAGACAGACATAAACATGAGATGTAAAAGACAAGCAATTTAGTCTATGCATTCTTGCTTAGTTTGACACATTTCCCCAATAACTTGCAAGATTCATGTGTTTACATCTAGTGACACACTAGTTCTAAACTTCATCAAAGCAAACTATGTATTTACATACATTTCTAAAATGTGAATATTAAAACTTCAACCCATTTTTATTGAAAAAAATTGAAACAGACTACTATTTTCAGAACAATTCCAATACTTGGGTGCTTTCTAGGGAGCAGAGAAAAGATGAGCTGTAAGAACTGTAATATGTTATAAAGGATTCAGTAATATTCCTAAGGTGCAAGGAAAGATTCAAATGTATTAACACAAAGCCAATAATGCAATTTAATTTCTGCATCATTCTCATTTTCTGCTTTCATATCAAAGCGAAATGTCAGCTATAGAGACTAATATGTCAGTTCTAAAAGTGTCTTCTTTCACCTTTTGTTCACACAAGCCATTCGGTTTGAAGATGTTTGCACCCGCAAACACACATTGCAGCTGGTAACCAACCACTGCAAAACTATTGTTTGTTCTTATACCCTTGCTGACATGCATTTTTCTCCAGATAGAACTATAATCCCTATATAGGAGGAAACATACCTGACTATCGAACAGAGTCTAATACAGTAGAGCCTTTAAAAAGCAAACTACTTAGAACAATTGTCTTCTCTGCAGACCATCTACAAGAACTCATCCTATAAGAATGCAAATAAATCTAGCATTTTGTAGGCTGTCAACACATCCATGAATTAGGGCTAGAGCAAAAGGCAACTGAACCGATTGCTCATTTTATAGCAAAAGTATGACTTGAAGCAAAAAAAAACAACAAAACTACACAGCAAAAGATACCAATATCTGAATTTTTGACTAACTTTCAGTCGCCCTGTCTCTACCCCAAATGAGGGACTTATATGGGTCATAAAAAGAGAGGTTTTTTTTTCTTTTTGAGAACTTTGTTGTGCAGTTCTTAATGTGGGCTTTGCTGAGTAAGAAACAAAAAGGAAACAAAACAACAAACAGAAGAGGAAATAGCAGGTCCAGACAATGTTGTTTGGAGTTAGAGTTACTCTCCTGTGCTTAAAATGTTTATACAGTATAAGAAATTATACGTGCTGTTATGTGCATCCATACACTCTTATAAATGCAAGTTTGTGTCCTTAGTGTATTCCAAAGCTTTGAATATATTGGGAGAGCGTGCATGATCCCAGTTCTAGTTAACCATTTTTATTGTCTGCAATGAATGTGAATGTGCTTATTAATATGAAATATATACCAGCCTGATTTTATAGGATTTCCAAGTCAATTTGGTCAAATTCACAAATACAGGAATGCATAGCAAAGTAGTTGCGGTATGTTACTATTACAATGAATTTTTCTCCCCTTCCTTCAAGAAGCTTAAATGATCAATTCCAACTCTATAAAATTGTTCATGACTTACTGAAGGGTGATCAAGTGAGCAGAAAAGGCTCTGAGAGATTCAGTTTGAGATCAATCCACGCCGGTCTCCCAATTACTTGCAGCAATTTCTGGGCTGCAAAGAGCAAATGAACAGAACCAAAAGGATCGTCTTATTTTTTATTATTATTAAACGAACAGCCCCTCCTTTCCATTTATATATACGCTCAAGGCAGCTCATAACGACAACCTGGTGATTTTTATGCTTATGATCGTTTTTCACCCTTCCAATGTTTTAGCAACGCAGAGCCGCTTTTAATTCAACGTTCGTGTCAGGAAAACCCTGATTTGTTGAGTTTTAATCTTAAGATTATTTCCCCCTGCAAAGGCAAGAAGCCTTTTTCTGAGGTTTGCTGGAGGCCTCGGGAATCCGCAGAGCTGGTGGGGAAACTCTCATCTGCACTTCGCTTCGGGCCCTTTTGGGTCGGCGTGTCGCGACCCTATTTTACTCCGTTCCACCTCTCTGCTCCTTCTCGCCCCCCCCCCAGACACTTCGTTACCTCTGTCTCCCGCTAGGAACCCCGATTCCCTTTTCCTCCTGACACGGTTCGTTTCCTCTCTCTACATCCCGCACCACTTCGTCAGCTCCCTTCGAAGCATCCTCTCCCCCCCCCCCGACCCGCTTTCCTTAATGCACTCTGTCCCGAGCTCGGCTCCGCTCCGCTCCCCAGCAAGCCCCACCCCACAATCTGTGGCCGCCTCCACCCGGCCTCGCACTTTCTGCTCTTCGCCTCTCCGACCTTTCCGTTCGCCCACTCGACCTCCCGCAGCCGTCGATTAACACCTCCGGCGCCCTTCCCGCCTTTTTTTTTTTTTTTTTGCTCGCTTTCTTTCCTCTCTCCTTCACTGTTGCTGCTCACACCATCTCGGCACCTTCCCGGGGCAGAGCCCGTTGGCCGAATTCCTCAGCGCCGGCAAAGTTGGTTGAGCCGCCCAGGCAGGACTCGCTGGCAGCGACAGCAAAGGGGAGGAAAAGGAAAGGGAAGCGGGGCCGAGCCGTCCTCCCCCCCCCCCACCTCCGACAGCCCGTCAGCTCTGCTTGGGGCGGACGGAGCGGCGTTTGCGCCGGCGAAGACCGCCCGCTCCTTCCAGCAGCTGGCCGGCGAAAACGATGGGTGCCTCTCGCGCCTCCGCCGCCGCCGCCGCTTTCCCTCCCCGACGGGCCTTCGCCCCGGCGCCGCGAATGAAGAGGCTGGGCGCGTTCTGCCTCTGCCTTTGGATCGGCGTCGTCTCGGAAGCAGGTGAGGAAGCGCAGGCGCGCCGTCGACGGAGCGCACGCTTGCGCCGGCAAGTGGCTGCGCGAGGTGGGGCGGGAAGGTACGGAGACGGGGTGGACGTCCCCGGGTGGCAGCATGCGCGGGAGGCTGAGGTCGGATGGAAGGACTTGTGGGGGGGGGGGGGAGAGGAGAGACAGACCGCTGTCTTCCAGTCAACCCTATCCGAATCCAGCAGGGCGGAGTAGAGTCACACGCTTCCCCGACAGTCCCCCCTTAGCTCTGCCCGAGCGCCTTCGCCCAGCGCTGCCTCTTTTCCTGCTCTCTCCCGCCCCTCGTCCCGTATGAGTGATCTCTGTCATTTTATACGGGATATCTCCATAATGTGTTGGGCCGCTCATTTTGGATTCTTCTTTGCTGCATTCCATGCTCCGCTCATTTTGGACTTTCCCTTGTTGTTTATTTCCACCATTCTGGGCACGGCAGCTGCCAGCTAACTGCTTCTTCCAGCGCGTGTTATCTTTTTCGACGACGTTGAACAACTATGCTTCATTCCACCGGCAGAGGGCACTCTCGGGTGTTAATTTCCCCCCTCGCCCCGGCTGCCCCAATTCCTTAGAAAAGGTGATTTGGAAAGGACGCCTCCTTATCAATTTTGCTATAAGGATTAATTGCTTTGTCGATTTAGGATAAGAAGAACGGGTGCTGGTTCTTTAGGAAATCTCTTCTGAGAACCTGTTCTAAGTTATTTTGTCTCTTGTGTTTATATGTACCTAATGTGTTTTTAAAGTACTGTCTGGTCCTTAAAGGATTGCTGCTGCTCTAATTTAATTCGGTGGGCTTTCCAAATGAATATGTTTGGAATTGAGAAACGTTTTGCAGGGAAGAGATCCATTCGCATTTCCTTTTTCAAGGGACTAAATGAGGTTTTGCTCTTATTTATTATGTATATGTCACGTGCCGTTATGGATTCTAGCCTGTTCCCAATAAAATAAAACCATAACATAAAGATTAAAAAATACTCCTTGTAGGATCAGCTGCTCCCACCTAAACTGAATTCTTCATACTTCCTTGTAGAAGCCTCTGATACGACTTGGCTTTCCCAAGTTTGATACAACTTGGCTTTCCCAAGTTTGTTACATTTATCACTCTCAGTGACCTGGGAGGCTTACAAAAATAAAAACTCAATATACAACAATAACAAAAAAATACCCCACCCCACCCTTGGTGACAGCAATCAGTCAAACAACCCATAAGTCTGGGTTCTCCAGACCCGTGGCAAAATCAGGTCTTCTGTATCTTGCGAAAGAGTGTCAAAGTGGGGGCTGGTCTATGTAGGGATAATGTGCCAAAGCAAGGGAGCCACTATGGAGAAGGCCCTTCTTCTGGGTCCTGCCAGATGTACATCCATAAGAGAGGGGACCCAAAACATTCTCAAGTTCAATGACTGGCAATATAATTGGGCTTTAGTAATTGGTGATAGGCTGTAAGAACTCTCTAAAGTAGAAAAATGTTGTGGAAAAATAAAATTTCAGTCCAATTTCCCGAGGGTTCATTTTTACATCTGTACTTCCTAATTAATTTTAAAACTGGACAAAAGTAGGTGTACATGGGTGAAAATAGCTGTTTCAGATGCATGTTGCAACAATCTATGCCTATCTTGCTTCTGGTGATTTTAACATTTATCAGTAAAATAAAATGGTACTTGGGTCTGAATAAAGTAAGCTGGATTGAGCCCTGTAAACCGCCAGACAAACCTGAAAGTGGGTAGATTGTCTGTGCAGGAATAAACAATAAAATAAATCTGTAGGCTGCAACTGCTGACATGGAGAAAATGCTTTTGTAGCAGACTGATACATGATTTGCTAGAGTTCAGCTGAGAGGCCATAAAGAGAGAAACCACAGAAAAATCTTACTGCAGGAAGCTTTATATGTGGTAAGATCAATTTTTGCAGCGTAAGATCATTTTTGATAGCCTCAGCTCTAGAAGCATCATGATTGTAGCATATTATTTATTGCTATTGTATCAAAAATGATATAAAACAGGATCCTCAAATGAGCAATAGTTGAAACGTCTATGGAATGCAGCACTATGATACTATACAATGATCACTGCCATATGGGAATTTAATCCAGGGTGTATTATCTGAGGATGCTGCTGCCTTTTTTATACTAGCTTAATGCATATACAATGGATGTTATACTCTGGATTTGAGTGATCAAGCTACAATACATTTTAATTAATGTTACAACGAAGACTGAATTTAGATACCTTTGCCAACATTTCTTAGAAATTGGCAGGTAATATATAGCAAGAATGATATCAGTCTTGAATGCAGAGTGCATGCTGTCATATTCAAATAAGATAATTTACTAATGAGGCATTGGGATATTGGAGTTAGAACAGGAGTGCAAGATATGAGGCCTCTTCATCAAAAGAGAGCAGGCAAAAGAAAATGTATTATTTTGTGTATTAGTGAATTTTTACAAGTTTGGGGCAGTTTTAAGGGGTAAAATTGGAATTTCTGCAGTTAAGGCTCCCATTTCGTCCATTAACATTTTCAAAATCCAGGCTCTGCTGACTTTTGAAATGCTATTTTCAACAGGACACACAAAATCTAATGTGGCCCTTGAGGAGATAAATGTTAGGCACCTAGAGTTAAATTGTAAAAAAAATAGCTTTGGCTACTTACATAGGAAATAGTTTTAAATTGTAAAAAAAATAGCTTTGACTACTTACATAGGAAATAGTTTTAAACTAAACTCTCATGTATTTAATAATGAACTTAACTGTAGATCACATTTACATACCATGATAGTTGGGTTTTCATAACACCCTAAGCCAAAAGTAACTAAATGACCCTAAGGTTTAATGTAATGTATAACCCAAGCCGATCTCCATATAATCTATTTCAGAAGTAATAAATAAGTTTTTTTCTGTCGTGGTGCCTGCCTCGTGGAACAGGCTCTCCTAGAAATATGAATGACCTCAACTCTGTTGGCCTTCAAGAAAGCAGTGAAATCTGGTGTGGTTGATTGATGGATGCAAGTTTTATTGTAGGTGGCCACCATGTTGTTTTTGTTTGTTTCAATTTTTTTAAAAAAATATTGTTTTACTCTTCTTTCACATTTAGAATTCCTTCTGGTAAATGGGTGATCATAAAAGGTTGCAGAATGAATAAATAAAACTTAGATAAATATCTAAGCCCATTTAAATCAGGCTTTAGCCTTAGTGCATTAAAACAGCTTTGTTATTAATTACTTCTGTTGGGACAGGAACTGAGGGAATGCTGTCTTTCTGATCCTCATGGATTTCCCTCAGTTACTTGATAACATTGAGCAGAAGAAGAGTCCTTAGAAGAACAATTTTGTGGGAATTGGGGGATTTTGTTGAAATAATTAGGTTTCTATCTTCTGGTTTGCCACCAAAGGTTTGCCTTCCCCCATAGTTTCTTGGTTATGTATTCTGCCGAGGTCTCTTGTCTTTGCTTGTTAATGCCCATATGAATCTTCTTGAAAATATTAGCTAGGGATTTGAATATAGTATCATGCTGATGATACCCTGTGATCTATCTTTGCATTCCAGCTGAATAATAGATTTGCAGGTACCTAGCTGAAACTAGGAGCAATGATCAGTTTGATGAGAGTACGTGCAGTAAAGCTGATTCTTGATGAAATGTAGTGCAATGGATAGATTTTTTGATGAGACTGACTTCAGCAGTGCAAGAATCTTCCTTGATTCATAAAAATGGTGGTTTTTAAGGATAAGGAATGGTTCTACTCAACTTTAGCTGGTTCAGTAAATACTTTCCCGCAATAGTCTAACTTTGCACCTGAAAATGTAAGAAAGTCATGTCCTAACCAAGGTCTTGCCCATGGTAATGGTCCATGCTGTGGCGATTAAAGAAGTATTTCACTGATTGAATTCTCTTTTAAAATGTGGATTTTTTTATCTCTTGATATTTTACACAATTTAAAACAAGTCATTTTCCCTTTCTAATACAGTTCTGGAACTTGAACTGAGATATGTTTTAGCTGTCCATTTGTGGCCTATGTCCATCTTTTAGTTGTTTTATGGATGATTTAAATTCTTGTACTGACTGTAATGTTATTTGTCTAGGGACGTTCAAGAAGAATTATGATAGATGGCGATAAAATGTACCCTTTCGAGACACTATATGTTTGTGGAAAAGCTGCAATTGACAGTACATTCTTAAATCCTTCCATATGATAGGCTGTTAATCAAATATAATTTCAGGTAAATCTGTATAGAATCAAACTATCTTGTATAGCACAATTATTGTTAAAAATGTTGGCATCAGACACGGGTTTTATTTCTGAAGATTCCATTCCAGTTGTCACAAATATTTTAAAGCAGCAAAATTAGGGGTAAGAGTTTCACAGTACAGTCTAATAATGCACATGTGCTTGGAAATAAGCTTGACTTTTTGGGTGGGACACAGTCCAAAAGACATCCAAGTAAATGAAAGGAGTCAATCACAGGGGTGCTATTGACTGTGCAGTCACTGACTGTAAAGTCAAAAGGGCTTGTCAAATGTATTCAATTGATTATGTTTATTTCTACAGTAGTGGATTCCTAACTATCCCAATGCTGAGCCAACCAAACCAGTTAGCAAAAATGGACATATCACTGCCACACCACGCCTTCCCCCAGCACCCTCACTTCCTTTCAACCAAGATTGTGAATTACCTATAACTAATCATGATGAATCTGTGGCAGCACCATTCCTGATTAATGACAATAAGTTACATGGTCTTGTTAGTTAGATTGGCTTCTGTGAAACACAAACTGCATTGTAGTGTTTCAGTGTTTTTATTTTTGGCTGATCTGTACAATTTGAAGAGTGCTGAAGATTGATTTTTATTCGAAAACTCTGACTGTATAATGAGGGACTAGAGGTACATATCTGGAGCCAAATAACTTCTTAGACTGCAGCCCAGATATAATTCTGCAGTGGTTAAGGTAAACAGACTCAGATCAGAGAGATACAAATTCACTTTCATTTCCCCAGGGACCTCACTGGGGGGGGGGAGCTGGGTGGACTAGTTTGGTTGGTTCTTGCTGATGTCTGTGAACTCCACAGAATTGTTGGGATGAAATAACCAAATTTCTCATATTAGTCACCTTGGGTTCTGTGGAAAAAAAGAGAGGGAGGGGTTAAAGTTGTAGCTGTGATGGTTAGAATGCAGTGTTGCAGGCTAACTCTGCATTCCACTGCCAGAAGTTTGAGCCTGATGGGGCTCAAGGTTGACTCAGCCTTCCATCCTTCCAAGGTCGGTAAAATGAGGACCCAGATTGTTGGAAGTCAATATGCTGACTCTGTAAACAGTTTAGAGAGAGTTGTAAAGCACTGTGAAGCGGCATATAAGTCTAAGTGCTATTTCTGTTGCTATAATCTTGGATTAGCAAAGCTCAGTTTCCAATCTGTTTTCAAACCATGAAGCTTGTTGGGTAGCCTTGTTCAATTACCTGCAAAAGCATTCTAATTTGCCTCATTTTATTGTGAGATTAAACTGTATATTGGGAAAAAAATCCATACAGCATACCTTACCATGAATGCTTTGGAGACGTATAAAAATATCATTAATTAGTAGACATTCTATAAAAAGATAGTAACTTTTGTAATTTCAAAAGATTCCTTGCTCTTTTTCTCAACAATCTGCCTAGCAAAATTTATTCTAAAATGGCTCTTTAATTTGAACAATCTGGCAAAGTTGATTGATACCTGATATTTAAATAATGTGATCTGCAGTTATCACTTGAACTCATTTTCCTACTAACCAATCTAGCCACATGATTAAAGTTATACTACTTTTTTGGGTGAGCCCTTGATTGACATGCCCAGTTCTGTGGATCAGATCTCGATTTATAATGAGAAAACTTCTAAAAGTATCCTTTGGCAAAAGGCCAAGTAAAATCCAAACCCACCACTTCTAAGAATGTAGTTGACGGAGGCAGACAAATCCTTGCAGCAGACATACTGGATCATACTGATACGATGCAGAGGCATATGGAATGTATAACTGCCTCCCTCTTCCTTGATAGATCCCCAAATGCTATGGCACCTGCTTCAGTAAAGATACTTAACATAATGTGCTCTATAGAAGTTCTTCCTGGCTGTAGCCTGTGACTTGGTGATACAGTCCTAATCTCTCCTTTGTGGCGTTGAAGAACTTTTGCAGCTGCTTAGTTATCCAGTGACTAGTAAAATTAATCCTAGAATTTTATGGTCTAGGTCAAGATATGTGGATATCTTAGAACTTATTTCATGCCAATAAGGAGGACATTCAGGTTAGTCCCGTGGTTATATTTTCCAGAAGGTCAAAAACTGTATTGCTGCTGAAAGAGTGTGGTTTACTTTCTTAAGTGCTTCATCGTTTCATTCAAGATAGCCATCCGCCTCCATTATTAAGTCTGGCTCCACCTCAGATAAAAATGGTCTTTGGCTGATGATCTGACGAAACAATGGGCTGCTGGATGAAGCAGTTGTGGAGCAATTCAGGATTTGAATATATGAGGTTATGTATAATATATGTAGCTTCAAGCTGATGCTATCACCTTCCAAGAGAAATTCTGGAAGTTGAAGTCCATATCTTAGAGTTACCATGTTTGAAAAATATGCTATAGCTCAATAATAATGTATTCTTTGTAGCAGAACAACCCATGCAACAACCCAACAAGGACTGGGAGTACTCTAGTTTGAAACTCTGGAAACAGAATCCCATTAAGTGGTTTGATGCACGCATTGTCCTCCTCCAGGAATTGTTCTGATAATAGCTTCTCTGTGGCTTAGTGTAATGTAAACTAGCAATTGTGGCTTGTTTAACAGAAAATGATTGAGATAGGTTCCCCACCTCATCAGATTTATCACAGTAAAAATAATGGGTGTACAGAATGCTGCAAATGTTCCAGCATCATCGTTATGTTTACAAATGTCTCAGAATTCAAACCTTTCTTATTTAAAAAATATGGGCAATTGCAGTCCGCTGTTCTTGGAATGAGCATATGTAAGATGCTGAGAAATTATTGGGGTGACATAGAAGCCCAATTAATGTATTCAATACATGATAATTTGGCATCAGTATTCTTTCCAACTTTTCCAATTTTCACGGCTGAGAATATCACCAGGAAAACCATTGCCGACATGATTCTGATCTTTGTAGATATAGGTACCTCCTGACATCTGAATATCTTTTATAAAGCCTTCATTGCTACTCTGCCAAGTCCTAGACCTAATCCATGGCATATTTCTACACCGCTGATTCCCTTACCGTTGACAGTTGATACTAAAAGACAGAAGCTATATATTGCTGTAATGCAGGGGTAGTCAACCTTGGCTCTTTTATGACTCGTGGACTTCAAGTCCCAGAATTCCTGAGCCAGCTTAGCTGGTTCAGGAATTCTGGGAGTTGAAGTCCACGAGTCATAAAAGAGCCAAGGTTGACTACCCCTGCTGTAACATCATCATTATTAAGCCAAGCAAGGATAGTAGGGTTATTTTCCAGGATGTATGATAGAGGGATAGAAGGTAAAACAGTGTAAAGCAATGCTTCGTAACAATTTATATTTCTCATTCTAGCCAGGTAATGAATGTGTACTGTACTAGCAGCCATTTTGTAACATGATCCCAAATGTTTCTACCTAAAGGAGTCTTTTTGGCTGACCTCCCCCCTTTGTTTGAAGACTGACTTCTCTCAATGTTACCAGGATTTAGGGAAACAGTCAGAATCCGACCACCTCAGCAGGCATTTGAGAGGCATTTGAAGTGAGAGAGATTCCTCTTGGAATATAATATTATATGTTTTTTTAAAGCTGCTCAATGTGGAATATTTCTCTGTAATGTTTGACTGTTTTTTTAACTGTTTAGTCATGGTAAGATTGTAAGCTACTGGAAATTCCTGAGTGCAGTATAGTTTTCTCCCAAAACCGACTGGCACAGGGGGTGCACTACTGTAGATTTCATATACCTGTAATGAAGCTTCATACCTACGGACTCTTTCTTTAATAGGTAGCTTCCTAAGAGTTAAATAAAGAAGCTTAGCTGTGATGCCAGGCGTGATGTCTGAGCCTTTGGTGGTAGAGGTCAGCAGTGGTTCATGGGAAAGGAAAAATTGGCAGCTGGGCCGGATATCCTGCATTTCCTCTCTTCCTGCAGCCGCTTGAACTACGTTCCTTATTTAGCTTTCCTGATAGGCAGGAGAAATCTAATGGCGGAAACTGTCCTAGCCTGATAACAGCCCAGAGACCTCTTTCTGATGGGTGCTGTTAGGTATTACGGCAGGCAAAGGGTTAGTTTTCATTGTAGTTGGATGGGATAGAAGAGCCACATGACTGGCTTATCTTCCACATGTTTTCTCATTTAGGCAGAGCTCAAGTAGACCATTTAATAAATAGCATTTTCCACTGGAGAAGGCATGTTACATTCGAGGTCTTTGGTTTACTCACTCATATGTATGCGACTCACTTCGCCTTCTTGTTAGAAAGCCATCAAGGCTGTGAGCTGATGACGTTCTCAAGGGAAGTTCTGGTGTAGGGGCTGAGTCAGCTGATGCAGGGGAGGAGTGCTACGGGAGAGAAGAGGAGAGTCCTGAAATATAGTATAGCTTCTTGGCAGGTGTCCAGACCTGGCAAAGTTTTCCACTGACATGTTAGTAAGCTAGCCCTTAACAATGGCATGGTATCTAGTGACGGAGGGTTTTTTGGCTGGAAGTCAGGCAGAATTCTATAACCAAGCAGCATTAAAAAAAAAAAAAAACCCTTTGTGACATGTTCAGCATGGATCTGTTTGCAAAGACCCACACACTGATTTACAAATGCATATGAGAAGAAACAAAAATATTTTAAATATGTGTATCCACTGTGCATATGTTAATTTGGAATTTACTTATGGAGCAGCATGCCTCAACAGATTCTACAGCCAGGTCAGGCAACATGACTTTAATCACATAACACATTTTATAATATGTCAACCAAATAAATGCATATTTGGTTGCTAAGTTTGGTAATGGTAAAATTGGCTAGTTTTTTTTAATCTTCAGTATATTGGGTGATCCAAACCTGTTTGGCCACTCTGTTCTAGTATACTATATTGTGAAAATCCAGAAAATAGCTTCAATCAGTAGTAACATATTGTGCTAACACAATCCATTTGTGCACTTAGCACATCTTAAGTTTATCCCATTCTGAATGGGAAGTCTAGTTATTGCAGCCCGATACTTTTGGAGGGCTTCAAATTGAGAAAATCAAAAGTAAAGATTGACATGTCATGAATGGTTTGACATGGTGACTAATAAGTAAAAACCAGAGTTCTAAACAAAGTTAAATAAATCTAAACAAATAAAGAAAAGAAAATCAAATACACAAATACATAACACACTTACTCTCCACCATTGAACTAAACAATATTAACCCTCAAATTCATGGCCCAACTAAATGAGTCATGCAAATATTCTCAGCCAGCAGAATTGCAAAATGCCAAGGCCCAGAGTGTTGTTTTTCCATGGTGGTCTTGGGGTCTCTTGAAATCAAACCATTGGAAGGCAAGATTGGTTTTAGAAATTTATTAAAAGTAATAGTTCTGGAGGAGCATGGGAATTAACTATGGTAACATCTATAGTGACTGTATTGATATACTTTTTTGCTGTGGATGTTTTAGATAATATTGTAAACATTCAGGAGTCATTGAGATATTGCAGCGTAAAGCAGCATAAATTTCTGCCTGTCAAGTTCTTAGCCAGAGAACCACTGAATATTAGCATCATATTTTGGCTTCAGTGCTGGGGCAAGGGAGCTTTCAAATGGGATACTGTCTAGATAAGAGTGCCAGGTTTTTTTTTTTTTTAAATCATCCTTCCATTTCCTTCATAACTCAGCCATTATTAATAGGTTGCTTTTGCTGGTATTTTAATGTCAAATTGGCCCCAAAGTGGCTGAAGCATGAATCCAGGGAGAAATTCTGTGGAAAGATAAGCATTTTGGTTCACTGATTTGTCCCTACAAATGCTCGCTGCTTATGTCACTGGCAGATTTTGCTGAGTTATCCTGTATTTACATCCTGATTGTTTAATAATGTATCAGACTTTGGGGGGGGGAGGGTTTGCTGCAAATAACCTCCAAAAGGAAGTGTGAAGATAAATGTTTGTTAAGTCAGACCATGCACCTTGAAAGATACTCCTGCCTGTTCGGTGCCCTTTCTCTTTATTTCAGCCCTGTGTCTAATCTGTTTTCCTTGCTCATAGTTGAAAGCTTTCCACATTTCCACTGTAGCATTTAGCATCTGCAGGAAGGAATAAAGACAATCTAGCAGATGGTGGCTGTACTACTAGAATAGCTGATAGTCGTGGTCTCCGGAGATGTAGACATAAAGAAAAAGAGCAGGGTCCTGTAAAGTGTGCCTCAGAAAGAAGGAAGGAAGTTTTATTACTGGGCTAAATACTAAATTCGTTTTTCTTTACTCAATGACTTCCTAGGGAATATTGTCTGATTAAAACTGGGAATAAAAACTCCAAGAATTACTTCAAAGACCCACTCCAGAATTGCTTGGCCTGTCCAAAAACATTCGGCATATCAGAAATTTTATAGAAATTACACTTTTCTTTACTTAAGGAGAAAATCAGGAGGAACCTGGATAATCCAAAAGATGTAGAATAGCTTCTCTGCCCTGGTATCCTCCAGATGTGTTTTTTGACTTGGTACTCTCTGGAGGATGGAAGGTTTGGGAAAACTATTGCAAAACAAAGATATGTGAACTGCCAGAGCTCTGGGTGATTTATGGGATATGCAAGGCCCCTGTTCTCAGTGCTTTCACTGAACATGCATGGGGGGGAAGCAATGGAAGATAAATGATGGCACGTATGCTGGTATCATTGTGCAATTGCCAAGCCTTATATATTAGAAGCGCACCTTGTGGCACAATGTAATTTCTACATCTCTGGTTTGTTACAGCTGTCTCACAATGTGCAATAAGTAATTTGTGTCTAATGAGAAGTAAACTTCATTGAGTTCACAGGGCTTACTTCCATTCAGATAAGTAGATACTTTAGCAGCCTGAACTTCTCATTTACATCAGACTAATACCACAGATTTATATATTTGGTTCTTTACATATTCCTCATCTGCTTTTTATGTCATCCAGGCGTATGCTTGTAAGTTATTCTTCCAACAGTACAATAAATGTATAAAAAATGTCAAGTGGTGGGATTCAGCCGGTTTGTACCACTTTGGCAGACCCGGTAGCTAATTTTTTGTTGCCCAGGCCCAGAATGGACTTCCAGAAGTGGCATCCACGCAGATAATTTGAATTCCACCACTGCAAATGTCCATATATATAATCAGTTGTTTGTGGATGTGTATTAGGCAGCTCTTATTTTGAGACAAGATTTTTCAGCTTGTAAGCTTAATTCGTGAATGGGAGAATTTCCATCAAATGCCAGGATTGTTGCTAGCTGGGAGACTGAAAAACATTCTTTAAAAAGGCAGTAGTGATCCCCATCCATACTGTCATTAAAAAAACCTCGAGGATATGTTCATGTAGTTGTTAGGAGTCAAACTCGAATCAAGTGAGTCTTTACTTTCTACTTGGAAATAAATATATAGATGAAGAAAGCGTTGCCAAAAGGAATGAGAACAGAAATGTTATTTGAAACAGAAAGTAGAATGTGAATTTTGTCCAACATATCTGGAAGAGAGGGATTTTTACTTATTTATTTTTCAGCTTGTTAAATTAAGGAATGGCTAGTCCAAGGCTGTCTACAAGGAGGATCAAAAAAACAACAACCACAATTGTGGCCCCATTCTTGACTTTTTGACCACTCTCCATGGACCCTTCTGGGCTAGCTTACAGTCACCTTCTCAGAATGGTGAGTTGATAGCAGTGTTCCAATATCTCAGGGGCTGCCAGAAAGAAGAGGGAGTCAAGCTATTCTCCAAAGCGCCTGAGGGCAGGATGCAACGAATGGAAACTAATCAAGGAGAGAAGCAACCTAGAACTAAGGAGAAATTTTCTGACAGTTAGAACAATTAATCAGTGAAACAATCTGCCTCCAGAAGCTGTGAATGCTCCAGCACTGGAAGTTTTTAAGAAGAGACTGGACAGCCATTTGTCTGAAATGGGTTTCCTGACTGAGCAGGGGGTTGGACTAGATGACCTATAACAGTGATGGTGAACCTTTTAGAGTCCCAGTGCCTAAACTGCAACCAAAACCCACTTATTTATCACCAGGTGCCAGGTGGGCGTGGCCACGGTGGTCATGGCAGACTGGGTGGGCGGGGCCAGGAAGGCGGGGGCCAGTCTCTCGCCATCTCCAGGGCATGGTACACGTGCCCACAGAGACGGCTCTGAGTGCCGCCTCTGGCACGTGTGCCATAGGTTCGCCACTACTGACCTATAAGGTCCCTTCCAACATTATTATTATTGTTGTTATTATTACTGTTGTTGTTGTTGTTAAAGCTAGCTCTGTACAATCCAACTCTAAAACTCTTGCCAGGTCTACCTCCATTTAATTATTTTTAGTCATTTTGTTTGGGTTGACCCAAAATGTAGTAAGCTTCATTAAGGAGAGAAAATAGTTATATTTCTTTATGCCATCTGAAAATTTGGAAATTGTTACCTTCTCTGACTGCATTTTTTATTTCTGCTACTTTGTCTGCATTTTTTATTTCTGGTATTTTGTCTGCATTTTTTATTTCTGGTATTTTGTCTGTTTTTACCCTTCCATAATCTCCATCTCATACATATGGGAATAGCCTCATTACATGCTTTTTTATGAATAGGTTCATATTTTAACTCTAAGCCAAAATGTGAGTTGGATTTGTGAATCCAAGAACTTTAGTTTATAAAGAGTATACTTTGATTTAGCATGCTGGGTGAACTCAATTAATATGGCTCATTCAATAAATCAGTTTCTTTCTTGTCCTTACCTCATTGTAAATAAAATCTGTACAACATCCCATGGGGATATTTTTTTGAGTTAGATGGTGCAACATGTAGAGTTATATGCTTAGAAAAAAGTTATTTAGAAACCTTCAAATAAGAAAACATGCATACTTCAACAGGTTTTTCTTGTTACAATATGCTGTCTTATTCGTCAACATTCATTTCAGTATAGAAATTTCTGGCCTCTTTGCATTTGTGCATTGTACCTTTGCCACAATGTAAACATATATACAGAACTAGTTTATATGATTTTTGAATTGTGTCAAGCTTACTCAACTATTAAATGCTATATCTTTAATAGTAACTGTTATCCTAAAATGGAAACAATTACTATATATAAACATTTTTTTGCTATTGTTCTGTATTTTTTTTTTTAGTATTGCTAGAGTTTGAATGATCTTTTTAATAGTTTTAGAAAGGAAAATAATAATCTGGTTAGAAGATTGATGATGTTCTGAGAACAATTTGACAAATGTTTATTAATATTTCTTTTTAGCTTACAGTTGATTAGTAAGACTACAAAGATAGTCAAATGTAGCATGTTGGCTAACATATTTTTAAGCACAGTGGGGGAGACTTGCTATGAGTGCAATTTTTTTGCGAGCTATTTGATGCCCAGGATATCTCTATCAGGTCATCTACCATCCTTTTTAACATTGTGAAATATGTTGTTCTTATTTCTACTATTTCACTCATGAGGAAACAGCTATGAAGGAGGCCTTCAGCCTGGAGGCTGAGGGAGAAAACCGTAGAAGGATACAGCAGTAATTTCAGAAGATATTACATGAACGATTCTATTTCTGTCTCAAATTAAGATTTCTTACTATGTGATGTCTTTATTTGTTTAAAAGACATGTATGGCTTGCCCATCTTAAACACAATTTAAAACAATAAAACCAATAATTATAAAATCATAAACCACAAAGTCAAAAAGTTATAACCACAATCAGACCCTTGGGATGTCCCACTACCAAGTCGCAATATCCTCACTTTAACTTAGTGTCTAAGAAAAAAGCCAGGTCTTGATGAGCTTCAAAAGGCTAAAAGGGTGGAGAGAGCTGCTGAATCACTGGGGAAGGTATTCCATAAAGTACCGGTAGGTGAAGCCACAGAAAAGGCATGCATCTGAGGTCCCACTAGATCAGTGGTTCTCAACCTGTGGGTCGGGACCCCATTTGGGGTCGAACGACCATTTCACGGGGGTCGCCAAACAACGCAGTCCGCCATTTTTCCCCCCTTTTCCTTAGCTGTGCTACTCCCTTTTATTCTATTGGCTTTTGAAAGCCAATAGAATAGACTCTCTTGAATAGAGTCTAATTCTATTGGCTTTCAAAAGCCAATAGGAATTGTCCAGGCTGTCTCTGCCCTGCTGAGCCCGCCAAAAGTCCCATTCTGCAAACAGTGCTGCACCAGTTGAGTAGTCCTCGACTTACAACCGGTTGGGGGTCGCGGCATTAAAAAGGTTGAGAACCACTGCACTAGATGGCAAAATATGACGGAAGTGACCTGGAGTATGCTAACCCTAATCTAACGAGGTAGGACATGTAGATATTCCCAGTTCCACAAATAATCTCATCCTGTGCAATATAGGGCTTTAAAGGTGATAACCAGCACCCAGAAGGAAACTGGGAACCAGTGCAAATCTAGGAACACCCAACATAGCATGTTGTGCTGCCTTCTGAACCAGCTTTAGCTTTCAACTGCTCTCCAAAGGCAAGCCGATGTAAAGCGCATTGCAGTAATCCAAATGGGAAGTGAGTAAGGCATGAGTGACTGTGATGAGGCCTCTCACTCCAGGAAAGGGCGTAATTGTTGCACAAAATAAATTTTTTGACAAGCACGCAATAAGTTTACGAAGCTTTAAAAAAAAGGCAATCATGTATATTTGGAAAACAATCCATTTCAAAGCAGAAAATGGTTTTGGCCACCTATTCCTAAAGAATCATAGAGCTGAGAAAGGGGGCAATTTTTAGAGATAATCCTCAAATAACTACCATAACTGAGCCTGGAATGATGGTTGTGAGTCATTACAGTTGTAAGTCAAGGCACCCACATGACCATAAATAATTTTCTAGTGGCAGAATCTGTGACAGTTTAGTGAACACTGCTGTGGTTAACCAAATCCATTCATTTGAAGGGGTGATTTTTGCCCAAAACTGACCCCAAAAACCCCATGATATATATCATGACTGTGAAGTGCTGCAACCTGTGGTAAAGTTGATTGCTCAACATGTGGTAGCACATTTATTGTAGCCAGGGTGTTTGGGCAAAAAACACTGTTCCATCACTGTGATAACTTCAAACAGTTCTTTTATGACCAATTGTTAAATAAGGACTACCTGTATCTCTGAGAGATAATGTGCAACTCCTAGGAAGAAATGATAGGAAGAAATCCAACTACAGAAGTTGTGGGTGCTCCAGCCCTGGAGGTTTTTAAAAAGAGATTGGACAACCATTTGTCTGAAATGGTATAGGGTCTCCTGCTTAAGCAGGGGGGTGGACTAGAAGACCTCAAAGGTCCCTTTCCAACTCTGTTATTCTGTTCTGTTCTGTTATAGCAAAGTTTTCATTGGCTTTGTCTAGTCTGAACCAAACTGGACAAGGATCCCAATAGGGCTGTGCAGCAAAGGAGAATGCACCACCTGTTGAATTTCTCTCAGGCAAAAGGATTGCTTGTAGAAACTGACAGGGGTGGGAAAAGGAAGGCCAAGCTCCTTGACTAGCAGTTATTGGCAGGCCAGATCCAAAGGAAGTGCTTCCAATGAGTAAAAGGTATCCCTCCCTCAACAGTTAAAACAGCACATACCTAACTCCCCTGAGACACAGAAAGGCTGCTGACAGTTCTAGTCCAAGAGGAGATCTGGAGGGTGGCTCTAGCTGACCTGATGGCTTCAGGCCGGATGTGTGGCTACCTGACAAGCTAACTTTGGCTCAGGGCAACTCTGAGAGGATGGAGGGGGGGAGGGGCAGGGGGAAGGCATTGAAGGAAAGGGAAGGAAAGGAAAGCTGACAGTGTGAAATGCAAACATAGGCGAGCAGTGATGAAGGCTAAACCTGGCCAGAGAACTCAGGAAGCAAGGCTGGAGTGAAGTGGGGAAGGGTGTGATGAGAAGGAGCTTCCTGGAGAGGCCAGAAAGAAAGGCAGAAAAATAAACAGACAAGAGAATGCAGGGGAAACGAACATATGCTGTTTCCTGGGCCAAACCCTAGAGGGCGCTGCTAAGTTGACAACTAGGGCTTCAGCATCTTGGACGCAGCAGCAAAAAAACCTACTCGAGACCGAAGTCACTGTTGCTCCCACCCCCCATGGGTGATTTTGTGATTTTCTCTAATCACAAAGCATTATTCATAATACTTGACAATATGCCAAGAACGCCTGGAGTCAGGACCAGATATTTGAAATGCAACACTGTGCCCCTAGGTGGGCATACCTATTTGACTATTCAAGGCTATGCATTACAGTGCTGCTTTCCATTAATCCATGCCAAATTTAGGGAAGTACAGTGCCCTCTCTGTTTCTGAGATGGTCAGATAATCAAAATGTGTGAATGTAAGATATAAACAGATCCAAACTGAACTGGTGGGCTAGCAGGCCATATATCTTGTTAAATTGCTTTTTTTAAAAAAATTGGAAAAATATGTAAAATACCTGCAAAAGTTAAAGTGGCCAAATTGAATATAATTTGGATGGGTAAAAACAATCTGTTAATCAGTTAAAAATCAGAATCTACAAACACCGGCTGGCAGTCAAACACTGTGATGACCCAGGGCTCCGAACAGAGGCAAAGCAATTAGCTGGTCAGAACAACTGTCTTTTTAAGCACTGCCAACGTTCACCCAATAGCCCCCACATATGCTGGCACAAGTTCAATAAAACACTCAGGGAAGTTTACACGGTTTTTAAAACAGATAACAAGCAAACGTATAATGCTTTCAACTCCCAGCTTGCCTGTGAACTGCAAACTGCAGACAGCAAGGAGAAATCAGCAGGAAGCAAACTTGGTCCAAAATACAAAGTGTCCAGGTACAAGAGCACACTATCACAAGAGTTCGCGTTCGTTCCAGCAAATGCCCCACCCCACAGCGTCTCCTTAAATCCTACTCCTTAGGTGTGCCTTGTGGAGTGGGGCGTGACGCTCTTCTCCCGAGCAAGTGAGCCTGCCTCCGTTGTTCCCTCCTCCTCTCTGTTCTCCTTGCTCTGGGATCTGGTGGGGAGGGGCTTTGTTCCTCGCCTGAACTCTGCCTTCCCTGTTCCAAACTTGAAGGGCCCTAGCCTGCTTCAGCCTGCTCCTCCCCACAGTCCTCCAAAGCCACAGACCCCCTCCTGGGCCTCAACAGGGAACTCCATGTCGTCCTCAGAGTGAGGCTCGGACGGAGACATGACACACGCCATGATCCCAAATCCTTAATCTTTACCCACACCAAACAACACTAGTTCAATTGGAGCAAGACAAAAATCATCATCCATGCTACCCCCTGCCACACTCACGAAGCCTTCATCGAAGCCTGGCACTTCACAAGCAATTCCATCAACAGACACATTGACCTACAATCAGCCTATGAACCCCTCAAAATCCAAATCAACCGCACAGCCAACCAGAGGCAGCACTGACCCTCAATCAACTCATGCAAGCCCCCTCTCCCCCCCCAGCAGTTCGCCTCCCAATGACCCTGACCAGATGTAACCTCCCCATCACAAGACTCTCACTGATGACTCACACCTGGCCCATCAAAAGACCCATCAGAAGACCCTCACTTGACACACCCACACCTGAAGCCGTTATAAAAGGAGAACGCTGACACATCCCCCAAACTCTGCTGAAGATGTTACCTAGCCTGATAATGTTCGGAAGCCAACCCACAAGCTCATAGAATGAACCTTCATCCTTAAAGCAATCTATTTCCTATAAAATGTCTCAGAAGACAAAAAAAAACTTATTAATAAAGTTGGTGAATTTAGACACCTCTCCTATTTTTCACCCAGCATGGTTGCTGGCATCAGTTTTGAAAAGACATTCAATCTGCCAGACATCAGCCTACATGTTACATGTTTCTAAAATTTGTTTAATGAAATATTGTTTATACACACATACACTGTACACATACACATACACTCTACACATATACACATACACGCATCAAAATATTGTATAAAATATTACGTACTATATATATAACACAAAGTATATGAAGTATTTTATACAATATATATGCTATATATTATATAATATATGCAGCATTGGGGTGCATGCATTTGATTTTAGGGTATTAAATGTTTTGTTAAAACATTTTGTAAATGTTAAATGTTTTGAATATATAACTTATCTTAGTTATAATGCTTATTTGTATTTAGATTGAGTTACTATATTTTTACTTTGACACTATTAAGTGTGAATCAAGTGCAAAACAGCCATCTAGTAGTGAAATTTCACTGACTTGTATTCACTGTGTTATATTCAGATGTAGAATGTAACAATTGTCTTTATGTTGCTGATCTGACCTTTGTTTCAATCAGGTATTGCTGCATTCTCTGCTTCAGTGCTGCATGTCTCAAAATGCATTATTCTTAATGCATACAACAAATAAGCAAGATGGGATAATGGCAAGAAATTACGTGAGCATCTCTATTAAGGAATGCTGGACAGTCTCATTCCACTTCTTTCCATCAATATGTTGTGAAATATACGTACAAACGGAACTGCAATTAAATGCTTCAGTATATCAGCTAAAGGTTTTATGTATAGTCCAATAATATCCCATGAATTTCAGCACAAAAGGATGCTTCAGGTCCTCTGTATTAATGCCATCTAATGCAGTGGTTCTCAACCTTTTTAATGCCGCGACCCCCAACCGGTCATAAATCGAGGACTACTCACCGGTCGTAAGTCGAGGACTACTCAACTGGTGCAGCACCGTTTGCAGAATGGGACTTTTGGCGGGCTCAGCAGGGCAGAGACTGTCTGGACAATTCCTATTGGCTTTTGAAAGCCAATAGAATTAGACTCTATTCAAGAGAGTCTATTCTACTGGCTTTCAAAAGCCAATAGAATAAAAGGGAGTAGCACAGCTAAGGGAAAAGGGGAAAAAATGGCGGACTGCATTGTTTGGCAACCCCCGTGAAATGGTCGTTCGACCCCAAATGGGGTCCCGACCCGCAGGTTGAGAACCACTGATCTAATGGATGGCTGCAAGCATGTCTTCTGTGTTGAGGCACTTCCCTACTGAAGCAGCATTTCCTCCTCATACTCAGATTTGAACCCCAACCTTACTGTCCTTTCATAAGGCAAGAAATATCTGGCTTTTTCCCTGAGTGCCGGGCCAGGCTGCTGAGTAAGCCCATCTTAGTGCGATGATTGCAATGTTTTCTTCAGATACATTGTCTTTTTATTCCACTGCCTAGTAGCCTTCTAAAATTATGTATTGTGTATGATTGATAGATAAATAAAATATTTTTGCAGTGATTGTTTCCTTTTCCCTGTGCAAGCATACACCTGTTTAGAAATCTTAAATTTTCCTCAGCATGCGTTTACACTTCCGGTTTGTTTCTCAGTGACATTCCTCTTTTGTAATATGTCTGCATTAGGATTAATGCCTTAACCAGCAAAGCAAACTGGCTTTTTGCGCTAACTAGGGTGTTTATTTTATTCCTTTTCTTCTCCAGTGTAAAATGTTAAGGACCAAATGCAACTCTGGCAAAAATTGAACCAGTAATTTGGCAGGAGACAGATTTGCAGTGTAGTTCCAGTTACTACATCTGCAAAGGAGAAACGGAAGAGCACACAAGCTCAGAAGCAGGAAAGCAAAATCTGTGGCCTTGTCCTGACATTCCTGGTGCTGACATCACTAGTCAGCAATAACCTCTGTTCTTGTTGACACAAGGAACTAACCCAAAGGGCTGTCTAGACATTGAGTTGACTGCCAACTTATTCACTAATATCTGAAAGTGCTCAGAGATCAACTTGGAGGCAAATATGAGGGGAAAGGGAGAACTGAGAAAGGAAACGCCATTTGTTTCCTTGTTTAATTTTTTAATGGATTTTATTCCCATCACCAAAACTGCTCCTCCTCTCTCATGCTCACCCTTTCTCTCTGCTGAGTATGGACAATAATTCGTGTTACCCATTCTCCACTGGTTTATCACCACCGAGCCATGGTGATGCAGTAGTTAGAATGCCGTATTGCAGGCTAATTCTGCTGACTGCCGACTGCCAGCAGTATGGCAGTTTGAGTCTCATCGGCTCAAGGTTGACTCAGCCTTCCATCGGTAAAATGAGGACCCAAATTGTTGGGGGCAATATACTGACTCTGTAAACCACTTAGAGCTGTAAAGCACTGTGAAGCAGTATATAAGTCTAAGTACTATTTCTGCCTGAGACATCAACTATAATCCAGCTACACCTACTTCAATCATTGTAAAAGCAGATGGATTGAGACAGTCAGACATTCCAGAATTGGGTGAAACACCAAACAGGAAAGCAGTATGGTGTGTAGTATCTGGAAAATTTTGCTTATCAGTGTAAATTCAGAGCAACAAACACATAATGTGGAGTTTCTCTTAGTAAAAGGCAATTTAATGTGAATTCAGTTTTAGAATCAAGCAGAGTACTGTGAAACAAGGGGTTGTTTATAAAATTCATAGTTCTAAGGCAAAGTTTATTTCTTTAAACAATTGGTGCTGAAACAGGCAAATTAGCTATAAAAATACACTAGCTACTGACACCACTAGCACCCCCCATAGACCCTGTGAGGAACCTTGAACAAATTATTGTTAGATTCATGTTATTCTTCTAACTCGAGCAAAATCAGCCGGTGGTTTCAATGTTTAGGGAATTGGAAAGGTATTGAGTGAGAAGGACAAAGTGTAAGTAACTTGCTGGAAGGACACCTTGTTAATCAGCAATTCTAGAAATTATTTGGGGGAGGGAAATGTGAAAAATGCTGAAGCATAGTGACAGCAAGGAAGGAAGGTGCAAGAGATTTCCTGCTGGCAGAAAAGCTTTTAAAAACACTTGGAAGCCTACACCACCAGGAAGACTTTTTGACTGAGCTTGGCTACCCACTTGGCCCTACTGAGCATGTCAAGGAAATAGGGCCTTTCCGTCGCTCTGTTTCTGACATATCCTGCCAGCAGAAGAAATCCTGAGATTCTTTGAGTGACTGGCCATAGGTTATAATAGCTGTTGGGAATAAGCACATGGAGCTGCTAGGGCTGACAACAGCCGCAGGAAGAATGAGATGTTCCTGCAAACTCTATAGGGGAAAACAGTGTAGCTTGGAACTGAACCTATAGGAGAAATTTATAGTAAAAAATGGAGCACAGTAGAACAGCAGCCCCCAACTTTTTTTGTACCAGAGATCAGTTTCTGAGAAACTGAATTTTACACAGACTGGAGGGGGTGATGGTGGCAGGATGAGGGTGGTTTTGCACACTACCTAGATCCTTATATGTGCAGATGAGGTTCCTAACAGGCCGTGGACCAGAACCAGTCAGTGACCAAGTGGTTGGGGACCCCTGCGTTACAAGAAACAAGAAAGAACGTATACAAATTCCACATACTTTAATTTCTTCTTTTTTGCTAGTATGTGGCCTAGAGTAAGCCAGTTGTGATTTATTGAATAAATCATGGTTAAATCATGCCATAGGATGATGTTTGAACCAAATCCCTGTGGACTGCTAATAACCTGGATCAGTATAAAATAACTATGATTTATCTTCAGAAAAGATTTGTTGTGCTGAAGAAATCCTCTATTATACACAAATTTAAGTGAAAGAATCAGATATGAGACATTCTTAAATATGGTGTAAAATTTTTGCAAGAACATTTATGAAATAGGTTTATCACCACCTGTTTCTTACGCAGAAGTTCCAACAAATCAAATTAATGGGATGAGGACAAAAGTGCAGTTATAAAGTCTTTCCACAGGATTTTGGACCACATGCAGTAATTTTTAATTATTATTAAAAAAAACTCAACCCTATTGATCTTCAATATATTCAAATCCCCCATCAAATCACGAAGTAACATCTGTTTTATTTGCTATGATGATGAACAGAAATGCTTTTCAAAATTTCACTTGCAGTGGTAGCCTTTCTGGGCCTGGCCAGAATTTGAAGCTTCACCGAAGACTGTATTCCTGATAAGCATTGGGTTCTGAGCTCTCAGCCACCTATCTGAAAACTAAACAATACATCTCTTTTCCATTTCACATAATTATACTGCAATCCTTGCAGTTTCAAGGGATTCTTAAATTCTTCTTTCCTTTATAATACAGCTGCTACTTCCATTCAGTACTTGAATGTAATCTGCTTTGAATTTGGAGCAGGGGTGAAACTGTGAGTATGCAAACCACTTAATGAATGGTTTGCTTAGCTATAGTTCATTAATGGATTCATACAACCTTCCAAACTTTAAACAGTGATTTACAAACCCTAGAGATATGAACTAGATCACTATATTTTTGAAGTCCTAAAGCTTCAGTGACAAGGTTAATCCTAAAATATGCAAAAGTTGTACTCACTGGCATATAACTTACTTTATAATGATATTTTTGTAATGTTAACCAGCTGTGTTCTTGTTTGGCTTATTCACTATAATAAACACAAATTATGGACACCCATTTAGAGTTGCTGTGCAAGACTTGTCCCAGTGGGAATGCAGGCCATTTCTTACTTCTCAAGGAGAATAACTCTGTCATTCTTAACCATTCTTTTTAGGATTCAGACTCAAAGTCCCTTTCAGTCTCTGTCACTCTTTTGTATACTCTTTCCCAGTCCTCAGTGCCCTTTTTATATTGTAGTGACCTGAACAGAACACATTATGCCAGGTGTAGTCTAGCCAGTGCAGCTTCCTGTGATCTTGACACTATACCTCTATTGATGCAGCCCAAATTTGCATTGGCTCATTTGGCAGCTTCAGCAGATTGCAAGCCATGCTTAATCTGTAGTCTACAAAGAATTCCAGGATCTTCTTGCAATTAACTACTGCTAAGCCAGGCGCCACCCGTCTTCTACCTGTGCATCTGACTTTTCTGCCTAAGTGCGGAACCTTACATTTCTCACAATTAACTAATATTTTGCTAGGCAGGGCTTGGTGTTCAAGTCTATCAAAATACCTTTTAATGTTGCGCCTGTCTTCTGAAGTGTTAGTAATCCCCACCCCATCCCAGCATCGTAGGCAAATTTTATGCCCATCCTTTTTATTCTGTGATTAAGTCATTCATGAAGAATACTAAGCTCAGGACAGAATCTGCAGGTACTCCACTTCATTCCTTCATGTGGACACAGACTCATTAAGGTCTCCACGTTGTTGAACCAACTATGAATCCATCTGGTTGTAGGACCCTCATTATTCCAGTTTATCAAGAAGGAGGCTGTAGTTTATCAAATGCCTTACTTAAGTTTAAGTACACTACGACCACAGCATTCCCTTAATTAACTAATATAGTCACATTATCAAAGACAGTAATAAGATTTGTCTGGCACAACCCATTTTTAAAAAATCCATGTTGATTTCTGGTAATAACCCTATTCTTTCCTATGTGCTTGCAAGCTTATTGCTTGATTATTTTTTCTATGATTTTTCCAGGTATTGATGTTTATTGGGTCCACTTTTTTTCCCTTTGTAAAATGTTGGAACGCTGCTGGCTCTTCACCAGTCTCAGGATTTCTCAATAATTTTCATCAGTTGCTGAGATGATTTCCAGCAGTTCCTTAATATCTGGGATGTAATCCATCTGATCCAGTACACTGAATTCATTTAGAGAAGGGGTGTCAAACTCAATTTCATTGAGGGCCGCATCAGCATTGCGGTTGCCCTTGGGAGGGCAGGTGGGTGTGGCCAGGGTGGGTGCAGCCTACTGGGTGGGCATGGATGGAGTGGGTGTGGCCTACTGGGTGGGCATGGCAGCTCTACATCATTCGCGTCAAGGGTGCCTGTGGGAGCCTGGGCAGGAGTGGGACAGATCTGAGGGTCTCTGGCAGAAGGGGTGGGACCAGGGCAAGCGCCAAGGCATAGTCCATTTCTTCATTCCTCACAAAGGGTGACATCTCCCCAGCATGCAGACAGGGGGCGGGGCCAACAGCAGGGGCTGGTTCCTCGCTGTTTCTGGACAGCCTTGTGGAGCTAAGACTGAATGCATTTCAATATAGATGGCCACCACAAAATTGTACATTGGCTCCTGGTCAGGACTAAGGCAGTGGGGGCCGTACCCTCACTGTTTCCAGGATGGCTTTGCGGACCACATAAAACCACTTTGCGGGCCGCATCCGGCGCCTGGGCCTTGTGTTTGACATGTCTGACTTAGAGCAATAAGATGGCCTTTCACCAATTCTTTACTTATTTTGATCAGCATTTTTCTTCTGCTCCCCATAATGTCGCTTCCAATAAGCTAGATTACCTTTTTCCTCTTTTGTGAGCACTACGTACAGTACAAGACAAGAATTTAGTAGTTTACTTTTTTTTCTTTGTTGCCTTTCTTTGTTGTCACCATCTTGCCAACTTTTCCCAAGTGGACTACCTTGACTTTCCTCCTGTTCTGGTTATACCAAAACATCCTTTAAAAAAGAAAAGAAAGAATTGGCATTCACGGCAAACCTTTGCTCATGTTGAGCCTTAGCCTTTCTGATTCCTTCCTTGCAAATTTCCTGATATATTGCCTTTCCATTTTTCAAATTTGTCCTTTTTGTTTCTCAATTTATTAGAAAGCTCTTGGTACAACTGTGCAGGTTTCATCAGATGTCTCTATTTTTTCCCTCTTTCTTATTGATAATGTCTGCATTTTAATGAAACCAAAATTTTCTCAACAATACAATTCTTTGAGCCAATGGTTCATCTTCAAAAACCTTCATCCTTGGACCATGACCATTAGTTGGAAGTATGGCTGAAAACGCCACTGGTGCACTCCTACCTTCACCCTTGAAATCTGTAGATACACTTTCTCCATCTTTTCTGGCAGTGCCATTTGTTTCAACATGAAACAGGAGAAATAGATACTGATCAGTAGGGCTGATTAAACAGCTGTTTCTCTGAGCTGTGATTCACTCACCACCATGACATGTCTTTTCCAGGAAGTCGTTAGATTCTTTGATTCTGTGGCAGTCCAATCTCTTTCCTTACTTTTAATAGGATGCTGAGTGAAATCTCTTCTCTAGAAATATGTGAATCTTCCTCCAGTCAGAGGGCTTGAAACGGGTTGTGCAATTCCATTGACAGGGACCTTCTCCTAGTTTTCTTGTTCTTCTGAGATACATGCTGCTATTCTTCCTCCTTCAATGTAATGTCTTCCTTCCTATGATGTTTTCTGAGACATCCTTTTCCCCTGTCCAGAAACCCCATACCTTCCCTGATAGGTCTCAATGTGGCTAAGTGGGCTTCCTGTCCCTCTATTCTCTCCTCCAGCAACACAATAACTTTGCACTTGGCGCAGGCTTAGTTGGCATCTTCCTCAGGCAGAAACACAAACATGGCAAATACCTTGCAGGTTGTCATGTTATTTTTCTCCTTCTTTGTGTCTATATGCCTCTGAGGGGTTGTGCAGTCCCCAAAAGGTCTTCCCTTGTTTAAGTTTTTAAATGTTGTTAGGGGCATGAGCTGCTACCTTGAGCTGATGAGACAAAGTCTTCCTTAATGACCTTCTACTCACTTCCCAGAATCTCCCAGGCCTAGACAAATTTTCCCAACATTTTCTTTCTGTTTTATTGGTTCATGAATAGAGACATTGGATGGGAAGAGGTCAGCTATGAGGGGGAGTTGAAGAAAGATCTATCAGTGGAAATGATATATTCTTAAAATCCTTCCCCTGGAAATCCCAATTGTTGCTTATTTGCCCAGGAGGGGTAAAAAATGAAGGGGCGGAATCCACCCATTGGAGGTGATAGTAAGCACTATGTGGACCAATTAGCAAAAAAATGGATTGGGATCTGGAAAGAGAGTACTTCTGCCACCTTTATTTCCGGTCAATTAAGCAACTTAAGACTGCCACTTAGAAAATTTGTAACTGCAGGGGAATGCCAGTGCATATCTTAGTAAAAGTCATATTACAATTTGTCAGAATAGCAAGAACACTTTCTAGTATATATGCTGCAATCAGATAACAAATATTGTATAATAAGGATTGAGTAAAGTAGTGATTGAAAGCCTTTTTAGTATAGTGGTTAAGATACCAGGCTAGAAACCAGAAAACCATGAGTTCTAATCCTCCCTTAGGCACAAAGCAAGCTGGGTGAACTTGGGCCAGACATTCTGTCAGTCCTAGGAAGCAAGCAATGGCATATCAACTCTGAAATCTTGCCAAGAAACCTGCGGGAATTTTTCCAGGCAGTGCCAAAGAATCAAAATTGACTCAAAGGCACCCCTCCCCCCCAAAAGTAAGGATTACATCCCAGTACAGTAGTGAAAATCACTGCAGAATATATGCTGAATCAGCAACATCTGTTAATTGAAGAATGCTGGCAACAGGAATATTTAAATAATGATAAACTATAGTTTGTAAAAGATCCCTTGCTTGCAGTTTTCCCTTTAAATAACCATAAAATGGAAGATCAAAGAAAGGGGAAACCAATACATAGGAAATACAAGTTTCCAGAAATAGAGCGTGAGCAGCTGTGGAATTCTGCTTTTTTTTTTTTTTTTTTTTTTTGCAGTATCCCATCAACTCACTTCTGTTGATTTTAATATCCTGCTGCTGCCAGTTCTTACCTTGAAAAAACAAGGATAGCTGAGACTGCAGCATGATTTTTTAATTATGGTAATTCTTTCTTCGTGTTAACTCTGCAAATATTAGAATATTAGAATCATATATGCACTTTTGGGAATCTGTGTCTCTAGTAAAAATCCCACACATTGGGATTTTTACTAGAGACACAAACTATCTACACATACATCAGTAATGTTCAGTAATAGAGATTGTTGCCAGAATCTACTCTTAGGAGGGAAGAATTGGGCTTAGCCAAATGGGATCATTTTTTTTCAAGAACTTTTTATAACGAGATTAAATATAAAAAGAAGGTTAAAGGGAACTGGAGGTATAAGACAATGTAGGGGGCAAACCTGCAGTTTTCTTTACAACACTAGCATTCACTTAATGATTATTGCAAAAAAAAAAAAAAAAGTAAACCTGGTCATGTGAATGCCTGAATTCATGACCATCATGATTTATGATGAAAAGTCTGGGCTTCATTACAGTCATAAGTTGAGATCTACCTATAGACACACTATAGGTACCCATTAACTGAGAAATGATCACAAAAACAAATTGTCTCATTCTTTACTGTACCTACGGCTTATTCTAAGTTTCATGCGTAGTAATTGTATAGCATAAGCTCAATGATTTTTAATTTCCTAGATTTTACCTGAATGTAATGGCTAACGACTCTAGGCTGGAAAGCACTACGTTCTTGTTCTGTACCTAGGCACAAAGCCAGCTTAGTGATTTTGGGCCAGTCCTTCTCTTTCTCTGCCCTGGAAAAAAAACAGTGGCAAACGTCTTCTGAAAATCTAATTTAAAAAAAAAAATCTGCAGGGTCTTCTTGGGGCAGACTCCAGGAATCAAGACTAATTTAAAAAAAATAAAAATAAAAAAGGAAAGTTTCTACATTGTTAAAGTGATTATTCTGCTCATGAGATTTTTTTTATTAACCCTGTCTATCATTTCTTAACAACCTTTTGGGTGGGGCTTCACACAAATTTGGGGAGGAGTGGAGGGAAGCTTTGTACGTTGTGCTTAGGCATAAGGTCATGTACCTTGACCCTAAGATAACCTTCTTCAGCCTGGCAACATAGATCCACCAGACTATTCCCATCCATCCTATGTGCTCTTGTTGGGTGGAATAAAAGGGATTGTAATCGAAGATATTTGAAGTGCTGTATGTTGGGGAAGTCTGTTTTACAATATTGCTGTCTCTTTAAAGCTAATATGATTTCCAAATCCAGCACCTATAAGACATTACTTTAAAACTTGGATACTCTAAACTAGGGGTGTCAAACGCCGGATGCGTCACATGCTAGCCACACCCACTTTGGCTCTGCAAAGGCAAAAAACATTGCGATACATCACAATATGTCACATGACGTGATTGAGTTTGACACCCGTGCTCTAAACCAAAGGTGAATAGGTTGCACATTGCTTAGTGATATAAATTAACCTGCACTCCACCATCATAACTTTATAGTCAGAATGGCAAACATACACTCAATAAATATTTATACTGAAATTGCACTTTGGATTTGATCTCCAAAACATGTTTTGGAGATGTTCAGAGATATTTTGATCTCCAAAACATCTTTTGGGGAAATAGAAATGCAATAACTATTGGCAACATTTTAAATTTGCCATGCATTTTTCAGGGATACACATACAAACATGGAGAGATAAAATCTGGATCTTTCTTCACTGTGCTACGCTAAATTTCCTTCAAGCTGTTTTCAGACTTTCACATCTCTACTCTGAGCTGACTGCTTCTCACTCAATTCAAAAGTCACATTTAAGTCTGTTTCTCAGCCTTAGCCATTTTAATATGTGTGACTTTCCACTCTCAGAATTCTAGATGCTTGCTGGAAGTTGAAGTTAATATGGCTAGGGTTGAGAAACCCCAGAGGCAAGTGGCAATGTATGGTTACCTCCAGTGCTCTGTCCTTTTCATGATTTATTCCCCACAGACTCCTGTGATTTCTGAATTGAGTCTATTCTGGTTGAAATTAATTGATATATTAATAACATCCAAGGAAAACTGGATCTTAACAAACAGGGAAGATTTCTTTGAACTCACACATGTGAGAAAGATAGTAAATAAAAGCCTCAGGACCAGGCTCACTTGTTAAATATTCAGAAGATGAGTTTGTATTGGAAAAAGGTTTATATGAACTTATGCCAGGAACTTAAATGCAATGGGTGCTTTTCCTTCTAACTGTTGCATCTAGTAAGGAAACTAGATACTGGGGAACATACATCTTTGAAGTACTTGTCCCTTTTGCAGCTGTAAAGGAAGAAACTATATAGAACTAAAAGACAGGAGAGAGTTCTAAGCTAAATCTTCAATGCTACCCTTGTTTACACTGTTCTCCTTCCTCTTTTTTACCCCCCTCTCCACCCAAATGGCACATGGTGTATTCCAATAGAGAGTTTGTTCCTTTTCCTGTTGTACTTTTGGAAAGCATTAGACAGGATACATCTGCAGGAATCCTAGAACCTAAACCTGCACATGCTATCATGATGTTGTTGACTAACAGGTCATAAAAGCAGAGAGAGGGAAGAGGGAGAGGGAGAGAGGGAGATAAATATATTTCTTTGTTCCTTTGCATCCTTCCTTGTATCCACACCCAGTTCCGTATCTGACAAGCATCTCTGTAGAAACCTCTCTCATTATCTCTCAGAACAGAATGAAGGGACACTTATTTCAGTCAGCATCCATTGTTTTTCATGGTCTGCCTTTAGTTAAAGGAAGCAAGAAGTGGTGAAACAGCTTTTACAGCCAGTCCTATAAATGCTTGAAGCTGAGTCGATCAAGGACATGGAACCTGCTTGATATCAAGAGGAAATAGTTTATTAGATTTGGGAGGTGTATTCCAAAATGGAAACAAAAACAAAAAATGATTCTCACTTTTAAGTTAAGAAAAAAGAGAAAATATATATTTATTCATTTGATCCTTTCAGTTGCCTTTCCAAACACATTTTCTGAGCTATTTTTTAAAAGGAGTAGAAAAACCAAAATGTGTTCTGTTAGAAGAAAGTTGTGAACACTTGTCTCATTGTTTTTCTGATCTAATTCTTCTCTTAAAAAGTATTACTACAGAAGCCATTGCAGCAAAACTGGGAAATATATGGAGACGGGCACAGACCTGTCATTTGTATAGATGAGTGCAGGAAGGAAGACATTTATCCAGCCTTATATAAGAGGAAACAGGTCATCACAAAATTATTTTTCACAATATTTTATTATATTAAGATATCATGACAGCCAGTATGATGTAGTAGTAGTCAGAGACTCATACTCAGAACAGTAAGACTGATGTTTTCCAGTTTACCCTCCGCCCAGAAGCTGACTAGGTAACATTACTCTTAGCCCAACTGATATCACAATGAGAGAAATCGAAGGATGGAGTATTACGTAGGTATCTTGAAGTCCTGAATGAAGGGCAAGATGCAATTCTAATGCTATAATAAATACTATCCTTACTTCATTCCCTATTGAAGTTTATTTACAAATTTCCATATGCATTTCCACTCTAAGAATTTATATTGCTGTCCAACTATTGCTGTGACAATATGTCTCTTATGAAGACTGCAATGGCAGAAATGGTCACGGTTAAGCATTTACTTTGGCATAATCAACTACCCAAAGTTCTGAGTCTTCTAGACCAGGGGTCCCCAATCTCCAGTCCATGGACCAGTACCAGGCCACAGCATACCCACAATCGGTCTGCACAAACAATCAAAGTCCTATCCGTGGGAGGCAGGCAGTACACAAAACCACACACTCTCTGGTCTGCAGAGAAACCTTTTTCCACAGACTCGGTCCCTGGTGCCCAAAAGATTGGGGACCTCTGTTCTAGACATCACAATTGGTCCCAAAATGAAGAAAATATCTCCAGAGCAGGATATTAGGAGTGCAGGTTGATATTCAGAATGAATTGGAAATAGTTTGATTTAAAAATATTATATTTTCAAGGGATTTCTAAAAAATGTTTTCATTTATTTTCATTGCTAGAACGCATTTTTGTACGACATCCAAAGGTTTGGTCTTTTTTCTGCTAAGGCTTGTTAAGTGATAGCTGCAGGGATAAAGTGATACTTAATCCTTTCATTTGTATAGCTATCCTCCCCTCTCTCTTTCTCAGATTGGGAGTTTGAAATAGCTTTTTTCTCTTATTTGCATTTTTATCTCAATGAGGATTTAAGGGAAGGATTTTCTGTGTACAAAACTAGTTTGTTGGACTCTCGGAGTTTACATGTGGTTAGTGAAATGCATAAAAGGGGTTAGAAGTGTTCACCCTCAGCTTGCTCAGCAGTTTCTGAATACAGAAGCCAACATTTTGCTCTATAAACAACAGAGCAACATTATTGTGCTTAAAGTTTCCTTTTCTAGTTTCAGAAGTTTGGCTTGGGTGGGGCTTTTCATTGGTGGGGCAACCAATGAAAAATAGAAGTTAACAATTAAAAACGCCCTATATTTTTATCCTGCAGAACTTTAAAAGCAGGATGAAAATTTAAAATATTTTTAAATTGGAGGTTTTTTTAAAAAAGTAAAATATACATAGTGATTTTCTTTTTTCGCTGTCATCATAATCTAATGTAATCTAATCTCCACTGCAAGATTCATAGACCTATGAGTATATGTATGGTTGCACATGCTGTACATGTACATCTATATGTTGCAGGATCTGTCATCAGTATACAATTCATGTCTATTTCATGAAATCAATTATGATTTCAGTATTTTTTTTAACAGCCTTATACTAACCACTGACAGAATATCATAGCTGGCAAATGAATTCATTCTGAAGTGCATTTAATTTATTTAGTCTGTCCCCTCAGAAACAACTCTTGACAGCTTACAAGTTAAACACTGTAAAAAAAAAATCAACATTGTCAAATCTTTTGATCTTTCTTTAGCAAATGACTTAGCCTAAGCTAGTTTTAAGATTTTCTCTGGTATTCTTCCTCCGAAAGAGACAATGATTTCATTCAGTAGCCCTCCTCTTCCTAGCAAGTGATAGTATTCCTTTTATAGTTGCAATTACAGTACAAATAATAAATACAGGTTTGGGCAAAGTATGGCTTTCCAGATGTTATTGCACTCCACTTTCCAGCAGCCAGAGTCAGCATAGCTAGTGCTGATGGATACTGAAAGATGTAATTGACATCTGTTAGGCTTTAGGTATCTTTCGATCCATGGATTCAGCCTTTGTGTTTGGTCCAGAAAGTTACAAAATTCTTTGTCCAGAATTTCTGCTTTCCCTAACATATGTCAGTAGAGGTATTTTCTGAAAATGTCTAAATGCTCAAGTTTGTGATCATTTTTAATAAGGATCAAAAGAATAAACCGTGCATCTGCTCACAGGAAACAATAGATTTAGGCTGCTTCCAGGTAAATACATTGCCCAAGTGCTTCATCTTTTCCTCAGAATATTTATGGGGGGAAAAAGATGAAAGAAAAGGTGGGAAAGTGCAGGAGAGTTATAAAGACAACATCTGGATTCTCTTACAACATTCTGCAAAGGAAGCAGGGAGATTACACAATATCATCTGGATATTCTCTTCATGTATTTAATTCAAAAGTTAATTCATCTCACAACATACCAATAGTTTTCAGATGGACCCATTGGAAGCTCTCACATGGAACGAAAAATGGTTTAATCTTCCCATGATGTAATCAATGTCTAATCAAAAAGAGACTTCTGCTTAACAGCCCATGTTAGCTGTCAGCTGTCTGGTTGTATACAGTGCTGTGCCACAGGAAATCAAACTGGCCTGTCCTATATGCTCTAGCAGTCTAGTTAGAACTGCTGAAAATTATTAACATTAATATTTTTATAGCATGCTTGTTTCATGTTATAAATCAGATAAGCTTCTGAGGATATTTCCACATCACAACTTCCTGTGCTCCAAATTTAATAGTAATAAGCACAACTAGGCTGAAAAAAGGAATTCTTGTGCCGTTTATATTTGTTGTTACATTTATATTGCACTGCAAGCAGCTTACTCTCTTCCCCTAGGCAATGGACAGACTGGGATCCATGTAGCTTTATTAACAGTGTCATTTGTTTTTATATCATTCTTTAGTTCTCCTAGACAAATTGGCATCCCTTGTGACAATCTAAGCTCAAATATTTCAACTGGTATTTGCTTTCTATGAATCCTAATCAAATTACCAATCAAGTACCTAAACTATAGCAATCTGCAAATGTCCTAGTATTTGGCTTTAATGTATCTCAAGTATTTCTACCTCTGTTAACAGAGTGTTGGTTTGTTTCTTTTGGGAAGTCAACTTCAAGCTTGATTCTAAATGCCTTGAACAAAGGATTAAAAAAAGAATAGCTAGTCAACATTGTAACAATCCAGGAAGTGTCTGCCTCCTTCCTACCATTTCATATTGTTGTAGCCGCTGCTACTGCTGTCATTATTACTGCAATACTCCAACACTTACTACAAGAAAAACTTCGTTGAGAGATGAGTAGGTCAATCAGAAAAGGCATGTAAGACTGATGATGTATCTATAGAAACTGGATCAACATTAATTAAATAGCTTTGATTTTAATACACACACCCACACACATTCATACATAATATTACATTTCTCACCAATGTATGGGATTCTAATTTCCAAATAAATAAATGCACTTTATTTTGCTTCTCAGAAATATCTTAATTATTTTTCCAGATTTCAATTCATTTTGATTTTGGGTAGAGACAGGAACTGGATAAACTAGATAAATTCTTCTGTTTAATTAAAACAATCCATCGTCTTTACCATCCATTCTTCCATTGTGGGACTTAGTGTGTCTTTCCATCTTTGTGCATAAAAAGATTATTTAGTCATTAAATATTCTGAGTGCCTGTCATTTGAAACAAATATCTACCCCCTCTTACACTGTATATATTTGTATGCAAAAAAAAAAAACCCCAAACCCAAAAAATCCAGAATGTGCACAATTTGTGGGTGTTTTATTCAGTCAACCTGATGCCGCTTGTATTTTATAAAAGTTCAACATAAAAGTTTTTCGTGATATGTGGCAGCACATATTCTGCCTGGACTCAGAAGCTGAGGCATATAAGGCCTGGTCAAAGAAGCCATTCCATGACGTGTGTGATAGAGCTGATACTAATATATCAGTAATGTATTCATATTTACTAACAGTAAATACCAATGTTAAAGAGTACATTATTGGATAATTTACAGTATCGTGAATTTCTTTTTTTTTCTTTTTCTCTCCCCAGATCTGGTTAGTGGCTATTCTATGACACCACCCATTCTCAGCATCACAGAAGAGGAATATATTATCAATGCTAAGGAGACCTTAAATATTACTTGCAGGTAAGAGTCAAATAAGAATGTTTTTCATGTGGCTTCATCTGTGGGTGATGTGGTCATTTTTCTCTCAAAGAAATTCATAGGCATTTGAAATGGTAGAGACCTCTTGTTATCTTTAGCAATGCTAAAAAGACTGAATGTAAATTGATTTGTTAGGAATACCTGAAATAGACTTATAAGTTGGATTGCCATTTCTGGCTGCAAAACTGAGGCAGCAAGGAGATATAGACAGTGTTAATTTTACTGAAATATCCACGCAAGTAACTCATTTTGAACATTGCCTAGATTCAAAGCATAATGATAGAATAACAGGGAAAGTTACATATGTAGAAGAGAGGGACGGAATACATGTATTCATGTTTCAGACGAAATTTGGCACTTTGAGCAAAACAAAGAATAACATTTTGTAGTTCACTATAGCGTCTTATAATGAAGATATATGGATTGGCCTTCCATTTGAGAAAACCTGGATTATTAATGTGCATAGCACACTGATCTGCCAGATTTTCACCATGTCAAGGCATCTAATATATATTGTATCTGAATTTAAGTGTTTGCCAGCATAGTCATGACTTGTTTATAACAAGAACTACATACAGTACATACTTGCTCTGTTTTTTTAAATTATGAATTGTTGAATAAGAGACTTCTTGTGCAGTATGGACATAGTGTTAACACTGATTAGTTCCTACTTTAGACAAGCTAAAAATCAGAGTTCATCAGAGTATATACATAATTAGTTACCAAATAGTGGTCATGCAGTTACATTGTATTAAGAAGTTCGGATGGACATCAGCAAAAGGAAAGCAACATTTCTTATCCCCTGACCGAGTAAAGCCTTTTATTTTATATTTCCTCCAAAGAAGAGAAAACAGTTATATTTTAGTCCAAATTGCATTAAGCAATAATTTAGATGACAAAGTCTCAGAGGACACAGGAAAGTTTCTAATTTCCAGTCTGGAATCTCATACGAAAAGTTGCTATTGCCAAAGTAAAGAGACTGATCTGTTCTCTAAATCTTCCCAAAGAGCATAGCCACTCCCTTTGTTTTGATCCAGTTCATCCAGAGATAATAACCTGATATGCTCAGATCAAGACAAAATTAAAATACGATTACGTTGTGCTTCCAAACTATAAATTTGCTGGGAAAGAATTTTGCAATATTATTTATGCCCATTAGGTTTTGCCTCCTACAAAGTTCAGATCCCCTATTCTCTAAACACTTGCAGAAGAATCATCTATTTTTTGTATCCCCAGCCTGAGATTTTTGTGCAGCGCATACTGAAGCTTTGTGAAGTGCCACATATAAATATCTCTTTACTCCCAAAACATTCTAGAATGGTATAACTAGAAGACCTCCAAGATCCCTTCCAACTTTGTTAATTCTGTCCATTGATTATACTACCGCATTAAAAAACTGTTGCACCATAATGGCACAGAATTCTTTTCTGTGCTCTGATTTCACCTATAACATTGAAATAAAATCAATCAATTAATTTTAAATTTTCAATTGCAATTATTTAAATGGTACAAAAAAGACTTTGGTAATTGCATCTGGCTAACTATATTGCTCTCTGGCATAAGGCATAGTGATGGACCTTAACTTCAATTATATTAAAGGAGGACTTATGAAGAAGTAATCCACCAACTATTATGATCAGCACAGACTGCTCTAGAAATGAAACAGCCTTTCAGTAGCTGGTCTTACATGATATTTTTATCCATCGTAAACTGAAGCATGGTTTTCCCAAATGGGACAACTATGACTTGGATGACTGAGAATCTCCATAGATATGTACCATGGTTTGTTTAATTAAAACATTTTTCCATGTTTGCGTGATATACATAAATTAACAATAGAGCCTGGGTTATGCAACATGATAAATTAAAATGGTGTCACTGTTGATTGCCAGGAGACATAAACAAAGGCACCAATATACAATATTTCTTGTTGATCCTGGTTCGGCATCTGGTTGACACTGTGAAAAATAGGGTTTTATTTATTAAAATATTCTAATACCATGCAAATAGGGCTTGAATCCTCAAAGCATTTCAGATGAAGATAATTTCATGATATTATAAAGCTGGGTAAAAGTATTTATGAAAATATCTTTCAGTATCAAAGTTCCATGTAATTATCTTATGGAAACTGAGAGCAGAAATGTGTAAGAAACTGGTGCTACCCATCTCTTGTTTTACACAACTTCATGTGTCAGTCAAATCAGCAAATATTCCAAAGGAGGTGCAAGTTACTGCTATCTACAATTAGATAATATTACAGCAGTGGCAGCTTGTCATTCCAGAGAAGAAAAAAATTGGCCAGTCTCCTCTCCCAACTTCTCATGGCTAGACAGCAACCAAATATTATTAGAAGCATGAAAGTTTGGGACAACTCTGGCTTATAAAAAAACTGAGCAATTGTCAGTAGTCAAAATTAAAAAGCAAGGAGCCTTTAACTGCTCTCTCCCTCCCTCCCTCCCTCCCTCCCTCCCTCCCTCCCTCCCTTCCTAAGGATCATCCCCTGGATATCTACTGTAATTGCAATTTTTCTAGCTGGCAATTAGGAAATAGGCCTATAAAGTTTGTAATGTGTGTGCTGAACCAGTGCTTTTTATGAAAAAAAAAAAGGTGCCAGAACTCAGACACGTCATACAACCCGCCTTGCCTACCCTACAAGGTTCTATCCCAAAACTCCGTTCTGGGTGTTCTATGAGAAAAAAAGCCCTGTGCTGAATAATGGATAAGTCTGCAAAGCACTGCAGTATCATACAGTTTTGGATAACCTCCATGTGTATTGTTCAATATAACTTTGACTGTGCTAACTAAAAATTTTGAGACTTACGCTTTAAAGGACACTAGGTAGGGGAAAGCTGCTGTAGAATTTGGAGAGAGATGGAAGGAATCTCTCAATGCTTGAATTAAAGTATCACAGTATTTTGAAGCCTGGTACATGACACATGGGGGAATCTGATTAGCAAAAAAAAAAAAAACCTCACAAATGGAAAGCTAGTATTGGTAGAGATCTAGCTTTCTTGACTCTTTTACTACTACCACTTATGTCTGTCTTAGTCTTTGCTGCTTGGTCCAGCTGGCATGCATAGCCTCTATACAATAGCAACAGTACTCTTTAACAGTACTGGTTTACAGAGCCAACATACTGCACTCAACAATTCGGTCCTCATTTTACCAACCTTGGAAGGATGAAAGGCTGAGTCAATCTTGAGCCTGTCAGGATCAAACTGCTGGCTATGGCCAGAGCCAGCCTTCAATACTAACCATTGTGCCACCACAGCTCCTGCAGAGATTTGACTGGATGCACTCCTTCCTTCCTTCCTTCCTTCCTTCCTTCCTTCCTTCCTTCCTTCCTTCCTTCCTTCCTTCCTTCCTTCCTTCCTTCCATCTGTCATCTCTTCTTTCCAGTATATTCTGCAAATTGTAGTTCTATTCTCCTCTTTCCAACAGGAAAATATAAAAAGCATCAAGGCTGTTATTACAGTTTAGAAAACTTTCCAATGTGACTTTGCTGGCAGAAAGAATGGGAGGGGAAAATATTAGAACACAAGATTTGTCCTAGAGAGGAACATGGTAATCCATCTAACTCTCATTCTCTTCTCTTGGCCAAATAAAGAGGACAACATCCTTTGGAATGGTTGTGGCCTGGCATTCAAGAAGACACTGTCCAAACGGGAAAGGAGAGTGACTCAGTGGTAGTGAGTGCCAACGACATCCGAACAGTCAAGGAAGAAGATTGTGAGGGCACTGATGCAAAGCCCTATTGCAAAGTCTTGACACTGACTGGGACTCAAGCCAATGATACAGGTTACTACCGCTGTTACTACAAGTACATCAATGCCAAAATAGAAGGCACCACTGCTGTCAGCACCTACGTGTTTGTTAGAGGTAAGAAAGGGAAAAACTTGCTCAGCCCACCCATGCAGATTAAATTCCTAAGTGAATATATTCCTTGGCCAAAAGCTGCAATAAAGTTTTTTACAATATGATGGGAATTCACTATTCAAAAAGTAGATTGATGAAGGAAAACTTGTTTGCACTTTAAATTTGTATTAGGGAAAAAGAGAGGATTCCCGCCTTTTGAAATGGAGATACTTCATCAGTTTGAGCAATGCAAGGTAGAAATTGTCATGGGAAAATTTACTAGAATCCTGAAATTTGTCCGTCATTGTACTTGTTAACTAGCAACACTGCCGCCAGATTCTTGTGCCAGCTTGTTTCTTTGTCGCTTTTGTGAGTAGAAAGTATTTAAAAAAACACACACAACAGCTGCATGCACTACACCAGAAGGAACTGCAGTATTTGCACAACCCCAGAGCCAATATATCAGCAGCCCCTAACCTTTTGAGTATCAGGGACCGCTTCTGTAGAAAGAGGTTTTCCAGAGAAGGTGTGGTTTCGTGTGCTATTTGCATCCTGTGGATGAGTTTTGCTTGCTTGCGTGGTCCAGTTTCTGGCATGCCGTGGACTGCTTTGATCCTCAGACCGGGGGTTGGGGACCCCTGCTATATATGAATAGTGACTTGAAAGTAAGGGCTGTTGTGTTGCAGGGAAATCCCCATAGGGTTCAAGAGGCTAGCTCAGAACCTCCATGCTGATTATGCAGTCAGACCAGATAATTGGATTCCTCCATTGATATATTTTCATTTTATTCAGTTGTAGTAACAATTTTCTTCAAACAGATTCATGGGCAATGTATAACATATATAATAAATGATTGGAAAAGTTAATGTAATACAATAAAACATGTAATAGTGATGACAAAAGGTAATAAATAACTTCTCTGTTAAACTTCAGTTATGAAGATCTGCTGAGTTGTTTTATACATACACATGCCCAGGTATAAAAAATATATCTTGAATGTTTCAAAAAAGTAAATTAAAAGTCAGGCATATCTCTTCAGGGATAATTTGTAATTATGTAGTAATTAATTAATGTAATTAAGTCTGATAAGAAAGGCAATGACAATAAGGAAAGCACTTTTGAGATATCCTGTTGTATACTTATGAGATATGAAACATACTGAAAAGGCCTGAAAACAAACTGGCAACTACCATAGTGCACTATTTTAATATTGGAATTATATGAAACATCAAGCCCAGTGGTTAAAATTCTGGCAGGTAATTAAAGTTTTTAAGATAGTCTTCAAGGAAAGCTTAATGAAAAATACCTTATTTCATGAATTTAGATCCCACTTTTTTCTGTAGGTACTAAGATGGCATACATTTTGTTCCATCTTCCAGTTTTTTTCCACATGGAAAATAATTCTTGTGAAATAGGCTAAGCTGACTGACCCCAAATCACCCACTGAGTTTCTCTGGTTGAATGAGAACTTAAAGCTCAATTTCCCTGCTACTAATCCCACTTTGTACCTACTATGCCACATTTAGATTCCTCCAAGAGGAAATTATCAAAGAAGAAATTGTAGTACTTAACTAATTTTATCTACAAACGGCCCCACCTGGTTGATCAACCAAAACTTGCAGAAGAACACATCTGCCTCCACTGACCGAGGGGAATTGAAGGAGTGCCCTGCCATTCAAAACAACATTTTTCTGACCCAAGAACCACTTAATCAGAATGTCACGGTTTTGTCATATCTCAATTTGATTGTGCACTCTACAGAGAACTTCACTTGCTGGATGGCTTAAAAACACAAGAGATAATCAATTATTGGTCCTGATATAGCCCGTCATCAGATCCTGTAATTTGTGTTTGTAGAGTTCTTTCTGCTTAACTATACTTTCAACAAAAGAAACCATGGGAGTTGATTGCGAAAACACAAAATAGCTGTTGATTGTTCTGAAATTTTTGAAATATTTGTAAGCAGTATTTGAAGAAAGATGAACTGTTGCCCACAATCCCAGATTGCAAGAGAGCACAGTTTTCCTTTCCTCATAGCTCCTATGTAGAACTACACTCCTCCTCTGTGCATTCTAAATATTTATGTGCCATATCCTTCTGTCATCTGCTTACAACTAGTTAAATTTGGTGGAGTAAAGAGGGAGGGCAAGGCTTTAAAAACAAATCAGTATCCATCCTCTTGTATGGTAGGTACTGTTGTAGCCCGTCTGGGGGATTGAATTACACTGGTGCCTAGGGTGGATGTTTCTGTTGTCCTGGAATTCAGAAGCTTTTGCTTCTATGATGCCCTAGAAATACAGTAGTGGCCCACTTACCGGCTGCTAAATTAAACACATTGTTTGGGATATAGAGTAGTAAGTTGTTTCGATAAAAATAATAATGCATTGCTAGATATCTGTCCTCCCCCTCTCTTACACAATGCTTTGAATAATAGTAATTTATGATAGATATTTCAAGATTTCCAGTATGTTGAAATTTTATCCATGTTTAAAGAAATTAACATGCCCAATGAATGAGGTAACAAGGTATCAAATAGTATCAAAGTTTAAAATTAAGAAAGAATGTGCACTACAGCTCTTTCAGATCCTCTTTATCTGAAATATGCAACTCAGTATGTAAACTTGTAATAACGTTCTTGCTAATATAATAGATAATAATAGGATTAGTGGAAAAACATATCTGTATTTTTATAATTGTTCTCTAAAACACATAGTTTATTTGACATGAAGAAAGAATTATTTTCATATATGCTTTATATTAGTTTGATCAAATATGGTTAAATAATGTAATCTACCACTGTTCAGGTAGAATGAAAAATATAATACAGTTCTAAAAATACCAACATATCTATTCATTTGAACTTTGAAAAACTAACTAAAAAGACTGCGTTTGCTGCAGATCCTTGTCTAAGGGTTACCGCACAAATAGTCAGCCTATGTTGGAAAGCATCAGAAAAATAAACCACTGATGTATATATACAATGATAAGAAGTGACAACTTAATGATGAAAAGTACAAACATGGTTACTTAATCTTAATAAAATGTCTGCAAAAGGTTTTTCATTTCACTGAATTTCTTTCCATATCTTTTACTAACCTGAATACTTCTTGCAGACAATTGAGATGATATGTTACATAATTCAGTGGGGTTCTCCATTCTCGGAATCCAGACTAGCAGCATTGATAAGCATCAACAACCAGATACATATTTTATGTATAATGTAGTTACAGTGTCCTGTACAAACTGCATGCATCTGAAGGCTCTGTGTGTCCATAACAAGAGTCCATAATAAGGCAGAGACAAATGTGATGCCTTATGTATTTATCTCTCCAAGTTTCTTGTAACCTATGAAGTCTCATTCATTACCAATTATTTTTAATTAGTTACTAACCAATTAGTAATAAAGCTCAGATGCTGTTTTTGTTTTGTAAGAATTATGGGTTATTTCATCATTAAAAAAGGGGAAGATTTCCCTGGCTGTCACTTCTCTCTTTGAAATCGTCCTTCTGTAACTGTGGCTTCCCCTTTCATGTGCTAGTTTTCTATTGTTTCTAGAGGAGAAAATATCTTGGGGCAATTTGGAATAGCTAAGTGATGAAACAAGGATATTCATGTCACATTCATGTGGACTTAGCTAAGATGTGGTCACATTACTCATCGTTCACATATATGTGTTTGTTATTGTACAACAATACTACTCTAGATATCTAGGAGGGAAGCAAAATTGCCACACTGGAACTATGTCAAGGCCAAATCTTATGTGATAAAAACATGTTTGAAGTCACACATATATGTGATTGATTCTCATGCTGCTCAGGCCAACTAGCACATTTCCTTCAATGCTATGGACTCAGCAGAAGAACAGTCTTATTACTATAGGAAGCAAATCCTTTTAAGGTACAGTATAACTAAGCATAAATTATAATTGGAGAAAAGCACATTGAAAAATGTATTGTTTGTTTGTTTGTTTATATTTCATGTTACCAGTAAAGGAGAATATTTGTAATTCAGGGTTGAAATGAGGAGTCCTTGCAGACGTTTTACTGTATTATCCAAACTAGGTAACATCATGACTGACTAGCACTGATGATATTACCTAGCTTGGGTAACGAAACATTGCAAGAAAACAACCAAGCTCAGACAGCACCGAGGACAGCTCGTATTTCATGTTTCTAGACCTCCCGTTTCCCTCAGGGTTACTTTAATTTTGGAACCCACATCAGATATTGCCAGTGTATTGCCATAGAGTATTAGAAATTGAAGCCCTCAAATTTTGAACCACACCAAAGCATTCTGGGCATAAACAATGTTAACTACCACTTCTTCCCATAGACAAGATGTCTTTCCCTTAGCCTTAAGCACCTCTTGGGATCCCTTTCATGTGCCTCACTTACCAACATCTCGCCTTTCCTTTGGATAGAGGTAACACAATGTTTAGAAAACAAGAGCTCACTTTTTAAAAGGAGAATGCTACTGCTTTTGAATTGTCTGAGTATTAATCTAGATCATGGACTTTGGGTATTTAGGAACCAATCTAAATTTAATATGGCCAATTAATACTGAGCCCCTGTGGTTTGCCCACTGAGCAACTGTTGCTAGTATGTTAAAATAAACCATTCTCCAATAACAAACTCAAAATAACAATAGCCAGAGGCATTAGAAGTTTGGCAGGAATTTCCCCTCACAAATGTTAGTTCTCTCTTAATCTAATCTGCCTTGGTCTTTGCTATGAACATCTGTGGCTGCTCTTCAAATACATCCTGGAGGAATATTTATATAAAAACACAGAGATGGAATAAAATCCAAAACCTCCAGTCAGGAGCATTTAGCAACAAAGAAGCTGATGTACAGCAATGCCTATGAGGGTGGCAGGGGAGGGGATGCCTTAAATTGACCTTGCGCAATTGTAGGATGAAGTAAATTTGTTTTCTTAGTCTGTAAATCCATTTTGCATTTTGTCAGTGTAATCAGAGAGTAAGCTGAGGGCTCAGGGATATAATGAGCTTCTGGAAAAGAAATGTAAGAATGAATGTTTGGGAGCAATTTGAAGGTTGGTTTAGGATAAAGGAGGCCTTGGACAGTTTCTTTTCTGCTGATCTGGGATTGGCATTCTATTCCTCTATTCCCCAAAATTCTCTGATGCTTATGAGGGTTTTGCTACCTAAGCCAATTAATTTCTAATCTAGCTGCTCCAGAGAAAATGTTGTGAAGATAGTTTTGCACTGTTTTCCGTAGAGCTGTGTGCTGGGCAGGTTCCTTTTGGTAGACATGATTGCCTTATTCTGCTTCCTAACTCCTCAGAATTCCACCCACCCATTTTGAAGTCAATGCTTCGTTGGTCCTTGGCATCATCATCATCATCGTCTCCCTCCCAGTCTTTCAGAGGTGGGGCTTTGTCAGTTTCCTACAGTGGCCAGATCTCAGTGAAAATTACAGTAAGAAAGAGAGGAGGAAGAGGGAGGGAGTGAAGCACTAGCTGCAGTGATGCTTTTCTTTCTTTCTTTCTTTCTTTCTTTCTTTCTTTCTTTCTCTCTCTCTCTCTCTCTCTCTCTCTCTCTCTCTCTCTCTCTCTCTCTCTCTCTCTCTTTCTTTCTTTTCTTTCTGCTTAAAGGACTTGATTCAGCAGTAAAGTAAGGACACTCCACATGATAGTGGTGCCTAAACTACTGTATATTCCAATTAAACTTTTTTTCTAAGCAGATACTCATCAAACAGCCATTTTCATTCATTCATTCTTCTCCAAACAGCCCAGTGCTCTCTCATCTTATTCCTACCCATATATTCATGTCCCTTAGTTGATTCCCACCCCCCACACCTGCTGGATAGCATTCATTCAAAATATTGTACAATTTTCCCCAAATGTAATTTCTAGTTCTTCCATTGTCAGTATTCACTGGAATTTAACATGCTCTGTCATTTGCTTGTAAAGTCCTATTTACAGAAGCACCACAATAGCAACAACGATAATTTATTGACATTTTGACATATATTTTAGCCCTTTCATACATACATCTACATCATTATTTCTCTGAATATATTTATCAATTGTATAAAAATCAGACCATCATTTTATTCCATTCTGTTACAACATTTTTGTTTTGTTAGTTTTATAAAAGCACAACGTAGTTATTTTTCTTTATTTTATTCCTTAATTCAGGTTCATTACTATTCTTCTGTGTTGTACTCTTCTAAAGCCATGATCATCACCCAAGGAAGGTGATAGATATTGACCTCCAGTTTGGATTTTAGAGTTCAGTTTTGGCACATTTGGCCAATATTTCAAATTGAATTTTGTCCTGAGTATGCTCGCCCTATTCCTTGAAAGCTCTTTTTAGCCAGCTTGATAAATGCATTGTTGAAGATGGGTGGAGCTTCTACTCTGAATGATTGGGCATAGGTCATATAATAATGTGTTGCAATTTCTATCGATTATATGAGCCTCTTGGAAAAGATTAATCAGACTCAGAGGTTGAGGTGTGTTTCATTCATATCAGACTGTCAGAACAACATCAAAAATTCCATAGCCAAATTTTGTTTGACAGCTATCAGAAAACACATTTGGATTTTATCTGGCTTTAAAACCATGCAATTTGCTAATAATACCATCTCTGCAGGTTTAAAATGATAACGATAAATGACACCCTGATTTGTAGTCCAGGGATCAGAGGAGAAATCTCATATGCCCAAATTAATTTATTTATATAATATTGTCAGATGAATGTTATTTTCCATTTTCTCAGTAGTGATTGTACCATTTTATGTTTTATAGAGTTATTTTTAATTTTCAAGGTTGTTTTAGTTGTATCTTGTATGCTATATACAACTAGTCAATGACTATAAATAAAAATATTATTACTCTAGGTCAGTGTTTCTCAACTTTGACAATTTTAAGGCATGTGGACTTCAACTCCCAGAATTCCACAGCCAGCAATGCTGGCTGTGGAATTCTGGGAGTTGAAGTCCACATGCCTTAAAATTGTCAAGGTTGAGAAACACTGCTCTAGGTAAACTTGGATCATTTATTATAGAGATTTCCTTGCAAACAAGCCACTAACTAGTAGGAACATATGTACTCAGGTTGTGAGCGGAAAAAATATCCATTTTAAAATAAATAAAAAAACTTAAATTTCCAGTATATGTTTCATCATTTTTTTTATAAAAGAAACTCTTTAAAGTCTAATGTGAATGGATTGCTTATTTATTAAGTATGGCCCGTGTGTGTGGTGTTTTATAGAGAGCAGTGTTTAAAATAACTATTTTTCAATTGTCAGATTTCTTTGTCTTTTTACTATATCTGCATAAAATGTACTCTGTGCAGTAAGAATTATTATTTAATCTGTAACCCTTGTATGCAAAATACTAACAAAACTCTGAAATGTTAAGAAAAGCCTTTTTCATTCAGAAAAGCATTTTCATTCAGGTTCTTCACTTAGAAATGCCTGATTTTTCTATTGTCTAGTTGTTTTAACTGGGCACAGTATGGATTTTACCATTTATCTACATTTGTATAGGTATCCATTTTATATAGTGACTCTGGGGGGAAATACCTAATAAAGTACATAAAAAATATTAAAAACACAATTTCAATTAATAATAAAAACAAGGTAAAAACTACAAAAGATACAGCATGTCAAGAAATCATATAAGAGTGCATCTGATTAACTATCACAGGGATCTCCAACCTGTGGGCCGTGGCCCGGTAGTGGGCCATGGCCTGCTGGCCACCAGGCCACAGGGCAGGCTGGCCAGTCCATGTGCATGTGCGTGCACGCACCCCCACTCGTAGTAGCACTGTGGCCGCAGAGTACAAAAATGAGATGCCACTGTGCTGCGCAAAAACAGGAGGCCACTGCGCTGCAGAGTGCAAACACGGGATGCTGCTATTCTGCGGGGCACAAAAATGGGACAATGATGCGCTTTGGGGTTTGAAAACAGGACGCCGCTGCAATGGGCGCGAAAATGGGGCGCTGCACTGTGCAAGAACAGGGCAGGGTTAGTATCATGGCACTAGCCCCGCCTCATTTGCATCCCAAGCATGCACACGTGTAAATGCTTCCCCTTCCCTTTCCCTCTGGTCCGCCAACCCAGAAAGGTTGGTGATCTCTGAACTATCATATAGCCATCTAAAGGCTTCACTCAAACATTGGATTCCCAAGTTCATTGCAAAAACCATGTTTTGACTATCTTCCAGAAGGCTAACAAGGTTGGAGCCAGCCTCACCTTGAGGAGCATGATTTTTGTTTATTAGCGTTAACCAAGGTAATAGTAGAAAAGACACGATTTAATTCAAAATAAGTACAAACACATAATCGAAATTATAAATAAATCTTGAGTCCAAGATGATGACACATGAGATGGTATGTGTGTGAGAACCATCTGAAACTTGTATACCATAAACATTGGGATTGGAGTTTTTAATTCAAGCTCTAAACATTAGCATAACCCATATGAATTAAAATAGTTTGTTTTGGTCCAAGCAAGGTTGCCTATAGAGAAATCTCTTACGATCTCACTGGATTTTTAAGTGCTTTGGCTATGAAATGTGAGAAGGTACAATGAAGATATGACTAACCTAGCCTAAACCTAGCCTAAACCTTATACAGTATTTACAGACCTAGAATGTAAGATTATACTGAGCCTCACACATACATAAATATGAATAAAATCTAAACATTTTTAATCCACAGTTTGGATCATGTTTTATAAAAGTGCTTATGCATTTACTTTCTTTTCTTTTTATTTTTTGCAAGTTTGGTATCATTCTTCATAGCAATTAGTTAACAAACCAAAATAGTTTCTAGAAACTCATCACATTTTCTTTGTTTTCTGCTGCAATTCTCTTCACCCTCCACATTTTCTCCTCTTCTCAGATTTTGACCAGCCTTTCATTAATAAACCGGAGACTCTTCTTATCTACAAGAAGGAAAATATCTGTGTTCCATGCCTGGTATCTGTTCCAGATCTTAACATCACTTTGCTATTGGTAAGCAATGTTTTGTTTTGGTTTTTTCGGAAAGATTCAAGATCCTACCTTATTGGCAGGCTTTCCAGCACAGACAGAAGTTGAAAAAAAAATACTTTTCGAGATAAGTAGAGTGGGGGGGAAGCAAACCTGCTAAAATGATGACCTTTGTAGAGTTCTAGAGTCTGCTAAAACTATGACCTTTAAAACTTTCTGGCTCACATACCGTATTTTTCTTTTTCTTTTGGTCTTAGTTTGCTTTTGCATTGCTGTCTTTGGATTTTCTGTGGATTACGTTACTATGTTAATGATCTTCCTGGAGAAGCCTAAAACCACAACACAGAGGTTTTTAGTAAAAGAGAAGAAATTTCTGGAAGCAAGAAAAATATTTTATTAGTATTGGTTTTTTTGGTGGGGGAAGGAGCTACAGTGCCTGACACAGCAATGCAAGAAGGGCAGTTTTTAGAAATTGCAGTGTTTTTGAGAAGGTTATAAGGACCATGTCTTACAACCCTTGACCTTCTTATTTCTTATAACTCAAAAACCAAACTCAGTTTTGCTCTTAGCCAATTTTCATTGGCAAATATATTAAATGATAGTCAGCCCGAAGCCAAGGATATGAGTTCACAACCTATGTAGTGCTTTCATTTTTAGTCTCCTGCTCAGGAATTGCTGCTATCTGCTGATAATATTTAGATCACACTAAATATTTCACTTTTCCTCTTTTTTATTTTTATTTTAAAAATGCTTTGTTCTCTAAGCCAGAAGTCCCCAACCTTTTGGGCACCAGGGAATGGTTACGTGGAGAGAGGTTTTTCCGCAGACTGGAGTGTGTGGTTTTGTGTGCTGCCTGCATCCCGCAGATGGGGCTTTGCTTGTTTGTGCGGCCCAGTTGCTGGCATGCCGTGGCCCGGTACCGGTCCACAGACCAGGGGTTGGGGATCCCCGCTCTAAGTCATTCCGGTTCATTGAGATAATAATTGCTTGATAAATGATTCGTTAGAGTTACTGTAGATAGAATTCACAAAGAGAGAAACTACAAATGATGCTTTATTTCATCAACAAGACAAACCCTAAAACAGGAACTGGCTGCAGCAGCCATTTGGTGAAGTTGTGGAAATTGTCCCTGCATTTCTGACCAGAGTTCCCAAAATGTTACTTCTAGACAACTTCTGTCATCTATCCCGATGGAAAGAACATTCTCTGGGACAACAAACGAGGAATGCTGGTCCCCACTGTCCTGATCAAGGATTCCTGGTTTGTTCAGTGTGAAACTCTCATTGATAAGAAACCTTTCAAATCTAGTTTCTTCATTGTCCACATTGCAGGTGAGTTTTGGAACGGTTTGTTTTGCAACTTGTATATAAAATTGCAACTAATAAGGTGCCTTAAAGAAGTTATTTAAGGCATGTTGTTATAACCGTGGTTTAAGCAGTGGCTAGGTCATTGATTCAGAGAAGGAACATCAGGCATGAATACTAATCCCAGTCCAGAACTTGATCACCAGAACCTCTGGGGCAGACATACTTCTCTCTCATGCTGAAGAACAACAAAGAACTCCAAATATATCTGTTTCCAGATAAAGATTGGGGTAACAGTGCTCTATGGTGAAATGCATGCTTGTAAACATAGGCACTGACACCTTCACACTCTTAATTTCATCCCACCTCCATTACTTCTCCATATATCTCTATCCCAGAATGTTCTTTAAGGAGGTAATGCACATATAACTTCACACCTCACTTTCTCTTAACTCTTTGTCCTCTTTTCCTATTTCTTAAATGAACATTTGTAATTTTCAGTCTCTCTCTCATTCTCTCTCTCACACCTCTCTCTCCAATATATGCTCTTCCCAAGAAGCATCTCATCTTATCCCAATCATTAATCTATCACTTTTCCATAACAGCACATATTTTTAACTTTTGCATATTGCCACAACAATAAAGTTGTACTAATGTAGAGACATATACATTATACACACAAAAAGATGCATACCTTAAGGAGTAAACAACTATTGCTGACAGAAATTATTACAGAATTAGAAGAAAGTAAAATAGCATTAAAATTGAAGGGAAATAAGAAAAGTATTAGGGCAAATAAAATTTTATACATATTTTTAATACAGTGGTACTCATCACTGTTTTTCATGGCAATATATTTTCAAGGCATATTCCTCATCCAAAATGCATTTGTTCTCTGGTTTTGGCCACTACAACCTTTGGACAATTGTAGGATGATGATAATTATATAAGAAAGAGATTATTGTTTTTAGGCAAGAATTTAAACATTCATTCCAAGAATTGCATGAGAACACAGTTTAATGACAAAGAATTTTTCAAATATAAGTAAGCGGGCCTAAAATGCCAGTGAATCTACAATGTGTGATTTTGCCTTACATAGTGACATTTTAGTCACTTAAAGCAAAAATTCTGTTTCATAAGAAAAAGTTGAACTCTATTTGTTTAAATAGTTGTCTTTTTCCTAACTACATTTTCTACCAGGGAACGAGCTTTATGACATTCAGCTGTTTCCAAGGAAGGCCATGGAGCTATTGGTGGGAGAAAATCTAGTTATCAACTGCACAGTATGGGCTGAATTTAATTCAGGAGTTGATTTCCAGTGGGATTACCCTGCAAAACAGGTATGAATTAACATTTGTTTTTCTTTCCTTTTTAGCCTCTATAGTTAATATGTCCTAACTCATTTTTGTTATTGATCTGTAGCAGGAGTGTCAAACTGGTGGCCCACGGGCTGGATGTATCAGATGCAAGCCACACCCACCCTGGCTCCGCAAAGGCAAAAAATATTGCGATATGTCACGATATGTCACGTCACATGATCGAGCTTGACACCTGTGGTCTATAGGAAAGGGAGGGAGGGAGGGAGGGAGGGAGGGAAGGAAGAAAGAAAGAAAGAAAGAAAGAAAGAAAGAAAGAAAGAAAGAAAGAAAGAAAGAAAGAAAGAAAGAAAGAAAAGTTTTCAATGTTCCCTGCCAGCTTTCCACAGAGAAATGCAATGGAGAAGCTGGCAGGAAATCGAAAGTTGCTCTTGTTCCCATTGCTTTTTGCCCAAGTGTGTGCTCTTTCTGTTTTCTGTTTAGTCAAGGAAATATCTCTGAAACAAAGGCACAATGGGCCACAAGTGGTCTAGTTTTGCATCCAATTTCTACTCCCAAATTCTTTTTCAGAGTAGCCCCATGTAGAACACAATACAATAGTCAAGGCTTGGATAATGTTGTGAAATGTGCTCTTCATCATAACCATCACCTGCAAATCCATTGAGCTGAAAAATCAGTAACACTCTCAATGACTGAACTGTTCTTTCAGGAGGAGAGCATCTTTTACTAAAATAGGCTATAGCTTTGTCTCCAACTGCAGCTATCCATCTACATCATTTTAGCCTCTGATGCTAATGTTTTTTTTAAAATAGGTAAAAACAAGAACAACTTGGTTATTTTTTTAAAAGAGTTATTAAACTGCACCTTCATCTACTTCTACTATATTCAGTGTGAATCCTCTGGTTTGTAGCATTTAATACATGTTCCAAAGTACAGCCACAACTGAGGACAAGTTAAATGTCCTATTGGTCAGGCCAAGAACTCATTTCACTAAAGCCATGCTATCCACATTGTTACTATGTTCCTTGTGATTTCTGTTTAGATCAGTGGTTCTCAACCTTTCTAATGCCGTGACCCCATAATACAGTTCCCCATGTTGTGGTGACCCCCAAGTGGGTGTGGCCACCAATAAGAGGGAGTAGGACAGCTAGGGAAAAGGGGAAAAAATGGCGGACAGCGTGGTTTGGCGACCCCCATGAAATGGTCATTTGACCCCAAATGGGGTCCCGATCCACAGGTTGAGAACCACTGGTTTAGATAATGACTTTGAGCATACCTGGAATATGGCTGGACTTGCTATGAAATGACTCCAGGATGGGTGGGTGGGTGTTCATGTATCAAAGTTCTTTGGGAACAAGAGAAGATGGTGACTGAATAGGAAAAAAGACAAGAGCACCCTCTGACAAGTTTGGGCACCTTGGCTGACCTTTGACTCATCCCTCCAAATATGTCTCGTTCTCTTTTTCAATATTCCTATTTCCTCTTGACTTCTTGTTATATAGGGGAATTTACAGAATAGACTAGAATTTTATATCCTTACTGTTGGGCAATTTTTCACATAATTAAAAGAATACGCTTCAAAAACTCACCAAGTAGAATGTTAATATATAAGGACGTAGTTTTCCTTGACACCCTGGGAAAAATTTTTTTGTAGATAGTACTATTCATATGAGTTTCCAACTATAGTATCAACTGGTTTAATTAGTTTATCTTGTGAAACATTTGAGAGATACAAACCATCTTGTAACCAGAAAAGCTGTGTTTTTATGCCTCTGAATTTCTTCTAATATCAACTCTGTTTTCTCTTCCCCTCTATCTCTTCTGGCAGATGAATCGGAAAGTGTCAGAACTGCCTGAGAGGCGGTCCCAGCAGACCCATACTGAACTCTCCAGCATCTTGATCATCCAAAATGTGAGCCAACAGGACCTGGGAAAATACACATGCAAGGCTAGCAGTGGGGAGCAGAACTTGAAGGAGAGCATAGATGTCATCGTGCATGGTAAAAACCACTAACTCAGGCTAAGAAAACCTGTTAGGTTCTTTTAGATTCTTGTTAGCCCCCATCAAAACTGTGATGGGACTATAATTCCCAGCAGCACAGTTAACCTCTGGGCAAGTATGTAATGCTTTGTCTAGAAAAAATAATAAAAAATATGGCCTTGGGAAGGAATTGAGGTGGTATGTTGCCATATATGTTGTTCTCCATGTAAGATTAATGAGATAACCTTACAAGAAGAAACATCAGTACAGGGTTACTATTCTTGTCTAGTAGCTAAATAAATATCAAGCTGGGGGGAAATCAGGAGAGCCAGGCAGTTCAAATGTGTATAAAGATTTATTGTAAGCTTAAGCTTTCTGCAAGAATTTGAACTACTAACAGTCAAGGGCAATTAGTGGGAGTTTAAAAATAGAAAGGAATTCAAGGTGGGCTGGACTTAGATCTCCTGTGGGCAAGAAGGGACTCATGATTGATGACACATTTGACCCCTCCCTCAGGCTCAGCCTGGTCATCTCCTACAGTAAAGGATGTATTGCTTGGTATCTAATGTATCAAGAAGTTGTTCAGTTGCCCTCCATGGTCCTAGGATTGGAGTGGGAAGGTATGTGCATCATACTTTACAGAGAATTGAGTGCAATGTCTTTTTGAATAAATTAAGTACCCCTTTTAATGTCAAAAAGCAATGAGTAAATTAGCTTCCTGGTGTTTTTCATCCATGTTGTTGGTTTTAAAACAGTTTATCTTCAGTTTTACATACTGTATATAGTACTCATATTGGATGACAGTGCAGCCAAAGTAGGAAAGTTAAAGCTTACGTGTCTTGGAAACATCTAGATGACCAAGAGCTGCAGATAGTATCTTTATTTATGTATTTAATTTATTAAGTGTAATATGGCCTTTTTTGACAACCCCCATTTTTCCTGTTAGTATCTATGACTGGCACATTGCTCAGCATACCATATACAACTGAAGATAATCTTTGGCCCAAAGAACATTGTGCACACTATTGCAGGAAATGTGTAAGATTAATCATTCACAAATGCCCATTCAAAAACGCTTCTTTGCTTGAACAGGAACATCCTGGCAAAAGAAGTATAAAGCATTCAATTAACTTCTATGATGAACTAACATTTATTTATTTATTAATTACCAAAGTAATGTCCCTTTTTTGTTTTTTCCAATACATAAGGTGGCTTAGAACAAATTTTAAAATGTAGGATACAGATCATAACAGAAAAATCCAAACTAAAATCTTCCAGTCAATTAATTAATAGTAAATCTTAGCAAAACAGAATTTTAACCATCTTCCTAAATATTAGGACAGCAGGTACCAAATACGAATCAGACAGGAGAAGGCTGTTTTCCATGGACTCAATAACAAAGTTTCTGGCAATACTCTGGGAGCATTCCTCAAAGGTCATTTTCTCCTGATCTGAATAACTGGGAGCTTCTTAGTGGATAAATAAGCACATTAGCATTCCTAGTATACTATAAAAAACAGTCAGTGTAGCACTGTGTTTTTGTGGCATAAAATGTAAATTGGTGTATCATTTGTATATCTGGACAAAAACAAAGATGTACAAATCTAATGAGTGGGTCTACATCCATAAAATTATAAATTTCTTGTGGAATAGATATCTCTCCTCTTGCATCAGCAAACTTGTTTAACAATTCTTATTCTGTTTCCCCCCCCAACTCCCCTGTTCTTCTTTATTCCAACTGATTTTACAGAGAAGCCATTTATCTACGTGGAAAGGAAAAAGGGCCCAGTGATAGAAGCAACGGTGGGAGATGAAATTGTGAAGCTACCAGTAAAGGTGGTTGCCTATCCCCAGCCTGAGTTCCAGTGGTAATACATTATTTTTAGCACACAAAGTCTTCTTTGGATTTAGAGGCAGAGGAGGGAATTAGAAAAGAGAAAAACCACTACAGGTAGTGGTACCTCAACTTACGATTTTGTGTGTTTGGCAATCATTAAGTGAATAACCATTGTCATTAAGCTAATCTGTAGTCCTTAAATCAAATTATTGTTCATTATGGGGCAAAAAGTGAAACGTTAACTACCGGTAATTATGATCACTTGGCCGTGTGAGGCTGCAAGTGGCTGTAAATGAGATCAATTGCTGAGTCCCTGAAATGCAGTTATGTGACTGTGGGAGGAGGGGCAGCCATCAGAACTTTGGAACAGGATGATAAGTACCTTGGAGGGATCTATTGTATTTGAACAGGCGCTAAGCAGCCAGTCACAAGTTGAAGACTAGTTGTATTGTCAAAAAGGTTGTGTAGATGTCTATTTTAAAAGAGGAGATGCTTCCTCCTGTGATGGGAAGACTTAGCTTTGGATGTCTGTTTTCAAAATGGTTGTTCCCTGTGAATCTCCTTTACCAATGTAATTTGATATCTTACATAAGGGAGAAAGTCATGAGAGACATAAATCTTCTAAGCCCATATTTCTGGAAGATATTTGAGGTGGTGGAAAGATTATTCTTTTTTTATTCATACCATTGCCAAACATATGAAAGCACACAGTTGCTCATATATGAACCCACAGAAAACAAATGGCTCTATAGCACCATTTAAAAGTCAGATCCACTTAAGATTTGAAGGCTAAAAAAAAATAACCAGAGAGCAGAGGTGCATAAACCCAGTAACTCCTTATCATTCCTTAAATTCATTATGTGTTTTGGAGGACTGGCTGTAGCTACATGATCTTGGGAGCTCAGATGCTTTAAGGAATTTCAGACATTTCTATCAGTGTTGACCAAGATAGAAAGTAAAAGAGCAACATAGGCATCTTATTATTTCATTCAGTAGCCCTCGCACATGGCAGTGGAAGATGATAGATCAGAATTTTTCCAATCTGTTGCCTTCCAAGGTATTGGGACTTTGACTCCCGGAATTCTTAGCCAGCCTGGAGGGTGAAAGATTGAGGAAGTCTCCATAAATAGTTCCCTTTCCCAGTAGAAGGAAACCAATGATGAATCAATTCATATATATGGTGCTTCTCAGCAGATTTCAGAGTAAGCTTTTCTTAGGGGAAAATGAGTGAATTGGCTGACGTCCCATGGCTACTTTTAGAAGCCTAAGCTATATACATACCTTCTTTCTCTGCTTTTGCCCAGGTTTAAGGATGGAAAGTTAATTTCCAACAGGCAATCTCAATATTCCCTCCAGATCAAGGATGTGGCAGAGCAAAACTCTGGCTCTTATACACTGGTCCTGAAGAATGGGTTGGCTAGACTGGAGAAGAGCATTAACCTTCAACTGGTGGTCAACGGTGAGGAAGAACCAGATGACTTACGAGAAGAAAGTCTTCAGGCATATAGCAGTTAAATCTATCTTTATTCCTGATTTGTTTTACTCCATGAAAATGGCTTCCCAAATCTACCAAATTAAGCATGGCATGCTGAGGTTGGACTAGGAGGAGTTGAGGGCTGCTAGGCTATTTCCTCTATTCTTGGATAGAATAAAATTTTATATGAAAGCTGCAAATAGGTTTATCTTCTTTCTTTACTATTTTTATCTATCTTATTTTTTATTTCTGTTTTATTTTGAATTTACCAGGGTACTTTGCCTTTTTACTGGGCAGTGTGAGAGCATATTTAAAAGTTTCTGGGAGTTAATTCTTCCCAAGAGAAGACTATGGAGGGGTTTTGACACGTGAATTGAAAAGAAGGGCATAAGCAGTCACCCAAAATGGCAAATCATAAATCTGATACTTTATCACAATTATGCTTTCAGTTCCTCCACAAATCCTTGAGAAAGAAGCATCTTCACCGAACATTTATTCTTGTAAAAACCGGCATGTACTTACCTGCACCGTCTATGGCATTCCAGCTCCAGAAAAGATACAATGGCAGTGGAGACCTTGGACACCTTGCCGAATGTTTCCCCAGCACAGTCTGTAAATGTCTTTCTTTTTAAAATAAATACTGAATTCTCAATACCGCACAAGGTGGAACATTTTGACAGGTCTACTCAGGCTAGTGCACATGTGCTAAGTCAACCATGTTGAAGCCGCTTCAGTTGCATCACATGGCTGGACAGTAAGCCATTTGGATATAATGAGGGTTTGTTTGTTTTTATTGTATGAAAGGGGTTTGGACAGTGATACTGGAATACTCTTGCATTATATAATCTTTCTGTGGTTTAATAGAGTCAGGACCATAATATTGGTCAAGAGTTAGCTCCAGTCTCTTTTTTGTGTTTAAAACTCACATGGAAAAGACTTGACTTTTTTTATGTGTATAATAGACTGATATATTTATGGAAATTTATGGAAATTCTGTAGATGAATATGAATATAGTAGTCCTTTGACTACTCTTACAAGTGTGAATTGTATGCTTTCCAAATGGCTCAGTGCCATACAAGATAAAAAATGTGACGTATCCACAAAAGTTTCTGATTGGAACTGAAAATGTGCTGCTGACACAGGGGGGCTTTAAGTTTTTCTTCCATCCTTAAACATCCTATTTCTAGGGCTGTGGATTTCGATTCAGAGAGGACAAGATGCTTTGGATCATCTAACACCTCCTAACAGGCTCTTAAACCAAACAGGTCTTTTGCCAAGCTGGTATGGCAGGTTTACGGAGTTGCCAATTGGCACTTAAGTGAGCACCCCATGCAGTGGACTCACTGCACCTTTTCTTCTTGTCCAAAATAATGCAGCATCCTGTTATTTTCTAGTTAGAGAAAACACAGTCTTTTAATTGTTTGTACAAAGTAACAGAAAAAGGAGAAATGGCAGATCTGTAGGATTTTTTAAAAAATGTTTATCTATAGAAAATTCACACTGCTGACTGAAGATTACTAAATAGAAAGTAATGGTTCTGTCTTAGTGTTCGATCTAAAAACAGACTTGGAAGATTAATGGGAAAGTTTTCAGAGGTATATTTCAGTAGCTTTGTTATTCACCAAAATAATTCATGAAACCCAATCTATGCATGCCATTTGTAATTCATGTACTTTAAAAGATTCCACTAGTATTAAGAGATATGAGTAAATGGAAGGTGATATTTAGAGTTATTCTTCAATGTGGTTTGACGAAATTCTTAAGGATAAGTCTAGCAGAGACTTTATAGTAAGTTTGTACATATTTAACATTATTAAATTCCAGAACTGATTATTGATACATGCTGGAAATAAGTTTTCTATTTTGTTAATTTAAAGAAAAAACACTCTTTTGATAAACATACAAGCTGTATCCTTGCTATAACAAACAAAACCAGTAAGCTTAATCAAAAATGTAAGTAAAATAAATTTCAAGCCATAGTAAATCAAGAGAATTTGTGCAAATCAAGAATTTTTCTCCAGAGACTTTAAAACATTTTTTTAAGAAAAATGTTCTTGTTCTTGCTTCATCAAGCCTATTTGTTTCTCAGTCAAATTGGCAAAGCACAATAAATCAGATATTATAAATAATCCTGAGGAACTCTTAAATGGACCATACAGAACTGTGATTTAATCTATTGCATAACAAAACTAATATCAGTTGCTGGGAAGTCACAGCAAAAGAGTACTGATTTCCTTGTGTTCTGTGGCTGGGCTTCTTGGTCCTCTAGTTGACCATGATGGGAAGCTGGAATCAAATTAGTTAGGTTGATTCATCTGGGCTCTTATAGAAGATTCCATTCATATGCAAGTTTTAGGCAAGGATACCACAATGATTAATTGCAATATTAAGGGCTGGATAATATCTAAAAATATAAGTAGAAAGAGAAATAGAAATACATATGGAAAGTCTTCACTGCTTTTGTAGATGGAAATTCAGTTGCTACCTGTCAAAAGGGAATGTAAAATCTCAACTCAAAAATGGTTTTGGACACAGAGATGTATGTGTTTAAAGAAGAAAGCAGAATTAGTTATAAGAAAACAAAATAAATAACTATTTCTAAAGCAAAGAAGAGTGAAAATAAATAATTTTTAAAAGATAGAATAATATTAGGAACTTAACAGCTCCACAAATTGATACATGGAGGAAAACAGTTTTGGAAAAAAGGAACTAATAGTTAGATATAAGTCAGTATTTAAAAAAATAAATTTTGCTGGGAGAGTACTATTTGGTACAAACATACATTGTGTTAAGACATAGTTTGCTCTTTTATAATTTATTAAGTAAATAAATGGCTGATGTTTCATAGTTTGATAAACTCCAAACCAGCAACATATGGCTTAGCACAGTGTGTGTGAACCCTGTTATGGTATCAGAAACCAAATGTCAGACTATTTGAGAAGTCCATACTGCTAGAAGAAGTGAGAAGAAAAAGAAGACGATGACCAGTAGCAAGATGGATGGTTTTGATTAAAGTGGCCGATGGAGAAGCATTGGGAGACCTGAAGAGCCAGCTTGGGAATAGTTCATCCTAGAGATTTACTGAGTAGTTACTAAGAACTGACATCAAAATAATCAAATAAATCAAGAAAGGCAGGAAGCTGCTAAGAGAAGCTCCTGAAATCTTATGATTTCTCATACTCTACTTTGTGTGGGCTGAGAAGCAGAGAGGTTATCCACCTTTTTTTCTGGTTAGTTTAGCATAAGTAGATATATGGATAATGCCACTTTGTAATGGCTACCTTTTAGCCTCAATGTTATAGTGCTTGTCCTGTTCTTTATGACTCTCTTATATTTTAGCTTTTTCAAGGGTTTTTCCTGGTTGTCCAATTAATAGATTTTTGTTTTACATAGAAGCATTGTTTTGAAAATACATGTTAGACCCCAACACAGTGCATTTTATTTTTGAAGATTTTTGTGAACAAAGACAATGATAGGATCTCTCTCTCAAGATGGTTAATGCACAGGAATCAAACTGTCCCCTTCTTCCTTCAGTTAGGACAATGGGCAGCAAACATTTATTATTATTGAGACAGAAAGTGGCCTCTACAGTTGAAAGGAATGTGATACCAAGTACCACTGACCCAGAAGGAAGTAGAGCGTCTATAAAAATACCAATGTCATAACTATGTAGTTTGACTGGTTAAGGAAATCAGGGCATTTCCAGTCCCACCAGAATTCTTTGTAGCTCTGTCAAAAGGAAGAGGAGCTAGTGATTTATAAGCACTGTCTTCCAAGGCCACAACTTTTCTGCTTATCCCCAGTTCGTAATGATTTCCTGTTTTTAAAAACAGGTTCTCATTCTAGGTATGTACTGAAGTACAAAGAAGTTATTTTCTGCTCATGTCTAATGAACACACATGACCATTATGTTCTTGTTATGTTCAAATTATCCAAGGACTCTGCTCACATACAGTACTCTTAATTATCTTCTTCCTTTGTATGTTTTCTTCTTTTGCGGCCCCAAAATATCAAGATTCTGTAAATCTTTAACAGCTGCCATAGACTTGTTATTCTCCTATTAAAGCTGCCTGAATTAACAGCCATCATAATAAATATCGAGAAATTTTATAACAAATGATACGTTGTATGAAGGTCCACTTGTATTCTTCCTTTCTTGCTACTGATCAAAGTTAGTGGATGTTCCCAACATTCTGGCTTCATTAAAGAGGGAAAAGACCCCTTTTAGGTATATGCATACAAAATTTTATCATGTTCCGTCTTGCCAAATTTATCTGCTTTCCCTGTAAAGTATTGTTTCCTTGTTAGGGCTCCTTATTTTTTCCATCTCTTTCTCTTTGGTGGGTACTACATAAACTGTAAACTGAAGCAGACCAAGGGCTGTACAGCGCCATCAGAGGGACCGGATGCCTGAGTGTAAGGACTGGAAGGATGTGTCACAGATGGATGCTGTGAACCCCATTGAAAGCATTGACACCTGGACAGAGTTTGTGGAAGGAAGGAACAAGGTGAGGCCATTTCCCTATTTTCTTTCTCCATTGGAAAGAGGTAAAAGAGAAACACTTCAGACTTATGAAATGGAATATTAGCTTGTTTTTTTAACATAAATTCAAACTGTATCGGCTTTCCCATATTATCAGTTTTTGGTACACGGTTCACTCAGCAAGTCTTTCAATAGACTAATGCTACATCCAAAGCAAAGTTGAAGGAGAAGAATTGAGGAAGGAGAAATGAATTGAGCAAATTTGCTTTGAAAAACTAAAATCAATCATTCAGTCTTTTGATTGAACAAACATATTGATTAATGAAAAAAAATATTTATGTCATGAAATTATCTACTAAAAAATCTCATGATGAAATTGGTTTCATAATGAATACACTCATTAAAAAATGTTTTCAAGATTTGAATTTGATCAGACCAACATACCCATGCTTTGTATATTTCCTGAGCTATCCTGCATGTTCTTGAAGTCTTCAGAATCAACCTAACTTTCTTTCCCAAAAAGGATTCCCACAAGGATGCGTTCATACTACAGCCCTTTGGCATTATTGAAATGTTACTTTACTATGGCTGGTTGAAGGTTTTTACCTGCTTAGTGTTTACAAATAAACAATGCATGGCATGTAATTAATAGCATATCCATAATTAACTCTGTAGCTAGAATCAATAAAAAGCAATCTATAAGACTAGGTCTTAATACAAGAAATGTTTACTAAAATTAAGAAACATGCAAGAGTACTAGAATATTTTGTCCATGTATGCCAAATATGCTGATACACAGATGAAATTCTTAGTATCCCTCCAAACTGACAGAAATTGATTATACTGAGATAGCACTGAGATGGTTTTGCTTTTTATGTATATAATTTTAATTAAAGATTTACAAAGAAATAAAAGATAAATATGAAATAATATAAACTAGGTAAGAGAAAGAGAAAAGGCAAGGAAAAGTATGAAAAATGTTGCACGTAAAAGAAAAAATATACAGCATTTGTAGGGCTGATGCTACCCAATTATATCTTTCAACAGTGAGAAAGATATAGATCCTAAAACTTTTGCTGGTTTGGATGGGGAGGAACCACGTCCATTTCAATCCAATGAAGACCAAGTGGTTGTGTGTTTGGGGTACCCAGATCTGGGGACATTCCATTTCTGAACGTGAATAGAATTTTAGTTCCCCCATTTAAGAGTGGTGCACAACCTGGGGTTTTCTCCAACTCACAGCTCAATTAGCAAGTAGTAGCAACTGTGCCCAGGAAGGCTTTTGTACAGTTTCGTCTGGTGCACTAGTTGGGCCTTTCCTAGACTGAGGGTTCTTTAGAAGATCACGCATACCCTGGTCACCTCACGACTTGATTATTGCAACACATTCTACATAGGCTTGCCACTGAAAGGAGCTTCAGTGGGTCCAGAATGCGGTGGCACTGGCAGTGATGGGTACACTTCAGTATGCCCATGTAACATCTTTGCTTCATGACCTGTATCGGTTGTCAATTTGTTTCCTGGGTCAGTTCAAGGTGCCAATTATTACCTAAGAAGCCTTACATGGCATAACTTACTGAGGGATTGCCTGTTTCCCATAGTATCTGCTTGGCCAATTTGATTTGGCAGGGTTGATGCATTTCCAGTTCCTTCAGTTAAATAATGCCATCTATCAGGACTCCAGAAACAAGTTTTCTCTGTTAGCAAGACATGCCCTCTATAATGAGGTTCTTTGAGATCCAGACGGTTCCTTCCATGCTAATGTTTCAAAGAGCTATGAAGACTTAGCCTTTTGCCTAGGGCAGTGGTTCTCAACCTGTGGGTCGGGACCCCATTTGGGGTCGAACGACCATTTCACGGGGGTCGGCAAACAACGCAGTCCGCCATTTTTTCCCCCTTTTCCTTAGCTGTGCTACTCCCTTTTATTGAATAGAGTCTAATTCTATTGGCTTTCAAAAGCCAATAGGAATTGTCCAGGCTGTCTCTGCCCTGCTGAGCCCGCCAAAAGTCCCATTCTGCAAACGGTGCTGCACCAGTTGAGTAGTCCTCGACTTACGACCGGTTGGGGGTCGCGGCATTAAAAAGGTTGAGAACCACTGGCCTAGGGCTTTGATGACTGAGTGAAGCCCTCTTTGGATTGCATGGGTTCAATTCTTTTTTATTCCTGTCAAGGTTTTTTCCCCCTTTTTTGTCATCCTTGTCATCCCCTATTTGTCTTTTGTCTATTATTGTATATTTCAATTGGGGGGGATAAACTCCCCAAAGCATATAAAATTAATAAATTATTATCATCATTATCATTAATACTTTTGAAAAATATGGTTAGAAATGTGCAAAATTTTTATCCAAAGTAGGCAAAGGAGTCTCAGACCTGGTATCATCACTTTCTCTGTATTTGTAAGGTGCTTTTTAAAGAAACTACTCCTATTCCTAAGCTTAGACCACTGCCCCATGAGCTCAGGAAAGCATGCATCTGAATGAAGGAGGAAGTAAGGGGGCAGTGACTCTATTCAGATGTGTATTCCCTGGGTTGACAGGCACCAGTCAGCGTAGCCAGTAGGTAGAGAAAGGTCCCCACACCAGAGCCAAAGCACCATTATGTATTTTGGAATCTCAATAAACTTCCTCATTTGAATGTTCCATTTAAAAATGAGTAAGCCAGGAATTGCTGTTCTTTAAAAAGTGCTAGTGTTGAAATAATATCCAACAAAACATTTTAAAAAATCATCCAAATTTTAAATTAAATTATGAAATTACATGGTTGTATCAACAGGAGTTAAACTCAGAGGGAGGATGACTTTGTCTTTTAATCCCTTTAAAATCTGTATTGCTATATAATTATCTAGTATTGGTATTATCTAGTACCAGGATTGTTGAAATTGGCCCTGCCTTATGTTACACAAACGTTCTGCTTATCTCTTCTAAGTTGAGCCAGAAAAATAGTACCTACTCTTTAGTTAAATTCTTCAGTTGCCAGTTTTCTGTTACTCTTTCCACACCTCTGTGCATTAATTTAAAAAAAGACATTGAGAATAGATTCCAGGTCTCCTAAAGTGCCACTTTCAAAATATTATTTTTCTTTTTTGTATCAAAATGTTATTACTTTATAAGAATAAGTAATAGCACTTTGACTTATATACTGCTCTATAGTGCTTTATAATACTCTCTGGGCATTTTACAGAGGCAGCATATTGCTCCAACAATCTAGGTCCTCATTTTACCAACCTCAGAAGGATAGGAAAGTGGAGTTAACCTTGAGCCAGTCAGGATCGAACTCCTGACAGTGAGCTGAATTAGCCTGCAATATACATTCTAATCATTGTGCCACCATGACTAATATAAATGATGATAGTATATAAAAATTAATAAGTGGAATATATATATATATATATATATATAATTTTATTTTCCACAGTGACAAAAAAAGGAGAGATGGTTAAATTGATTACTTCAATTTATATAATTTTGTTTTTATTTGGAAACCACTGTGCTTATGATGGAAATACAAAGGAAAATAAAAACAGTGGGAACTAAAGAAAGGGAAAAGGGAAAAAAGAAAAAAATGTAAGGTAGAAGGGAAGAAAAAATGCCATTGACTTCCAATTCTATTTAGCACAGTAAAAGGTAATAAAATTACAACCTCGACTTTTTACTTTTATGCAATAATATATACTAGCTATTTCTACAACAACAAGTCTGTTTAATTAGTAAAACCAAAATCAAAGTTTTATTTTATTTTTTCATCACAAGCACAGTATGTGTGTGTATATATGTATGTATGTATGTATGTAGGTCTTTGGTTATTTGGGTTTTCTCCCACGTCAAATTGGAAGTGTCTTGGCGATGTTTCGACAAAGTCTCATTCGTCATCTTCAGGCTGGTGTTTTCGGCTTCGTGCTTCTAGGAGCACGAAGCCGAAAACACCAGCCTGAAGATGACGAATGAGACTTCATCAAAACGTCGCCAAGACACTTCCAATTTGACGCGGGAGAAAACCCGAATAACCAAAGACCTACATACAAACACCCACGAATATATATGTTTTCTGAGGTTTTCGATTGGGTGGGAGCCAAGCTCCCACCCAATCAGCTCATATCCCCACTGGCAGTTAAAAGGAAGAAACAGCTAAGACCACACATTGCTCCTCAAAGCACGAAGCTGAAAACAATAGCCTGAAGATGACGAATGGGACTTCGCCGAAACATTGCCAAGACACTTCCAATTTTACGCGGGAGAAAACCCGAATAACCAAAGACCTACATATATATACTTATTTATTAAGTTACTACTTATTAAATTTTATAAACTATCATCATTTATATTAATCATGGTGGCACACTGATTAGAATGATTAACTTCCTCTTAACATAGATTCTTTCAAATACACTTTCAATAACATTTTGCGAGCTTTAGGAATTACTCAAGCATTATATACTGTGTAAAGAAAAAATTGAATTGGTGTGGTCTAAATTGTTGTGGACACAAAAATATGAATGGGACATTGACAGTCATTGAAATTTGTGTTCTGGTGAATAGTGATAATGAAAGAGCCAGGCATAAGATGGCTGAGAATTCAAATGATTTATAGCAAATGTTAGATATATTGTATAAAGTAATAAGGATTGTGGATCTGAAAATTAATTTGTCAAAGACCAAGATAGGGATGGATCTGCTAATTTATTATTGTAGGATTTAATCATCATTCATTATTCATTCATTTTACAAGACTTAACATAGCTGCCTCTCATAATATCTCTAGATGGCTCATAACAATTTGTTTAGGAATTTGTTTGTCTCTAGGGATTTGTTTAGCAAACACTACTACTGGTCCTTGGCCAGGAACAGTTTGTAGAAATTTCTCCAATTGTCCTGTCTCTATAAAATATTGTAATATTATCTGCTGATTTCTAATCAGTCATGCTAGTCCTGATAGGCCATTATCCTTTGCAAGAAGAAGAATAAAATGGATGGGGACACGTTAAGATATCCAAATGCTTATAGAAAAGTAATCGGCAGTTTGCTCTATTGTTAAAGAAGTTAATAGAAAGTTAGTGCAGACTCTGCAAAACAGGAGTAATATGTGCTGGCCTGTAAACATTTGAGCTACTACATTTTGCACCAACAGAAATTTCCCAGGTGGTCTTTAAAGACAGCTGTATAAGACGAATGAGACATAGACTCGTACAAACTGGAGTTCTACTTTGTCAGAATTCAGTTCAAGCTGTTCCCCATCGTAATCTTCATAGCCTTTAATCCAAAGGACAAAGCTTCAACTCCCTCTCCAGCATGATCTGGAATCATGATGTACAATTGAGAATCATCAGCGTATTGATGATTCTGGACACCCAACTGCTGGCTATTCCCCAGTGGTTTATAATAAAAGTAGTATTAGTATTCATAATTTGGTTTCCTAGCTAGTCTACCTTGGAAGGCTGACAAGTCACTACCAACTGGAACTGCATAACTGAGGAAGAATGGAAAACATTGCCCAGCTCTATAGCTGATCCAGAAAGATACTGTTGAGTCCTTGGCGGGAAGCAGACATGAGAAGCAGTTGAAGTTCTCAGTTTCCTTTATTCAGCGTTCAGCTTACAAGTAGATGGCTTCAGCAGCTCCCAAAACCTCCCAGCTTCTTATATAGACACTTCCCGGGTAAATGTGATACTTTTCCCGCGCCAGCACCCGCGCATGCGCACGGCGCTGGCAACAGCCTGTCTGGTCCCGGGCAGCTTTGCACCTGCCCGGGACTGCCTGCAAACGCCCGAGCCGTTTGCAAGGCTCGGGACATAACACCCCTTTCCCCCGGGCTAAAACTACTACCAACATATAATCATTTATTTTATGCAGTGTTCTGCTTCTCAGTGCTCCTATCGTTACCTGGCTTTTGTTTAGCCAGCAATGTTATGTACTCCTCTAAGTATTTAGGAGACTTCTTTGCTCTCTGTGACCTTCTCAGCTCTGGGTTACCAGCATAAGTTCCCTGACTGGAGGGAGATATGAGCCTGTTCTCCTTATTTTGCCTTGGTGCCTTCCAAGGACTGTGCCCCGATGCCTGGCCTGCTTGCTTGCCCACCGGGCTCGTCAGGCCAGGGCTTCTGTCACTTTGTGACCTGGTTGACCTGCCTAGTTGTAGACCCTCGGGCCCCTTGAAGTGATAGCCACTGCTGGGCGTCTCTGTTGAACCTCCTAGGTCCGTCCAAGACCTGTCAGGAGGCTGTCCATTCCCTGAACCCCGTTCTGTGTCCGGGCTTGTGTGGGTTTCTGTACTTTCCCAAAACTCAGTTACTCCCTGATTTGGGCTAGAGGTGTTGTAGTCGGGACTTGGTTCCTCGACCACCTCCCTGTATGTTTGACCCCCTGTAGAATTTGGGGTAAGGTCAGGCCAACCTTGGGGATTGTGTGCCAGCTCTCTTGCGGGGAATGATTTGTTGGGATGCCCCCGGGTATCCTCCGTGACTGGAGTGCTGTGTGATGTGTGTGGAAAGTGAGTATGCCCCCGGGGTGACTCCCTGGCTGGAGTAGGCGTGGATGCCTGGTAGTTAGGTAGGCTCATAGAATTCTTGTTCGGAGCTCTCGCGGAACCCTGGGATGGGCCGTTTGTGGCTCCATCAGTGGAGATGGGCAGCAGCTCGTGCCCTTCCCTTTGCTCCAAAGGGTCCCCCTCCCCCCCTGGAAAAGACCCAGGAGTCTCATCTGAAAAGTCCCGCCGAGGGCGGAGTTGGTCGATGTGCCGACGCAGGACACGACCGTTGTCCAGGGCTACCTCGTAGGAGAGAGGACCTGTGACCCTGGAAATAGAAGCGGGGACCCATGTATGACCAGGCCCGTAATTGCGAGCCCAAACCGGGGCACCCACAAGTAGTTGTTTAGGTGCCCTAGGATGTGAGGTAGATGAAGGCAGTCTGTCCGGATGCAACCGGTCCAGTTTAGTAGTAAGTTGACGCCCCCAGCGAAGTTCAGCTGGGCTTCTCCCTGTAGAAGTGGACGGTGTGGTGCGATAAGAAAGGAGAAAGTCAGCCAACCTGTGATGCCAGTCCCCGTAGGTGAGTCTTTTCAAGGCGTCCTTTGTGATGCGCACCATACGTTCAGCCATACCATTGGTGGACGGGTGGAAGGGTGCAGACGTGGCATGACGAATCATGTTAGCCTGTAAAAAAGCTTGGAATTCGGAGGAAGTGAATTGAGGGCCGTTGTCAGACACGATGACATCTGGAAGCCCGTGTGCAGCAAAAATCCCCCTCAGTACCTGAATAGTCTTTGCAGTGGTGGTGGAAGAGACAGGTACAACCTCAAGCCATTTTGAATGGCTGTCAACAAGGACCAAGAATAACTGGCCCTGAAAGGGCCCAGCGTAGTCAATGTGCACCCTAGACCATGGGGACTGCGTTTCCTCCCATTTATGCACGGGAGCTTGGGGCATCTCTGGGCGAGATCGTTGGCACAGGTGGCATGCATGCACCTTAGCCCCAATATCCTTATCTAAAACAGGCCACCACAAGTGGCTGCGTGCAAGAGCCTTCATACGAACAATGCCAGGATGACCCTCGGGGAGGGATTCTAAGACCCTAGTCCTCATTGAGGTGGGAATGACAACTCTGTTTCCCCAAAGCAGACAACCCTGAGAAAGGGACAACTCGTTTCTTTTGGACCAGGAACTCTGAAACTCAGGACTAGGGCAGTGCTCAGGCCAACCGGACAAAACCCAGGAACGGACACGTGAAAGTGTGTGATCTGTACCTGTTTCAGCGGCAACATCCCTGGCACCAAGAGGGAGCTCGGGCAAGGCTTGGATTGATAGAATGTTAACAGCTGGCGCAGGGTCAGCTTCTACTACTGGCAGAGGCAATCTACTGAGGCCATCAGCATGGCCCATTTCTTTCCCAGGCTTGTGGAGTAAAGAAAAATCATATGCAGACAGAAAAATAGACCACCTAAGCATTCTAGGGGAAATGATTTTGGGAGTCTGCTTACGTGTGGTAAACAGTCCCAGCAGAGGCTTATGGTCAGTAAAGACCGTGAAATGCCTGCCATATAGAAAATCGTGGAATTTTTTAATTCCAGCAACAACAGCCAGAGCCTCCCTGTCTATCTGAGCGTAGTTGCGCTCAGCAGAAGACAATGTTCTGGAGTAATATGCAACAGGAACCTGAGTTCCCTCAGACCTGAGGTGGCTCAGGACAGCTCCTACCCCGTAAGGGGACGCATCACATGCGATGCACACAGGAAGAGATTCGTTGAAATGTGCAAGTACACTGTTAGAAGTGAGCAAGGCCTTGACTTTGTTAAAGCCAGCCTCATGTGTTTGTGACCACTGCCACACTGCTTGTTTGTCTAGTAGCCTGTGAAGAGGCTCAGCTACACTAGCTTTATGTGGAAGAAAAGAATTGTAGAAATTCAGGAGGCCTAGGAAGGCCTGAAGTTCGGCCTTGGACTTTGGCCTAGGTGCTTTTCAGCTAGAATGTGTGTGGAGTCTCCTGCAATTAAGACATCATCAAAGTAGGGGCAAACCCCTGGTATACCCCGTAGTGTGTTTTCCATTACGCTTTGGAAAATCCCAGGAGCGACAATCACTCCAAACTGCAGCCTTTTTACCTTAAAGGCTCCCCTGTGGGTCACAATAGTCTGAGCTATAGCAGCATCATCATCAACAGGCAGCTGTTGATACGCTTGAGCTAGGTCAAGCTTTGCACAAACGCGCCCCCCCTTGAGGGAGGCCAGAATATGACTGACCACAGGAACAGGATAGGCATGTTGCTGCAATGCCTTATTCAGAGTGCATTTGTAGTCAGCACAAATGCGAATGTCCCCATTTGCCTTTAGAGGCGTGACAATGGGGGTCTCCCAAGGACTGGAATCAACAGGTTCTAGGATTCCCTGTTGAATCAGTTTGTCTAACTCAGTGTCAATTTTACTCTTTAAAGCAAAAGGGACCCTTCTTGCTTTAATTCTAATGGGAGTGACAGTGGGGTCTAGCTTTAAGGACACAGGGGGTCCTTTGAATGTGCCCAGCTGGGGGCTGAAAACATCTGCAAATTCTTTGCAGACTTCCTGTAGGTCGAGTGTTTGTAAACTGTTGAGTCCTGTGACGTGTATCCCCAGGGCCTCAAACCAATCGAGTCCTATGAGACTCGTTCGTTCACCCCCTACTACTAATAAGTCTAGTGGACCTTCAAAACTCTTGTATTGCACGTTAAGGGTGGCCTCCCCCTTAACACACACTCTTGAATTTTGAAAATCTGTTAACACAATGTCAGAAGGCCTTAACTTGGCCTGAGTTCCACTACCGGAACAAATCTTCCTAAATGTATGCAAGGAGATAATTGAAAAGGCAGACCCTGTGTCTAGTTCCATAGATAATGGAACCCCTTGTAGCTTCACCTTGAGTGACAGCTTTTTCTTAATGGGCTTGTGTGTGCCTGTCCTAAGGATGCTTCTTCGCGAAGCGCAAAACCCTACCCTATTCTGGCTGGGGAATCTGGTACCTTTCAGGCGCAGTTCTTCCTGAGGTTGTACCTTTCGTCGGCCCAGACACACAGCTGCAATGTGTCCTTGTTTGCCGCATGCCCGGCAGGTAGCGGAGCGGAACTTGCAGTCGGTTCTCCTGTGGCGACCTCCACAGCCGATGCACTTGAGCGGAGCTGAAGAGCTTCCCTTCTGTTTTTCTTCCGTCGTGGGGTGGAGACGGTCGACTTCCTCGTCCGGATCCTCCTCGGAGTTTCTTTGGGCGTCTTCCTGGTGCACGGATGCAACCTCTGGACTGTTTCTGATCGGCCGCATGTTCTTGACAGCGCCGCCTGCTGCTTCTTCTGCGGTGACTTCCCTTAAGGCATCTTGGTAGGACAATTCTTCTTTAGCGAAAAGTCTCTGTTGTAGATCTCGATGCCTTAACCCGCACACGAATCGGTCCCTCAGTCGTTCTTCGAGGTCTTTGAACTCGCAGTGCTTGGCGGCCTTCCGTAATGCGGCGATGAATTCTTTGGCCGACTCACCGGGCCGTTGATCCCTCTGCTCGAAGGTGTGGCGCCATGCGATGACGGACATCTTGGGGTGGAAGTGCTCCTTCAGTAGCTTCTTCAGATCTGCGTAGCTGACAGACTCTACTGGAACAGGTGCTGCAAGGTTTTCTGCGATGTCGAAGGCGTCTTGACCGCAAACACAAAGCAGGGTGGCAGCCTTCAAGCTCTCTTCCCTCACTTGGTTTGCCTTGAAGTAGTTCTCCACCCTGGCTACGTATGACTCCCACCGCTCTGGATGTGAGACGTCGAATTCCGAAAGCCTTCCGATTTTCGCCATCTTCAAGAGATGGGTCTATCAGCCAGCCTACCCCCGAATGCACACTGGATTGGCGGGTAGCTGCCGAGTCGACGCCGTTCCGCCGCTCAGGACTCACTTGGGTAAGCTTACACTTCTTCCTTTCCAGGTGGTGTAAGGCATCCCATCCTCGTCGCCAGTGTTGAGTCCTTGGCGGGAAGCAGACACGAGAAGCAGTTGAAGTTCTCAGTTTCCTTTATTCAGCGTTCAGCTTACAAGTAGATGGCTTCAGCAGCTCCCAAAACCTCCCAGCTTCTTATATAGACGCTTCCCGGGTAAATGTGATACTTTTCCCGCGCCAGCACCCGCGCATGCGCACGGCGCTGGCGACAGCCTGTCTGGTCCCGGGCAGCTTTGCACCTGCCCGGGACTGCCTGCAAACGCCCGAGCCGTTTGCAAGGCTCGGGACATAACAGATACCATGGCAATAGTATTGAAGGCCAATCACCATCTGGGCAATGGTTATCTTTATTGGCAAAGGTTTTCCAGAATTTCAGGATTCTTTTTGGAAATGTTAAGGATTCAAAAAGGGAACTTTATGTTTGGAGCATATATATTCACTGAGTTGTAACCTGCTTCCTCAATACAATAGAATTCTGTGGTAAATACAACATCAGCAAATCTATTACATACAGAAAATTATTTTCTGTTTATTTAAGGAGTGAAAAGTACAGGCAATAGCTCTTTACTTCCTCCTGTCTATTATTCTCCACTGTTCTATATATCACACCTATACATAGGCTTAATGTACATCAGTCTTAAAACTGATTTTAATTTGCCATCATCATGGCCAGTATATTTTTGAACAAATGGTTTTGTTGGTGAGGTGTTATTTTGGAATGTGAGACATTCCAGTCAATCTCCAATGGACATCATCATTTCTTTTAGGGAGCTTTTAATTTTATTTTTAATTTTATCTATTACTTTCTAAAAAAAATAGCCTGCATTTAAAAGTTGTTTCTTCCCACTATGCTGGTAAATATAATAAAGCGCTAGGATCATGCATGCCTTTCTGTGACTAGTTTCCTATTCTAGGTGACAGTGTCAGCTACCAAACTGTGCCCATGATAGTGATGCAGGCAAAAGAACAAACAGTTTCCTCAAGTCACTTCCTGTTTTCATATGTCCCTCATGATTACTTCCTGTTCAAGTACTACAGTCATGAATTCCTCACAAAAAGGTGAGAAATGATGATAGGAAGGAAAGAACCATGTTCTTGTTCTGCTTCGATTTGAATTATGCCAAGGAAAATTCAAATTGATTTATGCCAAGTTTTCCAAAGTTTATCTGAAGAAAAAAAGAAGTGGATTTGGAAATACTACTTTGAATAGTCATTTGCTACATTTCTCTTCTCGATTTTTTATTTGTCCCAAATAATTATCTGGCACATTGTAGTGTCTACATTTCCATCCTGTACTGATAGAAAGTGAAAAAAGAAGCAGATGCATATAGATTTAAAAATATCTTGCAGTTCTGATGCATGCATTTGCAATTTAGCAAGACATCAGGACTTTGGAGGCCTAACATTGCCTACAAAATATTATATGACCTTGAAAGGAGAAAACTGCACCTAATCTCTAGTAATAGCTTGATGATCTAAATTGTTTTCCAACATTTGCGTTGAGGTTCTTTATTTGTTAGGACTTGTTTATTCGTGTGGGTTTTTTTACAAAATAGAAAGGAAAAATAGTTTTTAACAATTTGGCCAAAATTAGTTTGCAGTCATTTTTTAAGTTATAACAAGATGACCCATGACTTGTTGGGTCATTCTTTCATAGCTGTTTCCTTACTTAAACAGAATGACCACAGGTGGGGAAAAAAGCAGGGACCAGGATCAGCTTTTGACTTCCTGCCAGCTTCCCCACTGACTTTACTTGTGGGATGCTGACAGGATTAAAAATCACAATCACCTGACCACAGTTCACCATGGCAGCATACCAGATCTGCAAAGGTCACAGGTTTGTGAATACAATTGGTTTGAAGTTCCTTCAGATTTCAGTTCCACAGGAGTAATGGGTCTTTTTTGGATTTGGACACATTATTTAAGTAAGTCCACTTAAGGTACCTGGCTTTAAAATTGTTTCCTATATGATGCACTCTTTTGACTAATTGATGATTACAAACAAACAGGAGAATTTTATTAGTATGTGGATTTTCTAGTCTTATTGTTTTATTTTGACATTATATTACATTGTTAATACCGTGGTATACAGGAAGATATGTTTATTAGTGTGATGTGATGAAAGGTATATTTCTATGGAGGAATGGAAAGAAAGGGAGTAAACTTCTGGCTTACAGATTATCCCTCAAATAATTTTATTATATTGACTTCCGGTGGATTTTGCGTGCGTGATGGCGGCTACTTTGTAGCCGTCCTCCTGGGTAAGTGTAAGAACCGCTATGAACAGCAGATATCAGCTGTTCAGCGGTTCAAAATCCCCCTCCCGGGCAAAGGGGGGGGGTAGAGAGTGTCTGAATAGTGGTAGAGCCTCTTTCGCACCCCCCAAGTTTTTTTTTTTGGGGGGGTGAAAGGAGTGCTCCCACGGAGTTCAGACTTGTCTCCGCTTCCCAGCTGTTTTTGTCCTCAGGGACAAAACGAGCCGCCGCAAACACCTCCGTGCTTAAAGAGAACTGGTGAGTTTTTTTTTTTAAATGGACAGAGCTGAGTAGAGGATTTAGTTTTTGCTTTCTTTGACTTATTTGGATTTTAAGTTTTAAGATTTGTTTCTATTTTTATTCTCTCTTTTTATTTTTTTTCTTTGTTGAAAGGGAAAGTAAAATGGCGATCGGCAAACTCCTCGGTGTTTTTTTTTCTGGAAGTTAGAATGCTGACCGGCAGGCTTTTTGGTGTTTTTCTTTCTTTCCTTTCCCTTTCTCTTTTTATTTCCTTATGATTGGAATGGTTGTTTTTGGTATCTCTAAGTATTTTTTTTGGAACGGACTTTTTTTATTTAATTATTTTTTTTTTTTCTTCTCCCTTTTTTTTTCCTTTGAACTCCCTTTTTTTTTTATTGTAATGACCCTTTTTTGAAGGACTTTTTTTCTGTTTAATTTTTTGTAATTTTTAAGAAGGAGTAAAACTTTTTTTTAATTCTTTTTCTCTTCCTTTTTTTCCCTTTTTTCTTTTTATTATAATGACCTTCTTTGGAGGGAGTTATGATTTTTGAAGGAATTTTTATAATTTCTTAAGAAGGACTAAAGGTTTTTCTTTAAGATGGCTCCAAAGCGTCCAGGGATTTCTACAGTTTCTAAATCAACAGTTTCACCCTCTTCTGGGGGTCAGCTAATAACTATGAAGGACTTGCAAGACATGATGGGAGATGTTATAATTCAAATTAGGGCAGAAATGAAAAAGATTTTAGAGGAAAACAATAAGATCTTGAGACAAGATTTTGTTTTGGCTTTAGAAGGTGTTGCTTCTGTTCTTGAAAAGGTGAACTCCCATGTGGAAGAGGTAGCTGAAAAAGTGGACATAATGGAGGGGAAAATTGAAAGTATGGAAAAAGAAATGGAAAATGAGATTCTTATGCTTCAATATGGACAAATGGAATATGCCTTAAGAATTAGAGGCCTGGGAGAGTCTTTGCAAGGAGATCTGAAGGAGATGGTTGCAAAGGACTTTGCATTGATTTTGAATAAAGAAAAAGAGGGAATACTTAATGAAATTGAAAAATTATTTAGGGTTAACTCTGTGGTGGCAGCACAGAAGAATCTGCCAAGAGATGTGGTAATTTACTTTGGTAAAAGATCTTTACGCAATGAAATTGTGCAAGCCTATTATAAGAAGAGATTTCAAATTGCTTCACAAGATGTTATAATTTTTAAAGAGATCCCATCTAAAATTTTAAGAAGAAGAAAGGAGTTTGCTTTTTTAGTAAATGAACTTAAAAAGAGAAAAATTTCATTTAGATGGGATGTTCCGATTGGAATGGTGGTGAATTACCTGGGGACATGTTATAGACTTAATACTGTTTTTCAAGCAAAAGATTTTTATACTTCGGTCCTGGGGGTATGTGCATCGCCATCAATTAAGTTTAAAGCTTTGGAAGAAAAGAATGTAGAATCACAGTTTGAAGAGCCTATATTTATGAAAACTGGAGAATCTTTGTGTGAGAGGCCTCAACAAGTCCAGGTTGAGGAGCAGAAGACAACTTGTGCAGTATATAATCCCAAAGAAAAGCAGCAACAGAAGAAGGTTAAGGAAGTTTCATATTTAGTGGTTTCTGAATCTCTGGGAGATGTTAGACCTACAAAGTCTTTGGAGCAATCTTTAAGGGTGGAATTGTTGCCTGAAATGGAAACTGGGAAATCTCAGTCTGAGGGGCATCAACAAGAGAGGAACGGGCAGAGGATAACTTGTACAACTTACAATTGTAAAGATCAATACAAGGAGGAATTTAAGGAACCCTTATTGGCTTCGGAGTCGATGGGAGATTCAGGAATTTTGGAGCAGTCTCCTAAGGCAGAACTTGCAGCATTTCTTACGAGTTTGATACAAGAATGGAGAAGGGAAATGGAAGAATGGAAGAAGGGAGAATGGAAAAAACTGGAATGTGAATAATTAATAATACTAATATAATTGAGATTGATAAGGATGTAGTTTTTTATGGATGGAATTAGTTATTGGTGAAGATTGAAATGTTTAATGTGTTTATTAACTTTGTTGTTTTAAGTTTTGAACCTTTAATGATAATATTGTTTAAATTTGTGTTTTGAAGGGATTATAATTTGTTTATTTTAGTGAGTGGATTCTAATGTTTTAAATTTTAAAAATTTGTGGTTTTGGAGGGAGTTTATATAGAGTGATGATTGTATTTAGATTTGTTTAGGATTTAAAAGTGTTTTTAGTTTTTAAATATTATTATTAATATTTTTAAGACAAAATAATTTGTTTAATTAAATGTGCTTAGATTTGTTTAGGACTTATAGGTTTTTTAAGTTTTTTGTTTTTTTTTTTTTTCTTTTTGGATAGGAGAGAAGATTATGAAGATTGAAGGAAATATGTACTTACTTTAAGTTCTTTAAGAGTATTTAGCTTTAATGGTATAACAAAGATTTGTATGTTTATTTTTTCGTTTTAGGATAAAGAAAGAGGGAGAAATTAGATTTTATATTATAGATATAGATATTCAAAGAAAGTAATGTTTAAATTTGTGTTTTTGGAGGGAGCTTATATAGAATGATGATTGTATTTAAATTTGTTTAGGTTTTAAAAGTGTTTTAAGTTTTTTTTTTTTTTAATTAAGCCTGTACTCAGCTCTGGGAAGTCCAGGGGAGGGTTTGGGAGGTTGGGAAGGGGGGGGGTGAGGTAGGGGGGGGTATGGGAAGGGGATTTGTTTTTGTAAAATGTAAAAATTTTCAATAAAAAAAAAAAAAAAAAAAAATAATTTTATTATATTGCTTTTATTTTGTTTTCAGATATTGTTAGCTGCCCAGAGTAATGTATTTTAAGATGGGCAACCATATAAATTTAACAAATGATTAATAGCAGGTGGGATTCAAATATGTGAACAACCAGTTCTCTGTGTGGATGTTGCTTCTGGAAGTTCATTCTGGGCCTGGGCAACAAAAAATTAGCTACCGGTTTGCCAAAGTGGTGTGACTGGCTGAATCCCACCACTGATTAATGGGCTGTAGCAATAATAATCTCAATGTTTCCCCAGCCATTTTTTTAAAATGTGGCAAATTTATGAGTTCCAAAACTATTTTTTTTTCCTATTATTCAAACGTAATTCCATTTCAATATGTTTTATTACTCATAGGCGTGGGCGATTCTTTGCATGAGAAAGCAAGGTAATTTTTTAATTAAAAATGTAAGAAGTACTAAAATAAAATAATGGGCAACTGCTCCTTTATGATGTTACCACTGTCGAATCACACAACGTAACTAAAATAGTAAAAGATTTTCTCCATTAAAATAATTTTTGTTTACACTTACCAATATTTATCAAAATAAATAAAATTTGATGTATTACAGAATTAGTTAGGAAAGATTTATTGAGAATTTTAAATATTCAGTATTACAGATCTGGAAGGATCAAAATATATTAAAATGTTGGACTATGTTGAATGAGCATAGGAATCAGGCAAATATTTTGCTTTTTTGTTGTTTATGAGCGTGTGTAATTATGTTTAGCTGTTGAAGGGCTCATAGAAGGCTGAAAACAGGAAAGCAATTATTTTAATTATACATTAAATAAAATTTGATTTAAATAAAATGTTCAATAAACTCTATTTTCCTTCTGAAAACAGTATTTTCCCCTGTACAGTTGTTCCAAGCAATCTTTCCTCTAGATCAGTGGTTCTCAACCTTTCTAATGCCGCGACCCCATAATACAGTTCCCCATGCTGTGGTGACCCCCAACCACTTATACATCACCGGGTGCCAGGGGCGTGGCCAAAGAAAAGGGGGAAAAAATGGCGGACAGCCTTGTTTGGTGACCCCCGTGAAATGGTCGTTCGACCCCAAATGGGGTCCCGACCCACAGGTTGAGAACCACTGCTCTAGATGCTTTTTGGAACAAAACTTCATTAGGTTCATGAATTTCCTGACTATTTCTGGACTTTTTCATATCTTCATGATGCTAGGAGAAACTGATGTTTCTCACTACAGCTATCCTTCACTAATCGCTATTATTTCGGTTGTTGACAGACATAATGAAAAAGAAAGCAAAACTGAACTTTTCATATTTCTTTAATAATGTGAAGAAGTTAACAACAATATATTACCTTATTTGTGAAACACAGTTTTATCTCAGAAGTACAGAATAAAAACAGTACAGCTATCCAGGTTATGCATCCATTATGAGTTTCCATTATCTTATTAACTAATTACAATTGTTTTGTTATTTAAACTCTGGCACTAAAGTATTCATACAAATTCTGTATCTGGAAGACATTGTCCAATGTGCCAATCCACTGAATCTCCAATGGAGATTTATCAGATTTAATATTAGTGTAGTAGGATATGTCAGAACCTACGTTTGTTGATATGTCCTGGACCATTACATTTATAATTTAAATTAGCATTCTGCCTATTGTATATTACATGTTGAATCTGCCCACTACTCTGTATATTCTGCAAAAGTCAAGAGCAGACATCATCATTTAATGAAGAGAAGGACGAGGGGTGACATGATAGCAGTGTTCCAATATCTCAGGGGCTGCCACAAAGAAGAGGGAGTCAAGCTATTCTCCAAAGTACCTGAAGGGAGGACAAGAAGCAAGGGATGGAAACTAACCAAAGAAAGAAGCAACCTAGAACTAAGGAGAAATTTTCTGACAGTTAGAACAATTAATCAGTGGAACAATCTGCCTCCAGAAGCTGTGAATGCTGGAAGTTTTTAAGATGAGGCTGGACAGCCATTTGTCTGAAATGCTATAGGGTTTCCTGCCTGAGCAGGGGTTGGACTAGATGACCTCCAAGGTCCCTTCCAAATTATTGTTGTTGTTGTTATCTTTTCTTCATTAAATATGAACCTCAGTCAACTGAACATTCAAATTGGCTGGCACTGATGGTTGGCACGGGTTGTTACCAGCATCCTAGGTGTCAACCAGGTACCTCCTTAAAATATAAGATGTTCTGAGTAGCGCAGTTTTTTGTAACATTGCTGGAGTTATTGCAGTTTCTTGATGTATTTTACAAAGTTTTTGGACATAGTTCCCAGTGCCCTGATGACAATTGGTATCACTGTTTCACGTTTCATCCACAATCACTCAGTTTCGATGGCCAGGTCACGATATTTTGTAATTTTTTCCAGTTCTTTTTCTTCGACTCTGGCATCTCCTGGTACAGTGATATCATTCAACTGTACGCTTCGGTTCTCTACAACTGCAATATCTGGCGTGTTGTGTTCCAAATGGCGATCTGTATTATAATGGATCATTGCACAGTCAACCAGATGTTCAGACTGGATTTGGCATTTTGTCTACCTATCGAGTCCTTACCCAGGACCTGGGATAGGTAGATGTGGATGTTTGATGGTATTACAGATATCATCGCAGGATGGAAGCAGTTCCCAATAAGGCCATCTTTTGTAATTGACTAATAGCAAATTTGTCAGTGCCAATGGTGTTCAAGTGGTGCTCCAGTTGTTTTGGGTTTACACCCAAGGAGCCTATTACTATTGGTACTACCCTTGCTTGCTTTTGCCACAGTCTTTCTATTTCTATTTGTAGGTCTTTGTATTTTGTTATCTTCTCCAGTTCTTTCTCTTCTATTCTGCTATCTCCAGGCACTGCCATGTCCACTATCCAGCCTTTTTTGTCTTTCTTATCAACAATTGTTAAGTCTGGGGTGTTATGCTGCAGGTGCTTGTCTGTTTGAATTCTGAAGTCCCAGAGCAGTTTAATTTTATCATTTTCTATGACTTTCTCTATTTTATGATCCCATCAGTTTTTGCTTACAGGCAAATGATATTTTTTGCAGATCTTCCAATGCACCATTGTTGCTACTTTGTCATGCTGCTGCTTGTAGTCAGTCTGTGCAATCTTCTTGCAACAGCTTACCAGGTGGTCCACTGTTTCTTCAGCTTCTTTGCATAGGCAGCACTTACTGTCTGTTGCTGTCTTCTCAATTTTGACTTTATATGCATTTGTCCTTAAGGCTTGGTCTTGTGCAGCCAGAATTAGTCCCTCGGTCTCTTTCTTCAATTTTCCTGCTCTTAGCCATTGCCAGGTCTTGTTATTATCTGCTTTCCCAGCTATTTTTTTAATGTATTGGCCATGTAGTGCTTTGTCTTCCCATGCCTCTATTCTGTTCTTCATTTGGTCTTTCTTGTAGGCCAGTTTGGTCTCTCCAGTAGTCAGTAAGCCTTTCTGATATACTAATTTCAGTGCATCTTCATCATTGTTCTTCAGATATTCTTCCAAAGCCATTTTTTCTTCTTCAACCATCTGATGTACTTGTAGCATTCCACGCCCACCTATTTGCCTTGGTAGATAAAGTCTGTCAATGTCACTGCATGGATGAAGGGCATGATTCATTGTCATTATTTTTCTGGTCTTCCTATCCATTGCTTTTAGTTCTGCTTGAGTCCAGTCCCCTATTCCAGCTGGGTACCTAATGACTGGAATTGCCCAGGTGTTGATTGCCTTTATGGTATTTCCTCCATTGAGTTTGGACTTTAAGATCTTCTTCACTCTCTTGATGTATTCACCACTAATCTTTTTCTTGACTTCAGTGTGCATTATTATTGTTGTTATTGTTATTATTATTATATTTTTCATCTGTTCTTTCTCCTGCTGTGATGAAGATGTTTGATCTGTAATCTTTTCTTCCTTAAGAAGAAAAGACTGTGATCTTTTTATTTCTCTCTCTATTACATTTTCTTCTGTGTTAGTCCCCTGCAAATAGAGAAAGGGTTTGTGAATGTATTTTGCTGTTTCAATGAGGAGGATATTTCAGTGCAACAGCAGCAACTCAGCAGCAGCAGATTATTGGAGAATATTCATACTGAGCATAGGTCCAATAAAACTGAATGCAGAGATAAAAGAAACAGAACATTGTGGGGACAGGTGGCATGAACATTAAGTGAATTTATTGTGTAATTTTCCACGGGAAAGAAGTGCTACTAGGATAGTAATTTTCTTTAAAAATATGTAAGAAATGGTGAAAGCCCTATATCTTTCCAAGTTAAAAACTTGGAGTTACAATGCAGTTTGATCTAGTGGTTAAGGCATCAGGCTTAAAAGTGGGAGACGGCGAGTTCTAGCCACACCTTAAATCATGGTAGCCAGCTGTGTGACTTTGGGCCAGTCATTCTCTCTCAGCCCAACTCACTTCCCAGAGTTGTTGTGACAAAAATAGGAGAAGGAAGAAATTTTAGGTACGTATGCCACTTTGAGTTCTTTATAAACTCCTGGCCATCAGAAAGAGTCTTAAGACCTGGTTCTGCTAGTTAACCAGGTGCCCCAATAGGGGCATACTATGTTGAGGGTGGCTGATGAGATAGAAGATCCCCACTGCACGTTGCCCATCCTTTTGGTTTTTTAGCCTTTATTAATATTTCTTAATTTCAATTGTTTTGTTTTATTATGCTATAGGCCGCCAGAGTCACTGTAACAGTGAGATGGGTGGCATATAAGTTTCATAAATAAAATAAAAAATAATAATAAACACAGGCTAAAAAAACATTTAAAAAAATATTTGTTCATATTCTTTTTTTTCCCCAGACCATCAGCAACTTAATCATCCAAGAAGCCAATGTTTCTGTCATGTATAAGTGTGTAGCCTCCAACAAAGTAGGTCGTGATGAACGATTGATTTATTTTTATGTAACAAGTGAGTATCTTTAAACAGAATTCACTTAAACAACCTGTTATATAACATTTAAAGGATTTAAAGAATTTTAAAGACTCCTTAAACTCTTTGAAACCACTGAATGGAGATTGTTTATCAAAGTATGTCTGGTATTGTGTCTTCATAATTAAGCAATTCAGAGAGTTAAAACATATATTTATTATTTGCTAGTCCAAATCATTATCGGAACCAAAATTTGTTGAAATTTTCATTTTAATACTTGGACTTTTGAAAATTTCACTTTATAAAATCTATACATTTGAGTTTGCAGTTTGTATTTTAAAGTACTTTATCTGAATGAAAACATCTATGACAAAATATTTAAGACTTTATACGTTGAAAGTCATGTGAGGTAGAAAAGCAAACAGCTGTTTTAGAGCAGGGGTCTTCAAACTTGGCCCTTTTATGACTTGTGGACTTCAACTCCCAGAATTCCTCAGCTAGACACACTGGCTGAGGAATTCTGGGAGTTGAAGTCCACAAGTCATAAAAGGACCAAGTTTGAAGAGCTCTGTTTTAGAGCAAGGAAAGAGATTTGCTTTTCTATCAACACACACATTCAGGTTGTCTATCTTAAAAAGCTGGCATTGCCCATTCCCAAGCGTTTCTGGTACAGTAGCACCACCTAGTGCCCTGCCTATTGAATAGAATCTGCATAATTCCGATTTTAGAAGCTGACCTTTTGAATTTTGCTCACTGAATCCCTAGGATTTCTAGAAAACATCTTTGTTTACTAATGAAACAAATGTGAGACAGACAGACAGCAGTTCGCACAATCACTACGCTAAGCTAAAATGTGGTTTAATGGTTTCTCTTTCAGAGTGCAGTGGAAAACCTAGCCATTGTGTTAACTGAGCAGGCAATCATGTTAAGCCATAACTTAAATTTGGGCATGGAATATTATGTGAATACAACCACTGTGTTTTCATAATTAGGATTTGAGATAAGCATGTTATATGATTTTAGCCAATGAGATAGTAGGACTTGATTTTAATTTGAACTATTAATCAGTACTACCCTATAATGGCTGTAAATGAATTTCCCTTTAGTTTCACAGAACTTGACATTATTTCAATGTGAAGCTGTAGCTATATAACATAGTAATTCATTCATCATTGCCTGGATTAGAGTTGTTTATGGATCATTTATTTCAATTCTATCTTTCCAACAGACAAGACTATATATAGCTCAGGGTTGAACTGCAGAGTCCTTGATGTTTTGTGAGCTTGGCTGTTTGCTTGTAAACAACTAATTGCCCGACAAAAACCACCAGCGCTAGTGAGTGTGGGGTTTGTTCCCTAATACCCAGATAAAGTGGGATTAACATTATACAAACAATCAACTAGAAAACAATACCCTAATCAAGGAGAAAACCACACCTCCACCAACAATGGCGGAGCAAAGTACTGTATATAATCAAGAAGCAAACCCTACACTTACTAGCATTAATGTTGTTACCTACTTGGGTAATGAAATGCCTGCAAGCAAACAACCAAGTTCACAGAGCACCAAGGACTCCACAGTTCTCTGTCTGTCTGTCTGTCTGTCTGTCTGTCTGTCTGTCTCTGTCTCTGTCTCTCTCTCTCTCTCTCTCTCTCTCTCTGTGTGTGTGTGTGTGTGTGTGTGTGTGTGATGTAACCTAAAATAAATAAGGGCAGTAGTATTGTATAAGCAGAATTAGAAACAAACGCTTTAGCATTAGTGAACCCACATCTGTTTTAGTGATTGAATATTTGTTTTTCTTTTCTTGTTTTCTTGGCAGCCATACCAAATGGATTTGAAATTGAGTCCGAGCCTTCTGAGGAGCCCATTGAGGGACAAGACCTGACACTACGTTGCAATGCTGATAACTATACCTATGAAAACCTGCAGTGGTACCGGCTCAATCTCTCAAGATTAAATTATGAAGAGGGCAACCCTCTGGTCCTGGATTGCAAGAATGTCCACCACTATGCAGTGAAGCTGCAAGGTGAACTGACTTTCAAACCTAACTCCAATTATGCTGCTTTGACACTCACCATCCCAAGTATCTCTCTAGAAGATGAAGGAGACTATGTATGTGAAGTGCAAAACAGAGAAAACAGTGAAAAACACTGCCACAAAAGATACATCTCTGTACATGGTAAGGATACTGAGAAAGTCAAGTTTACAGGAAAACCTTGTTGTGCTGAAAGATGAATTAGCCACAGATAACACTGTGGAGAATTCTAACCAATCAGATTTATTCTGGATTGAAATGGCCATTGAAATTCTGGATTGAAACTGGGTTACCGATCTCTTTCCAAATATTTCTTTATGGAACATAGATGATTCTTGCAGACTTTAGGCAGTTGGAATTTGATTTCTGATGATGGAAATAATCTGAGGCCTCATAGCAAGTAGATATGCAGAGGAAAAAAGTAATGTCTGAAATGACAAATAAAATGCTGTCCAAGTACAGTATATGCCTCCCTGATTATTTCAAAGCAAGTCTTGTGAATTGATGTGATCTTAAATGTCCAGAATTATACCATTTCCCAAAATGCATTGGCAGTCATTTAAATTCAGATTATTCTGAGGAGACTTGCTTGGTAATAGACTCATTAAATTTCTTATTAAAATCTTATTTCATAAAAAGCTTAAGCATGATAACTTCTTTGATAATGTTAGTGACAACCCAGAATTTCTGCTTCACAAAATCACAATTCAAAGTCGATTATCAATCCTAGTTGAAGGAGGAAACCCTGGTGAAAATATACACTTATAAGATGTGAGTCAACATATGTTACTATATTAAGAAATCACCAACAGTGGAAGCAGTGCAATATTTGTCACGATACAGATAATATTGTCTTATCGTTAATGGATACTATTTGTGTGTGAGAGAGAAATATGTGATATGTATTTCAAAACTTGTATTTATAGCATGTGGACATGCTACAGGTTGCCTATAAGGCAGTAATTGCAGGGGAGGAAAAAAAATGCCATTTTATGTCGCTTTCTTTTAAAGTTGGATAACAGATGCTTAGGCGTGCAGAAGAATCCAATGACTTTTTAATTTTCCTCTATGCGTTCATGTTGCACAATGGAAAAAGAGCAACCATGGATTTCCCTGCAAAGTTCTTTGGTGAAAAGAGAAGATAAGAGAAAATATTGTAAAGCAGGTTCTGTTTTCTTGCCGCTTGCATTGGTAACAATTATAATGTTACTACTAGATTGGAGCAACATAGCCAGTTGTGCACAGGAACAACAGTCACCCAAAAAGCAATCACAAAAGGAGTTTGGGAGAGGAAAAAATTACATATTGAGATTGAAAGAGTGCCAGGGGAATCATGCATGGATAATTAGAATCAGCCAGATATTCCAGTTTTTAGGGAAAAAAATGCTATACAGATTAGTAGAAGGAAAAATCCAGCCTGTTACAATGTTCAGGAATGTTATATTTCCACTGGCTTTCAAAGCAAATTAAGATTTCGATCACCTGAAAGTTATTTTAATTGGCCCTTTTTTATCACATAGTAAACTAGAAATGGCACAAATGCTTTATGAAATAAGAGCAACCTTTCCTTTGATTTGCCACGGCCAAGGTTCATTTTTGATTTTCTACTTTTACGCAGTTTGTAACGTGCTGTCTTCAAGGAAGTGTTCAAGTCCCATCATGCAGGGTACCTGTTCTTTATTCCCACATTTCTTGCATTTCATCTATGTTCTCTTAATATTATTGCTTTAGCTTTAGAGATGCCCAAGTTGAAACAGAATCTGTCAAACATCCTGGTAAATGTGAGTGATTCTATAGAGATGCGCTGCAAGGTGGATGGTGTACACATTCCAAACATCAATTGGTATAAAGATGAAAAGCTGGTTGAAGAAGTCTCAGGTATGGTTGGTTAGTTTTATGGGTTTAAGGCGGGAGTCTTCAAACTTGGCCCTTTTATGACTTGTGGACTTCAACTCTCAGAATTCCTCAGCCTGGCTGAGGAATTCTAGGAGTTGAAGTCCACAAGTCATAAAAGGGCCAAGTTTGAAGACCCCTGGTTTAAGGAATGGAATGTTCATGGCCAAAATAATTGCCCAGCTATGATTGGAAGTGCAGAAGCTTGAAAGTTTCTAATCATTCAAGATTGGATGGATGAGTGGGTGGGTGAGGGATGGACTGACAGACATCTGGTGCTACAGTGTGTCCTCATAATGGTTCACCTATACCTGTAGCTTTATACAACAATGTATAGAAAAAAATCTTTAATTAGTACGTAGAATCTGAACAAATAGAAGAAATTATAAATTATTGTGAAGAGTGTGTGTCTATGTCCAAGCAACAAATAGGCAACTCAGAATTTATTCCTTCAGTTTCCCTGAACCTTCCCTTTCCCACAAACACATTAATGTCCATGCTCAAAATATGGGCAGCTATCCAAGTAGATATTTGCATGCATAAAAGCAGCATTCACCAACCTGATGCTTTCAGGGTACATGATCTATGGACAAAACAGAAAATAAATTTGCACCAAGTTTGAGAAAGACCTCCTCTTTTGGATGCAAGATCCCAATTCCATTTATTCTTGCTTTGGCAGTTTTTTTTTCAGGTTGTTTTCCTCTGAACATTTGAGAATAGAGTCTCACATTATGAATGTAATGTATTACATGCATACTACTATAATTTTGAAAAAACATGCTACCTTCTATGTGAATTGTTTCCTGACTACATCCAAATGGATGGATCTTAATGTTTTATAGATATTACTTTAGTATGGGAATATATGTTTTTAAAACTGTACAAGTGCCAATAGTAAAGATAATATATTACTACTACTACTAATAATAATAAGGTTTTATTTCAGTTATTCATGCTGTGGTCACATTCCAAACAGACAATTTCAATGTTTCCCAAACTAGGGTAAAAGTGGCGTCTTTTTTAGGGACATACAAACCTATTATCCAATCACAACAGATTGGATATTCAAATTGACTTAAAAGATTTTATTTATATTAAGTAAAAAGAACTTTCTGATTAGCAGTTTTGGATAATGAAGAAAAAAGTTTTGGGAGCACTGGACTATTATAATGCACTCTCCATGGGGCTGCCCTTGAAGAATATCTGGAGCCTTAAAACTTCAACTCGTGCAAAATGTGGCATTGCATGTAGTTAGGTATGCTTCCGGCACTGTATACATTATACCTCTGCTCCAAAGATTCATTGGTTGCCAATCTGCTTAAGGTTCAGTTCACGGTGCTGGTTTTGGCCTTTGCAACCTTCGTGGCATGGAACCAAGTTATATCAGGGACCCTCTTTCCTAGATACATTTACCTATCTCATCAGATTAAGCAGGAGGGGCATCTGACAGGACAGGGGAGGCAAGCAGCTGCCCTGTGGAACATTATATCCTCACGTTCCCCACCCAAGTGAGATTGGCCTCTACTCTACTGATTTTTCAAAAATTAACTTCAATTTGGACTTAGGCAGTCCACGAAATGACTATGTTGCATGTAGGGCCTTGAAGATACCCTCCCGTGGTTTTACATATACTTTTTTCTTAATTGTTCAGTTTTTATTGTATGCCACCCAAAGTCACATTCATGAGATTGGCAGCTATATAAACTTGAGAAAGAAGAAAGAAAGAAAGAAAGAAAGAAAGAAAGAAAGAAAGAAAGAAAGAAGGAAGGAAGGAAGGAAGGAAGGAAGGAAGGAAGGAAGGAAGGAAGGAAGGAAGGAAAGAAAGAAAGATCCAACAATGGACAGTGGTGCTTAGAATCAGCTGCCTGGAATAATATATAAATTCAGGAATGAAGGTCAAAGGGACTGGTGTCAGTTTACATGCTATTATGCATAACTGAATACATTTCTCTTTCCCCGTGTTTCAGGGATTGACTTGGCAGATTCCAATCAGAGGCTCAGTATCCAAAGGGTGAGAGAAGAAGATGCTGGTCTTTATCTTTGTAGTGTCTGCAATGCCAAAGGTTGTGTGAATTCCTCCGCCAGTGTTTCTGTAGAAGGTACTATTACTAATTACAGTCCTCTGATTTTATAGAGAGATAGGCATATTTGGAAAGAAAGTAGCAGGAGAGCAAAGGTAAACAATTTGGAAGAAAGAAAGGCCTTTTGCTATGCTGATGCAGTAAAACAATTTTCATTCTCCATCATTTACATCCTAAAAAGTTGTTCCTAACTAGCCCAATCAAAAGAAAATATATAAAATTTCCAACAATTCCTTCTTGGCTCTCTCTGCATGTATCTTTGATTTGTAATTTACTTATTATAATCTTTCTCCTATTTCTTTTGGTCATATAGGCTCAGATGACAGGACCAATGTGGAAATTGTAATCTTAATCGGAACTGGGGTTATTGCCATCTTCTTCTGGATTCTCTTGATCCTCATCTTCTGTAATATTAAGAGAGTAAGACTTCTTTTCCATCCTCTGTCTAACAAGCTTGATTTGCTGTAGTAGCAAACAGAATCATAAACAGCTCCAACCTTCAAATCAGATGATTATTTTACTATACTTAATGGGAAATACATCTGAATGGCATCAGTTGAGGAAGATAATATAGGATAACAATTTCTGTAGTCCCATTCCAGTACTGTTATGTTTTTTCCCCTCTTCAGGCAAGAATTATCTGCTTTTTATCGGGAAAAAAATGGCTGGCAGCAATGACTAAATAATGTTGGCCTTGCTGTGGAAAAGAACCAAATAGAGCCCCCTAGTCTGTCATTTGCTCATGCAATGTAGCACACTAATAAGAAAAAAGTTTCGCACAATGAATCGGTTTCTAGCAGATGTTATACAGAGTGACTGGATGTCAGAACCATTTTTCTTTTTGCTAAGACAAACAGAGCCAGTGTCACGGATCAGGATTCCAAGAAAACTAAAAAATGACACACATCCTTTGCAAAATGACCACAATCTAGTAGCTTTCTCTGTGTTGCAGCCTGCTCATGCTGATATCAAGACGGGCTACCTTTCCATTATCATGAATCCAAATGAAGTCCCTTTGGAAGAACAGTGTGAATACCTGCCCTATGATTCCAACAAATGGGAATTTCCTCGGGAGAGACTTCGATTAGGTACACAGGTGCTTGCTGGTGAGAGCGGAATAGTTGTAAACACTTTCTAGCAATCATGGGGACTCTGATTGCTGATAATGGTATGTACCACAGGTTGAGTTGTACTGTAATAGCAACTCACAGGATCTACAGTTTTTGTTGCCCCAACCCAACATCCACTGTGTTTTGGATTGCAGTATGCATACAACATGGTAGATCTAGCAAAAAGTATATGGACAGTGGATACAGCAATTATTGAAGTGCCATCTTTTCCAGTCTAATCCAAAAAGTTGCCCTCGCTTTTCTGGTATTTTCTTTTCAAAAGCAAGACATGACATTCTGCTTCAGCTAGTGATTTCCTTCCTTTTGCTTTGTTGACATTGCCTCTCTCACTTCCTCTCCTTACCCTTACTTTGAAAAGGCAACACCACCTGTAAATGATGAAAATGCCATTATTTCTTCTTCCTTTTCATACCTTTATTTCTTTGTTGTCTTGATTTCCTGTTTTGTGTGGGTCTCACTGAAGTTATTGTGAATAGGTATATAAATTCCTCCAAATGCAATCAGGATTTTTTTTTTAAAGCCTGCTTTGCACCCTCTTTTTTCCTTTTTTTCAGGTAAAGTCCTAGGCCATGGGGCTTTTGGGAAAGTAATGGAAGCCTCTGCATTTGGAATTAACAAAAGCAATAGCTGTGAAACTGTGGCAGTTAAAATGCTGAAAGGTAGGCAAAATAAATAGATTATATAAATATGAGAATATTGGTGCAAAATAAATAGATTATATAAATATGAGAATATTGGTGCTCTATCTGGAAATAACCATCAAGCTACTAATTGTCTCTGGAAGACAATTTTCCCATGATTTTAACTATCATTCATCACTTCTTGAATGTTCAACTGTGCTTTGATAAAGAAAAGTCACAAATCTGATCTTACTGGACTAAAATAATCTTTGGCTATCTTTTTTGTGAACATTCCATTTTTTGGCATCTAACTATAATAATCTTTTCATATCTGTTAAATGTTCTCCCCAACAGAGCTCTCAGGTATTGCTCAAGAAGCAGTCACTTGTAGACAACTAATCAACTTATAAATACCTAATAAAATGCATTAATTGAAATAAGTAATACTGTGAATAATGTTTGGATAATAATTACTGGATGTTTCATTAAAAAAACACAAGAGTTCATCATTTCTACAAAGTAAAATAGTGTTCATGTCCCAGAACTCGGAGGAAAGCACACTGTACAATACTAGATTTCAGAGAGCAGAACACTTCAATTGAGAGCAATTCCTTAAACACATAGTCTGATTCTGAACAACAAGTGAGTGTAGCTTACCATCAGGCAAGTACTAAATTATTAGCCAACTTGAATGTCATAGTTTTAAACTTATATGCTTATCTTAGGAGTTCTAGTATTTCTCATCTCAAAATGGAGAGAAATGGTCAGTTACACCAGGGGTCTTCAACCTTGGCCTTTTTATGATTTGTGGACTTCAACTCCCAGAATTCCTCAGCTAGCATACCTGGCTGAGGAATTCTGGGAGTTGAAATCCACAAGTCATAAAAGGGCCAAGTTTGAAGACCCCTGAATTACGCCAACAGGGAGACATGATTTCTGAGGAGTGTCTAACAGTTCTGGGGCCACAGATCAAACATTGTGCTCTATTTGGACCTGTCTGCTCAGGAGCAGGAGAATTAGATAAATCCTTTTCTGTTTTTCAAAATTCTAAATGTGGCATAGTGTACATTGAAGGTTTGTGTGCCATAAAACTACCAGAAATAATTGTTGGCAGGTTAAAAGTAAAAAGAAGAAACATGAAGGAAAGATGTTTGGAGACAAGAGATTTTAATATTTTAATTAACAGAACAGAATATCTTACTTGTAGCTTAGCTGTTAATACAACTGATTAATGTCTTCAGCCCCAAGCACTATAATGGAATATTGATAGCAGTGGAGAATCTCATTTTATAAAAAGGCTTAAGGCACTTGAAAGTACTAACAGGTTTTTCTAATCAACTTAACATTTTAAATTGCAGCTTTTACATCTCTATTTATTTTAATTCTCTGTGGGGATTCTAAAACTAACCTCAATGTGAATTAGGGTAGGGAAAACCAAGGAAAATATTTCAAAGAGCTAAGCATTGAGTAATAGCTGTTACAACAGAATCAGGGCCTTTTAGTAATTGGTGTTTGGTCTTAAAGCTATTCTCTCCACTGTACAGAAATAGTTGCTGTTCCACTGAAATTAGAAATGTGTTATTGCTACTGTAGATAGAATCAGCAGAGGGCTACTTTTCTCCTTGCTGTGGTACTTCTAATTTTTCTGGGAGTTATGAGTGCTTCTTTGTGAAAGAATCATCTTGTCTGCCTGCGTTACCACTCTTATTATTACAAAATTTACTAATACTAATAACTAACCAATCACAGAGTTGAAAGAGGTCATGTAGTAGAGAATCAAGTCCAAAATCTGCACTAAAGTAACACTGCTAGTCTCTGTGGGAAAGAGCTAGGAGCTGAATATTATAAATTATATTAGAGATGACCATAAAATGCTGATGCATCTTCCATGATCGAAGATTGTGTCTGGGATAGTATGGATAGCGTTAGCATCATCTGAGCACTAACTCAGAACTTTTAGTCGTTGAGAATAAATAAGACATACTGCAATTCAGTATGTGTAGTATCAGCATCTGCTTCAGTAGAACACTACGGTCTTGCTCAAGTTCAAGTGTCATCTTTTGTGCAGCAGCTGTTGGAAAAAAACAGAGTACTGTTTACCAGCATTGCTAGTTTATGACTCAGGAAGAAGTTTTTATTCCATCTGCTTCAGAGTGTATCAGAAGATTTATTTGTTTGTTTGTTTGTTTATTATGTCCTAGGGTTTATAGTTAGAATTCCAAGCTGTAGGAGAATTTAGGCTCTACTTCAAGCTTCTGTTCTGTTAATGTTCCACCTCTATACAAAAAATAATAATAATCAGAAATTAAATCAAACTTTTACAGGTATTTATGTGTTAGCAGATATAATTTTTATATCTGGCATTATAGACATAATAAATGATTGTTTTGATTAGTTTTGCTTTGATTTGAAATTAGAGCTGAAATGGTGGCAAACTGTTACTGGGTCACAGAGATCTGAACTGAAATTTGATGTCTTTATAAATAGTATTGATGTGGAACTAGATTTTGAAGTAATCATTTCAATTTATTTATGCATCCATCCATTTGTAGCTGCCCCTGTAGGTATTGAGTTGTCATAATATATTTATCATGGCCTTTGGTTGAAGCAATATGCTTCAGAATTTTATTATCATATATATATAGAAAAGAACACAGCATTAAACCTCAATCACACAGAATAATATTGATCAATCTTTCCATTATATCAATATATTCAGTTCATAAGCACCAAGTGACCATATTTCATCAATCCAGGATTGTAAATCCAGGATGACACATGCCTTCTCTTATAAAAGAGTAACATTATATACTGTTTCATATAATAATAGATTCTAAAGTATCGGCTTATAATTCAGATTCACAACCTTAAACTGTACTGGTCTTGCCCAAACCACAATTAACAAACTTAAAGGCAAAAAAATCAAGATGGGACAACAGTGTGCATATCATATCATAAGTGTCCCTTTGGTCAACCATAATAAGGATAACAGGCAATCCTTTTAAATTCTTTGTGAAGTGCCCAATAAAAGCTTAAAAATTCATTTAAGAGCATAAAAAACATATTTAAAACATATATTTTGTCTCACCTTCACTTTTGTGGGTAAGGGTCCGTAGGACCTTTTTTTCCTCCTTATTTCTAAATATTAAAGTACTTAATTTAAAAGTAAGTAAATTTACAGTATATATTTTCTTTAAAATATTTTATAGCCCAGGGACAAACATGTTTTTACCCTGAGAATATCATGAACTTGCATGCTTAATTAATTTTTATGGAAATTTGTAAATGTTCCTATTTTTCCTACAAATTTGGAACAAAAATATGCACAACAGTCTCAGTGTAATAATGTTTTCATTCAGGTCAAAGGAACTGATCATTAGAGCAGTATTATGTAATGGGAGCATAAACACTTTTTCCTGTGAAGAGTCATTGATGTGTGAGAAAACTCCATTTAGGAGGATTAGCAAAGGTGGTGGCTAGATTCAGAATCAGAACCAGAAGGGGATGAACTAGCTCTGTAACTTTTACCAATCAAATTAATTGGGCCAAAAAGTTGCACTGCATGAGCACTTTGGCACTGAGATTATGTTAAATTTTGTATCTGAAAAAAAAAACAACTTGATGGTAGTCACTATAGGTTATCCATCTGTACTTAGGAAAAGTAATCAAAATAGATTTTAGGTCAATAATTTTATTAGTTGAGGTTAAAGATCTTGTCCTCTGCATGAAAAAGGCTTTGTTGTAGTGGCACAATATCCATATAAATGAATGGCCTTATTCAATAGGTTGCATGTAGTTGCAAAGACCTGCTTTAAAAACAGGATGCATGAAGAGAGGGATCTTTTGTTTACTATGAATTGTTCTCCCTGTATAATGTAGAAGTTTTTTATCCTTTCATCTGAAACTGAAATATAAATAGCTTTGCGTGATTGAAAGACTAATGCTGATTATGTATAACTGAAGCCAGACTTGTTTCAGAGGGAGCTACTGCAAGTGAGCACAAGGCTCTCATGTCAGAACTGAAGATCCTCATTCACATAGGAAACCATCTGAACGTGGTAAATCTCCTGGGTGCTTGCACCAAACCTAACGGTAAGTATGCTTCATCACTATTGAGTGCCAAATGGGAAAAATAAAAGCAATGCTACAAAATCCTTTTGTTGGATTAAGCAGAAGTTCTGATGTCAAATATTGTCTCCAAGGGGCTTTTTCAAGAAAGTCCAGTTGCCTCTTGAAAAAGCACTTTCTCAGTCACCTGGATGACTGAGAATCTCCATAGATGTCAAATATTGCACTTATGAAGATTTGCAGGGGAGTATCCTCTATTCCAGGAGTCCCCAACCCCTGGACCGCAATCCACGATTGGGATGCAGCCTGTTGGAAATCGGGCTGGGAGAAATGGCAAGCACACATGCGTGAAGGTCCACCCACACAAATGGACGCACGCGAGCGCCATCCACTCTTGAAAATGGAGCTTTGTGCGTGGGCACAAGCACCTTCTGCTCAAGTGCCATCCGCTCGCATGACTGGAACTTTGTGTGCGCGCGCAAGTGCCTACTGCTCGTCCGAGTGGAGCTTTGTATGCGAGCACAAGCATCTTCCTCTCACATGGAAAGCTCCATTCACATGAGTGGAGGCACGGGCAGGCCACTCACACAAATGGAGCTGTGCACACACATGTGCGGTTGGCACTTACATGCCCCCTCCCCGAATCAGGCCGGGCCGCCAAGCTGGAAAGGTTGGGGACCGCCACTCTATTCAAGAGTAAAACAATTGCTTTAGATATTAAGATCCTACCATGAGTTGCCATAAGATGGGTGGCTATGTAAACATTTTAAATAAATAAATCATTGAAACTGAAACTCTGCAGAGTTGCTGCTAACTATTATTGGTAATATTTAACTCAACCAACTGACCACCCCCTTGTAAGACAGTTACAGTTTATAACTTTTTCTGGGCTTCAGAGATGCTTTTTCTGAATGGCAACTGGACCTTCTTGCTTTTTTCCCTTTGAAAACGTTTTGTTTCTCATCCAAGAAGTTTCTTCAGTTCTGAAATTGAACTGAAGAAATGTCTTGGATGAGAAGCAAAAGTCCAGCACCGCGACCTGGATGATTGACATTTTCTGTGCAATTCCCTTCCTTCCTTTCTCCATTGGCTTTTCTTCTGCAGGTCCCCTCATGGTAATTGTTGAATTCTGCAAATATGGAAACCTCTCCAATTATTTGCGAACCAAACGGGAAGGATTCAGCCCTTACAGGGTATGTAAATTGATGTTTTTTTAGCACTGTTTGTAATCCCCATTTTTGGAGAAAGTGATGATCTGAAGAAAATTTAGCAATGAAATTGGAAGCATGCTGCATGTATAAATTGTTGTTTGATATTTGAATGGGAAATTGACTACATGAGTAGGACATACTTTGTGACTGTCCTGTTGGAAGAATAGTGATTGTGATAATAATGATGCTTCTCTATTGAGAAAACATAACATTCACTTCCAAATTGTAATTTTCATAATCTGGGAATCTGGCAAAGAGAAAATCAGCTGATGTGCCAAAGTAGGAAGGCTTGTGAAAGCAAGAAGAATACACATTTTTTTTTTCATTTACTGCTCCAATGTTTTAAATTGTCCTCTTCCTCAATCAGGTTCAAAAGCAGTATGTCTTTGAACTCACGAGCATGATGGGTGGTAGCATGGCCAATGATTTTTGTGTTTCTCCAATCGAATTGTAACCAATTCTACGTGGGACAAACATCAATTAAAAATCAGGATCCACGAACATTGGCTGGCAATCAAACACCATGATCCCAAATCCTTAATCTCTACCCACACCAACACCAAACAGCATCAGTTTGATTGGAGCAACACTAAAATCATCATAACTACACTACCACCTGCCACACTTGTGAGTTCATCAAAGCCTGGCACTCCACAAGCAATTCCATTAATAGACACATTGACTTATAACCAGCCTACGAACCCCTCAGAATCCAAATCAACCGCAAAGCCAGCCAGAGAGAATACCCACCCTCAACCAACCCATGCAAGCTCCCCCTTTCACGAGCAGTTCATCTCCCAATGACCCTCACCTGAGGTAAACTGTCCATCACAAGACCCATCACAAGACTCGTTGAGCAGGGAGTTGGACTAGAAGACTCCCAAGGTCCCTTCCAGCTCTATTCTGATTAGTAATAGTAGTAAAGTTGGAAGGGACCTTGGAGGTCATCTAGTCCAACCCCCTGCTCGGGCAGGAAACCCTACGCTATTTCGGACAAATGGCTGTCCAGTCTCTTCTTAAAAACTTCCAGTGTTGGAGCATTTACTGCTTCTGGAGGCAAGCTGTTCCACTGATTAATTGTTCTCACTGTCAGGGAGTTTCTCCTTAGTTCTAGGTTGCTTCTCTCCTTGATTAGTTTCCACCCATTGCTTCTTGTTCTGCCTTCAGGTGCTTTGGAAAATAGCTTAATTCCCTCTTCTTTATGGCAGCCCCTGAGATATTGGAATACTGCTATCATGTCCCCCCTTTTCCTTCTCTTCGTTAAACTAGACATACCCAATTCTCGCAACCGTTCCTTATATGTTTTAGCCTCCAGTCCCCTAATCATCTTTGTTGCTCTTCTCTGTACTCTTTCTAGAGTCTCAACATCTTTTTTACCTCGTGGTGACCAAAACTGGATGCAGTATTCCAAGTGTGGCCTTACCAAGGCATTGAAGAGTGGTATTAATACTTCACGTGATCTTGATTCTATCCCTCTGTTAATGCAGCCTAGCACTGTGTTGGCCTTTTTGGCAGCTGCATCACACTGCTGGCTCATATTTAAGTGATTGTCTACTAGGACTCCGAGGTCCCTCTCACATTTACTACTATTGAGCATGGTGCCACCTATGCTGTACTTGTGCATTTGGTTTTTCTTGCCTAAATGTAGAACCTTGCTTTTTTCACCATTGAATTTCATTTTGTTAGTTAGTGCCCAGTGTTCAAGTCTGTCCAGATCCTTCTGTATCTGAAGCCTGTCTTCTGGAGTGTTGGCTATTCCTGCCAGCTTGGTGTCATCTGCAAATTTGATGAGTTCCCCATCTATCCCTTCATCCAAATCGTTGATGAAGATGTTGAAGAGTACTGGGCCCAGAACAGAGCCCTGGGGCACCCCACTACACACTTCCCTCCATATAGATGCAGTTCCATTGAGGACCACTCGCTGAGTACGGCCGGTTGATTGATTCTGGTTGATCGATTGATGACTCATACCTGACCCATCACAGACCTTCACTTGACACATCCACAGCTGAAGCCCTTATAAACAGAAGAACATTGACATCCCCTAAACTCTGCTGAAGATATTACCTAGCCTGGTAATGAAACCTTCAGAAACCAATCCACAAGCTTGGAGAATGAATCTTCATCTTCATCCTGCACCCAAGCTACAAATATTCACCACTATTGCATATGGAGAAGAATTTGGGGATGGCCAGTCTAGAGAAAAGACTGGCATTTAAACGCACTATAAGATACAAATAGGGATTTCTTATTTTTACCACCCATCTTATAAGCTGTACGGCTCATCTGTATTGTGACTTGTATGTCTGCTATTCCCATGTTTACCTTTCTATCTGCTAAATAAAGTTTAATGTGTTTGGACTATTTGATCTAATATGAAAGAAATCTCCCTAGTGTCTGAATCACTGAGTAATTTGTCTCCTAATAGTAACTTTTGTCATCCGGTCATCCTCCCAGGAAAAATCCCCAAGGTTGCGCATCCAAGTTCGTTCCATTGTGGAAGCAGTTCAAGCAGACAAAAGAAGCCGGTCTTGCACCCGTGACAGTGCAATTCTTAACAGACTTCTAATGAACAAGAGTCAGACAGCATCATCAACACATTTCATACAAGAAGGTAAAAAATAGTGTCTGTTTTTCCTTCAGAGGACTATAATTAATTGTGCAGGGTTTCTTAAATGATGGTCTTAATGAATCTTGAAAGCTAATGGTAATTAATGTGGGTTACTATTTATCCTAACCTTAGCTATTAGAAAAAAATAGGGCAAGCAAGATACTGGGTGTTTTATATGCCTTTGCATAGGGAGCCTGAAGAACTGGACTATTCACCATCAGGGTAAATGGTTAGAGTAGTATGAATTCTTGGCAGTTTATAGGATATGGAGAAATAGTGAGTCATTATTTAAAGATTTTCTTCATAAAAATTAGGTCACAATAAAGTCAAGAAAGGCCCAGAATTTATGTGTTATGCAATTTATATAGTGTATGCCATCAAATAAAAATGACTGAGGATATGTCTGTAATAGGATTGAGGATTTCATGAAACTGACTGCATGTGCTTCGTCAGAGCTTTTGATAGTATCGCCTTAAAAGCCCTCTTTATTTTTTATTAAATATGTCTTCAAAATTCAGAGAGAAAAGATTTAGAATTCCAGTGGCAGCACACTCAGAAACAATATTTGAACAAAGTATTTGAAAGAGACAGGATTAGGGGGAAAAAACAGATTAATTCAGAATATTGAACACTAAATGAATTTAAGATTTATGTATTAAATTTAGTTTCAGAAATATCTTGTGGATAATCCTTTGCTTCTTTCCAAATTCTTAATTTGAGAAAAGTGTGTGTATGTGTGTGTGTGTGTGTGTGTCGGGAGAGGGGGGGGAGAGAGAGAGAGAGAGAGAGACTTTTATTTGGATCAGAGTATATGTATAATGTTGACAAACACCTCTGTGCTCATCCTGTTTTATAATTGATAATAGTTTTTATTAATGAATACTATTGTTACTAGTTGTAGAACTGAAGTACCTTTATTCAAATATATCTTTGAGAAATTTCCCCAATATGAATAGTAATTATAATCATTATGCTAACATATTCATTAAATAAGAAGCTGGATTGCAGTCATAAAAATATATTTGCTTTCATATTGTTTCAAACATAGGAATTCAACATTTTGCCCCTCCCAGTTCTTTCTTAGAGACCCAGATATTTTGTATGAGACAGTTCCCTTTTATCAAAACAGTATTTGTTACTTTATGAATATAAAAAACTTTCCAGAAATATTTTCCATTTTAACTAAGGACACATGGCAAAGATATATGATTCTATAAAAGATCAGTATCATGCCATGGCTTAATCATTTGCATCACCTGGGCAAAAAGAAACACAGAGTTTCCCTGCAGGTGAGCAATTTTGTTATCTGACTGCTCGTGTATTTCTTTCTTCAATCAGGAAACAGATGCAGAAAACCTCCCCAAAAGACATACTCAATTCAGTTTCAATTTGTTTGACAGAACTCATGTTTATTTGCTGTTAAATCTCTCATAATTAAACTGTTGAGTCCTGGCAGATAAAAGATCTACCTAAATTAATGGATAGATATCTAATAACTCCTCACCACTCTCTGCACCGCCTTCTTTGTGATGCTGTATGACAGGATGCTTTTGTTCTTTGGTTGTCAGCCACCTAGTTTGTTTTAACTAACAAATAATCAACAATAACTTTGTCCTGGACAATAGTCATGGATCCCAGTTATTCCACTATCTTTTTCTACTTAGCAAGATTTCTGTGAGACATCCCCCCCCCCCACTCCTCCAAATGCAGCATATATATCCTGTTGCCTGGGGAAAGCAACCTTTTCTTTTCCACTGCCAACCTACAGAATGTAACCTTCTTACTTGCACTTTTATACAGTGGATGATTTATGGCAAAGCCCTCTGACAATGGAAGATCTGATCTGCTACAGCTTTCAGGTTGCTCGTGGAATGGAGTTTCTAGCCTCTAGAAAGGTAAGTGATCTATCTGTCTGTCCGCCCGTCCATCCATCTCAATATGTTTCTTCTCTTGGTAATTATGATTGGGGAGAAATATCAATAATCCACAGAATGATGCAGGATGAAATCCGATATAGAGAAGCTATGGAAAAAGATAGGGAAAGCAGAGAATTCCACTGTCTGTAGAAGAAAATCTGTTTTTCTTATGGGGTGAGAGCAGGAATGGAGCAAAGTAGGATGCAAATTTTGACAAAAGGCCTGACTATGGGTTGAACCATCTGTTCAACCAATACTAAGTTATAGATTGAGAAGGAGTTATCCAATAAAGGAGAGAGACTGTTTTCTCACCAACTGTACAGATCACATGTAGGGCCTGATAGCAATAGCAATAGCATTTAGACTTATATACTGTACCACATTGCTTTACAGACTGAGCAGTTTGCCATATCAGCATATTGCCCCTAACAATCTTCTCATTTTACTGACCTTAGGAGGATGGTATCAACCTTGAGCCAGTCAGGATCCACAAAATGAAGTGAGAGAACCTAACCAGTAAATTGCAGTCAACATTGCTCCCCCTTCTGAACTAACTTTCAGTTGGGAAATGCATTTTTAGACATGACTACTCGCCAGACAGCTTGACCAATGAAACCCATCCATGTGAGGTTTCAGGACATTTTTCTGTGTGTCTGTTGGTTCACATGGTGGAGCATTGATGCCTAAAGCAGGAGCAGCCAACACTGCTCTCCCATAGAAATAGTCAGTTGGGCACTTTTTATCACTTGTCCAGCTGTTTTCTAGAATGTATAAGTAGCAGTGGGAAATGCAACATCCTTGAAATGCACAGCTGGCTGGCTGGCTGCTACACCCTTGAACAGGAGTACTTCATGCTGCAGTTGTATTGTAGGTCCCACCTGTGCCACTTTGTTTCAGTTGCTCGGTCAGGCAGAGACAGCGTAAAGCTATTAAGAGCAAGGTTTACTTATGTTTGATTATGCAGTTCTGGAAGCACCTGCCATTCTACCCTGAGATGCAAGATACTGGACCAGATTGCCTTTGATCTGATCCAGAACAGCATTTCTTACTTTTTTTCTTACAATCATATCTATGGTTTTGCAAATAAACGAGAGAGAACATAAGATGTTCAGTACTTCCTGGAAATGATTAATTCTTCTTTTTACTAGTATATTTCATTGAGAGTAGAGGCCTGAAAGAGATTTAAACGTTTTTCTTTTTTCAGTTTTCCTTTTGTATTAAAATTTAATTTATTTGGGATTTCTCCCTGCTCCCTTCTCCATTTTCCTGTAGTGTATCCATAGAGACTTAGCAGCTCGGAACATCTTGTTGTCAGAGAACAATGTGGTGAAGATTTGTGACTTTGGTCTGGCTCGGGATATCTACAAAGACCCTGACTATGTCAGGAAGGGCAGTGTGAGTTCTGGGTTGTACTTGGGATAAAAAGGAACTGGTTTCATAAGTTAGTTGCTAGTCAGTATTTTTCAGTGTTATTGTATAAAAATCAATATAGCTGTGTTAAACACGAGAGGGGGAAAATCCAAAATTTATAGTGGAATGAGTACTATTGTGTAGATAGTTAATTAGACCAGTGAAGATATTGCCTCTATGGATGTTGGATTTATTTTATTTACCATACCTTTGGGCATCCCAATGCAGAGGAAATGTTTGTCCCAAGAATGATACCTAAAGGAATGAGGCAGACAAATGTTTTATCTAGTGCAGGGGTCTTCAAACGTGACCCTTTTATGACTTGTGGACTTCAACTCCCAGAATTCCTCAGCCAGGCATGCTGGCTAAGGAATTCTGGGAGTTGAAATCCACAAGTCATAAAAGGGCCAAGTTTGAAGACCCCTGATCTAGTGTAACTTCTTGATATAAACTAAGTATTTGATTCAGTGTACAAGATGGAAAATATATGCCTGCTTGGAAGAAGCCCTCATGGGTATTTCTCAGTTGCCGTACCATAATTCCTGCCCATTGTCAATTCACATCAGTTTGGGGCTGATGTGAATTGGAAGTCAACATCAACTGGAAGCCACTTGCTTCCCACCACTAATATACTCCATAGCCTTTAGCAGGGCTTGAATGCAATCTGGGAGTCAAGCATTTGTCAATAAAGACCTCTTGATACAACTTTTTTTAAAAAAAAAAACTTACAAAGTAGAAAATATGACTTTTTTTCTTGCAAACCCATAGTTTACAAAACTGCTTGGAGGGAACAAGTAAATAACATTTAAACATCATCTTGAAATACTTCTGGGTTTTTTTGTTTTTGTTTTTGTTTTATAATCGGTACTGTTTGAATTTAAATGTGAGCCAAATTTGCCTTATTCTGGAACTCACAGCAAATGAGCTATAGTATCTAGGCAGATCAGATTATACCAGATTGCAACTTCCTGTTATTTGAAAATGAAAATTTCTTATTTATCATATTTTCTGCCCATCTTCAAACACTATTATAGAATCTCTGGAGACTTTCCTGTGTTTTTTTAAAAAAAATACATTGTTTTTCTTGCACTGTAACATATAATGTACCTTGCTATCACTGTCCTATAGGCCCGTCTTCCACTCAAGTGGATGGCTCCAGAAAGCATCTTTGACAAAGTTTACACTACTCAGAGTGACGTCTGGTCCTTTGGAGTCCTCTTGTGGGAGATCTTCTCTTTAGGTAAGTATTAAATATTTGGACTCTTCATGGTATTAGCTATGGTTTTTATAAGCATACAGTTCTAAACCTAGACTGCAAGACTCCCCATATTTGGGGGGGGGTTCCACCACCTGTATTTCCTACAGTTAAGTGATCAATTGCAAAAATCATCTGCCAGTTTACTTGCTTCATAATTGCAAATATGACTGGATGCTGCATATGTCAATGATCTGCTATCTCAAAAATAATAAGCCAGGTTTTAATAATGGTCCAGCTATAATTAAAATGGCAACCTGATTTTAACTGATCTCAACAATCTAAACAGAGTCAGTGTTTGGATGAGAGACCAGCAAGAGGTACCCAGCACTATAAGCTAGATTTTGAAATTAAAAAACATTGTGGAAGACAGGGACAAGCCTTTTTTATCTTCTTGCCAAGGAAATTACATGGATATTCCATAAAGTCATTAGGAGTCAAACTTAGTTTGAAGTGCACTTTACTTTTAATTCTGAGAATGTTTGTAACGTTTCCACATCATGCCAATTTTAGAAATTAAGGTTTGAAAATGTCTTGAGTAGTTATTGAACAACCGCAAACAAATCTTGTGATTCTGACCCTTTTGATAGAGGATGTTTCAGCTTGTTTAATGGCTTCTGAGTAGCTGCAAAATGATCATTGTGAAATAAGTTCCATTACAGAACTAATTTTAAAAATGCCTGTATTTTACTGTACTGCATTGTATCAAAAGAGTAGATAGGTACAGCTGCAAGAATCCATCTATTGTTATTTTTTCTTCCTCTTTCTCTTTATACCACGGCATCTTCATCAGGAGCCTCCCCTTACCCTGGAGTACAAATCAATGAGGAATTTTGCCAAAGACTAAAAGATGGCACCAGGATGAGAGCTCCAGAATATGCTACTGCAGAAATGTGAGTCAAAGTACTTCAATATATAGCCAACAATGAAGATACTAAATCAACAATTTATAGATCTGCAGGAGGTTTCAGAGCTTCTTGTATGGGAGACTGAGGTGAATTATAGTCTAACTCAGTGGTTCTCAACCTTTGGGTCGGGACCACATTTGGGGTCGAACGACCATTTCATGGGGGTCACCAAACCATGCTGTCCACCATTTTGTTCCCTTTTCCCTAGCTGTCCTACTCCCTCTTATTGGTGGCCACACCCACTTGGGGGTCACCACAACATGGGGAACTGTATTATGGGGTCACGGCATTAGAAAGGTTGAGAACCACTGGTCTAACTGCTTACATCTCTTTTGTAGCAACACAACTGGCCTCAAGTACAGCATCCAGCTTAAAGTTGGGTTTTTCCTTTACAGAGCTTTTCCATCTCATCTGTACCTCATTAATCCTATGCAAAAATTGATTCTTTGCAGTTACAGAATAATGCTGAATTGTTGGTATGGAGATCCCAAAGAAAGGCCAACGTTCTCTGATTTGGTTGAGATCCTGGGAGATCTTCTTCAAGAGAATGTTCAGCAGGTCAGTTTCCAATTATTATCGGAACACAAAGGCAAGCTGAAGTAGTCAGCAATATCTGGAAAGAGTTTATTATTATGGTTTTGTCGCACAGTCAGCCAGATGTTCAAAATGGATTTGGCATTTTTCTCCATCTAGTCCAGTGTTTCTCAACCTTGACAATTTTAAGGCATGTGGACTTCAACTCCCAGAATTCCACAGCCAGCATTGCTGGCTGTGGAATTCTGGGAGTTGAAGTCCACATGCCTTAAAATTGTCAAGGTTGAGAAACACTGATCTATTAAGTCCTTCTCAGGGACCTAGGGTGATCCTATGTTGATATTTAATGGTATCAAAGGTGTCATTGCAAGATGTAAGTCGTTCCAAGTAATTCTGCCTTTTGCAATTGACTCGTGGTATTTTATCAATGCTGATGGTATTCAAGTGGTGCTCCAGTTGTTTTGGGATTGCACCCGAGACACCTATTACTGTTGGCACTACCTTTGTTTTCTTTTGCCACAATCATTCTGTTTCTATTTGCAGGTCTTTATATTTTGTTAATTTTCTCCAGTTCTTTTTCTTCCATTCTGTAGTTCCAAGTACTGCCCCATCCACTATCAAGACTTTTTTTTAATCTTTCTTATCAACAATTAAGTCTGGGATATTATATCGCAGGTGCCTATCTGCTTGAATTCTAAAGTCTCAGAGCTCTTCAGCATCTTCATTTTCTATTATTTTTCCTATTTTTTGGTCTTGTCTGTTCTTGCTTGCAGACAGATGTTGTTATTACTAAGTAAACATACATACCTAGTGTGATCTGGCATTTATGCTGGTTATTAGTTTGTGAGAATGACACACATTTTATTTTTATTTTATTTATTTATTTATTTATCATATTTAGAGACCTCCCATGTTCAAGCGACTCTATGTCTTTACATAATAGGTGGCATATCTGTCAATGCAATGTTATAGTGCTCAATTAAATGTCATTGGACAGACACGTAATACATATATTTTAAAATGATTTGTGCAAAGTAGGCAAGCACAAAGTGAAAAATTAACTTGTGGAAGTACTAGGTTGATTCCTTCCATGCTAAAAAAGTCAGAAAACAATTAGACCTTGTATTAATAAATTGTGTGTAAGAATATCATGACCAGAAATGCACTAACTGTATCTTGGCTACGCTCAATATTTAGTTTTGGATTATAGTAGTTTATTATATACTGCAAAACATGCAATTGGAAGCAGACAGAGGATAAGAATTGCATTAGGCTGCATTTGGCATCAGAAATGTTGAATAATGCTACAGTAATGCTATTTTGAAGCCTCTGAAACTTTCTAGTTTTCAGTTTTTATAAACCCATCCAAGTTATTAGTATTATTTTTGATATTGTTAAAGTATTCTAGATTCCGATCCATGGATGACAAGATTTCTGAATAAGTTCAATTGTATAATTTATAATTTTATTATTTTAATCTATTTACATTCTGGCTGAGCTACTTACAGGGATACTGCGATTTGGAATGATTTTAAAAGACTGCCTACTATTTGTACGGGTTTTTTTCCCACTCCCCTATTCATGTACTCACATTATTTATTTGCATTGGATCGTGTATATGTTTTTTAGTGATAACCCCCTGGACTTACAAGTCACAGATTTTGTGACCCTGTTTTTGATATTCTTCCCATGTTCCCATCCCACCCCAGATGCTATATGTCATCAAACTGGGTGACTTATTTATATCACAAAAGAATTTACATGCTTTCTCTCTCCATTGTGATTTTACCAGTCTTCCCAACTGATAAGATGATATTTTATATAAATTTTATTAAAAGTTTTAAAGCGAAAATAAAAGCTAACAAAAAGTAACATAATAAAGAATAAAGAAAACAAAGAAGAAAAGAAAGACAAACACGCAGAAAGAAAAGGTAAAATGAAATAGAAAGAAGCTTCTGATTTTCTTGCAGCAAATACAAGTATGATTACAAAATTATCTCTTACTCTATGGTTACAAAAAAAACCTCTCACTTTTTTCTATTATCTAAACTTTTTTCTAATCATCAAAATTACAAGTCATAAGTACATATTTTCTGTTTCATACAATAATCTATAAGGGGCTTCCAATCAGTCATAAATGTATATGTTGTCTTTTCTTTAATCAATGAGGTTGATTTAGCCATCTCTGCAAATTCCATCATCTTCACCAATCGTTCTTTTGTTGTTGGTATACTGAGGCTTTCCACTTTTGAGCATATAATAATCTCACTGAAGTTGTCATATATAAAAGCCTAGTTCTGTGTCTTTTTTTCTAGCTGTCTTCTATGAGTCCCAAAAGAAAAGCCACTGGTTTTAATTGTATATTAGTCTTTAAAATCTTCTGAATTAGTGTATGCATTTGTATCATTTGGGGGGGGGCTTTTTTATATATTCAATCGACATAATAAAATTTCCTTGCATGTTGCTCACATTTCCAAGATAAATTTGAGTATCTTTGCACATTCTAAAAAAATTATCAAACTTATCAATGATGCCCCATTTTATACAAATTCTCATTAAAACTAAAACACACTATGAATTTCAATCCTTTCAACCACATATTTCACATTGGTCCATTTGAATATTATAATAAAAAAATGTATTTATAAATTTTATCATACATCCTTTCACATGTTCTTCTGTCTTTCATCAAAAGTTTGTACATTTTAGCAATAACATACTCTTCATTAGTACCTAATTTCTGTTTCAAACTCCAGTTTCTATTGTTCAAAACCATAAAATCTTTTATTCACTTTAAACCTTTTTGATATCTGTACGTAGGAAAACTATTGACAAATACGTTTTTTCATTATAAACTCTTCTCTTGATTTTATTTTACATTCCCCTTGAGAAAATTCTAAAATACCAGTATTACAATGAGTTAAACATTTATGTTTTTTATAGTTTCTTGATTACAAAATGCTTTTCGTATTGAGAGTTACAAAGATATTTTGGAGCACAACCTAAATTTGTATTTATTCCGTTTTCTCAAAATGGCATATGTAACGTAATAATTCTTAAAATCTACATTATCCTTAGCTTTGTCATTTCATAGTTATCCATTCCACCCGAAACTCAGCTCCTAACTTCAATAGCTACTATTTCTCAGCAGCACAATTTGAATCTATAATTTTAAATCTGGTAGACCCAATCCTCCTATTTCCTTTCCATCTTGAAATGCCTTATTTGGGGAGGGGGTTTCCCTACTGCCATACAATTTTAGATACGTACTTCTGCCATTGTTTAAATGAAACATCAGTTGTCAAAACAGATATTGTCTGAAATAAAAATAACAGGTTAAATCAACTTAAGGCAGGTTAAATCTGTGTTGTGCTGTCCATGAAATGTAAATCAATTTCACTTGTTTTGTAAAATTCTCTCCAAAATTCATATTTTTTAAAAAAATTAAGTAAATAAAAAGCCCAGTTCAAATTATCCTAAGCCTTCTCTGCATCTAAAAAGATCAGTGCAGCATGTTTTTGGTATCTTGTTCCAAATATTCCAAAATATCCAGTACAGTTCTTACTTTATCCTTTAACTGTCTTTTAAGTAAAAAAACCACATTGGTCCTCATGAATAAATTCTTGCAAAATTATTTTCAATCTGCCAACTAAAATCATTACCAACAAATTTTAGTTGTTCCATCAGCAGTTAATAAAATGTTAGGATGGAATGCCTTAGTTTCAAATGTTACAAAGCTTAAAACTAGAAATTGATATACATTATATGTTCTAGTCTTGCTTTTTTAGGTATTTTATATTATGGCCCCTCCTAGAAATGAAATTCCAAGGAATTGATAACAAATTATGCAAATAGTTAAATTTTAAAAGCTAATGTGTTTTATCATTTTTCTGAGATAAATTATTGTTTAACTTACTTTCCTCAGAAAATTCTTCTGTCTGTTATATTTCACAGAAGCATAAGCAACTCTTTCCTTCTTTAGAAGTTCTTCAACTACGTCTTATTAAAGATACAAAGAGGACACCGAAATTGTATTTATATCCATTATTGTGCTTTCTGTTTGTAAAATCTTCTATCCTCATTGCTCATAAACATTTATCTGGATTCTATTAGGAGGGGAAAGATTATATCCCATTAAATGACTCTCAGAGTTCCGAAGATGATGGCTTCTCCCAGGTGGCTTCCTCCATCCACCAGAATTCTGATGAAGAAGAATTTGACATGAAAATACACTGTCACAATATAGCAGCAAGGTAAGTAAATTGGTACTGGTTTTTGAAAAACATGACAGGAAATCAGAAGTAGCCAAAAGTCAGCCAACATTTGAACAAAGATTTTAGAAAGATCATGTGTCTCTCTCATACCATTAAAACTTTCCTCACTACTACCAATCACATCTAAAACATTTCCAAGGAGACTTTTTAATTTTTTTTATTTAAAATGCACCCACCCCACAATTACTTGGGTTATGTATATGCAGAGGTCTGCTTTCGTAACAAGTCAACAGTTATCATGTCCTACTTCCTGTGGGACAGTGACTATTTTCCCTGTATTAGTAAAGACGGCTACCTCAAGCAGAAAGAAGGAAATTGCCAACTGAAAGTACAAAGTGACAAGAATCATGACCCAGAAAAAGAAATTCACTATTTCCAATCAAAGGATTATATGTTCCCAATGCCAAGAGATTAATTTTCTGTGCTGTTTGTTAGAAGATTAACAAGAGACAGCTGAGGTGCTGAAAAGATGTATGAAAGTGTCCTAATATAAGGAAGGGATCATGACAAGTAAAATAATCCTTTGCATGCCAAAAGTATGACATAAAATCCTTGGCATCTCTACTCAATATTAGATGGCAATTGACTGAAATATCTTTTATCTATACAATTACGTATAGATAATTCAGTATTAGATGGACAAATAGTACGAGTTGGCATACTAATTCATATATTCCTATATTTTAAAATGAAAGCAGCCTTGGAGGCTACAATCAAAATGGAAGAGTAGCTAGGGGAGGAGAGAGGTTTTAAAACTTCTCTGCCATTCATTTTTCTGCTCAAAATGTTTTGCTCTTCTCCTGGTAAGCTGGGAAGTTTAAACATTGATTCTTCCATGCTGATCTTCCTTTCTTGATCCTAAGCACATTAAGATTGTATACTTCATAAAAAGGGGGTTGCTGCAAACATAATTATGTGAACTACAGGTACATCTTGTAACCTGGAGAAAGGATTCTTTCAGCCCAAGCTGATAATTTGCTGAAGAGTTAGTATCTGTAATTAACCATTTGATTCAAAGAAAGAATATAAAATGAAGGCTACCATAGCTGAACTCTAAATCTTTTTCTGATTTTCCTCTCCTAGATATTATAATTGTGTGTCTTTCCCTGGCTGTTTGACTGGTGGGAATCAAATAAGATGTCCATCCAGATTAAAGACTTTTGAAGAATTTCCTATGACACAAACTATGTACAAAGCACATCCGGTAAGTAGATAGTTTTAAAGGCAAGAAAAGGAAATGCAAGAGCCATTTAATTTGTACTTATTTTTCTGCAAAAGTAAAGATGTCTTCAAATTGAGTGACTCCTTTTGACTACATAGAAATATTCAACAATATAAAACAATACCGTTGATGGCTTTAGGCTCAGCTACTTATGGAACCATCTCTTCTCAAACTGTTTCTACCCATCCCATCTGGTCCAATAGAAGAGGCATGCTCCAGGTGCCATCAACAATGGAATGTCAGTTGGTAGCGCTTAAGAGGATGTCCTTTTCTGCCATGGTCCTGCCTGTGATACCTCATTACACCTGAGATTATGTTACTCCACCACCACTACCACACTGGACCACAAGGTCTTAAAAACTGAATTGTGATAGATCCCCATTTCCTGGATTTGTTGACAATTATTTTATGAAGCTCAGTTGCTATATGTTTTAATTTTACATTATGAATTTTATTTATCTATTTTATGCAGTCACATACGTGAAATGGGCAGCTATACAAATCAAATCAATGGCCTTGATGTTTCAACTTCCCAATTTACTCCTGGGATATCCCATCCTAATACAACCAAGATCAGACTCTGCTTAGCTTTCTCTAAATCAGTCAAGATCAGTTAGATCCTGCCATCTGCTGTGACAGATATTTGTACAGCAGTCTAAAGATTTATTCAAATGATATATGCGCATGTTTCATTTTCTGCCATAAGGCAATATTCAAATAAATTGCAACTAGCTTGTCTGGATAGTCAAGACGCTTTCTAAATAAAGAAGAGATGCATTAACCAGGCCCATTATATTCAACTAGACACAATTGCACTTTTGGGATTTAAAAAAAGTTAACTTTTGGTCAGAAAGCGTGGAATATATGATTTCAGTGCTGATGAAGTAATAACTTCAGGACCCACATCTTCCAGTATGCCTTTCTGGTGTGTGAGGAGCATAGTAATGTTATCCCAGTAGACTCTTCCCTCAGTAGACAGCACAATTGAAAATGGAGATGGAAACATATATAACTCTTCTCCATTTGTTCTTTTGCTTGTGTTCTGTATTTATTGTTTTTACAAATAATTCAAGAAGCAAACATATTCAACATACCCTCCTCTTCCTATTTTCCCCACTACAACAACCCTGTGAAGTGGGTTGGGCTGCATCCAAGTACCCAGCCAATTTTCATGGTTAAAGTGGGAGTTGAAATCATGGTCTTTCTAGCCTGTTGCCTTAACCTCTAGACCAGAAGTAGGGAATGATGGCCCTTTTATGACTTGTGGACTTTACCCACTCCAGTTCTAGACCAAACTGATTTGATAGCTATTTGGTTGGGAGACTAATCTACATGCAGATGATGATGCACAAGAGTCCATCTTCACCATTTCCATTCTACACATGCTCCTCTGGCACCACAAAATTATCTAAGTGCATTGGGAGTGGTGGAAATTGCAAAATGTTTGGATGTGTCTTGTCTATCAGTGACAATGCATATGCAGGCATATGTCTATATATGAATGTGGGGTGTGTGTGTGTGTGTGTGTGTGTGTGTGTGTGTGTGTGTGTGTGTGTGTACACATGTGCATATATGTATGTGTGCATGTGTGTTCACCTACTTGCAAAAAACCCTCAGACAATGAGGTTTCTCAACGATTTGTAATCCCAAAGCTGCAAAAAATGGTTCCTTTTAGACAGAGAATTAAAAAAAAACCCTGGGAAGGTTCACATTTTTCCCCCTGCAGGCTTAGCCAAGACAATGTGAATAGAGGAATGATAGGGCATTTTCATAAGGTAGAATCACAGCTATGAAAGGTACTTACTCTTTCCAGTGCCTATAATTTCTGTCCTGTAATGTGTTGCCACCTTTCACAGAATACTTACAAAAAATAAATTTGGAGGAAATATCAATAGATAATGGAAGAATTAAGCTTCTGCTCCTGTTCATCAGCATTAAGTGTGTGATACAATCCACAATGATGAAAAAATTATGGTACATGCATCATAAGTTTACAGCACACTTTTTATCATTTGCTCTTCCCAAGTATTCATCAATGTCCATCAGCAATCATTCCACCAAGTAATAGCAAGTCATTTTGCCATTTCTGCAGTTTGGAAACATATACAGAGACCAATGTGGGCATCTCTAGGGGTAAATGTTTTTTTTTCCTAGATTTGGGAGGCTCTGCACTTTTTCTGATTTTTTAAAAAACAAAATTATTCCATCTTATTTCTCTATAAAGTCTGCATTGAAATCTGTGCCATTTGCATATGTACAAATATGATAAGTTATATATTGGGAATGATTTTCCCAGTGTATAACATTTCCCTAATATGCTTTTTTTAAAAAAAAAAAAAAAGAGAGAGAACTGCATTAGCAGATGTGCAAAAGTGCAAAAAGAAACATAATTGCATACTGTATGTGGTGTATGCATTTAACAATTGCTTCTACTTCTTACAGGATAATCAGACAGACAGTGGGATGGTTTTGGCGTCAGAGGAGTTTGAAAGGATAGAAAACAGACACAGAAAAGAAGGTGCATTCAGGTACTTTATTATCTTGCTCTCCCAATTGATTTTCTGTCTCTTCTCGGTAATCCAAAATGCCCAATGATGCTTTCTGCCAGTGGACAAGGAGACCCAAAATATATGTTCTCCTGAAAACTAGTGCTTGTGGCAGCATTGCTAAAGGCGCACTTAAAGCAAACTTGTGATTGAATGGAGTGGTTTTTGAAAAGAGCTACAGTATTTGAATTCTGCAAAGAAAACAAATACTGCTTAAAGTGAATACTGCTTAAAGACAATACTGCTTAAAGACAACACAGATGGCATTGCTATTCCTGGGGAAATGGAACATGTTTTCAGTGCTCAGAATAAAACCACAGGGAAAAGGATGAACTTTTCCTGGGTAATAGCACCTTTGCTGTACTTTGTGCAGTGTGGTTGTATGTATGTAACAAACCGATTAGATCAGTGGTTCTCAACCTGTGGGTCGGGACCCCATTTGGGGTCGAACGACCATTTCATGGGGGTCGCCAAACAACGCAGTCCGCCATTTTTTCCCCCTTTTCCTTAGCTGTGCTACTCCCTTTTATTCTATTGGCTTTTGAAAGCCAATAGAATAGACTCTCTTGAATAGAGTCTAATTCTATTGGCTTTCAAAAGCCAATAGGAATTGTCCAGGCTGTCTCTGCCCCGCTGAGCCTGCCAAAAGTCCCATTCTGCAAACGGTGCTGCACCAGTTCAGTAGTCTTCGACTTACGACCGGTTGATGTCTTAATACAGTAAAAGGGATACACTAATAACAAACCAAGAGTGACCTTAATAATTTTATTATATTGGATTTATAATAATTGTTAATGCTTTGAAGAATTTTGTAAGAAGGGACAAAGGAAAAAAAGGAAAGAAATCAAATTCTAAGATATTATTTGAAGAGATTAAAGATCAAAATTGTTAAAACTAAAACAAAGCAATATAATGTTTATTTGATCATAGTAAAAGTACATAATTTTTCATTACCAACCAACTTGTTGAATTTTGCTGATCAGGACTGAAATGATGATGCTTTAGGGATGTATTTATAGATAAGAGATCGGATATGGGAAGAAGAGATCATTGATTTTATTTTAAGAAGTGATACGTTACTAAAATTGTTTAGACAGTATTTATTGTGATACAGAAAAACTGATGGGCCATTTATGAATAGAATAGTGATTCTTTGATGAGTATCTGCTTAGGAAAAAAGTCTGTTTGGAATGTGTGGCTAAAGCATAAGTTTATTCATATGTAGAGATGGCAAGATAATATAAATCTAAGGTTAAGATTTGATTTATTGACAAAATATGTTTATGATGAAAATTTGAGAGAATTAGTGAATGATACCAGGCTGATAAGAGCTGGTAAGAATGTAGATAGGCCTTGGGGGGGGGGGATGTCAAGAGTGGATCTTGGGAATAAAATTAAACAAGTAGAAAGTAGATTGACTGTAGGAAGGTGAAGATATGAGTCTTACATCAAAATACCAGAAACTGCATTAATCTCCCAACAGTGAATAGTGGATGTAAGGGCCTTGGATGTGGAAGCTTCCCAGAATAGAAATTTGTTTTTTTCATTTAAAAGATTTGTATGGCTGTCCATCTTAAACATAACTTTGGGTGGCTAATAATAAAACCAGTGATAAAATCATAAACCATAAAATAAAATCATGAAAAGAATTACATTACAGAATGCCGCAGAAGTGCATGGAGTTATGATAATGGGAAGTGTGCCGAAGGCCGTTTGGTGAAACAGATTGCAAATAAAAAAGCATGCATATAAAAGAATTAGTACTACAAAAAAATAAGGTTGAAAGGTATGTATAACATGGAAAGATTATTGCACAGATGTAGTAAAAAGAAAGAGAAAATGCGGAGTAATTTTGATGGAAAGAATCGTGAATGAAAAAGGCTAAACAAGAAGACCTAGCAGAATACATGGAGTTAGAGATAAAAGTTATGGCATGTTTATGGAAATGATTTTGATTGTTGAAGAGTGGAACTTAAACAAATGCTACAAATGTTATCCTCCCAAAAAATGATGAAAAGGTAGTCATAAAAGCTGTCAGAATATTGCTTAAGGCTGTAGCTGACATTGATGTAACTGGAAAAATATTCAAGTATAGATTTGGCTTTGGAAAGATCTTTATAACCTTTGTACTTTGTAACCTCCTTTTTTTTCTTACCTAAATTTATACATCTTCCAGACCAACCCATCTGCAAAATGGTTTGTTCTTGTTTTGACCTTTCTGTTGCTCAGAAGCTTTTTGAGGAAGCTTAAGTTAGAATATGTCTTCGTTGGAACTGATTTTTTGGCCTTTTTTCTCCAACAGTAGTAAAGGATCCAATCCAAACGCAGACCCAACAGTGGATCAATCCAAACCAAGGGGCAGAGGTCGGCCATTGTATCAATCAGAGCTCCGGGGTCAGACTTTTTATAATAGTGAATATGGGGAACTATCGGAACAGTCTGAGGAAGGCAGCTGCACTCCACCAGCTGAAGGCACCAGTCCCTCCCTCCTTCATGCTTCATTCTTTTCAGACCAATGCTAAAGGGGAAGACAGTCATGGAGACACCTTGCTGAGAGATGCAATTTCTTCTCTTTCTGTACCAATATACCCTTCAGTGAAGAATACATATTTTTGTCCTAGAAGAAACCACAAGGATGATTCCTGTGGAACAGATGGAGAACTTCTTGGTTAGGAAGATGGATGCTGTGCCTTTCAAACTAAACACTAGTCTTGCCTTTGACATGAATGAAAATCCTTGCTCCGATGATCTTTTAAGGAAGAGATCTCAGATGCAGTTCTATGGGATCAGTTTTGAGAGCTTCAATCACTGCTCAGTATTCAGCCTCCATTGAAATAGCTTGCCATAACGAGCTTTATTTCAGGTCAGATAAAAATAGATGTGTCTTACCTGAGCATTTTGCCTGATACACAGTTTTGCTTGTTTCTGCTCTTGTTTTTCTCTCTTTTAGGAGAGATGGAATAAAGAACCATTAAATTAATGTAGGCAATGGTGAAGCAGCAACATCCGCAAATTTGGATAATCCTTCACTTGATGTAGACATTCCTATAAACAACTCAAGGTGTAACTATATTTAAGTCTTACATAGACTTATTTCATTTATATTAGACACCAAGGTAGTCCCCCAGCTTGAATATTTTCCATACTTTCACTGTTTTAGACATGTGGAAACTGCTACAACGCCAAAGGGAAATATTTCATTTATGTGTATGTCTTAGGAAATTCGGTAATTTAAGGGAATTTTATTTTCGTTGATTAGTTTCACATACTGCAAGAAACTATAGTTTGTTTAACCATTATTTATTGAATAAAATACAACTGTCTGAGTTTACATAACATTTGAGGCCTGATGTGAATTATACCACTTTCACTGAGAACCAGAACTTGCATAACCGATAAGAGATTATGTCTAAAAATAGAGAATGAAATTTTAAAGATTCACAATCCATTTATGTGTCCAAATCTGAATCTTTTAAAGTATTCTGTACTGGATCTTTGTCATCTAAACATCTGCCTTTCTGGGTTGATGCTTTTGCTTTCTTTAATTGTAATTTCTGTTAAGGAATCAGAAAATTAATATAAACTATGATCCTACCGAAAAGTTGGTATTGTCCTTGTAAAATCTATATACTACTTAAGAACAAGAGATATAGTTCTTGGTTAAGATAATAGGGAAAAATACAGCAGGAATCTGACAAACTTGTAATTCTCTCCTCCTTTGTCACTTGTAGGTTTTCTTTCCTATTTCTATTCATTTATGTATGCTTTCCAAAATAATATGTCCTATTCCTGACAGAACAATCCAAATTTTACACTCAGAATAAATATTTCAAACATTAATTTATGTAGATTTGTCTAATTTGCATTATTTATTCTGATATTAGAATTTGGGAATATCTGAGCATATTCAAGTGCTTGCCTGCTATCAAAGACACAAACTTTAGCGCTGCTAAATTTCCTATTTTTACTTGGAAGCTGTTGCTTGAACACTTTTGTTTTCACATTTGTTTTTTGTGTTCACAGTTGTGGGAACAATGCAGATATATCCAGTCTGATATGCTTATTCATGATGCCTTACATAATCTACCAGTCTTCCTAGCCATGCTCCACTTCTGAAAGATATTATAAGATATAAGAAAACATTACAAAAACATTAATGAAAGCATTATAAAATGGGTTTTGATTAGCTGGTATACTTCCTCTTTGAATCATGGACAGTTTTTGCTGCCATTCTTGATAGTTTTTCAACATCAAATAATTTCTGCTTGCAGGTCAGGCTTCTGTTTAAAAAAACTGAATTTTGCTTATTTTATTTTCCATATTGGGCATATTTTTGTAGATAATATATATGTGTGTGTGTGTATGTATATATATATCTACTATATATATATGTATCTTCCATAAGGCAGTTTTATGCTTTTACTTCTTTGTAACTGTTTTTCTCCATGTCTTTTCTACATCATTTTGTATTTTGTGCAAGTGCACTCAGTGATATATTGTTTATTACATTTCTTATGTATACAAGAATATAATTGTGACCTTAATTATTTCCAGAAGATTTAAAAGGTTGTCATTCTGTACAGAAAGATTGATTTAAACAATACTTTCTGTCAAAGAGTTTATGAAATTTAAAATGTCATATAAGTCAGGACTTTTCAACCTTTTCACCCATTATACCACTTTTCGGTAAGGCAATATCCGAGTACCAACACTCTCCCAGCAAGGTACCAAAAACTTGACCAAAAAAAAAAAAAAGGAAAAAATGAGAAAGTACAGGTAGTCCTCGACTTAACAATTCACTTTGTGACTGTTTGAAGTTACAAGCGAATTATGAACATTTTTCACACTTATGACTATTGCGGCATCCCCAGGGTCTTGGGATTTACATTCGGATTGCTTGGCAACCGATTCATACTTATCACGTTCATAGTGTCCCAGGGTCATGTGATCAATGGTGGGGGCGTGGCCAGCTGATCACTCAGGTTGCAGGGTGCCTGTGGGGGGAATCCGTGGGTCTCTGATGGAGGGGGATGCAACTGGGGCGGGTGCCTTCCTTCCTTCCCTCCCATTGTCCCTTCCTTCCTTCTTTCCTTCCTTTCCTTCACCTCCCTTTGTCCTTTCCTCCTTCCTTCCCTGTTTCCCATTATCCCTTCTTTCCTTCACCTCCCCCTTTGTCCCTTCCTCCTTCCCTCCCTCTCTCCCATTGTCCCTTCCTTCCCTCTTTCCTTCCTTTCCTTCACCTCCCTTTGTCCCTTCCTCCTTCCTACCCTCTTTCCCATTGTCCCTTCTTTCCTTCCCCTCCCTCCCTCCTTCCCTCCCTTTCCCATTGTCCCTTCTTTCCTTTTTTCCTTCACCTCCCCTTGTCCCTTCCTCCTTCCCTCCCTCTCTCCCATTGTCCCTTCTTTCTTTCTTTCCTTTCCTTCACCTCCCTCTTTATCCCTCCCTTCTCTCCCATTGTCCCTTCCTTCCTTCTTTCCTTCACCTCCCCCTTTGTCCCTTCCTCCTTCCCTCCCTTTCCCATTGTCCTTTTCCTTCACCTCACCCTTTGTCCCTTCCTCCTTCCCTCCCTCTTTCCCATTGTCCCTTCTTTCCTTCCTTTCCTTCACCTCCCTCTTTGTCCCTTCCTCCTTCCCTCCCTCTCCCCCTGTCAAGACCCCACGGGCTCGACATGAACTGGCAGGGGGAGGGGTTGAGGATGACGTGCAGGGCGGCAAAGGAGACCAGCGGCCAGCTCCGTTCTACCTGGCAGCGTGGATGTGTCCCAGCCAACAGCTGAGCTGCTCCTACTCTTAGCCGCCGAATAGCTGATGGGCGGGAGGTCAAAGCAGGGAGCCTAGGGCCGATGGAGCCGCCTGAAGCTGAAAGGCTGTTTCTCGGCCGCCGAACAGCTGATAAATGCGAGGCCTGGAGCACAGCTGAAGGATGCTCATGGGACTGGAAGGCTGCAGCGCTGCAGCTCCCATTGTCCCTTCCTTCCTTCCTTTCTCGTACCTTCGTCCTGTGCTACGCCGCCCAGACCCCAGCCTGGTTTTGGCAGGCAGCAACACATCACCGCCCTGCCTGTGTGCACGCAGAGGCAGAGGAGAGCACACAGGCAGGGCGGGGATGTGGCCGGTTCACCTCCCGTTTTCAAGCACATACGTTACGAACCGGTACTTCTCCCAGTCATTTTCCCCCTGAAGCAGAGAGTCGGAGAGCTGCGTCACTCTTGCCGTTTGGGCCCTCTACTTTTACGTTCCGGGAGCAGTTTGCCGTTCAAACCTCCGATAATTAATGGAAGGGGAATCCCGCTGCAAAGGCGCATCTCCCGAAAAGAGAAAGGCAATCAGTCAGCCAAGAGCCCGGCTATTTCAGACTTTAAGTCTGCGATACAGGCAACAGAGGCCCAAGCAAAGAAGGCGATCCAAGAAAAGGGGGGAAAAAACTGCTTTCCTTTCCAGTAAAAGTTAACTTTTCCAAAACTGCCTTAAATGAAGAAGTGACTTCTCCCCCCCCCCTCTAATAATTGACTTTCTCCTGGCTTCTCCAGCCTTCCCGGACAGGAAGAGATCAGCCCCGACCGGTTTTTGTTCCCCAAACGCTAAAGTTGATCGCTCGCTTGTCTGATCCAAGGGGCGCACGGGCACTCTGAGACCCGCTCCAGGCCCCCACTAAGCCATGATTCCCAGTTTGTAGAAAAGTTGAGAGGGGGAGAAAGGCAATCAGTCAGCCAAGAGCCTGGCTGTTTCAGACTTTAAGCCTGTGATACAGGCAACGTCGTGCGCTTCCCCCAGCCCGGAAGGGGCTATCAGGCTAGTGCTTGTTGTGAAGTAAGAAGAGAGAGTGGAAGGGCGATACAGATCCCGTTGACCTGCAGGGACGAGAAGAAGTCAATCCGGTTGCTGCACAAGGAGTCCCTGGGGAGGGCAGGGCCTTGCTCTGCACCTGCGCTCTTTGCGCGCCCCCTGCAGGGGACATTCGGTAGGGTTTGTGCAGGCTGCCGCGAAGCAGCGTTTTCCACAAGCAAGTGAGCGGGGAAGGAGCAGAGGGGGGAGGCAAGCAACGCGGGGGGGCGAGGAAGGCGATGCCGCGTACCACCAGCCAGGTGGTCGCATACTACCAGTGGTATGCGTACCACCGGTTGAAAAGCCCTGATATAAGTGATACAGTGGGAAAGACTTCACTGAAGAAATGCAGAATTCCTTCCTGTTAGCTGAATTTCCATTGAATTAAACAGCTGACAACAACACAGAACAGATCCATTTCAAACACTGTAATATCCACATGCAAATAAAGATTCCTATGTTTCCTGTACATAACCTGCATGCAAAAACACTCCCATAATCTGATCTACTCTTGCAGCCAGTAACGGGAAGCAGAAAGATGACATTACAGTTTCTTCATTTAGCTGAATACTAATGTTTCTTCAAAATGTACAAATGAAGGATATTTTGAAATTACTGGGCTAGATGCTTTTTCAGCATTCATTTGTAACTTATATTATTAGCAGTGTTTCACCTAATTTTAAGGATTAAGTCATTTAAAATTTCAGCTACCCGGTATAATTATTTGAAAATTTCTCACTGTAGAAAATCGCTTTGTAAATGATGTCCCTCACTTAGTTTTAGATATTATGCTCTTTAGACCTCTTTCTATGTAATATTAGACTATTGTTTGTTTTAGAATACAATATTCTATATGGCTGCACACACACATGCATACCAAGAAACAATTCTTTGAGACCCCAAAACATTGCAGAAAATGCTAAATAGCATTCTGAACCCAAGATGTCATGCATGACTGTCAACCTTCATTTTTTATCTGAGATTTACATTTATTAAAATTGGGAGAAGTTAGTATACTATATTTCCAAAATTCAGTCATGGAACATGGGCAGCCAGAAAAATTAAGCTTGTAATTAAATTGACTGATCGATATAAGCTTCTTCAGTAAATAAAAAACAGTAGAGACAGGTAAGTGCTTTGTCTGGAAGCAAACCTATTGCCCACAAAAAAAAAAGTAAGATAATAGAGATATTAAGCCAGTGGTTCTCAACCTGTGGGTCGGGACCCCATTTGGGGTCGAACAACCATTTCATGGGGGTCACCAAACAACGCAGTCCGCCATTTTTTTCCCCTTTTCCTTAGCTGTGCTACTCCCTTTTTATTCTATTGGCTTTTGAAAGCCAATAGAATAGACTCTCTTGAATAGAGTCTAATTCTATTGGCTTTCAAAAGCCAATAGGAATTGTCCAGGCTGTCTCTGCCCTGCGGAGCCCGCCAAAAGTCCCAGTCTGCAAACGGTGCTGCACCAGTTGAGTAGTCCTCGACTTACGATCGGTTGAGTAGTCCTCGACTTACGACCGGTTGGGGGTCGCGGCATTAAAAAGGTTGAGAACCACTGTATTAAGCAAACATGCCATTTTGCACGATAAGGAAAATTCTGGTAAATTGGGAACTTGTAACGGTTATGTCCCTTATTTCAACCAATTTATGAACAAAGAAGCAGAGTATATACAACATAATACTTTCAAAGTTCCTTATCTGCTCGCCAACTCTCTACCCACTAGGGGCCCCTTTCCTTGTCTGTGGCACATAGTTAATACAAAGTTTGACTTGACCCTCCCGAATTCATTACTCTTCAGTTTTGCCTCACTGTGTATTAACAATATGATTATGAACATACCCACTTTGTATATTTAATGAAAAAGTTGATGGAGGAGGAAGAAGAGGAAGGAGGAGGTGGTTCACTAGGCTTGTATACTGCTCCAAAAAAATCTGACTTTAAGTAGTTTGCAGACCTCCAATAATAACAAAGTCAAAAAATGAATAAAATGACAATATAACAATATAGAATACTCAAATACTGAGAAACAACTGTAATTTGTATCTATGTATTCTCCAAAGGGATAAAAATCCTATATCCTCTCTTGATGCAATTAATTAATCTAGCTTTGCTTTATCCAATTTTTACTTCAACAAGCAATTAGGTGCATTGACTCCCAAAAACTTCTCTCAAAATAGTAGCTCATTAAAACAGTTATAAAAATGAAAGTACGCAGAGATTACCAAAAGTAGAAATCATCTTTTCTTTACATTTATTATTTTTGTTCGTTATAATTCTGTTCAAATTCTCAGTTCTATAATTGTTTACACTGTATACATATACACAGGTCTCTCTGCGTGTGTGTGTCTTTATGTCCTTCAAAGTGTACTTTTAAAGAATATACAGGTAATCTTCGAGTTACAAGTTCACTTAGCGACCATTTGAAGTTACAGCATCTCCCCCACCCCTTTGAAGCAAAACATCGTCAAGGAAAAACAAAAAAGTCCAGTTGCCTCGTGAAAAACATCTTTGGGATAACTATGACCTGGATGACTGAGAATCTCCATAGACATTTCTTCAGGCCTTCCATCCATTTGCCATTTCCTTGCCAAAGCCTGCAAGGGCAACAGATAGCATACTTGCAGGCTCTGGTTGTCTTTGCAAAATTTGCCTCCGTTCTTGGCAGCAAAAAGCTTGAGCAAAAAGCTTGCAGAAGCCTGCAGGGACAAGAAATTGTATCCCTGAAGACTTTGACTTGCTTTCCTCAAGGCTTTTGCCACCAAACATGGAGGCCAGGAGCAGCTCCCAGCCTCCATTCTTCACACCAAAGACAACAGGAGCCTGCAGGGACATAGGCAAAGAAACCGTGGCAGAGGCGGGAGAGGACATAACTCACTTGATCATTGAGATCTTCAAAAGGTGAGTCTCCACAGGCCCAGTGCCTATGGAGACCCAGTGGGGCAGGATGGAAGGGGGAAGCATGAAATATCTCAGTAGGTTGAGGGAGGCCTTGGGTGGTCAGAAGCACTAGGCCTCCCATGATCTTCCCCACCTTGAGCATTCAATTAGCGAATGCATTGGGTAAATCAGGGAAGGATCACATTCAATTAACATGATCTCATTAATGAATTCCTCAAGTTACGAATGTAATTGGCAGGCTCTATTACATTCATAAGTTGAGGACTACCTGTACTATCTTCCAGATGCACATCTTCATCTTTTTCCAGGCTTTTATATATTTTGAAACCATGACATTGGTTGGCTGAGTCATTTTGCAGAAGTATCATATCTTTTGGAGGCTTGAGATGGCATAGGATAATTGATTTGTAACTTACTTCTTATTTGATATGCACCTGTGCCGATGTTAATTCTCAGAAACAGCCCCTGTTTTTTCTATGAAGTACAATTTCGTGCTTTTAATTTAGTGGTATTGAGTCACTAAAAGTTGGTGTGGCATTTCTACATTTTGCATTTTTGAACAGATTCACATCATTTTGAGATAATCGGGGAACTGCATAGGCAAATAATTAAACTTTATATAGATTTCAGAACTCAAATGATACAAAAAGAAAATGCTGAATTATGTAAAACTCCTTTGACAAAAAAAAAATCCAAAACATTCAACAAATAAAGTGCAATGGTAATATTCATTTATTTTCTAGAAAGGTAAACAAAAGGGGACTGTATATGTTTCACGGAAGAAACTGGATCCAAGAAAATGGCATTTGTCTTCCTTATTTGGAATAAAGAATTCCAAATAAGAGTAAGAATATTTTCTGAGTGTTTCTAGGTACAAAATGTATACCTTCTGTTTGATGAGATACAATATGTTAGCCTGCAGATTTGCCAAACAAGTAATGTGTGATCATGCAGAAGTGGATGTGCTTCAGGTACCTTTTTTTTAATCTTTATCAGGACTTAGGAAACGTGCTTCTTTGTTGTGGTGCCTGCATCTGGAACAGCATTCCCCCAGAGAGACTTAGACAGCTCCTATCCTGATGACATTCAGAAAATGACTGAAAATTTGGCTGTCTCCCAAGCCTTGGGGCAGAGTGGCTATTGAGCTCCTCTGGATTTTTTTTTTTTTTTTTTTTGTTAGAAATTATGTGCCTTCTGTATCCTTCATTTCTCTGCTTTTTTTATTTTTCTTTTTCTTTCTTTCTTTTTTCTTTTTTGAAGCGTAAGCCAGGGTCATTTTGGAGTTGATTACCCCTAAATCAGTGTTTCCCAAACTTGACAATTTTAAGGCATGTGGACTTCAACTCCCAGAATTCCACAGCCAGCGTTGCTGGCTGTGGAATTCTGAGAGTTGAAGTCCTCATGTCTTAAAATTGTCAAGTTTGGGAAACACTGCTCTAAATTATATAAATCAATCCCTCCCAGCACCAATAATTCATAAGACATGCAGCATAGCTTTTTACCTCAGATAGAGGCAACATGACCTGAATTTAGAGAATTAATATTCATTTTTGTTAGGATTAAATCATTCTCTGGCTGACCTGGAGCTGAAAAGAAGCTTTTCAGGTGCTCTGTGGTGAATTTGATGAATTTCCCAAGAATTTGGTAGGCAATTGTGCTGAATCCAGCGCTTGCTGGAATGTGGAGATAGCAGCAGCCATGGACACAAATGCATCTGAGTAGCTTCTTCTAGCTCACTGATTCAAAGGAGCTCCTTGGTTTACTGATAAGCTCTGGTAGATGCTACAAACAAACACCTAGAGTGACAATGGCAGATGGCAGAAGACACTGACTGAAATTTACTAAGCATGAGTAAGAGCTCAGATTCAAGCTGTTCTGTGGGACTAAGACCAGTGAAATGTCAATACTTCTCTACTCTTTTTACATTTTCAGATGCTATTTGGCAGCTTTCTTTAAAAAGTAACCTTGAACTTTTGGTGAAAGGAAGCACCAGAGTATCAGTGGAGTGGTTGTAAAGTGTTTAGCAGGGCATTCAATGGATATTTCTTAGGCGCATTCAAGGTTAGACACTAACTGTGTAGCTCAAACTGAGGTGAAGAAAGTCTCATCCTATGAGATTATCTAGAATGGTTTGAATCTGTTAGCCCTGAAGACATTAACTCTGCCCAATGGCACACTAAGTGGGGGTAGGAGGGCAGTCTGTCCCAGGTATAAGCAATAAGGGCAGTACTGCTGAATAAAGAAGCAGTTAGTGTTGGGTATGGACTTGAGTTGCTGCTCCCTGTGTGCCAATTAGCTGATTGGTGGTTGGCATCAATGCAGCAGTGACAGAGGAAAAGAATTGTTCTGTCAAGTCAGTTTTGACTCTTGCCAACTGTTCCCTGCAGTTTTTTTGACAGCATTTTTCAAAAGTAATTTGCCAATTCCTCCTTCCTAAGGTTGAACGAAGAGACTGGCTTTGCATCTAGGGCAGGACTATAACTCACAGTCTCTTCATTTCAGCCTAATGCTTAACCACTACATCTCTACTCTTAAAAATATAACCTGCTTCAAGTATCATATATTCTATGTATGACCCTACTTCCAGAACATTATATTTTTTTTTGTTGACAAAAGCCTCCAGGGAGGTGATAGAAACCTGGCTTAGAGCTGTGGCAAATGATATCACTAACCCTCAAAGAGGCAGTTGTGTGTTCTTTATTCATGAAGACATCACTTAACATAGATACTTTGGAAACCATCAACTAGTCATATGGAAGAGATTACCCACACCTTTCTGGGAGAAGATTCAAGCCTGGATAGAGTATCAAAATCATACCGGTCCCTCATGTTGATGTCTTGTGGCTGAACCAGGATAGAGGGAGTGCAGTCTTCTTGAAAATCCTTGGTCACTCAGCTGCCTTTGATGCTATCAGTCATGGTGTCCTTCTCTGTGATTTCTAGAATTTTAGAGTGAGAAACACTGTTTAGAATGGTTCTGCTAATTCCTGTCGGAATAGTTCCAGGAGGGAGTGGAGTGATTGAATCCTAGGGTCCTTATAGAGCTTCTGGAGCTATCAAGGGACATCAATTATTGACAAAGATCAGGATTTATCAATATGTTGATAATGCTCAGTTCTACATTTTAATCTATACATGTTAAAATAGGGTTAAGATGCTGTCCTGACTTCAGTTAGGTGTTATGGGGTGACGGGTGCGGGAAGACCGGGCTCCTTCTTCCATGTTCAATTTCGCCCCGCTGGGGACCCCTGAAAAGGGTCAAAGGTCCCCCGGAGAGGTGATGAAGAATGAGGGGACCCTCGTCGATCATGAAGGGGCAGCAGCCCTTCTGCTAGATCCATGGAAGCCCTCCAAACCGGCACGAAAAAGACTGGCTACATTTGTGTGGCCAGTCAGAAGCTGCTGATAACCAAAGATAAGCATTAACTAGCAATTTCTGAGCAATGTGGATGGAACTGGGTGAGACTTTTTATGACCTTAATACTACTTCCCTGGAAAAAAGAATGCCCAAAGCAAAGAATCCTCCCCAATGAGAGAGAGAAGGGAAATTTTAGATATTATAAACTGACGCTATCGATATTATGTCACCACGAAGTAAAAAAGATGTTGAGACTCTAGAAAGAGTACAGAGAAGAGCAACAAAGATCATTAGGGGACTAGAGGCTAAAACATATACTGTAAGGAACGATTGCTGAAATTGGGTATGTCTAGTTTAATGAAGAGAAGGACAAGGGGGTGACATGATAGCAGTGTTCCAATATCTCAGGAGCTGCCACAAAGAAGAGGGAGTCAAGCTATTCTCCAAAGCACCTGAAGGCAGGACAAGAAGCAATGGATGGAAACTAATCAAGGAGAGAAGCAACCTAGAACTAAGGAGAAACTTCCTGATAGAACAATTAACCAGTGGAACAACCTGCCTCCAGAAGCTGTGAATGTTCCAACACTGGATTTTTTAAAGAAGAGACTGGACAGCCATTTGTCTGAAATGGTATAGGGTTTCCTGCCTGAGCAGGGGGTTGGACTAGATGACCTCCAAGGTACCTTCTAACTTTATTATTATTATTATTATTATTATTATTATTAGTAGTAGTAGTAGTAGTAGTAGTAGTAGTAGTAGTATGTATAATACCAGAAAAATGTGATGAAGATGTCTATATTTAATTGTAAATGTATTAACAGTAACAAGAATTTTATTTGCCCAGTGTGGAAAAATGCATACCACCGGAAGAAGAGAGAATCAAGGAAGCACTGGATGGTGTAGTATTGGAACTAGATTGAGAAAGTTAATATGTACCACTGAATTACCAATGGACCCAGACAACATGTTGTTTATTAAGTACTCGTGACTGTGAAATTAGAAAATTAATAAAATATTTATTTAAAAAAGATGCTGTCCCATGTCTGGAGCTGTTAGGAAGGAGTAAACAGCTTTAAAATCTATCTCAGCATGACTGAGTGATTTTGGTTTGGAGACCATCTGAGATCAGGAATATATCACTGTTAGTTCTGGATAGGTCACACTCCCAGTTTGTAATAGATGGCAATTGTGTTCAAGTGGGGCTCTGAACCAGTTATGACCACTCCTGGATCAGGATGTCTTGTACAATCATTCATGCCATGGTCACATGTTGGTTGAATTACAAGAATGTACTGAAAACTACAACTGCTCCAGAATGCAGCTTCAGGCCATTTCCCTTAAATGCTAGATATATGACATAAGTAGTACTCCTTGTTGATAGTGGCCCCTACCCTTCCCCATGCATGTCTTTACCCTCCTGGTCTTCCAAAAAAAACTGCTTAAGGACTAGGTTTTTGTGAGTATTAAGTTTTGATAATAGTCTTGCTTTGCCTGCTCCAACATAGTAAAGAAAGAAAGAAATTGTTGGAAAATTCCCTCTTATGAACTGTCAGATGCTTTCTGTATTTTTTGCTCACTTTCCAAATTCTGAAATGGCTTATGTCTAAACTTACCCAGAGATAAGAATTTCTTTTAGAATCAGTTTTTTAGCAACTGGAACTAGATAATCTAGTGAGGCTTGAATAGCAATATTATAGGACATTATCAGGGAAACTAATTATTCTAGTGGAAATTATGCCTTTCAAAGAATTATCAAAAAAACACAGAGATTAGAGCTAAACAAGAAGCCTTTGGGCAAAAGTTTCAGCTTGTGCATCCATGATTTATGGTGTACATTTTCCCACAGATATTTACAGTGGAATACAAATTTCTATTGAGTTCCCCCTTTTTTAGAATGCATTTCATATAGTGATTAAAGTGCTGGCCTAGAAACTAGGAGACTATAAGTTCTAGGCAGTGGTGGGATTCAAATATGTGAACAACTGGTTCTCTGTGTGGATGCTGCTTCCAGAGGGCCTGGGCAACAAAAAATTAGCAACCGGTTCTGCCAAACTGGTGCGAACCAGCTGAAACCAGCCCTGGTTCTAGGGCTCCCTTAGGCATGAAAGCCAGCTGGGTGACTTTGGGCCACTCACTCTCTCTCACACCAGCCCACTTGACATGGTGGTTGTCACGGGGAAAAGAAGGAATATTAGTTATGTTCACCGCCTGGGGTTATCTATCCATCTGTCTATCCATCCATCCAAAGATAGGATAAAAATCTAACAATGTCATGGATCCACTCCTGGGCCTCTCTCCAGATGCAAGTTCAGAGGAGGAGGAGGGTGAGTTTGAGTCTGGGTCAGGATCACGGCTCAGAGCGTGTTAGCCTGATGGATCAAAGTGAAGGCTGAGGAAGGCAAGCTGTGACAAGTTGGCCAGGAGGCTCCAGGAGAGGACCAGAAGCAGCTGCTGCCGGTTAGCAATGATCCTCCTCCTGATCCAAGGACACATAGAGCAGAGAAGAGACAGGCACAAGGCTGGTCAGCTATCTAGTCTACTCATGAGGAGGCAACCTCACCTCTCATGAAGGGCTGCACCACCGTTGCCTACTTAATCCGGCCCCGAGGACCTGAATGTTGCTGGAGCACCTTGCCCAGTTCTGTGCCTTATGTGCTTGTGCCATGTATCCTGACCCATCTGTATCATTGACTACTTTCCTGGACATTATGGGTACCTGCTGGACTTAGTTACCCAGTGGCTTGCCATGCTGAGGTCAGAATCTGGACCTGCACATCGGGGGTTGTTTCCAAGGACTTGTTGGGGGGTTTAAATAAACACCTACAGTATAGAACTCTTGATGTGTGTGGGGAGGCAGGAGTGGGGAAACACAGTTTGCTCCAGCCTCTACATTCAAATACACACCCATAATACTGCTTGCCATGCGGGAACATGGAACAACTTCCAGTGGACAATGCGCTGTTGGCACAGCAAGTGGCCCTGTTCTCCTCCCAGCTGGCCCAGATGCAGGCAACCACTCCCACATGCCCTTGATGGAAATGCCCAGTATAGGTGCCTGACAAGTTTGACAGAATCTTGGAGCAGTTTCTGGAGTTTCTGGGACAATGCCAACTCTTCATAAGTTTGAGGCCAGATGATTTCCAGCCAGACCCCAAAAAGGTGGGATTCATCAGCTTTTTGACCAGCCCATTGGGGGATCCTGGTGTTCATGCAGGCCAGCCTGCTCCTGGATGATTATGCGGGAGTTCTATGATTATGCGGTGATGTTTGACCATCAGTGAAAGCCTCCTGGCCAACTTGCTGCAGCTGTGGCTCACCACACTCAGCCTTAGCCTATCACTCATAACCTAGCTGAGGCTGTTCCATCAGACTAGCACTCTCTGAGCCCCGATCCTGACCAATATTCAGCTCTGCGCTTCCTCTGCAGACTCAGACTCACCCTCCTTCTCTGAACTCACATGTGGAGGGGGGAGTGGATCCAGGACAAATAATAACACTTATTTCTATTTGTGAAGTTGAGTTGAGAAATCTGGGTATCTAACATAAGATACTCAGGAGGTTTTATGATTGTGATTTTAAACATGGATGCCCCTTCATGATAGCTTTTTTGTTTTTCTATACAACGTTTCTCAAAAGGAACTGCTTTAGTTTGTACAAATGCAGCTTGACATTCTGTAACTGCTTCTCCATCAGAATTTGCTAACGGATGGCTTGGCTGACTAATCTGAGGTTTCGATTCTGTTGGAAGGAAATAGTTATGGTAGTAATTATGCATACATATACACCTTCATCCACATCTAGGGCATCTTGAAAATTTTTATATGGCAAAAATTAGTAATAAAATAAGGTGACGCATTCCTCGTAGTTCCAATCACAATCTAAATAGCCATTCCTTCTAATAGCAAATTTAATCGACAATCACTGGATTAGTAAGACCAAACCTGGAATACTACAACCAATTTTGGTCACCATACTACAAAAAAGATGTTGAGACCTTGGAAAAAGTTCAGAGAAGAGCAACTAAAATGATCAAAGGCCTGGAGACTAAAACATATGAAGAACGGCTGTAGGACTTGGTTTGGCTAGTCTAAAGAAAAGAAGAAACAGGAGCAACATGAGAACAGTATTCCAATATTTGAGGGGCTGCCACAAAGAAGAGGGTGTCAAACTATTCTCCAAAGCATCAGAGGGCAAGACAAGAAACAATGGTTGGAAACTGACCAAAGAGAGAAGCACCTGGAATTAAGGAGAAACTTCCTAACTGAGGACAGTTAACCAGTGGAATAGCTTGCCTTCAGAAATCGTAGGCACTCCATCACTGGAGGTTTTTAAGAAGAGACTAAACAGTCACCTGTCTGAAATGGTATAGGTCAGTGATGGCGAACCTTTTAGAGACGGAGTGCCCAAAACCCGCCCCTGACCCCCACTCCACCTCCACCCTGCCTGCTCCGCCCTGCCTGACCCCTGCTCTGCCCACCCACAGGGCCATGCACTGCCTCAATGGCCCGCAGTAGCAGATCACCCAGGCAGCCCTGCAGCGCCATGGTAGCCACGCCCTCCGTCCACACCCCGCAGCATCATCTGCATGCTATGGAGCGCGAGGGTGGAATCTTGTCTCTGCTGCCCGGCAATTTCCTTGGCTGCACTGCTCCATGCAGGCTGCGCCTGGGGGCGACTCTCCTCCAGGGGGGCTGCTGGAGAGGAGGGTGCCACAGGGGAAGACAGGGCTGGGGCGATGGAGTGCATGCCCACAGAGAGGGCTCCGAATGCCGCTTCTGGTACGTGTGCCATAGGTTCGCCACCACTGGTATTTTCTCCTGCTGGAGCAGGGGGCTGGACTAGAAGACCTCCAATGTCCCCTCCAGCTCTATTCTATTCTAATTATCAAGGAATGAGATCAGAGAAAGCAATGAAAGATGTTGGCATGCTAAAGGGAAAATAATTTTTCATAAATCCATAAATATTTCAATTGCTTTAAATGTCCATTTTTCATGATGACAGATTATCTATCATTATTTCAGGCCGGCATGGAAACTTAAGACTTTGAAGATCTCTATTCATCCCATATGATTCATTGCAAGGATTTCCCTTCACAGGCCTGGGAACAGTAAACACCTCAAAGATGAGAGCTTTTTTCCAACTCTATAAAAGTTTTAAAAATATACTCCATGTGATGACGGTGAAGGGGATTTAAAGCTTGATTACACATTTTCAAGGCTGCTGCTTCTACTGAGCAGAGTAGAGCAAATTCAAGAATCTGGATCTGCTCAGTCATACTACCTGCATCTCCTTTGTTGGGGGAGAACATCTCTCAAGGCCCAGTCATTCCGCGGAGACTGGGGAAGAGAAAAGCTCTTAGAAGAGCTAATTGTCTCCTCTTTAACACTGCAACATCTCTTAAAGCATTTGCCTCTTGCTTTAAAATACCATATATTGATGTCAATGAAGGTACTTAAAACTATGACTGGTATATGTGGAGGCTTTGAATCAGGACAACCCCAATTTTCCTTCTAAAAGTAGCCTTTAAAATCACTTCCACAGATGTTGGTGACAGGTATGTTCAGGAGGCTATGTGAATATCTGGGTGTTGTCTAGACAAGAACATCAAGGGCTACATATCTGTCCACCCAGTGATGTTATGTGGCTACTAACACATTAATCCAGAGCCAATCTGGTCTTTGAAACAAAATGAGTTTCCTACATATCCTAAAAAGAATGCATCCTGAAAACAATAGCGTGATAAATAGTTCTTACATATTTAATTAAAATTTAAATTTAAAAACTTCCAATTATGAACAAAAACTAGACCGCATTCTTTAAATGCTCTTTTGCCCTGCTTTTTAATTTCAATTTTAATGATACTCTGTCTAGTATAGCAGCAAGAAAGAGGTGTGTTGACACTTTAAACTTGCTTCTTCTAAAATGAGTGTGAAAATTACTGGACTTGTGTGTTGAGCTAAACTACTATGTGACTTATTTAAATCTGGTGAAAAATGTTGTATAGTTCAGGGACTATGAAGTGCTATGTCTCACTATGAGATGTCCTCCCAGGCAAAATGTTTTGTTTTACAAACCAATATGAATACAAATATGGTCAGAGGAGGTTCATGTAAGTGGAGAAGTTTATTTGTAAATTAACAAGTCTGTTTTAATTTTCATGTGAAAATGCAAACTTGACATTCCTAAGAAAAAAGAATCCAGAAATACATGTATGAACAGACTTTAATGCCATGAATTACTATTTGTATTTTTATCTTGCCTTTTTTATATATTTAGTCAACTCAAGGCAGCAACATTCCTAGTACTCCACATTTGTCTTAAAAGCATCAAAGTGCCCATAAAATGAAGCAAATGTCTACAATCTAGTTAAGGTGAAACACAGTCACATTTCTTGGAAACAATTGTCATTTTGCTGCCCTTTTAAAGGAATTATGACAAGTTTCAAAAAATGCTTAGAAAGTTTGTGGTTGTCACCCATTATGTCCCACATTGCAAAGAGAAGGATATGCTGTTAAAGCAGAATGTTTGGCTACTGGCTCAGAAATACTTCTTGAATTATACAGATATTTCTATAGTGTTTTGCATGAACATCATTTCTGAGAATTTACACAGCCACAAGCTGCCTATTTTTAGTGGGCTGTGCAGGGTCAATGTCCATTATGAAAAGTCACACTGTAAAGCCTTGCAAGGAAGAGAAATGTGGCCTTCATTAAGGGAAAATTAAATCAATATGATTTTCATTTAGCTGCCTCACACTGGCAATAAAGTGTATCACAATTGCAACAGCTCTCTGAAAGGAAGATTTAAATAAGTTACTGAACATTAATCATTGCTTATAATGTTGGAGCCTTCCACATGCCACTAGGATTCAGGAAATATTTATATTCGTCAACAAACTGAAAAGATATACAGTATTTCAAGTGTCATCCATATGTACAATATCAATCTACCTACCAACACCATGGTAGAATATATTTAAGAAACAGCTATGATTTGCTCAATGAGCCATATGATGTACAAAAATGTATATATTTACTGCTTCGCCCACTCCTCCCAGCCTTTATTCTGCCTTTCTCAAGAACTAAAAATGCAAGAGCCAAAAAAGACATTAATACCTAGAGTTGAAGCAGAATTTGCTACCATGAAATCCCTCACCTACTCAGTCACAATAAAAAATAATACCTAAAGAATAATCTTCTCTACCAATGGTTTACTGAAACTATCATTAATCACAAGGGGCATGTTGTGATGCCTAAAAAGCCTGAAAAGGTTATTGCTGCTGTCCACTTGGTTTGAAACTGAATGGTGCAAGTTTGATCAAAGCAAGGAATTACAGGCAATCCTTGATTTACAACAATTCATTTAGTGACCATTCAAAGTTACAACGGCACTTTGTAACTTATGACCATTTTTCACAGTTACAACCTTTACAGCATCCCCATAATCATGTGGTCAAAATTCAGATGCTTAGCAACTAACTCATATTTATGATGGGTGCAGTGTCCCGGAGTTATGTGATCACTTTTTGGAACCTTCTGACAAGCAAATCAATGGGGAACCAGATTCACTTAACAAGTGGGTTGCTAGTTTATCAAATGCAGTGATTCACTTATCAACTGAGGTAAGAAAGGTCATAAAATGGGGCAAAACTCACTTAACAAATGTCTCACTTAACAACATAAATGTTGGGTTCAGTTGTGGTGGTAGTCCAGGACTACCTGTACTCCCAACTGGGGAATCAGCTGAGGTGGGGGGGGGGCGAGAGACAGCGGCAAGGGCAATCTATACTTCCATAAATTCTTGGACTGCAACTTCCATTCTCGTGGGCTATGCTGCAGTCATCACCAACATCACGCGGACCATCAAAAGTAACAACCTATCTACACCAGTAGGCTCGTGAAAAAGCACCTTTTGGGGGCTACGCTACCTCGCTTTCTACAGGAACTCGCGTCCAGCCCCTCCCAAGTCTTCCTCCTCCTCCTCCTCTGGACCTTGGGGTCTCTCCCCTCCCCGCCCCTTCGGAGGGGAGGGGGCGTGACTTCAATCCCACTTCCTCGTCGAAGGGGGAGGTGAAGAGTTGGGTTGGTGCAGTGCGCTTGCGCACCGGGCGCGACACCCCAACCGACAGTCGGAAGCTGGCGGTTCCGCCATAAGAAAGTGGCTCGAGAGCGGAGAGCTGCCGTTGCTTTGAGAGGAAAAGAGAGGCCGGCGGTTGCTTGGTGGGTGGGGCCGCGTGCGCTCTAACCTGCCTGTAGCTTGGGGGCGCGAGGACGAACAAGGGCCGTCCGGAGCGGTCGGCTAAAGCTTCATGGAGCTCCCGCTCCCTCGGTTGCGGACGCTCGCCTGCGGTTGGGAAAGGTCTGTGGAGGCTACGTGCGCAGAAGGGCTCCGCCTCGGGACCCAGCCTGGAGTCTGAGGTTGACCGCCGGCTGCGAAGCCTCAGGGGCCATCGAGAGAGCGACGTTCAACGGCCTCCCGCACTGATTGCAGCAACCCCAGCCCCAGCAGCCTAGAGGTGGCGGCGGCGAGGAGGGCTTCGAGCAGAACGGCGTCGCTAAATCCTGGTGGCTCACGTCCTTCCCTACGTGTTTATCTCCTGTTTGTCTCTCCCACCGCCCGTTTTCCTCTTTGCCTTTCCCAGAAAAACAAAGCTCTGTCCGAGGAGCTGTTGCCGTCAGCTGCGCTTCTTTGCTCCCGGCTTGAGGGGCTGCGATTCTGGGGAAGCCCCAAGAGAGGCACTCAGGCAGGCCGGAGGGGAGCTCCTTTGGACCATCCAAAGGAAAGGACTGCTTGGCCTTGGCTCCAAACGGTGGGATACGAATATTTCTCCCTCTGCCCGTGAATAAACTGGCCGTAGCCCTAACCTACAGTATGCCGTACCGCTTAGATTAAAACATCTCCGGGCAAATTGGATGTGATTTATTCCCTTTTTTTTTTAACCTGGCAATTTTTTTCCTTCACTCTCCCACCATTTTATGTCTTTTCAGCAGTATTGAAGTGGGGGACTGGATGGAGAGTGATATGTGAGATTACTTTTTTGCTTCTTTTAATTGTAGAGCAGATTAATATGAATATGTGCCCATAATAAACACGATCATCTCATTGAGAAGAATTTTTAACAATAAAATAGCAATTTTTAAGAGCTGAAAATGATTCTGAAGTGGATTTTGCCTTACTGGAGCTACTTATCCTCTGTGCCCATTTTGGTCCTGTTTAACTGTTACCCTCTCCAAGCTAGTGCAGATAATTCCAATCTAATATATTATACAGCTCTCGTAAATATCACTGTGTTGAATCCTGATCGTTCAACATCTGCTTCAATAACACTTGAGCGTGCACGCTATGGACAAACTTCTCCCAAAATAAGTGTCAAAGGCCTACTTCTGGCACCTTTGCCAATCAATGGAGGTAAGGGTTTTTATATATATATATATATATATATATATATATATATATATATATATATATATATATATAGCTTTTCCTTCTTTTCATGTTATGCAGTTTGGAGCAATTGAGCTTGATTAAAAGTATGTGCAGAAGTCTCTTTTCATTCCAGAATCCAAGAGTTCAGGAAGCATTTTTACATATCTTTTAAAAGTAATCTACTCTAACAAAAATGTATTTTGAAGCTGACTAAGGTAAATTAAGATGACACCTAGGTGTACCTGTATAAAACAGTAGAAATGCACATATAAAACCACATTTATAGATTATATGTTGTAGGTTTTAATGCTGTAAATTACCAGTCACCTGTGTGTGAATTTAGTGGCCATATACATGTGTTTAACAAATGGAATCGTGTATCATAATCCTAGAATATAGCCGTGTTGGTATCATGAAAACATGAATCATGGAAATTATGGTTCTTGGGAGCCAGTTTGGTGTAATGGTGAAGGTACTGGACTAGAAATCAGGAGACGGTGAGTTCTAGTCTCATCCTAGATATGAAAGGTGGTTGGATGACTTTGGACCAATCACTCCCTCAGTCCAACCTACTTCACAGTGTTACTGTGGGGAAAATAGGAGGAAGGAGTATTAGATATGTTTGCTGCCTTGAGTTACTTATAAAGTAATAAAGGGCAGGATAAAAGTCATAAATAATGAAGGCTTACAATGGTGCATTTTACTGATAATGTTATCAATCAGAGGAATAAGTAATAGCTTCCCATTAAATTGCTTCTTAGAAGAACCTTGATTTGTTTTCATAGAAAGTATGGAATGAATTTTAGTGAGTATTCAAGGTCATTGAAGAACATTTTTAGGTAAGCTTCTTTTTCAAAAATAAAACCATAGAATCAAATTGGCTGTTGAAAAAAGTTGAATAGCTGCTGACTGTCATGATTTTGGACAATATAGCATTAAAATGTATGTGAGGATGAGTGGTGTGCGTAGAACCTTTCATCAGCAGTTGATCTAAATAAAATACCAACTGTATTGCTATTTTTGAAGGTAAGAAATTGGGAGACCTTGTTTGAAAAGAACAGTGAGATATAAATCAAATATGTAAAAATAATTATGCTTTTTTCAGTAATACAAACTTTGTATAGTATTCAACACATCCATATTTTTCCTGACTGCCTCTAGAAACAGTAATGATTAAATTATCCTGGAAGTTTATTTAGCTTGCTTGTAAAAATGCTTATGAATCCTCATACACAAGAAAAAAGTATAAGTTGACATTTACTTAGAAGCAGTTTATTCTTCTAATATCAGCTGAAGGAAAATGAGAGACCAAAGTAAAAATGTATTGCGGAATCAAATATGGTTTGAAAGTGTAAGAAAGTATTTGGTAATTTTTTTCCTTGAAAGATGAGAAAGTGCCATGAAGTTCTAAAGTTGTTTCATAGCTAATTTGGAAAATAAGTTTATATTTACATTTATTTATTTGTTTCTTGTCTTTATTATTTTTACAAATAACTCAAAATGATGTACATATCCAATATACCTTTGTCCTCATATTTTCCCCACAATAGTACCATGTGAAGTGAGTTGGCTGAAAGAGAATGACTGACCCAAGGTCACCCAGATGGTTTTCATGGCTATGGCAAGACTAGAACTCATGAACTTTCATTTTCTAGCCTGGTGCCTCAACCACTAGGCCAAACTGGCTTACCTTTCTAGCCTGGTGATTTTATTTACACACGCACATACACATACACAAATATGCACACATACATACATACATATTTTATATAGTAGCAAAATCTTAATTGCCCTGAACTTCAGTTTCATTTCCTGGTTTTGTTTCTGGTTTTGTTTCAATATTAGATATTATATTACTTTTTGTATTTTAAATTGGCTGGAAATACTCATTTGGGACACTTTTGGATTCAGTAGTCAAAGTGTCTTAAAATACCATATCATATAAATCAGTTATTGCTTCATAAAAGAGCTGTACACAATAATGCTTTTTCTGTTAATTGCAAAGAATTAAAAGTAAAGTTTTCAGTTGTCTAAACCAGGGGTGTCAAACTGCCGGCCTATGGGCCGGACGCGTCATGACGAAACCGCACCTACCCCATTGCCAGCAATGGGAGGAAAGTTCTGATATGTCGTGCGACGTCACGTGACATTGCAAGTTTGACATGTCTGGTCTAAACTAATGGCTAGAGAATGTTTTGAAGTGCTATAGCATGGTACAAAAAAATGCTGTTCTGTGTTCTTAAATTTCATTTGCCATGATTTTCAGAAGATTTCTATTATATGCTAAATCTAGGTAATTTGGAATATGATAATTACCAGAAGCATCAAATCTGGGGGGGGGGGGAGGAGGAAAAGAGAATTTTCAGTTAATGGAATTGTGGCAAAATCAGTAGTCTTTTTCCAATCCAGTTTAACAGGAAAGAGAACTGGAACCAGTGCAGTCTCTTCTGAAGTAGGTCATGATGGCAAAGTCTTTACACACTCGTGTGATACTCGCTGCACATAAGCAAACATTCCCTTGTAGAAAGCTTCTCTCTTATACCCAGATCTGAGACCCTAGAACAGTGGTTCTCAACCTTTCTAATGCCGCGACCCCATAATACAGTTCCCCATGTTGTGGTGACCCCCAACCACTTATACATCACCGGGTGCCAGGGGCGTGGCCAAAGAAAAGGGGAAAAAATGGCGGACAGCCTTGTCTGGCGACCCCCGTGAAATGGTCGTTCGACCCCAAATGGGGTCCCGACCCACAGGTTGAGAACCACTGCCCTAGAAAGAGTGAAAAAAGAGCAACAAAGATGATAAAGGGTCTGGAGGCTAAATTGTGTGATGAAGGATGTTGGGAGGACATAATAACTTCCAGGACTTGAGGAGCTCTCATAGAGAAGAGAGGATTGACCTATTCTTCAAAGCACTAAAGGGCAGGACAAGAAGTAAATGAGTGAGCACTTGTTAAAGAGAGATCCAACCTTAAAGGAGAAATTTCTGACAATGAGAACAATTAAAGAATTAGCTTGCCTTCCAGAGTTGTGACTGCTCTATCACTGGAGGTTTTAAAAAAATAGATTTATCACACAAAACAACAATTTTACCGGAATGGTATAAGGCAGACATGTCAAACACAAGGCCCGGGGGCTGGATGCGGCCCGGGAAGTGGTTTCATGTGGCCCACGAAGCCATCCTGGAAATAGTGAGGGAACGGCCCCTGCTGCTTTGGCCCTGGCCCGGGACGGCCGGGAGCCAATGTTCAATTTTGTGGTGGCCATCTATGCTGAAACGCATTCAGTCTTAGCTCCACAAGGCTGTCTGGAAACAGTGAGGAACCAGCCCCTGCCGCATCGGCCCCACCCCCTGGGGCATGCTGGGGAGGTGTCACCCTTTGTGAGGAATGAAGAAATGGACCATGCCTTGGCACTTGTCCTGGTCCCACCCCCTTCTGCCAGAGACCCTCAGATCTGTTCACTCCTGCCCAGGCCCGACAGGCACCCTTTACATGAATGATGTAGAGCTGGCCATGCCCACCCAGTAGGCCACATCCACCCAGTAGGATGCACCCACCCTGGCCACACACACACCCCTTTGGGCAACTGCAATGCTGATGCGGCCCTAAATGAAATTGAGTTTGACACCCCGGTATAAGGTCTCTTGCCTTGAGCAGGGGATTGGACTAGAAGACCTCTGAGGTCCCTTCCAGCCCTATGATTCTATGTTCCGTGTGCTAAATCTGCTCTAGAAAATCTTTCAAGCCTCCAGAAAAGAATTGGAGGCATGGGAAGACTCTGGAATGAGGGGAGGCAAATGGACTTTTGCTGCTGATATATTTTCTACTGTAGAATGGATAGCATCCTTAGTCGTTTTAACATCATAGTATACCATAAAGTGGCTTGAGATTTTGGCAGGATAATGTGCTAATGGGGCCTGTGAATAAGTGACAATTTCTTCTAGGGCAGTAAACTGTAATTTGAAACTATGGCTTGTTGGCTTCATGTGGTGAATTAATGTTTTGTTTGTGGGTCCTCAATTATTTCTGCTTTGTTTTTGTTCTTTGTCCAAGTCTCTTGACAGTTCCATAAAGGCATAAAGTGAATGGGTTTAAAAATGGCAAATGCAATTTAATATAAGCACATGCCAAGTGATGCACATTGGCATAGGAACCTAGAGTTCTATTTACATTAATGGGAATTGTGCTGGTAATGACTGATCAGTCCGACTGATCAGGACTGATCATAGAGTCACGATGGGAAACTTAGTGAAAATGTCAATCCAATGTACAGTTGGTATTTTAAAAAGATGAATCTCATGCTTGGAATTAAGATAACATAAAGCTACCAATATAGTAATGTCCTTATATAAATCTCTAATGAGTCATATTAAATCATACATGGTATGAAAAAATGTAGCAAATGATATTTTGTCCCTCTCAAACTTAGAATTTAACTCATCTATTTAAATGTAGGGACAGACAAATCTAAAATTATTTACAAAGATAAATGTTTGACTGCATTGTCAAATAATTGAGGATTTAAAAGAGAACAGGATTATTTCATAGAGGTTTAGAGTAACCTCTCTAAGTGACTCATTATCAGTAATAAACTCTAGTGTTTAGTAAATTAATAGTTAAAGCAAACTATAGCTCAGCATGATATATAATCTAATAAAGACTCTTCTTATGGCTGTTATTTTTCCATGGGAAGAAATGTAATAGGAGTCTGTCCTAAACAGACCACTGTTCTGACCACTCCTAGGGATGGAAGGAAATATATATATATATAAAAATTAGTAATAGCCTAATTTCATTGATAATTATACAATATTTAGAAAACTTCTCAGCTTGGAGGGAATTGGGACAGTAAGCACTTTCCTATCATAGTAAGTTGCTCGAGATTTTTAGTTTAGTTTAGTTCATATATATTTAGGAAACCATGATATAATATGATTTTTTTAATCACACTTCAAAACTTATTTAGAAAATTTATATCTTAGATCAGGGATCTCAAACTTGGCCCTTTTATGAGGTGGACAGCATGTGTGGCTAAAGAATTCTGGGAGTTGAAGTCCACAAGTCATAAAAGGGCCAAGTTTGAAGACCCCTGTCTTAGATGTAAGCATAAGGCTTTATGTAAATTGTGCTGGAAAGAATTGCATATATATTGAGATCAAGCAAAGAGTATGCTGGTAAAAAAATAAATTCTTTCTATGTCTTACCAGTGGTTTCAGCAATTTTCCTCTATATCATTTCACAATTTATCTTCAATGTTTCAATTTATGCAGTTTTTCAATATTTTCACTATTATGATATTTAGATGTCAATGGTAGCAATGCCATGTTCTTAAATGGAATCCTTGAGTATTCATCTAGATTATTTGTAACAGACACTCTGCAAATTAACTTTTTTTACACATTGTACTTTAAAAATTATGATGCAGTTGAATCTGAATCCTCTGTGCCTTTAAAAGGAGTAAATATAGTCAGACGTAGTTAGTTGTAATCAGCTTTGTGTATCCAGTCTTAAAATCAGATAATATAAATTACAGAGTTTGCAAAATAGGGATTAAGTCATGTCTAGCATTCTAGATGACTCTAAAGTAATGTTATATACCTATATCTGAGTATCAGTAATTGTATCCCAAAGGTTGTATACACATATTACAAAACAAGGAACATAGTCAACTACATTAGGGAAATGGATAGCATTTGCATAGGACACATCTTTTGATATTGTATAGCTTAATGAGGCTTGAATCTGAATTCTACACTTTTCACTAAGAATATAAAATTGGACACTGGTCCATTAGTCCAGCATTAGTCCAACAGTTCTAACAATGGTCAACTGAGTACAAAAGAAAGCCCACTAGTCTCCCAGGCCTTCAGAGGCAGTTGCAATGCCATCCAAGCTAATAGCCGTTGATTCCCATGATGATTACTCATGAGGATATACAGGCAGGCTAACTGAGGTAATTAATATAATTTATAATTTGCTTATGAATGGAGGCTACTTTTGGAACCTAAAAACTATCTGTCTTAATTCTTTCCATTTGTACCTTTAAAATAAGGGAGAGTAGATAAAAAAGAGCAAAATGCTCATTTTTAAGACATTCATTTTTTTTTTACTGAATTCAGTTTCTACTTCTTTTTTAAAGGGTCCATAATTTCTAATTTTGAATTAATATATTAAAATATTTGCTTTTGCAGTTCATTAACAGCCTTAATGTCATTTTCAGTTATAGATAACTGATAGGCTGCCTCAGGCATTTGGGGGAGGTCCAATATAGGCCACATGTGAGTGTCTCTCTATTTCTAGGCAGGATTTTCAGTGCCAGAGCAAGCCTCCCATGGTTTCCTCTAGGGATTCCACCCGCTTAATGACTGCAATCAGGATGAAAGTCATTGAAGGAAGAAATCATGTGACATCTCACTTAATGACTGCTTTGCTCAATGACCCAGATTCCAGTCCCAATTATCAAGGGCTACCTATAGATTGGAAAAGTGCTCAGCCCGACAGTTTTTCAATCCTTGTAATCCCTTAGTCCTTCCTGGTATTTGATCAGGTTTGTCTCTTCAGACTGCAAGGGGGGGAGCTCTGTAACATCAATTAACTCTCAAGTGACATGTATGTTGGTTATAGTGTTCCACTTGCTTAGCCTTTCTTTGCCACTATTCATCCTGCATTAGTCATAGTTCTGTCTTTACTATGGATGGTACTTCAAATTTACCTTTCTTTGAGATTAATAATGGTTCAATCTGCCAGTCTATATAGGCTTTGTTTTTGGTCTGGAGGGCTACTAAAATGGCCTTGTGGTTTTCATCAAGCCTGCCTTGGTGCATCTGTGTTTTCAGTCTAAGAACAGTTGTTGCAATCTGTATAAGGACATCTTTAAACTGCATCCACTTTTCAGAACAGGTTCCTACAAAAGGTAAATTGCTAGAGGGTTTTTCATTAAGTATATCTTGAAAACATTGGACTTATCCTGAGTCTTGCTGCCAGCCAGTGTTGAATGATGTTTTTACAACCCTTGGTTGCATATGGCATAAAGGGGTTTTGTACAGGTTGAGCACTTACTGGACCAACCTCTGATCTGTCCAGCACTCAGTACTTTGCATGGCTCAGGTGAGGTCTTTAATATTATGCAGATGTATTATGATGTAAGTGCCACTGTTTGAAACTCGGATACATCCTATTAGGTTTGTATTTGTTTGCAAATCTGAATATTGTGTAAGTGAGGCACGGGTTGTACTCAGCATACTTAGGTTGTACTCAGGCTATTACTGTTTCCCCACCCCATGCGTCCCAAGGACTCTATCCCAGTTGTTGCTATTTGTTTGCACCCTGGCATTGAAGTCATCCAGAATGATGACAGTTTCAGAATTATAGCCATTGAGGTTTGAATAACCTGGTCCACATTCATGGTTCATAGACATCTTCCTTCTCCTTGTTAGCTCTCATGAGAGTTGGTTTATAGACAGTGACAATGTTGATGAGGTGGATTTGCTGAGAGGAAAACAGAAGTTCATAATACATCCATTTATTCCAGTCTGTGGAATAGAGATTTTCTTCAGCAGAGCAGTTTTGATTGCAAAATCTATTCTATGAGTCCTGTTGTCTATCTGTGGTTTCCCTTTCTGAAGGGACATATATTCCTTTGCTGTTTCCTATTATGATTCCTTGTCTGTAAGTCCGGTATAGTGCTCTTAATAATCAGCTCTAAATCCATAATTTAAAAGGTTCTTAGTAGAGTATCACATTTCTCTTGCTTTTTTCTCAACTTTCATAACTATACACATCACTTGAAAGTTCATTTTTAAATTTTTCCTGACATTTGTTTTCATGAAATGTCTGTGTCACTGCAAGAGATAATAGGGGCAGCTTCAAGGAAAGATATATTGCAAGTAGTCCTCAAATTGCATCCATCGTTCAGTGACCATTCCAACTTACGACAGCACTGAAAAAGGTGACTTATGACCAGTCCTTCACTTAGGACTCTCCGGCATTTACTGCCAAAATTGCTCAGCTCCACTCAGCAGGGCTGGTCTTTGAGTTAGTCCCCAGAGACAAGACGGGCTCCTCTTGGCAGGCAGCAGTAACCTTTCTTCCTGGCTTCCCCACTGACTTTCTGGAGAAGATTGTAAACGTTAATCATATGATTGTGGGGCACTTTGTAACTGGTTGTGAGAATAGGTTGCCAAGCATCCATATTGCGATCATGTACCCAAACTGTTGGGGGCAATATGCTGACTCTGTAAATCGCTTACAGAGGGCTGTAAAACACTGTGAAGCGGTATATAAGTCTAAGTGCCATTCCTATGTAACTGCAGCGGGGGATGATGCAACATTTTATGACAGCCAGAAGGACTTTTGGGGCCATAAAGCACCCTTTCCAAGTCCATCGTAACTTTGGATGGTTATTAAACAGCTGCCATAAGCCGAGGATTACATATAGAAAGATAGAAAGTGGTTCCAAATTGATCTTTCCAAAAGTTAAGGATTTTACCTAGAGGCGTAGCTGTGCAGAAAGGCTTAGGGATTAAATAGGCCAAGTGATGGAATTGGCATCTCATGGAAAAACAAAAAAAAATGTATATATTGAGCTTTTCTGTAAAAAATGATATAAATGACCTCAGATTACATCTTTTTAAATAGGTGATTTGTAGAAGTTTGGAATTACTCTTAAATTGCTTTTCATTATATCATGGAGACTTTCCAGCTTGGATACCTAGAATCTCTAGCTTGGGAAAAATATACATTACAAATGGATTCTGAATAACTGATCATAGATGACAGATGGTAATGGAAAACTATTGATAATTAAACTTGCTGACATAGTTGTCTATGTCCCTTAAAATGCTGATTGATAAATGAGGCACTTTAGGTGTATAGTAATTTTCTTTATTTCCAGTAACTATTGGAATATGATTTGAATACCCTGGTGATTACTTAAATAATTTTTATGGGACTATACAGGTAGTCCTTGACTTACAACCACTTGTTTAGTGACCGTTCGAAGTTGCAATAGTGTTAAAAAAGGTGACTTAGACCGGGTTTCACACTTAACAACCATTGCAACATAGACCCATGGTCATGTGATCAAAGTTTAGGTGCTTAGCAACTGGCATGTATTTATGACAGTTGCACTGTCCCATGGTCATGTAATCGCCCATTTGTAACCTTCCCAGCTGGTTTTTGACCAGCAAAGTCAGTGGGGAAAGCCAGATTCACTTAACTACAACATGATTCACTTAACAACTGCAGTGATTCACTTAAGAACCGTGATAAAAAAGATTGTAAAATGAGGCAAAAACTCACTTAATAATTGCCTTGCTTAGCAACATAAATTTTGGGCTCAATTTTGGTCATAAGTCAAAGAATATGTGTACTTTGATGTTGGGATGATTTTTAAGTATTTAAGAGTTAAGTAACATACCTCAATTTATGTTTTATTTTTCTTAATGTTGAACTGTTTCTTGCATGAGTAGAAATGAATAGATGAGTAGAAGATGACATGGTAACTATCCTGACTTATTATTCTAGCGTGGAAACTGATCTGGTAGTCCCAAGGTTCAAAAAATGTATATTGTGCTAACGTTCTGTCGGTAGAAGAAAAGAGATATTAGGCACAGAGCATTTGTCTCTCCATAATGGCATGTACTGCCAAATTCTGGAGCCCCTTCTGTTTGTGACAATAGTAATAATTGTATGGAAGTCATTAATAGTCTTCATGCAATTAAAAACAGCAAACTCCAGATCAGAAAAAAACCCAATATAACAATATAACAGAGCTTGACTATTGCAAAGCCCACTCTCCTCCAAACCCCTCACATAATGTATGGAACTGTATGATTTTTTGGTCACTATTAACTTTTTCTTTCTGGTTTCTTTTTATTCAGTGAATAGATGAATGCTAACTCCAGTATTGATTATTTCAAATATAAGAAGATAGAGGAAAAGGATTATTGCAGGCAATAAAGCCCAGAGATAGGATTATTGCAGGCAATAAAGCCCAGAGATAGCTTATCAATTAAGGCCACAAATAACAGAAGTTCAAATAGCATAAATGAATACAATTATGCAGTTTATATCCCAGACGTATACCATGGTATAATATCAGGTGCTGGCTGTGGGGTGTTGCATTAGTTTTGTGGGATTCAATCTGCCCTTCATCTTCTCTTTTTGAATTTAATAGGCTGGGTTACAACCTTGAAATCATTATGAGCGATGATAAGTGTATTTTTCCTTCTTCCTTCTTCGCTTTTCCATTTCCTTTATTACTAAGTTCACAACACAAAGTATGTTTTCAAGAAAATATCAGCTTACGTTCCTTTAAATTGTAGAGCAACAAACTCCGTTGCTGATTTAATATAATAGTAAGCAAGTGGCTGAAACACTGCACTATAAATATGATATTAAAGCAATGTCTCAATAAAGAACCCTTATAATAATACATTCAGTGGAATCCTTTAATTAGGAATATCTTAAGCTTGGAAAATTGGTCTTAACATGGAAAACAACAGTGTTGTATTCAATAAGAGCTAATGCAGTGTTTCATTAGTATTCAAGTCAAACTTGGAGGTTTAATGATATGGAATGTTTTACATAAAAGTTCAGCTGAAGTTGGAAGGTTGTAAATTATTGCAATAATTCTGCCATTTTATGAACTAGTTAAAATATTGTGATGTATGTACTATATATGTACTTTCAGGTTAAATTTGCTTTCTGATGGATTACACAGACATATCTATGCAGGTTTTTTTGGCAGCATGTTCCTTCTGGGATTTTTTTTTTTTTTTTTTCAGTTTAGCCATGATTTTCTCATGAACTTTCATCCAATCCAATCCTATTGTAGAAAGAACCTTCTTTTAATTATTAAAGCAGTCATGTCCCTTTCCCAAGCTTCTGTGGCTGTTTTGGAAGGTTTTTGCAACTTTCTGTGAATGCATTTGTATTCATAACTATTTGTATTCAAGGAAGGAATTTTCCTTGCATCTGGAGGATAAATCACCCAGATCCATTCTCAGTTGGATGCCAAGCATGATGTAAGCTCTGTAGAGATGCTTAGGGAACGGACTTATCCAGTTAAACCGTGGACTCATAGCTCTTGCTCAGAGAGCAGCTGGCAATCATGGCTACAAGGACCTTTGCTCAACTTTGTGTTGTGAACCAGTTATACCTTTCCTGGATAGGGAGGCTCTTCATTTTATCACTCACACCCTGGTCATCTCCCATTTGAACTACTGCAATGCGCTCTACATGAGATAGCTTTGAACTGTTCCAGAAGCTTTAGCTGGTACAAAGTGCAACCACACAACCACTCTTGGACACCCCAGGGACATTGCATGTAATACCTTTGCTGTGAGGCCTGCATTGGGTGCCAGTTTGTTGCCAGATCCAGTTAAAGGTATTGATTGTGACCTTAAAGCCCTCGATGGTATGGGGCCATGCTACATGTGGAACCATTTTTACATCAGCCTGACCCATCCAGTCAGGCAGGGACTCTGTCAGTTAAAGAATTTTAATTGGTGGGGTCCAGAAAGAGAGCCTTCTTGGCTGCTGCCCCTGCCCTTTGGAACATTCCCCCCCATTCTCTTTGGAAATTATGCTAATTGATGTGGTTTGGTAATTAGAAAATATTTTAGTCAGTGTATCATGGGACTTTCGTTTGAATTACATCATTAAATTAGAATCTCTATTCTATATTTTTAGTTCCAGATCGTTTAGGATGCGATCCACGAACACGGTTTCAGATTCCTCCAAATACAAAGCAGTGGATTGCTCTACTGCAGCGAGGAAATTGTACATTTAAACAAAAAATTCTGCGAGCAGCTTCACATAATGCTTCAGCTGTTGTGATTTACAACAATGTATCTGGCAATGAGCCTGTTACCATGACTCATCAAGGTAAGAACTAAGATACCAGACCTTTCTTTCAGCTCAGTCAATTTCATCTGTTATTTGGAGCTTTTAAAAAGTATATTTAATTAAAACTACAGGTTGTGATCAATTATATAAATAAATGTTACTGGTTGTTATTCTGAACCAAGTAATGCCCTACTCCCTATTCCTACAGTTTACCTTGATGGGAGTGGATTTGAAGTGAAAGTTTAACAGTGGTTATGTTGTCAGTTTATTTTGTAATAATTAAATATCTTAGTTAATAATTACTGCTGTTGTTGGTCTTCAACCTTTTTCCAGTCAATACTATCAGATGACTTTGAATTCTGGCTTTTTAAGATATTTTTTCCTATGACTTTTCACACACTAATATATTAGAATAAATGTATATAATTTGTAAGCATGCTTTCATTGGGCCTTTTCAGCAAGGAAGAGTTTGATCCATAATGAAAGTTCTTTTCTGCTAACTGTCCAGTGTTACAGTTTTCCTGAATTTCTGACTCTTGTTCACATGGGAATTCATAAAGCCAGTATTTTGAAATTGTTGCATTTTCAAAATTATTCCTCTTGTTTAATTTCTTCTTTTCGGTGCTGCCTTACATTGGAGTAAGTTCCATGTCTTGTAGAAAGAAACTGAGACCATACTCTGCCACCCTGGTCCAATGCGGGTTGGCAGATGTGATCGGTGTTAGTCTGGGGTATCTATCATGGCTTGTTCGCCTTGGGTTACCTTTCTGAACATATATATATGTCTGAAGACATAGTCCATGATTTCATTTACCCATACAAGCCCCTTCGCCTCGTCAAGGCCCTAATCATAGAAGGAAGATATTATAATTAGCAGTTAAAATATACAATATATCATTCTGAAATTAAATTATAGTAAGGAGATACTTGTGACATATATGAATATATTACTTAGAAGATTTTGATTATTTCTTAGTTTCTTATGTTACTAATTATAGCTTTTTAAAAGACCCTAAATTTAATAAGAGTTCTTGCTTTCTAATATAGCACTATGTATGTATATTAGCATATCACTCAAATGGTTTCTCCTGTATATTTATTTGTTTATTATAGGAACTGGAGACATTGTTACGGTCATGATCACTGAAATGAAGGTTAAAGAAATCTTGAATTATTTAGAAAAAAATATGTCCGTCCTAATTGCAATAGCCGTGGGAACACGCCATCCAAGCAAAAATGTTAATCGAAGTTCCCTTGTCTTTGTATCCGTATCATTTATAGTTTTGATGATAATTTCTTCAGCATGGCTAATATTTTATTTCATTCAGAAGATTAGATATACCAGTGCACGTGATCGAAATCAGGTAATCATTCTAATCATAAAGAATTTGAAATTTTATCAATGCCTTGATAAAAATATGTATGTATACTAAGAATGCAAAAGGAGCTTTGCTGAATGTTTAGTTTTTTTAATTTATAAAACAAAAACAATGCTTTTGTTGCAGGAAATGTATTAACTTTAAAAGGTCTCCTGCTTAGGTGAGCTATTTCTCCATTCTGTTTTTAATGTTGTAAAATAACTCTGTTTCTGGTAAAAAGAATGAAATCAATCACAGTAACTATGTATTATTGTTGTTCAGCAAAAAAAAAAATCACTCTGAATGGGCTACCTTTGAAGGGTTTTGAAAGAATAGCATTACCATACTCATGAAAAGTTCTATTCTACTTTAGAATGGATGCTCCTATATTTGCCCATTAAATTGTAAGGAAGTTCATTTGGAACTTTAAGCTGATGTTTTTAAGGGATAAGGACAAACAGAATCATTATTAAAGACAGAACAGATTCTGTTAATTGTTCTGAAAAGTACAATTTGTTAAGGATTAATTTTGTGTCAGTTGGACTGTAATGCAGTCTTTACTTTTATGGATGTGAAATGCAGGTGTCATTTCTCTGGCATTAAAAACATTGTAAATATACTGTATTTACTAGCAATATCAAAGCTATATTGAAAAAAGATCTTTTCTTTTATACTATTCCTTAGTTTTCTTTTTATCTCAGAGAAACTATGGCTCTATGTTAAAGTACTGTAGTTAATTTGAATTGGAATATCTTGGATTGAAAGGAGCTTGAATACTAAGATCACTGATAACTGACAATCTAGAATGCTGCTTTAGTTAGAGTCAAACTTTAAAAACTCAAGTCAAACTTAAACACATTCTGTGATATAAAACTTCATGAATTAAACTATCCCTATAGTTTTCTTGGTAACAATATAAAAGTGGATTTCATTTCCTCATGTCTTCTTTTGGTTTTTTACTTCCAACTCCAGCTGAAAATCCTGAGGTTTTCTTGTGGTCTCCAAATATTAGCTAGGTCTGCACTTGGAATTCCAACAACAGTTAGTTGCACCCATTCAGTTTCACGAAAAAGAATAAAACATGGTTATATGCAAGCACTGGTCTGCCATTGTATATGCAGCTTTCCTCTATTAAATTTCTACAATGTCAGCTGCAAATTTGAGGCATTTGAGATAAAATGACTGATAGAACTCCCATCTAAAAATAAACTGCACAAACATATTGGACTAAGAGTTGGAGCATATTGAAATCGGTAGGAAGAGGAGTTAATTCTTTTTAGTTTTGAAAGTTCCTTACTAGAATGTAATTACTATTTTTCATATGTGCACATAAATATATATTCATGACTGTATATAGATCTGCCTCTCTCTACATGCACACATACACAAACACAAACGAAGTTTTGTTGATTTTTTTTCAATAATTGTTCCTTAGTTTTAAAGCTTAGTAATTATATGTTATACTGAGTGCACATTAACTGTTTACATTAGCATAGACCAATTGGGCATTTCATTTTTCCACAAAATATAAGCTTTTGGTGTCTTAGCCAATTCCCTCCATACACAATGGATAACTTTCCCCTTGTTTGCCATTAATACTTAATCTAATACAGGGGTCTCCAACCCCCGATCCGTGGACCAGTACCTGTCCGCGGCATGCCAGCAACCAGTCTGCACAAATGAGCAAAGCCCCATCCGTGGGATGCAACAGCAGACAAAACCATGCACACTCCGGTCAGCGGAAAAACTTCTCTCCACGGAACATTCCCTGGTGCCCAAAAGGTTGGGGACCTCTGATCTAGTATACAAGTATTCCTCAACTTAACAACCATTCATTTAGTAACTCTTCAAAGTTATAACGGCAATGAAAAAAGTGACGTGGCCAGTCCTCAAACTTACAACAGTCACAACATCCTCATAGTCACATGGCCAAAATTTGGGCACTTGGCAATCCGCATCTATTTATGATAGCATTCCAGGATCATGAAATCACCATTTGCAACCTTCCCAGCTGCTTCCAACAAGCAAAGTCAATGGGGAAATCCAGGTTCGCTTAACCAACCACATGATTCACTTAACAATTGCAGTGATTTGCTTAACAGCCTTGGCAAAAAAAGGTCATAAAAAAGATGTGACTCACAACTACCTCCTTGGAAATTCTGGTCCCAGTTGTGGTTGTAAGTTGAGGAATGGGAATTTGATGAACAGATTTGAAGAGCACCAGCAGAGAAAGAAAGAAACAATAGTGACATAAAATTGGTTTATTCTATGTGAACTTCACTTATTCTTTAGAGTGCTGGAGAAATACTTATAAAAAAATCAGACTATTGGTTGAGAAAAAGTGCTTTGTCATTCAAACTGTTGTGGGATACAATGTTGTTATTAGCTGCCTAAATATAAATATCCAAGCACTCTTTATAACAATTAACTGCTGTGGTATAAGGGGCATTTTAACCCAGGAGAAGAAATTCTGCAATCCTGAAGGAAGAGGGGATTCAGGGCACTGCAATTTTTTCCCCTGGTTCCCTTCACAGGAGGGAAGTTGGGGAAGATACTTTCTAGCTGGCAGTCATACCACAATGGATACAGGCTACAGAGCAGTGTTTCTCAACCTTGACAATTTTAAGGCATGTGGACTTCAACTCCCAGAATTCCACAGCCAGCATTGCTGGCTGTGAGATTCTGGGAGTTGAAGTCCACATGCCTTAAAATTGTCAAGGTTGAGAAACACTGCTATAGAGCATTTTTCCTTTATGGAGACGAAAGGTATTAGTTGTCTAATCCAGAGATTCTGCCAGTAACTGGCACCAAAATAGGTTTTCCCTACCTTACTTCTCTCATTCCCTGAGCAATCATTGCAGATATATTCTCTCTTCTGCTTCATTCTTTGTCCTTGAGCTGGATATCTTTTTTCCTGGCTTTCACATTAGATAAGAGAATTTTAGCACTCCCATGCAGAAGACCCAGGATCTCTTGTGAAATAAAATACTGTTTATTCGGTCAATTATCAGCAAAACATCCCCCTTGAAAAAGCAGTAGACTTTGTTCATGTTTAAAAATCCTTCTAGACTAATAATATTAGAAAATCCTTTGCAATTCTCATTGTCTCCATCAGAAACTGAGATGGATTTTTTACTTTGAATATTGATTATTGTAGTTCCCTTGCTTGTATACAAAACAGCCATGATCATATAGTTATATTTCTCGTTGAGTTATTTTTCATTGTTTATTTTATTCTATTATCTTACTTCTGTTCACACTCTTTTCATTTCTTCCTTTTTATTTTTTATAAGCTCTCTAGAGTAGCCTCATGATAGGGAACAAATAAATAAAGCCTATCTTCCTACATCAGAATTCATGATGTACATCAGAAATCCTTCAGATATTAATTAAAGCAAACGGGAAACAGTAGTATGTGAGTTTCATATTTCATGAACTTCAGAAGCTTATGTCTTTGGTATCTCCTCTCCAATTACAACATGCATGTAATTGGAGTGTGCAATTACCTAAAAATAATCACTACCTTAAAATAATTTCTATTCTGACAGGATTTACTGGCTTATAGCTGTGATGGGTTAGCTACAAGAAGTGTGTCTTTAAAGGGGAATATTAAACTGGTAATATTTTCAAGAAAAGTTTTATTGAAATGGGAAAGGGTGTTAAAATATATACATATAGTTGAATGAAAAAGGATTACACCTCTAAGTAAGAGTGCACATGTTAGACTTACATCTGCTAATAGCAATAGCAGTGATAACAAAGTTTCAATAAATACAGTTTAACTGATTTATTGCTATCCCATGATAACAATACATTATATTATGGAAATACTTCTGAAAGGAAGTATCAAATAATATTGTTCTGTTTCTTCAGGCTAACACTAAAACTTCCATATTGTTCCAAAGTCAACACTTTTTAAATAGTATTGTTACAAATATGTACATTTGTATGCAGAGATTTTTAAAATAGAATGCATTAGAAAGACATTTTAAAAAACAAATTTGGTCATGATATAAAATATACAAAATATTCTGTAGATTTTGCCAATGTGTTCAAATGTTCTTGTTTTGACATTGTTATTGGGAAGGTGTGGGAAGTCAGGTACCATACTGTTTTTCATCTTATTTATATTACCCATTCCAATAGCGATGAAGTCATTTTATCTAACTAAAATATCTGTTTATAGTGTTTAATTATTTCTATTTTCAAAATTCATTTTTTCATCTCTTTGCCATTTGAAAAATATATCATGTAAGCACTTGGAACGCAGTGATCCCATATATACAGTAGTCTACATTTGAGATATCCATATCAAATAGTTATTCTATAGGTTAAAAACTTAAGACCTTTTCTTTCTCCAGTATTTTACAAAGGTTGAAGAAACTTAATGAACATTTTATATGGTTTAAAAAGCTTGTCTTATTAAACTTTCATGAAAAAATAGCAACAGCTAAAGAACAGTTGAAAATGTTTAGCCGTTTTAAAGGAGAAAACAGCTGTTAATGCTGTGGTTGCATGTAGCTGATGCACATGCCCACAATGCATGTAATGATCATACAAAATAATTTCTTTAGCTGAGGTTCACAGATTTAAAAATACTGCTTGTATAGAATACATGCAACCCTAACTAACTAGGCCCAGATTGGTAGGTAGTGACATGGCATAAAAATGTTTTCCTAATAATAACCAAGATACAACAATGCAGATACAAAAATTTAAAAATTAGTAAAATTGGGATAAAAGGGGGGGTTTATTTATTTATTTATTTTTAATGGAAAGATTTTAGAGAAAGATTTGACAGGTTGAAAAGTTCTTCACAGAAAGATTAGACTGAAATGAAGCATTATCTATAGTAGACTAACTGGAGCTTCCCTTGGACTTGTATTTAAATGGCATGTTGAGGACTATGTTGCATACAGCAGTCTACATTGTTACTAATTTGGATTCCATAAAATAAGAGATTCACATTTTTGGTTAAAGAGATTTTAATTACAAAAATATCCTTGTTGTACACATACTATTTCCAAATCCCCCTAGAATGTATGTCTGTGTGTGGATGGATAGATAAAATAACTGAAATATTATAAAGTACCATCCAGTATAAGCATCAAAGCAAATGTAAGAAGTACAGTTTTTGTAATACTTAATCACTGTTTCCTTTTTTTTTCTTCAAAGCGTCGTCTTGGAGATGCTGCCAAAAAAGCTGTTGGTAAACTAACAGCAAGAACTGTAAAGAAAGGTGATAAGGTATCACTCTGTTACTTTATTAGAAAATCTGTCATTAGTCTTTGGCTGTGTCTTCTTTCCAGTTTATTTACTTAACTTCAGTGATTGGTCCATTTTTCAGTAATTATTCACAGAGCTATCTCCTCTGCTTATGTATATTTTTCCTATTGCCCTAGTTATGCCCTTTACAGCCAGAAAGGTTATTTTAAATTTTCATATACCCATTTGCTCTTGCTGATCTGTGGGAGCAAGGTTGTGTAGTAATTATGGTGTTAGTTTGGCATTGGGGAGAGTCAGGTTCAAGTTTATCCTCAGCCATGGAAGTTCACCGAGTGCCTTGTATAACCTGTTGAGTTCCTGAAGGAAAGATGGGCACAAAAGTAATAAATGATTAAACTAATTTTGAAATAAGTTTTACATAATTGATATTGACTTACTATTTTATACTGTGTTTCTCCAAAAATTAGATTGGGTCTTATATTTTTTTGCCTCCAAAAGAGGCACCAGGTCTTATTTTTGGGAGATATTTTACCTGCTTACCTTAGGACCGCTGCAGCCAGGCTTCCCACGTCCCAACACCTGTTGCACTGCTGCCCAAGTTCTTCTGCAACTGCTTGCGGCTGCATGCCACATGGCGCATCACGCCGGTGCCACCACTCACAGCAGGAGGCCGTGTAGCTTGTCACGCTGCTCGCTGCAGGAAGCTGTGTGGTGTTTTGTGCCATGGTGCGTGCGAGTGGAGGCACCGGCATGATGCAACATGTGGCCTGCCACAAGTCACAGCACTGTTGCGACGAGCCACACAGCATCCTGCCGTGGGCAGATGAACCAATGCAATGCGCCAGTTAGCATGCAGCCGCAAGCGGCCACAGAAGAATTCGAGCAGCGGCATGACAAGTGTTGGGGCATGGGAGGTCTGGCTGTAGCGGTCTTATGGTAAGCGAGTGCGGGGTGCGTGGGGCAGCTCTACCCCCACCCCCTCCATAGCTTGATTCTGGAGTTAGGTCTTATTTTCAGGGAAACACGGTACTTTATTACCATTCATAATTTTTACTTACTAATTGCTGTTTGTAATACCTCTGTTTCTATTTATCATATACAAGACTACTAGGAGTTTATCAGGAAATATACCAGTCAGGCTTTGATCCAGTGCGGTTTTTCTGGGAAAAAAATAAATAAGGCTTCTCTGTGTATGCAAATCAGTTCTAGTTTTTGTTGTTGAATTGTCACAAACTTTATTGTCCTGTAGCACCTTTATTAAGGGAAAGTTTAATAGCAAAAATGTGCTAAGGCATGTTTTGGAGTTTTCTTTACAGGGAGGTAAATCCAAGATAAAAAGACATCAAGATTATCATGCAAGAAGCAGCAGCAGATGTGCTTACTGTTGGCAGACATATATCTGCCATTCATCAGTATTGACAATCAAAATTCAGAGTATGAAATAGTAGTTCTCTATTTCAAACACTGAGATTGCTAATGTTATGGCAGGGGGAAGGGTTTTTTTTTCTTATACTAAGAAATGTACACATTATGTATGCCACAATTGAAGATTATAATCTAAAATAAAGGTCCTGAAATCATAAAATCATGGTTTTAGAAACATGATTGCAGATTGATGTGGGCAGTACATAGCTGTTATTTGTCAAAGAAAGGCTTGTTTATACGTTAAATGGGAAATTCTTTCTTTAGTCCTAGTATTTGTACAGTCCTACCGATAAATTTTGTAACTCAGGAAAGACATTTAAGATTATACAGAATTGGGCAGCAGAAAGATATTTGTTTGAACAACCCAGCTTTTAGGACATGTGTTCCTTTTTACCACTGCAGTAGTTGCATCAGTGGAACTTTCGTAAGGGATCTGTAACTAATGTTTCAAATTTTGTGTGAGAAGTACTTCCCTTTAATAATAGGATGATAATTAATTCAGATTGTATTAAATAAAAATCGTATGATTTATTTTTATGATCTCTCTATATCATATTCTGGCTCTCAGGATGGAAAAACTGAAGTAGGCAGGACTCTGCAATTTCAGGCAAAACAGAGCTGATATATAAACCTGAAATGGGCGGTTGCTTATGCTCAGATTTCAAAAAGGAGGAAGGAAAAGGTCTCAGATTTAAACCTTGAGACCGATTTATGCATACAGGGCTTGATCCTGTGTTCTCCAGTAAACAGATTTTCTGCATATGTAAGACCTTTTTCCTACTTGCAGTAAAGAATTTATCTTAGCCATATTAAAGGCTGTGAAGCTTCTGCTACTATATGTGAAACTGGGTTTCTAAACACTTGATAGCTATGCCTGGCAAAATCTGACATGGGAATAAAAATGAGAGATTCTAAAATAAGTTCCCTTGAGCTTCTGGAAGAAAGGTGAAATAGAAATCTAGTAAGTAAATAAACATTCTTCCTGGAATAGTTTCAGCCCTTCTGCTCATTGGCTGCTTGCTATAAGTATCTGCTGTAGATACCGGTAGATCTTACTGGAATTTTCACTCTGTTCATTTTAGGAAACAGATCCAGACTTTGATCACTGCGCTGTTTGCATTGAAAGCTATAAGCAAAATGATGTTGTACGCATTCTGCCATGCAAGTAAGCCAATAGTTTCTCTTTTGATATTTGTTTTATTCTACAAAATAAATTAATTGCATTTTAAAATTGTTTTGCTACTCCTGTCATTAGCTTCCTGGGCTTAGGGGGCCTTAGTTATGATTTTCTTCTGATGAGCATGACTATTTTCATCAGTGCACTGATGATGTTATCTAGTTTGGGTAATGAAATATCTGTAAGAAAACAACCAAGTTCAGGGACCACCAAGGACCCCATTTCAATCCTGAGCTACAAATATTCTCCTTTATTGGTACGACTATATATATATGTGTGTGTGTGTGTGTATATCCTGTTCACGTTTGAGGTCATCTTTCATATATGAAGCCTTCCATTGCTATTCCAGTCTCCCATTTACTGTTAGGCTTGAGCTTTCAACTTTATAGGGACTTATCAAAACATGCAAGGTTGACTATGTTATCCAGATAATAATTGTTTTTTTATATTTCTTTTTCATTCTTAGGTAGTTCTTTCTTCTATCTTGCACTTTTAGAATATTTAAAGTGGTTGTTTTATGTTTTTTTTTCTACTTTGGTACACTGCCCCAGTCCACTAGAATTAGGTGGCCAATACATTTAAATAAATAATAATAATAAAATAATAAAGAATAAAAGCTAATTCTCCCATATAAGGCAAGTAAAAATAGTCCTGTATACCCCAAAAGCTGTGATAATTTACAAAAGCAAATACACTTGACTAATACATTCTTCCATTTACATTTTGATGACTTTTAACTGCTGATGGTATAAATGTGAACAGGATATGTGAATCCGTTTGCGCAAGTTTCTTTTCTTAGCCCTTGGCTTAAGTTGCGGAAGACATTGCACATATCCTTTTGATTGCAAACTATAGTCTGCAGAAAGGACTGCCACAGATATACAGTTTCTCTTTAAGTGGAACTCCATGGAACCTACTGATTGGATTGGACTGGGAATTGAATGGAGACTCTATATTGTGAGGTGGCAATTAAATTATTAAATTACTGCACTTAATAACAATCTCAAAATCATTTCCATAAATAAAGCAAACAGATATCTACAAAATTATTATAGATAAAGGTCCAGGAACAAACTTCTTGTACTTTATCTACATTTATGTTACATGGTTCTTCGTTGCTAAGTGTGAGTGACAGAGTAAGAAAAAAAGAAATAGAATGAGGCAATCTAGCGATGAGATTATTGCTTAAAGATAAGGCAGAAGAATAAACACAAGATAGAGCCAAATGAATTATTATATATAGCCATACATATTTTGGGCAATATAAAAGAAGGAGCAATTTGTATACAACTGTGAAATATTTTTCATTAGTAAGCCTTACATAGCCAGGTATTAGCTCATTTACTTCTTTCTTCATGTTTACTTTTTTCTTTCAGAAAAATAACAATAGAAGCAAAAATATATTTGAAATATGCAATGCACAAGTTCCAGTTAAAATGTATATACTAATATAGCTAAAAGTACAAATGTCAGTTTATTAAAATTCCCAGACAAATTATTCAGAATTCTAATCAACAGTATTATAACCTCTGCCATATATTAATGGTTTACAATTATTCCCATTTATTTTTAGGCATGTTTTTCATAAAACCTGTGTAGACCCATGGTTAAGTGAACACTGTACCTGTCCTATGTGTAAACTGAATATTTTGAAGGCCTTGGGAATTGTGGTGAGTTGAAGCTTACAGAAAATACTATTGAAGTATGCATTCTAAAATACTTCAAATCACAAATTCACTAACAAGAGACAGAAGTTCCAAGATGCGTTAGTGGTTTGCATGAAACAGCCATGCTATCCCAACAGTACATTTGGAAGTAATAACTCAAAAAACCTTTGATCATTCAGGATTGTTTTTATTAGTTACAGTTTGACATTTTCTGCTAAAAATCCTTAGTCATGAAAAAGCCAAAATTAAACTTGGTTATTTTGACATAAGAAACCTTTAAGTAATTGTTATTTTCTATAAAATACCTATTTCACAAAACAAATTTATTCTATTAAAACATCTTTAAACTAGACTAATCCATTAAAGAAACAGACTTTAATCTAATTTCCGTACTTTAAAGACGTATTTACTATTTCTGGGTTGTTGGTGATAGAAACCAAGGCAACCTTCATTAATGCACCCAATGAAAAATATTTATTTTAGCCTGAGATTAATATATTCTATTTTTGCTCTTTACTCTTGTGAAAAACTGCAAATAAACTAAATGGGGCAAATTAAATTAAGATAAATACTTTTGCAGTATTTAACTGAGCATCCTAAAATCAGTACAAACCATATGAGCATCCTAAAATCAGTACAAACCACATTTTATGGCTCATAGAGCACTTTCAGATCATGTAGCTGAATCCAGGCGCAACCTACCAATTTGTGGCAGGAAACACAAATGTTACACTTAAAGTGTAAAGTGAAAAAAGATTAAAGAGATTAAATCTGATTTGCATTGTTAAACCTCCCAGATTTAAAAAAATAGACTGAATTTCTTTGTCACATTTATGACATCACCAAATTAAAACATAACTCCACTTGGAAAATGGCCATCTCTATTGGGGATGAGAGATTATGAATAAAGTTGAAGAGAATGTAATGCCGCCTATTTTGTTGGTTATTTTGTTTGTATACTGCTGTTTGTGACCTCTAAAAAAAGTTTGATTAATTAATAGATTGTATAATGAAGAAAGACACGCACATAACTGGGAATAAACATTGGGGGGGGGAATGCTCAATTTGATAATATTTTGAACCAAGTTCTTAATGGATGGGATCCCCATTTGGTGTCGGTATTTATGTTTTAAATTTCATGATACTATCTCATGAATGTATAATTTTGCTGGCAGTGTAAAAATAGTATACATTTATATGGCAATACTTATTTTCAGACAAATGTACCATGTGCTGACAATATGGCCTTTGACATGGAAAGGCTAACCAGAAGCCAGCTAGGTAACAGGAGATCAGTACTTGGTGACCTTAGCAGTGACAGCTCACTCACTCTTGAACCCCTACGTACTTCTGGTATATCACAATTTCCCCAGGATGGAGAGCTGACTCCAAGGACAGGCGAGATCAATATTGCTGTAACTAGTAAGTAAAATTTGTCTTAATATAAGATTCATTGCTCTTGTGTTGCTTTAGACTTGTTTCTCTTTAACATAATACACATAATTTTATAGAATGTACCAAATTAAGGAAAATACGAAATGTTATTATGATCAAAGTTAAATCTTAATAGAACCAACCTCAAAATATTGAACTCAAAAATATTTCTGACAAAATATAATAATCAACAATTGTTGCATATCATTAAGGAGGACTTATTGTTTAAATCAAGAGACAGCAAGGTGTCACTTTGCAAATGTTGTTGGACTGAATCATGCCTCACTCTTGGCCTTACTTGCTAGGCCTGATGGAATCTGAAGTTCAACTTTATCCAATATGTCATCGTTTGCTACCTTGGGCTTTGAAAGACTAAACAATTTGTGAGGATAACCTTGATGTAAATGATGGTGCTTTCCAGGCTTTCTGTGCCATATCTTTTAATGTTTTGTAATTAAAAATGGGAGATTAGTATACTGGAAAATATAGTTCCAGCCCCATACTTATTTCTGGGTCTAGGATCCACATGGGCACTGGTTGATATAAAAATTATTTCATGAATGCTGAACAACATAGGGGGGGGGGGGAAGAGAAAGATAAACTGAAGGAAGTGACGTTGGGGAACAATCAAAGCAAACAGAGCTAATACATACTTTTTATTATTTAGTTTTACCTCAACTTTCTTTTCTGGTAAAAGTTCAAACTGGCTACCAAAATTTTAAAAGCAAAAAAGAGAACAAAAAAAAATTTAAGAGAATAAGTTAAAATTAGCATTAAAAGTATAATTAAATCAATTAATTAGAAGTCTGGCAGAGGAGGTTCATATTTACAGAATTCCTAAATGCTGAGAAAGTGGAGACTATATATCCCAATGGAATGTAGGTTGAAAACAACACAAAAAAGAAAAAAAAATGCCCCTGTGTTAGAAATTCAAGCCTCTGGCTGCAGGGCTTCTTCAGAAGAGCCTGGCCTCTTGATGTTACTGACCAATAGGTTATTAATGGGAAAAGTCAATATCGGCTTCTTAGGAGGTGCCCAGGAAGCAAATGACCTTTCAGTATAAGATCATATGATCTCTATATCTTGTACCAATCGGCAACTTAGTTACTGCATTTTGTACTAATTGCAACTTTAAGACCATTTTCAAGGGTAGGCCCTTATACAATGGATTGCAGTAGTCAAGATGAAGCCAAATGTGATATCTGTCATAGACAGAAAGGGATGCTACTGTACAGCAGACATAATTGAGGGAAAGTTCTCCTTGTTACAGTTGCCACTTGTGAATTGAGCATTTCATCACTGATTTTGACATAGCAATAATAGATCTAAGATCTGACCCAGAAAAATATTAAACTTTGGCACCTCTCAACAAGCTGTGGCACCATTATACTCATGATCTTACATTATGCTCACCCCATTATAGATAAGTATTTTAAAATATACTACACCAGAAGATATTACTTCTATAGGAGATAAGAGTCAAGGATGAAACATTGGTAGCTACATGCCTCTGTATTTCAACTTGCCTTTACATGGGGGGGGTGTTACCTTCAAGTGGGTAGATGGCCACTTACAGCCATGCTGATTAAAAATGATTTAGCATTAGATGGGAATTGAGAATACCAACATAACCAACAAGAAGAAAGTTTGGAGTACAATTAGAAAGATGAACAAATACCCTCAAAAGATAGAACAACATCATAATGTAACAGCCAAATGAATTGATATACCCTCACGTACCCCTAAATGGCAAGTCTCCAAATAGAATACAGAAAAATGGCAGGAATATGAATCAAATGAGTATTTTAAGAGGTAGAAGTAGCAAATTCCATGAAGTATATGAAATCTGGTAAAGTTTCTGGCCTTAATTATGTGGAAATTGAGCAAATATCTTGGATTGGGCATCATAAAATAGTTGCCAGAATGGTTCAGAAGCGTCTGAAACAGCTATTCAAGACATGGAGACAATCAGTGTTGTAGCATTGTTGAAATTGGGCAAAGGTCCTTCAGGTCCAAAGAACCTTTAGCCAATCTCACTCCTATGCCAAATCATGCATGCTGTTTTGATCTCTTGGCAGCATATCAGCCTGTTAATCATCACATATTACTTTGCAAGTTATATAATTTGACAGAGGATTTTGAACTAATACAAAATATCCACGCAGCCAAAACTGCCACTTTAGTATAGAACCTGGAGGCAAATACAATCAACCATCCATAAATTTAGTGGAATGGCTTATCAGAAGAAAAGGTGCTGGCACTATTCCTCTTTAATATTGAAGTGAATGATCAACGAATACATCCAAATAGAAGAAGATTAATCTTTCATCATTGTCTAGCTTAAACAATGTAACGAGGTTTATTTAAAGACAGTGATACAAGTATTAGAAAAACTGACTACCTATTATGCTTGCAGTCAAATTAGTTAGTGTCTTGAGCTCTATTATTCCCAAAACTCCCAGAGGCACTGATAAAGAAGGTACTGACCTTTATCCATTTTTTTTTACTTGAGGTCACTCTGAAATATATAGGTTTATATAGTGATTCAATCATCTTGCATTCTGCTTAAGATTTCATTTCTGATCTGTATTTTGATTCTGCAAATGGAAGAGGGTGTCCTAAGCTTTGCCTGCATTTTAATTTAACTGCCAGCCTAACAAGTAGTAAGTTTTTCTAATACTTGTATCACTCTTTTTAATCTAAATAAACCTTGTTACATTGTTAAAGCTAGACAATCATTAGATGCTCTGTCTTGGCTTTGCTTGTTCAGTGTTGATTATACACTGACAAGCCACTCATTCAACAAAAAGTGACCAGTTATTGAACAACAGGTGCTAAATGATGACAAATTGTTTGAATCCATTACATCTAATGCATTTTATATTGCTGGAACAAGCCCTGCAGATGTTAGAATGGAGAAAATGGCAGCAAAAAAATGAGTCATTTGAAAGTCCTAATTGCCTACGTACTCAAACTAATAGATCCAGTGGGGGTACTCTAGTAAATCATTGACCAGTGACTGTAACAAGAGGCATACCGTGCAAAATCTACTTTGGTTTTTGTTGGGGGGAAATGGTTGTACACTTTAGGACCATACTGTGGCCACCTCGCAACACTTGAAATAATTACATCCAGTGTATGATTTGGGGAGTTTACTTAAGAATAAGATGGGGAACATATCACTCCTACAGAGGCATTTATTGTATACCTTAACTTGAGGTCAGTCACATTTTGGACTATTTAAATATCTGAAAGGGACAAGGATTTAATATTCCATGTGATCTGTTGACATCCTCGAGATCTATAAGTAAAAACAAATAATCAAACTGACAAAATATTATCTATATTCTCTGAGTGTTCTTTCTTTGAATTTGTACTATCTTGATGTGAGCTGATGTTTTCAAAGCATTGCTAGTTTGCTTTTTGCAAAAAAGTGTTTTGCATAGTAGGGTGATTTGATGTTCAGGACCCATTCATCCCTTGTACATGATTTCTTCTCTAAGTTACTTTTTTATACTCCTCAGCAGGTCAATAAATTAATCATAATAGCAATGGTGATATTTTGCCTTCTGAAAAATGGATGCTTTTTTTCCTAAACCTTTTCCTTTATGGCAACTATTTAGTAAGACCACCCATTCTGCTTTCTGAAAGTTCAAATATTTTATGAGCCTTATGAGTTTAGCAGTAACACATGGTTTCTATTTCAGTTTACCAATTAATAGTGCAGTTTTCAAGGAAAGTGTAGTATACATTAAATATCTTTGTAGTTCTTGCTATGCAACTTTGAGTTTTGACATATTTTATACAAGTGTAGAGATCAGCTTTGATTAGAGTCTTCAATTCAGTCTGATTCAAAAAGTCACATCAACTTGAAGACCTGGTTAAATTAGATACAAATTTAGCCTATAATACAGCTGTAGTATTTTAATAATTGAATGTATTTCAATTAAATGAGAGGAGTGCAGTACTGCAGACCACTTTAGCTGACTGTGTTCAGCAGGTCAGCGGTTCAAATCTCACGGGCTCAAGGTTGACTCAGCCTTCCATCCTTCCAGGGTAGGTAAAATGAGGACCCAGATTGTTGGGGGCAATGTAAATATATATATACATTGCTTACTGGTGTACACCGCTTAGAGAGTGCTTGCACTTAAAGCGGTATATAAGTCTCATAAATAAATATTGCAGATGTTTCATGACCCAAACTAGGTAATATCAATCCAAGAAAACAGTCAAGCTCAGAGAGCACCAAGGACCCTCATTTCTGCCCGGAGCTACAAATATTCTCCTCTATTAAAAATAAAAAACAAAAATACTTGGAAGACAGCCAAGTAATTTGAGAAGGGAAGTATTGCTTGCACTTATGTTTCTATATTTCTTGCAGATTGGTTACAAAAATCTTTACCATAGAGGATTTCTGTAAAAATATTATATTTGGTCCTGGAAAGCTTTACTTACAGCATTATAATTTTTGTCTTTTCATTTCATTTTTGCAAGGTCAATATCTAGCTTGAAAGTACAGGTTTGTTCTTCCTACAGTCTCAGTTCTATAATCATAGATAGGGATATGATAATCATATGACTGGGCTAAGTTCAGAATGAAGAATCAAGTTATGTCTATCATATTAATATTTTTTTAATGTTTTGCATGTTTATATTACACTTAGAAAATAATGCGCCATTTTCTGATTTTAAAAAAATATAGAAATGGAATAAATTTGTATTTTAAAATGTAGGTCAAATCTCAGCGGTCAAAAGCACTTAATCAAAACACATGTTTAAAAGCAACCATAGTAACCTGTTTCAGTTTTGTTTGCTACCCTGGACACACAGAAATACAGATGACAATAATTAAAAACATGAAACATTTTATTTCTATCTGAAAGCTTTCAGGTTTTGCTTTTTAAATATGGTTAGCCAGTTAAAAATGTTATAAGATACTATTTTGTAAAGTTGCATTACATTAAGACTAAAATTATGGTTTATTTTGTGCATTGTTGGTTCTACATGAAATTCTGCCTTTAAATGGACTAAATAAACAAAGAACAGTTACAAGTCCCATGTCATGTGTGTATGCTCTTAAATACTTACTTGGAAATTATCAATTTTGTCAGTCTTTAATTGCAGGTAGAACTTTTGCTTCTGCTTTCCTTAGTTTGCATTTGATTTAAGCAAGTCTTTTATAACTAATTGTTTGGGTCTGCTAACCAGTCTACAAGCATATTGCCTGCTTTTTTCACTTTTCCCCATAACTTTTTGGCTACCCTTCTTCACCTAGTATCTTCCATTGCTAAACTTCTGCTTTCCTCTGGAGCTTCACTTCCTGGTGCTTCATGACTAGAATGTTTATCTTCTGCTTCTGATCTTTGAGGGCTGTGTTTTCATCGACATATGCTTTCCACGAGTGATTTCCTCCCTTTCCTTTGTCAACAGAAGAATGGTTTATTATTGCCAGCTTTGGCCTCTTAAGTGCCCTGACACTCTGCTACATGATCATCAAAGCCACTGCAAGTTTAAATGCTAATGAGTAAGTAATTGTACAAATTGTTGCATTTGTGTACATGACAGATTTGCAAAGAAGCATCAAGTAGAAGATTTGATAAATTTGCATATTAAGCCAAATAATAATAATAATAATAATAATAATAATAATAGTAAATTTGGAAGGGACCTTGGAGGTCATCAAGTCCAACCCCCTGCTCAGGCAGGAAACCCTATACCATTTCGGACAAATGTCTGTCCAGTCTCTTCTTAAAAACTTTCAGTGTTGGAGCATTCACAGCTTCTGGAGGCAGGTTGTTCCACTGGTTAAATGTTCTAACTGTCAGGAAGTTTCTCCTTAGTTCCAGGTTGCTCCTCTCCTTGATTAGTTTCCATCCGTTGCTTCTTGTCTTGCCTTCAAGTGCTTTGGAGAATAGCTTGACTCCCTCTTCTTTGTGGCAGCCCCTGAGATATTGGAACACTGCTATCATGTCCCCCCTGGTCCTTCTCTTCGTTAAACTAGACATACCCAATAGTATTTTCCTACCATTTAAGTTGGGTATACAAACACCCTTCAGTTTTAGTTCAGAGCAGGCAATTCAGTATTATGCTTAGCATCAAGTAGTAAGCATCAAGTCTGGAAGAAAGAAAACATACAAGTGCCTGTTTTGCTCCATGGGAAGATAACTGAATTTTATTTATCATTATACTAGCAAAAGAAATAATTTATCAGAAAACCTATAGAAAGTATGAAGAAACAGCAAGGGCAACATTTTATTCTGCATTTTTATTCAAATTGGACATACATCAATGGGTATATCTGAGTTTCCACTGATCCTGTTCTCAATCTACTTATAGAAGTCCAGTTTCCAATTAACCAAAGGCTTGTTCACATAGCATCTCTATATTTACAAAGTACATGAGCAGAGAATGAGAAATGATTTTTCTCAAATTTTCCTTTACAAACTATCACTTTTTAAATAGTGGGAACTTTTTCATTAGGTAGTCCTAGAAATAGTCCAGTAAAATTTCTGGTAAGAAATCACAATTGATTATCTAGGCCAGTACATTTTCCCTTTAAGTTTCAGCCACTAATTACTAAATTTGGTGATCATGCAATATAATTATTTTGACAAGTACTACAAAAACATATTACATCTCTGCTGCAAATTACCAAACCAGGTTTACTGGTTTCCTATTGCTATTTGAAAATCAACAGTATTTGGCAATGTTATCTTGCAAATTGCCTCTATCATTATAGTTGGATGACCACTAAAATCCTTTAAAAAGGTCTTCTCTGGATTATGCAGTCTAAAGTTACTCATAACAGTCTTTTCTGTAGTGGACCTGCTTTATAGAATAAGTCCTTCCCAATTTATTTGAAGCTATCTCATAGGCTTTACCTCAGCAAATATCATGAATGATTTTCTTTATCACTTCTTTCTGTCTACTTTGTAATGAATACTTTTTATAATAATTATTTTTAGTTTTATCATTGTATTTTTGTTTTGATAATAAACAACTTCAATATTAATTGTATGGCAATAAGTATTAACATATATTAAATTAGAAATGAATAATGCAATTTCCCATATACCTTTCAGTTTTGATAAAGAAACAGAACTGTATCTCGTATTCCTTGATTAAAACACTTCCACTAATGTGAATACATCATTTGATCTTATCCAGTTAGAAGTGTATCAGTTTCACATAATGCTTCCTTGTAACTAATAAAAAGTTGTAAAATATTTAATTTCACTAAGATTTTATGATCTTACAATGACATATTAAAATAGGGTATAGATGATTTTTATATTCCCATCTTCAATTTCATAGGCATAGGAGATTGCATTTGATATGATGACACAATATAGAAATGGGAGAACCACCTACATTATGTTCACTCTTCCTAGGATGGTTTGATTTACAGCATTCATACTTCAGGGGGAAATTACCAATATGTTGAATTAAAAAAGCGATAAATAAAATTCATTACTTGTATTATTATCTTCTGAAGCTGCTTTTTATATCTCTCGCCTAATGTCTATAGGTTTATATTTACAGAATAGAATAGGTTTATCTTCCTTCCCATTGACTTGAAAACACTATTTGTTGCCTCAGAATACTCAGCTTATAACTATTTTTGAAAATTTTCACAGTTTTACTAACAGTATAATATTATTACTAAGATTCTATATTTTTTTCTTTCTTACAGAGCTGAATGGTATTGAAGATACAATCTAATCAGCTGCTGCAGGAAGAAAGCACTTATTTCATTAAAAATAATCATTATCATTTTTTGATAATGTAACAAGAATCTGTTGGTACATTTTGTTTTCATAATTTACTAATGCTAAAGCTTTGTACTAAGAAAAGGATCAATAAATTTTTTGAAAAAATTAGCCCAAAATTGTCTTTTGTTTATTATTTAACCCAATTGCAGTGAAATGTCTGTTTTCTTACCTTCTAAATCTTTCAGGCTGATTCTACTAAAGTAGATTTACTAAATGTAAATCCATTTAAAAACTGTTGCAAACAAAAAACAGTTCAGAATAACTTATAACAAAGTTAACATATAACTCCTATAACATGTTATATTCCTCTACCATAGGAAACTTGGGGGGAGGGGGAATGATTGTCTAGTACAAATGTGCCCATAAGTACTATATTACTAAACTCCAAAATAACATACATACATACATATTTCTATAGCAACCCATTTCAACAAGCTATTTATGTTTAGTTGCCTCTTATGCACATTCTTACAGTGCTCTCCTTTAGTGTATTTGGTCTTTATGCTTTGATATATACCATATAATTGTTCCTTCTCTGATATTTCTATATATTAAATGATTCTCTAAATAGCTAATACTGTATCTTCCTAGCATTTGGAATCTCCAAATATAGTGTGAAATGTAATTTCATAAGAGAAACTCTCCAGTTATTATCTTTTAAATAATGTTGGAAGTCTGTATCCGAGTTACTTAATTTCTGAAATATAGACAGTTCTGGGTCATTCAGCACAGGAACAAATAGTTGCTTCTTCAGACCTTCAGTTCACTCACCAGTGTAGCATCCTCATTAATGTACAGTTGTAGAGCACTAATCTCCAGTCAAAATCTAGATTAGTGACCAGTGAACTAGGCAGACACCAAGACATGAATTGGAAGATTCACAATCATTTGTGCAATTGTTCAAATAAAGCACTTTGTTTCATTTATTGAAACATTACTGTGCATTATTCCTATAAAAAAACTAATTAATAATGGGATTTAATTATTTTCCAAGAAAGATTAGAAAGTGAGACATCAAGACACTTCCTCAACTTGGAAAAGCAATCAAAGCATACGTTAAAAAGTTATTATCAGTTGTCAAAAAGCTTTCAGGTAAGGGAAGGCTTTATAATTAAAAATGAAGTATCTTGAAATTTAACTAATACAAATATTTCAAACAGTCCTTGGCAATTACTGAGAAAAATATCAAAGAAGAGGCAGGGATTTTGATTTTGAAAAGTTGAGAAATTTATATAGAGGAAATTGAGAAAGAATTCTATATTTTTTATATAAAAGAAAAATGTTTATATAGCAATTCTTAATGTGGCCATAATTTTCACATTTCCTAGATTTTTTTTTATTGAAAAGTTTTATACAGTATACAATATCCCAAAACCCATCCACCCCTAATCCTCCCCCCACTTCCCAGAGCTGAGTACAGGGTTACAAATTAATAATCAAATTCTAATTAACATTACTTAACTATATAAGTAACCAAATCCATAAAATACTTTAACTCCCATTTAAGATAAATATTAGCAAATTAAAACAAAAAGAATAATATAAACAAGTCAATATTAATTAAACCATAGTAATATCAAATCTAAAATGAGTTATTATACTATCAATACTAATCTAAAATTTACTCATAAGATAGATGAAACTTTTTAATCCCATATTTTTTTCTGAATATAATCTATCCATCTTCTCCAAACCGAGATATATCTTTCTTGTGTATGATCCTTCAAACAGACAGAAATTTTTGCCATTTCTGCTAAATTTGATACCTTAAACGTCCATTCTTCTATAGTAGGCAAGGATTCTCTCTTCCAATATTGCCCTACCAATAACCTTGCTGCTGTTATTAAGTTCAACATCAAATTAGTTTCTTTAACATCAAAATCTACAATAATACCCAACAAAAATAATTGAGGGGTAAACTTTATCTTTCTTTTAAAAATCTTTTGAATGTTCCACCAAATTTTAATCCCAAAAGCTTTTATATTTCTACAAGTCCACCAAATATGAAAATAGGTTGCATCCAAGCTACCACATCTCCAACATTTGGGCTGTAAAGTAGAATACATACAAGACAGCTTTCTGGGATCCAAATGCCACCTGTAAAACATTTTATAAAAATTTTCTCTTAAATTTTGAGCCTGTGTAAATTTTTACATTTCTAACCCAAATTATCTCTCATGTATCCAACGGGATCGGTTCCTGAATATTTTGAGCCCACTTTACCATACAATATTTAATTAGATCCATTTCAGAATCCAATTCTATTAAAACATTATAAATTCTCTTTATATGGGCCCAATTTTGATCTTTAATCTGTTTTACCAAATTCTCACCTAGACTTCTTGTAACGTTAGGAAGGTTAGTCTTAATAAATTTAATATTAAATGTAATACTAGTCATGCTAAATGTAATTTAAGACCACTCAATGATTTATAGAGAAAGCATGTGGAAAACATCCCAAGATACCTACTGAACTCCTCTGGACATGTTATAATAGGCCTTTAAATATACACATAGTTGTTTGAAGAGTTTTTAAGGTGTTAAGGCTGTTAGTAGTGTATGTGACTGCAACCAATATAATTGTTCCATGCCATGCGTATGTGGTACTGCCTTATTGATAGCAATTACATCATCTTCATTAAGGCTGTTAATGTTAAAGTGAAAATTCTGCTTCATTCTTCTATTCTGATGGGCGTGATAAAGAAAGCACTAAATTTGGTCTTAAACTGCTAAGAGTTCTATAGAAGCTGTGCTAACATTCCCAGAGTTTGAAGAGAGGGGAAAATCCCATATTTCATAATATCGTTTTTATTTTTATCACCTTTAATGCATTAGCTCGTACAGAATTCAGATGCTTATCTCAGTGTACTGTTATGCTTCCAAAGAGCCTTGCAATAATAGAGATATTTGCATAATTTAATTTTCAATTTTGTGATTAATTTTCAATTTTGTGATGCCATGACTTCTTAAAATAATAATAGATTAATCAGACTCCCTTCAGAATATTTATAATACTGATAATCATAATGTAATATAGCAATAGCTACTGGAAGAATTAAATTCAGTTTACAAAGGTAGTTTTGTGTGCAAGCTATCAGAGCTGCACAGATGCAAAACTGCAGCCCTGTCAGAATTTGCTCTTGTTCTGCTTGGTCTAGCTGGCTGAATGTTCTATTTTATAGTTCATTATTTTGGTTTTTCACAGTACAGTAGTCCTCATTGGGATCTGTAGTTTTGTCATTAAGTGAAGTGGTTGCTAATTGAGAAATCATGTGATTGCAACTGTGCTTTCTTCCCCTCCCCTTTTTTTCTGTCCTTTGGAAGCTCACCCTGGCTCTGGGATAAATAGCAAGAAAGGAAGTAATGGTTGTATTTACATTCATTGGAGAGGAAGGTATCTCAAGAGTAAGAAATAAGGGAAAATGCTCTGGTGTGGCAGCCTTCAGTTACTACCCAAACAGCCTAATGCATTCCCCATTTTATGTCTGCTTACTCTTTTGTAATCCCTTCCTCTCCAGTTTCTCTGCTCTGCAAGTGACTTTGGCAGTGGGGAGGGAAAAACAACAGGTCAGACACAGGATAACGTGTGGTAACCATAATGGCAATCATGTCACTGCAGGCCACTTTAGCTGACTGTGTTCAGCAGGTCAGCGGTTCAAATCTCACCGGCTCAAGGTTGACTCAGCCTTCCATCCTTCCGAGGTAGGTAAAATGAGGACCCAGATTGTTGGGGGCAATGTAAATATATATATATACATTGCTTACTGGTGTACACCGCTTAGAGAGTGCTTGCACTTAAAGCGATATATAAGTCTCATAAATAAATAAATAAATGTAAGTTATTTTTTTTTCAAAACCATTGTAACTGAACAGTCACTGAACGAGGCGAGGCAGTCAGTAGGCAAGGTATAGCTATAGCAGCATCTGTCCAGATTTCTGAAATCTGTCACATCACTGCCCATTCTTACCCATTCTGCTCGCTGCCACTTTTTCTTCTGCCTCATTTCTTCTTTCTCCCACATCAAGGAGGAAGCAACGAAGAGTTTAGATCAGGGCTGCCAAACTCAATTTCATTGAGGGCCACATCAGCATTGCGGTTGCCCTCAGGGGGCTGGGTGGGTATGGCCAGGGTGGGTGCAGCCTACTGGATGGGCGTGGATGGAGTGGGTGTGCCTACTAGGTGGGTGTGGCCAGTTCTACATCGTTCACATCAAGGGTGCCTGTGGGGGCCTGGGCAGGAGTGGGATAGATCTGAGGGTCTCTGGCAGAAGGGGGTAGGACCAGGGCAATTGCCAAGGCATGTCCACTGGAGGAGCCTCACTGTTCCTCTCAGGCCATGCGGGGGGGGGGGGCTTATGGAGCTAAGACTGAATGCGTTTCAGCATAGATGGCCACCACAAAATTGTACATTGGCTCCCAGCTGGCCTGGGCCAGGGCCAAGGCAACAGGGACTGTTCCCTCACTGTTTCCAGGATGGCTTAGCAGGCCACATGAAATCACTTCGCAGGCCGCATCCGGCCCCCGGGCCTTGTGTTTGACATGTCTGGTTTAGATTACTGTATCTGTATTTTTATATTATCCCTAGTCTTGTGGAACTGACACTATAAAATCTCAAAGTCCTGAACTTCCAACTTAGTTCCTTTCTCTTCCTGCTACCCTAATCACTTTCAGCCCTGTAGTTTAAGCCAATGGAGGAAAAACAAGAGGAGGCAGATTCAGGAAGGAAAAAGTAAGAGCACCCGGGCTGGATAACACTGCCAGAACCTAGGGCCTATAATGGGGAGAGAATAAAAAAGAAAAATAGGGGAAGAAAAGATGGAGTGAGTGAAATAGACAGCAGCAGGCTTGATAGATCTTCAAAATATAGGGCCTGCAATAATCAAAAGAATCAGTAAGTGAATAGAACACGTAAGTGACTTGTTCAGGTACAGCAAGAACATGGTATCCAACTTCAGCTTTCTCTGTGCAACCTTCCAAAATTAATCACAACACACAAAGTGAAACTCTTGAATTAAAGAGTTTATGAAGTGTGATTGACAAGAGCCCTCTCCTCCAAAAATGGCAAACAGGCATATTAAATGCAGATGATGAAAATCAGTCACTGTTATTAGCTTACTGTCCTGTGACAAGAGTTGGATATCTTATCTCAAGAAATTGGCTATTGATATTCAAATTATCTGGAATAGAATTTCTAAGATGCAAAAATAAAACCTAATGTAAGTTAATGATTGATAGATTTGTAGAAAAAAAGTAAGTGTTTTGCAATATAACATATTTTGGCACTTGGATCATAGAAAGAATTTGACTAAGGTTCAAATTGCATACTGCTTATATATAAATATCTCAGAACAGCTGCTTGGAAATAGTAACCATCTTGTTCGTTATACATTTTAGGCTATTAAAAGAGGCAATGATGCCCAATAAATAAACTAAGAACATTTTAAAGAAATAGGCAAAATGATTAAGCGTCATGAGTGCTTCATGTGATGGTCTTAGATTATATCATTGTGTTAAAGAAAATGGAACAAATTTCCCTTACTAAGCTATTTAGTATATTTTGTTAATTGAAGTTGCTGTGAGGAGAGCAAGTCCCAGATTAGGATGATAGTTTAAGGTAATAAGCATATTTATAGCAGCAAAGTTATAAATGGGTTCCTATAAGATTTAATGAAAACATTTTTCATGCTGCCCTACATAAGTAGGATTATAATCCATCATAAGTACCATGAAACAGCTTTGGCTAGGATGCAGTTTTGCCCATAATGGTGCTTTCTTGGCAGTGAAAAATGATCCTCTGAAATTAGTTCAGGCAATCTGAGATTTGATTGCAGCAGAAATTTGTTTTCTCCAGCTTTGCCTATAATTGAATAAAAAGCTTTTTTGGGGAAAATATTTTAAAGGACTAGTGCTACATCAAGATGCAGATGCAATGACCTAAAAACTAAGGGGTCACAGGTCATGGTTTATTTAAATAATATACAGAGGAAAAGTATAAATGAAATGGAGAAATGTGTGGCATAGAAAGCAAATTGAAAGAGGATCCAATGAAAACATCTCTGATAGATGACTCCCCAGTCAATGCATCCAGTAACGATAACAATCTCTAGCTGGATTGTTGGATTGTTCAAATGGAATCTGCCACCTATTATTTTGTGTCAAGCCCTATTGGTTGATAGAGAGTACGCACTGAATACCTTCTTTGTGATAGTATGTAAAAAATGTTAAGTACTATCATCTTCCTCAGATTTTAGAAGAATAAGCCTTCAAAATTTCTTCATTCATCCTCCATGATTTCTCGAAGTTCATGGGGAAAAAAATCAGGAATGAAAACTCAACTTCTTTGCAGAAGTCAACAGGATAAATGGCTGTTTGGTTTATCTGTTACATTAGCAAATTATATACTGCAGTGCAAGAAAATAAGAGAATTTTCCAGGAAAGTGGTTGATGTGTCATTTGAACCAAGTGAACAGATCCAACATCAGTTGTACAGTACGTCCAAACTCATATTAAATTTAACAATTCACTTCAAATTAGAACTGAAGTATGGCACTGTAAATCTTCATTTTTAATATCAAAAGGGCTAGTGATTTAACCTGATCTGTAATGAGGATTGCACAAATGATTTTGGAACATATTATTTTAATTCTATATAGTCAAATAAGTAAATAAATTCATTCATTCTTTTATTCATTTTCCCCCAGATTGTGGAATCTGATTTTTTAGTTCTATACAGACAATATAAATTCATCCATCCATCCACTTTTCATAGATTCCTTTTTCCACTTAAAAATATAAGCCTTTTAATTGCTTATAGGAAGCATAATACTGAAGCAAAGACTGAAATTTTTAGCTTAAGCATGAGAAAATATTCATGGTAACTGGTTTCTATGTCACCTAATCACCGCAGTCTAATATGTTTGTCCATTTTCAAAGATCTTTGATAATATAAAAGTCTTTTTATCAAAACCAGAAGAGGGCACCATCCTTTTTTTCTCAGAATAGGTCCCCGGTTCCATTCTGGAAACTAAGAGCTTGCATAGCAACTAAATCCTGGAAAGTCTTCAAGTCTGCCCAAATTAATTAAAGCTAATGCTGACTGGTGGCTCCTTTTCTGGCTGCCGTCCTTACTTAGATTAATAAAACCAGATCAATATCAGACAATTGGTATATAAAGCAAGATTTTTTTTCTTATTCATAAGGAAGGAAATAAATTTGATCCTTCCAATTATAAACCTCTTGTCAGTTGGCAGCAAGTGGTGTGTCAGGAAGCCATCTTCATAATGAGTGTTTGAAATAAATTGAAGATGATAATAGTGGGGGCTAAACTTGATGGGAATACCTGGGGGGAGGTATTGGCAAGATTAAGAACAGGATCTATATGGTAGATTATGGCTAAACCAAGTAGGTAAGTACTCCCATTTCAACATTTGAACAAATAGATATGAATACTTAGATATATAATTGTTGTTTTTCATTTGGTAGGGGATCTCAAGGAAAATTCACTATTAAATATGCAAGTAAATCTAGGCAAACTATCCTGGGGCTCAACTTTCCATCCAGAAAGATGCTAAACCCAGGAGATCATTAATATTAGTAAATAAAAATTTAAGAACACTTGAAGTTCCCAAAAGGACTAACTTCAACCAGAATCTGAGATGATAAAATTTCAGATAAGTCCAGAACAGATGAAGCCCAGTTCTAGCCATATGAGTTGAAAAAGAGTTGAAGAGTTGAAAAAAGGATGTGTTAACTTTTAGGAATTTTGATTGGATGGCTTCTAAGATTGATATATCCTTCTAGAGGCATATCTGAGTACTGTACCTATCATATCACATACAGAACTTTACCTTTTAAACAGTTTAATTGCTGTGGCTGAGTTAATACCATATGTGTATTTAATAATAATAACATTGCTGTTTGAACTCTTAGATTAAACTCATTCTCTTAATTAGTGTAATAGGCAGAAGATTTAAGAAAAAAAACACCTAAGTATTTAAAGGTTTTGACCTGCTTAATAAATCTCTGGGTAATTTTACAAGCAATTAAATCCTTAAAATGCTTCCTTGAGACTACCAAAATCTTCCTTAGCGCAATTTTTCTTATAGTATGATTTGGAGGCTCCTGGGTGTCCCCCAACACTCTCTCAGGGGTTCCATGAAACCAAAATTATTTGCCTAATATTGAAGATATTTTCAAAAACTTCTCTCTTTTTTGTTAGAAAGTCAGGATTTTTTCATGAAAAATATTTTACTTTTTTAAATATCTAAGTGTTTTAACTTTGTTATTTTTACATTCATCAATACATATTACATGAATACATCATGTTTAATTTTTAACATGGTAAATATTGATAAGTATAATTCATTTAAACAAAAGATACCACCCTAAAGCAATAAGACAATAGAATTTTAATGTATTTACACACATGAGACAGAGATAGGATGGCCATATTGTCAGCATAAAGAATGACAAAATGGATCAATGAGCAAAAGTTGAAAGATGGAATTCTGGCTTGGCAAAAATGCTCAATAGTATTGTTAATACACAAATTAAACAATCAAGGGACAAGAATATATCCTTGGTTAATATACCTTTGGTTTTGGGGGTGGGGTTAGGTTCACTTATATCAGCGTTGAGATTTCCCTTAATTTATGCCCTTGCTGTTGTGCAATCCTGTAATCAATTTAAGGAGACAACAATTGATTGATGTAACAACTAGTTTCTCCCAGAATCTATCATATGGTGGCAAGTCAAATACCACCTTTATAAAGTTATAAAGTTAACCTATTTGTAGAGTAGAAGAAAAAAGAAAGGAGCTGGTGAATAAATTTTGTAACTACCGGTAAAATGGTGTTTTGAATTGTATGACTCCTTTATATACCATTGTTGGAAAAACACTATTTTAATTATCTTTTGAAGAATAGACATGAAACAAATATTTTAATCTAACACTAATGTTTGTTAAAGTATGTTGTGGTAGATTGGATAATACCGCCTTGATGTAAGAAATTTCTTATTCACTTATTCACTTTCTTATTCATTTTGATCAACCCAAAATGGTTTCTTATAATGTGATGAACATATTTGTTTTTAAAGATATTTAACAGACAATATTATAAGATTTCTTGATGTCTATCACTGTCATATAAGCTGTATTTTCCAGTGTTTCCAGGTGAATATATCCAAATGCAGTTTGAATGTTTTCTGATTTTCCACCAGTTCTTGTATCTAGTAATATTAAATACAGCATAGTTCCAGGATGATTTTACACGGAATAAAAACAAAGCATTGGTAACACGTTGTTAATCACATTCCTTTTTATTTCTCTCCTCGTTTCTGACAGTTTTTATTATTGCTTCTTTTGTAGGTGGCCATTTTTTCCACCATAATTCTCTCTCCCCTCGGAGCCTGGTCTACGAGAATGATTTCTCTTCGATCGAGCCTGTCTTGGACATCTACGACGAGAACAAGACCTGAAAGGGAATCTGCATTCTTCTTGCTTTGCTCTCTTTCCCTTTCCCTTTTCCGTTTCTCATTCCTATTGTTGTGTACTCCTTCCATGGATGTCCTTTGTCTGAAGAAGAGCTGCCTTTTTCCAGAACTTGTGCCTGGCTGCCAGGCTGCAAAGGTGAAGCTCAGCTGAGGCAATATCTGAGGATGACGTCTCTGAACAGATGAAGTATGTGCACAAGGTCGGCTGTTGGAGGTTGCCGAGTTGACAGAATTACCATTAGCAGTGCCAACGCGATGGTGTCAGTATGCTAGAGATTTTGCCCTACTCCGTTTTAATTTTGTACAACAGTCCTGTCTCTTGAGTAGGCATGTGATAGTTCTCTTATTTTCCAAACCAATAAATTACCATGTTTGCCAGCTTACTTGCCTGATGCAGGAGCTGATAGGCTAACTGCCCAAAGTACTCCAGTTACTTTTAATTTTGTCCTTAATCTCACACTGAACACTTCCATTCCAAAGGGATCTACAATATATATATATGATTTGGAGGATTTTTTTTTTCACATCCTATTGTTTTGGCTAAACATGGCCAAAAGTTGCTTGGTGAGAAAGGAACAACAGACACAGAAAGAGACATTTTTACAGCCTTTTACAGACTTTCAAAGATTCCGTTGAGATTCATAAACCCAATCTACATGGTTAAGACTTAAGAAGAATCCAGGAATCAAAAATATATATTATTGCTTGATTTTTAAGATATGTGTTCTTTTTTCACTCAGATTTTTAAGAAGCCAATGATGTTGGTGTTATATACTAAAAAAAAAAAAAAATCTGGAAGCTTCCTTCCTACATGTTTTTACTTGAGATAACTGTATTCGCAAAGCAACACTTTTCTGAAGCTAATTCTGTTCCTGAGGAAATCACTATTATGAAGCAAATGAGGAAGACAGGCAGCTGGGGCATTAAATGCTGGAGGAAATCAGTTTTGATTAGAATGGTGAGACATGGTAAAAAGAAAAAGTATTCTGATGCAAAAACAGACAGTTAAAAGGACAAAAACAGTCATGTTTTTAAAGCAGCCAAAATGCTGCTTCAGCAAAAAAACAAACAAACCCAGATCTGAACTATGTTATGGGGCTTCTTAGTTAGTTTTTCCTGCTGAAGTGGCTCTGTAAAACAAGTGACAAATGTCATTTTTTTCCCCATTGCAAATTTGAGCTCTATAGTATAAAAATGATATGTTATGTGAAAACAAGTGAAGCTTGATTGATGGAAAAACCAGAAACTAATAGAAAGGTAAGATATGTTATGTGGTGACTTGTCGCTTTAGACAGCTTAAGCTGTAAATGAAGAGACATTGTTGGTTTTTTTCCTACAAACATTGGGCTTTCGAAATAATCACTTCTGCCCTGGAATGTAATCATGCTGAAACTTCAATGCAAAAATGTGAAATTAGTTCTGGACTCTTTGCTAGGTGGAATGCTTAGCCAGTGTTGTTAGGAGGACCATTGCATAGAGCTGATCATTTTTGACTGGTTGATTATATAGAGAGTTTTAAGGATTTAGCACTGGCAGTGTGGACGTATATGTACATGCATGTGCCAGGTAAGTTTCAATATACTCCATTAGCCATAAAAAAAAACTCAGAACAAAATTCTTTTTGAAGCACAGTTTTGTCATATTACGAACTAAAATTAAAACTGTTGGGTGGAAGTTAATAGTATTGACGACAGGTGTAAGATTGTGATATTACTTGAATAGACAGACAGAAAAATCCTGCACTTTTTTTCTTTTTAGACTGCCAGTATCCTGTAGTTATATTTATCTATCAGTAAGAGACAGTGTTACTTTATGTGAAATGCTCTCTTTTAGAAAAATGTGTCGTGCGTAGCTGCAGCTGTGATAATTCTAAAAAAGTTCAGCACCTTTCCTATTAAGTATAAATCTACAATTATTGATTACCAACCATTGGCATATCTTATGTTTTAAACATAATTTAGCTAAACTTATTTTTAACCCAATGTTGACTATGTGGAGACCTGACCTGAATTATTATGATAATCAGAACATTAAAATCTTAATAGTCATTGAGACTTTAGTAAGATTGGTGGGATAATTAAAATTTCTGTTATCTGAGTAGCTTCACACAGTTGACTCAGCCCTAAAAATACATATATGTCTTTTGAAACAAACATAAGGAATTTTAAGGAAAGAGGAATCCAATTTTTTTGTCCCATTTCAATTCCATTAAACTCAACCATTGAAGAGATTTAGGTATGACTAATATATTTTTGATTGGGACAAGGCAGCATTTTTTTAAGAGGGGGAGGTCATTTCACTGTATGAATTGTAAATTCAAAAAATCTGTTATTAATAGATATGGAAATTTTCTATATGCCATATAGGTTATAGGATTTAACTTTTATGCTAAAATCATTCTATATGGATAATTAGGGCAATTATAGTTTGGGCTACTGTCTAATGTCATGTTCTCCGATTGTGTATGTGTGCAATTTACTCCCTAAATTGAACATTTATCTGATGTATACCTGATAATACCAAAACACAGTCTCATCTCTATTTTAATTGGCAATGGCATGCTGGGATCTTGGAGCATAAGTGTCCTTCCCAGGCTTAGATCTTAAATCTTCTGAAACTGAAAATATTAGGGACAGAGTTTGCATGCAAAGACCTTTGCTTCACCACGAATTCTGCCTGACCTCTCTTGCAGATAGATAAGATATAGAGATCACCATGTGTTGTAGCTAGTTTTCCAATCATTAATACTTGAATTGCTGCCTAAGTCATTAAAAGCAGCATTATCTGGAACTGAGAATTCTAAAAATAAGACATGAAATCTTTAATAATTCTAGTTGCCTGGCAACTCATCTTGGTCAAGATTTATAATACAGATGTTTTCATATCCTTAGATTTGTTTGTTTATTTGATTGATTGGCCACCCATCTTACCACAGGGTAACTGGTTGGCTTACAATATTAAATTGATAAAACTATATAAATAAAATGCTACAATAACACAGGAATACAAAATACAATACATAGCCCTAGGTAAAAGATCGTGCGGGAAGGAGTAGGATGAGCGGGAGAGAGGGGGAGATCGATTATATGTGACACATAAAGTGTTGGTTCCTGAAGGAGTTTTATCACTGTAACAAAAAGGCTATTTTATGTGCTTTGTTTTACAGGCAGTACAATACACTTGTCTAACCAAGTGAACAAGAGTCCTTAGCCCAACTTCAAAGATTGGGAAAGCATTTTATGGATATTTGAGCATAACCGTTTTTTTACCCCTAGGATATGCTACTAGAAATTGAAGAAAGGGATTCAAAAGATTGGTTAACTGTTAGACAATATGCTGTTGTGGTTACTATGTTGACTCTTTCAGAAAACATTGCAGTAAATGTAGTACTTAGTTACATTAGTATAATAGTCTGAATTTCACAATGTTCCCATACTGCACAATTGTCAAGGGCAGCCCCAAGAAGACCCATTGCCTAAGGCCTACTCCTCTGCTCTCCACCATCCATCTATGTGCTTTCCCTGGCAGTGTTAACATCATTCCTCATCCTCAATAGATGTTGCTCAGAGGGCATTCCCAGAGTGGCCCAATGATACTGCTGCTTTGAGGACAGATAAATGGCAGCAGATGGAAGCCTGAACTGCCTCTTCTCCCAGCCTGCTGCTTTCCTAACTGGAATGCAGGGGTGGAGAGGAGAGAGGCCTAGAAATGTTGGTGCAGAGCAGAAGCATGCAACCTTTTTTTGGCCAAGGATTGGACCTGACTTTTGAATGGCATGCTGGAACCTACCCTGCAGGACCTAAATGGCAGTTGGACAATTTATATTTAATATAATTTAAATGAATTAATGGCATACGTTGTCACTCACAGCAATTCATAATATTTCCCTTTCTGACACATTAAGCATACAATTTGGCATAAACGTTTGCAAGATTCTGGGTCAGCAACCCAAAGTCTAAGGCTTGCAGTTAAACATTCCTGATCTATATGGTGTAGTGTTACAAATGGTGTTTCAATCCATAATAACTATGAAAGTATATGGCGCAACTGCTATTACAGCAAGATGTAGATCTCATATTGACCAAGGCACACAGATTTCCCACCTACTCAAAATATGCAAGAACTAATTTGTGCAGAGATAAATTCACCCAACCTGCGTCTCATGATTTTCCTGGAGCCCCTCTCTGAGGCTCCTTTTCCACTTTATATGTTTGGTCAAGAGGAAGGATACACAACTTTCCTCGGGGATATTTCTAGCCTTCCACATAGCTTTTTTACAGTATCAGAAGGGGACTTCTATTAAGAAAGCTCATTTCATATGTTAATTTCCTGAAGGGTGATTCAAATAATTGTAATTTAATATCCTGAAGAGAATATCATCAATATAAAATGTTGACAGCTTCTGAGGAATGTAAAAAAAGAATGGTAACCATACACACCAAATATTTATGTAGAATAAAAATATGTTAGGCATGTTGGATATTTGAATCTGTGATTCCCATGACATCTTATTTGTTAGCTGGTGCTGATGGATGTTGAAGCTGAACCCTCTGGAAGGGCATCTTTAGCTTACTTTGCTGGAATTCTCCATGTGTCCCTCCTAATTGTTTGGTAGAAAATTGAAACAAAGTAATATTGTTACATGAATAATTCATATTGAATAAATGCAATCATAGCATATTCTCCATAAATTGCTCCTAATTACAATTTTCAGAAATTTAGAGGAATCATTTTTTCTCTATTCAGAAATAGATTGTTGGCCCCAAAAGCAAAGGAAAATGTTGAGATATAACAGGTAAATCAGTTATTCCAGCCATGTGTTTTTACATAGTAAAATGGGAGTTTAAAGTTTCAAGCCAAGTGGCATAGCAAACCATGGCTATATCCACACTACAGAATATCTGCTTATGTTATTTTTATTGTCATGCTCTCCCCAAAGGTATTCTGAGAAATACTGTATAGCAAATGCTAAGAATTTAATTAGCAATCTCTATTGCTTTCCTAGTCATCAACACTTACCGTAGCTTTATTTCAAAAAGAGAATGGTGGTACAATCTAACTTTAACAAAGATGAATCATTATATAAGTCAGTCGATATTGAAGGTGTACAGTCTTAGGTCATATATCTAGCTACCTGAACTGTTTTATTTTTAATTGAAATGTTTACTAAATTTCCATGAGCTCATTTTTGATTAGTCACTTTACAATGTGTTCTGCTTATGGATTTTTCTAATTAATCCCGCTACTTAATTTTTCCCTGTCCCTTGAAACATGTTCCAATTTATACTATTCTCCCTTACCTTGCTTACATGTGTATTAATATTGTTCTTTACAGCTGCCATTTATCATTCAGTTTCTATCCAAAGGATATAGAACTTGTGAGAGTGGGAGAAAATGTAGGAACTAGAGTTTTCCAGGGCTGGCATGTTGAACGTGTCAATACAACTTCCATCTTATTCTAAGCATGAGAAGCATAAAGCAGGATTTCTATTAAGTAATAGGAAGGATGGGAGAAAATGTGTTGAAAGGAAGCCTAAGAGGGCAAAAAGGGCTGCAACTGCACTTGTCAGAGAGCAATAAATTGGAGTAGTTATAGTCTAAGCTGTGACCAAGCTTCCATATTAACTGTATTGTAATGAGTCTCTGGGAAAGCAGTCAACACTGCATTCATTTGAATTTCTGGAGCTAGATAAAGGCATGAAGAAAGCATTGCTATGTTCCATAATTCTCACTTATTTACAGTGATCCCTAGCAGGGAAGGACAGGTCAAAGTTGCTGTGTCCCAATTATTTCCGAGTGGTTTAACACAGGTTTCCCAACCAGACAATGTACAGATAGCTGCATTAAAATCTCCATCATCTCAAGCTAATCCAACTGGAAGTTGGGGGGGGGATACTTTTAACAGCTGCTCATTTATTCTTATATATGGTTTAATTAAAAAGCAAATCAGATTTATAGTATCTCAATAGAAAATCTATATCTAGACAATGCAATGCTACTCTTTCTCAATTGAACTATAGCTTTATCTTTGTTTTGCCTTATTGCTTATTAACTTTTCCCCATGCTATTTCACTACATCAATCTATATTACCCATGGTCTTGAAGAATTTTTTATTAAGGACTATTATGCTAAATGAAATTGGTACAGATATTGGTACAAAACCTTATGTTTCCACAAGGAAACTGTGTGGCTTTGTTGTCCATTTAGAAGCTGAACATTTGCAATGAAACGTTAGCAATGTATATCTACTGTCCTGCTATTTCCAGGGATGAGTGGAAAAGATTTTGTGCATTCTTTCAATTCTTTTTATACTTGATTTGTATAGTCTTAAGTGTGCATTCTAGTTGCACTGAAGCAACCTAGCTGCAGAAATTACTGCTGCAGACTTGCACGTGAAGTTAAAGTGAGCAAAAAGTGTCTCAGAGAGAACTATATTCACTTATGAGGGCTATTATATCTGGGGCTAGGCAGGAAACCAAGGTAACAGTGGGAAAGACAAGGGAGCAGATATGCATTGATCAGTAAGTTTACATATCAGCATAGTTCAGGAGGACTTGCTGCTCTGAGTCTATCCCCACATATGTTTGCATTATCCTCACTTTTAGAAGACTGCATGCAAGACTGCAGATTGCAACCTTAATCATGCTCTTTGGTTATTTTAGTTCAATGTATTAAGTTCAATGTAATAAGTTTATCCAGATGCAATTATTAGAGAAATCTGTCTTTCTTCTCTTAAAAGATATTACTAGATAGGTTTGTTTATATTTCATCTTCAACTGCAGAGGAACTCAAAGTTTATCGGCAATAAGCCAGCAGTGTGTAAGCCCAGATCTGGGCAGAAAATTAGCAAAATCCGCTCATGAGTTGCTCTAGGCCAGGGGTAGGCAACCTTGGCTCTTTTATGACTCGTGGACTTCAACTCCCAGAATTCCTGAGCCAGCATGGCTGGCTCAGGAATTCTGGGAGTTGAAGTCCACGAGTCATAAAAGAGCCAAGGTTGCCTACCCCTGCTCTAGGCATATTAATGGATTTGCTGGAAGAATTCTGGTTCACTTTTCCCACTGTCCAGCAAATTAAGGAAATAAACCCTAGGGTGTGACTTACATACCCCGGGTTGGATCTAAACAGGAAATACTTTATTCCATCAGTTATTCTAAATTTATATTCAGTGCTTTTATTTACTCATATGTAATATGATTATAATACCTACCTCACAAGAATTGTGTGAGACTTCATTCATATTTATGAAGACTGACAAGCTTTTTGCATGGATGGTGCTACGTAAACGCTTGTATGTGTGACCGTTTTGAAGATGTTGGCTTGTTCGCTCATGTTCTGATTGCCCTTTTTTTAATGATAGATGTCAGGCATTCTGAGGTGCTGAATCATATTAATGAAAGCTTTGTGAAAATATTTTTGTATATTTACGGTACTTGAATTGTCTTCCTTTCTTTTGATTCTTTCTGTGTTTGTTCACCTATGCTTGATTAGTCTGCTTGTAGCTGTTGACTTTTGTGCATCCAAGTGACACAATTAAAGGGAATATAATTTCAAGAGAATGTTCTTAATGCACTTAATTGATGTAGTCGTAATGTTTCCAGGATGCCTACATTAGTTTTGAGAGTTGAATGATTTATCCCCTTGGAATTGCTGGTGTTATCCATAATTTAATTTTAGCAACGGCTAACTAATAAATATGTGATCTTTCAAATAAATAGATTTCTAAAACTGCATGTTCTAATTGCATTGAAAACCAGTGCTTAAATTATAGAGGGAGAGGTAAAGGGTCTGCATGAAATCTAAAACCCCATTTTTTGATTTCACTAATTTTATGGAATCAGAGGTCTTCTCTGCACCTCTTCCCAAAATAGCAGATGAAATACAGTCCCCACTTCCCCCACTGTAATTTGAGCACTGCTGGTGGCTCCAGTGAGAGAATGAAAAAAAACTTAAAAATTCTCAGCTATCACATTTGCTACCAACTTAGCGAGGCTGATCTGCATCAACAAAAGCACATATACAATAGCTGTCACTTAAGCAGCTCTGTAGCTTGGTGAAACGAGTGGCCATTTTTCTAGCAGTGAAGCAAATTGCACTTTGAATGGCTTTGACTGTCCTATTTCCCTTTCCAAATAAAGTTGTTGTCTTAGTTACAGCAAAGGACTGAAAAAACAATTTTGCTATAGTTATGACAGTGGTAGTGCTGGTTAGCATAATGTTATTTGTTCCAGGAAGCATTAACCTCAATCTGGTATTACCCAGACACTATATATGAAGGTTTGCCAGCTTTTGTATCTGTCGGCTTTTGTGCCTTTATTAGTTTCATCTAAGCCTTGTAGTTCAATTGGTACCCTTTATCCTGGTATAAATATGTGGTGATGAAAGAGAGCTGCAAAAATTGAATTCTTCTCTGCTGTTAATAACTGAAACCACACTGTGATTTGCCAGGAAAACGTGGAGATAAACAGGCAATTTCTGTGTGGTTGTGGAAAAAATCAGCATTTGTGTGGTGTGTTTTTTTTAATGCAGCCATCAGAATGAAGCATTTGTTTCACTGCACACCTGTTTTCTCTACATCTGTACATTTGTCACTGAAGTGATTAAAGTATCACACTAAGCCTTATGTCAGGAAAAAAACATCTTTCAGAAGTGCACAAAAGCTAGAAGTATCTCAGTTACTGAGCAGCTTGCAGCAAAAGAAATGGTTTATCAGGAAGATGCCCTTTCTGTGCCATTTAAGGGCTATGCATTCAAATCCTTTTAAGATTTGTGGCTTTAAATAAGAAACGGGCATTCTGTTACAAATATATGAAGGATTGGTTCTAAGTGTCAGATCCATTTCAGTGATTGTGCTGAACCAAGATTCGAGCTCATGTAACATCTTAAGTCCTAGCCCTTTTCCCAAACAAGATTCAGCAGATAGCTATGTACTAAAGGTGTTATGTCTGCTCAGGATTTCCAAATACAGGTCAACATTAACTATGCACAAAATAAAAAAGTAAAGAATGTTGAGAAGGAGATAGAGCGTGTAGATTTGACAAGTAAAAGTTATTAAAATACCAAATGCTGGGTGTGTAAAATACAATGACAGGGCTTATGTAATTGAATTATTTATTGCCATATTGTGAATTATACTGATGGGGACAGTGAAGAACTTGAATGATCCAGAAAGCTACTAGAGGCTGGCAAAGTGAAAAGGACTATTTGCCTTGTGTTTAATCTTGGCATGTGCAAGCAGTATGCCACCCTCATGACAATCGGAAATTTCAGACTTGTGTGATAAGCTGTAGCCTGGCAGCCACAAAAAATCATAGTCTGCATATTTTGATGTCAGTACACTACTGTATTGTAGCTGTGTAGTATATACTAAACCATTAATGGTGTATACCTTTATGTTAAAAGAGTTTGCTAATGTAATACATTTCAATAAAAAGCTGTTTAAAGACACAGTGTTGTTCAATGGAGGCTGTGTTTGGAAGAGCTGCATTGCTTGCTAAATCCCAATGCATAATCTGTAGGATTATTTTTGGTTTCAGGGCCCAGCATGTCTGGGAGTTGCAAGCTGGCTGGTCACATGTTTATGTCTTTTCTCTCTTTCACTTCTCCCCACTCATCCCAGTTGGAAATTCAAAATGACACACACACACCAGAGTTAAGGCATCAAAAAAAAAGAATAGTTTAAGAGGTAGGAATGGTAATCTTATGTCCCCAGGGAACCAATTTTAGAAAATCAGAGAGCTGTGCTCTAATACTGTTCATACTCATATTTTGCACTGTACAGTAATCTGCCCCTCATTATAATAATCTTCTAGGAAAACAGATTTCCTAAGGGAAAGGAGTTAGATGGGGGAAAGGGTGGGGGAACAGTGAATGTTGCTAGAGCCCAAGATCAAGATTTATGGCTGCTATCTACACAGAACACTGAGCATAAAAATGCAAAATGAATACAAATGATCTGTGGCAATGAATAAGTTTTAGTACAAATTAAGGTGAACTACAAAGGAAGTTGGCTGTTCTCATAACGGGTGCAACGTATTAAAAATTCCACCCATGGTTGGGAAGTCATCTAGCATCATTGTTGACTCCAGAGCGCAACTCTTTAAACGCAATCTTTTTTTTTAACTAGGTTCATCTAGGACAGGGGTAGGCAACCTTGGCTCTTTTATGACTCGTGGACTTCAACTCCCAGAATTCCTGAGCCAGCATGGCTGGCTCAGGAATTCTGGGAGTTGAAGTCCACGAGTCATAAAAGAGCCAAGGTTGCCTACCCCTGACTAGGAGCTTAAAACGGTTAGGGCTGCTTTATGAACAGCAAGGATATTCTGAGCTAAGGGAAGTCCTGAAGATCTTCCTGTGCAATTTGCGACCATTGCACAGCCCTAGAACCTAAACAGCAGCGGCTTAATCAAATAACCATGGTTAGGCAATCCACAGATTAGCGCGTTATGGGAACACAGCCTGAATCATCATAGCCCACCCTCCCCTCAGCAAAAAGCCGGCCTGATTTTCGTTTTAGTTCGGTTTTAAGGCTAAGGAATTTCAAACATGCGGGTCACTCTCAAGAAAAATAAACGTCTAATAAATATGCACAAGATCAAGATCTTAAAACGCGGGCCGCGCTCCGCACGGTTCTTCTGGGTAATTTTAAGCGCCCGAAATGCTGGCGGCTGTTGGCCGAAACAACAACAACGAAAAAATGCCCGGCCTCCTGGGCTGTCCTGTGCCAGCCGCGCCGCTGGAGGGCGCCGCCGACAGCCGTCGCCGAGCTTTCTCGTTCTGACGGCGGTAGACGCAGCCCCGTGACCACCTGTGACTGCTGGCCCGAGGGCCGGTTCTGAGAGGGGGAGCCAGGCCGGGCGGAGGAGGCGGTGGCGGAGCCGGGGCGGCCGCCGGAGCGGCAGCAGCAGCAACGCCATCACCATGTGGCTGAGCCCAGAGGAGGTGCTGCTGGCCAACGCGCTCTGGATCACCGAGCGGGCCAACCCTTTCTTCCTCCAACAGCGGCGTCGGGGCCACGGCAAAGGGGGCGGCCTGACGGGTGAGTGGAGCCGGTCGACAGGGAGGAAGTGGCTGTTGCCGTCGCCCCGAAAGGTCCGCCCCGCCTCGTAGAGAGAGGGAGGCGGCGGTGTGCGGATCGGCCGGGGCCTAGGTTCAAGGAAACGCCTTGCCAGGGGCTTTTGACATCCTTTGAGTGGGCCTGAGCCCCGGTGTGTACGGAAGCCAAGCGAGCAGAGGGGTTTACTCCTGACATGGACCAGCCTTGACGGGCCTCTTTTCTCAATGCTTTGATGGCAAGATCTCCCCCACCCTCCAGTCGGCCTTCTGGAGATGCTTCTGGCTGGAGAAAGCGTTAACCCCGCAAACCTGAGAAGGACGATGGCATCTGTTTTGTCTTTGACAGGTTGGAAGGATTAATTAGGTGCCATCAGGTCTTTATTGTAATTGGCATCTCTTCTCTTCAGGATGTCTGTCAGGCCTTTTTTTGAAAGGCTGATATTGTATTCTGTTGAGGGAGTGCAGTTAGGTTACGTTGTACCAGGCATCTACCAAAAATACAGGGTAGATGTTCTGTGGGTTTACCTTTCAGGCTCCAGCAGTTCATGTAAGAGGATGTTATTACATGTCACTTAGAAACTGGAATATCTGGGGTTACTGAAGATCTTAGTTTCAGAGAGAATAAGGTGATGTTCAACTTAAAAGTTATGGTTTTCTTTTTCAGACGGAAGCTCTGAATTGCAGAAGTATTATTTAGATTTGTTATATCTGCCCATTTCCAAAGATTCTATTTTCATTACTTAAAAGTGCTTCCATGTTGACGATTCCTACCACTGCCACTCAACAATACTTATGCAGTTTTGTTTTGTTTTTACTTAAGTCTTTAACTTTTCAAATGCATTTTGTTTGAGAGTGCGTGGTTGTAGGCAAAAAAGAAGAAGCAGTAGAAAAACACAGGAAATTTCTGAGTAGTACATAGTGTCTATAGCTAAAACAGATGCCTTGACACTAGAAATTCACAAATATGATATAGATAACCAGGGATGGATGGATGGATGGACAGATGGACAGACAAATTATATAATAAACATACAAACAGAAAAACTTGGACCACTAGGTCTTTTTCTGCCATCAGTTTTCTATGTTTCTGTAACAATATATAAAACTAGGAAGTCAAGATACAATGTAGATAACTTTAAACAAGGTATTTTTTTTTTCCGTTAGAAATTTAGTCCATTCTCAACATGGAAACTCTGGGTGACTTTAATGATCACTCTTTCTCAATTCAACCTAACTCACAGGGCTGTTGTGGGGAGAAATAGGATGCGGAAAACTACACACACCAACTTAAGCTTGTGTAGAAGAGGTGGGATATTAATAAAACAAACAAATATATGCACATTTTAAGTTCAGATTCCATCTTTAGTAAATATGTTTGTTATAGGCAGCAGCCAGTTAACTAACAAGTCTGATAGAGCTTGTAATTTTTTAATTTTAATTTTGATTGTTATAATGTCAGCCCTTACAGCCATATATTTGACTCATATACAGTTCTTAAGTGGTAATAACTGTATAAGAGTTAAAACAAAATTCCAGTAGCCTATGGATCAGGTGGGTGCAAATAATTTCACAATATTCAATGTATTAGTAATGTAGGTGCCTGGAGGCCCTACCCCGTGTCTATGAAAATAGGTAAATCCCTTAAAGGCAGACAAGGTCAGGACTGTGCAGCCCTGGGGGGTGGGGAATGTTGTTCACAAACCAGGAGCAGTCTTGCAAGTTTTATTGTCTTGAATACATTTCCAAGATGGTTTTAAAAAAATACAAACACATAAAAGGAGAATTGGTATGTCACTTATCTAATACCAAAATGTCACCCAGTTTGAGACAGTGGTTAAAACACCAGGCTAGAAACCCAGGCGTTCTAGTCCTGGCTTTGGCACAAAACCAGTTGGATGATCGGGTGACTCTCTCATCCCTAAGAAGGAGGCAATGGCAAACCACTTCTGGGAAACTTTGCCAAGAGAACCGCAGTGACTTGACCAGGCAGTCGCCAGGAGTCCACACTGACTCAAAGGTGTGCACACACACAAACACACACACACAAAAACCCCATCCAAACACATGCAATTAAATTGCTTTCAAAATTGCTAATATGCTATGCTACTATGACAGCCATTTAGAGGTGTATATTGGGATATTGCCATTTGTTAAATCATCCTGGCATGACTAAAATTTAGACAAAGAGATATTTGACTAATCTGATTTAATATACCATTGGAAAATGTTATAGAAATATTCTGTCCCTAGGATGTACTGTTATGCAGTATACACAAAAAGTATCTCTAAAAATGTGTATCAATATATACTAAATCATACTCATACCCATGCTAGAATTGTAGTAAAATAGTTCTTTCTGTGTGTGCTTAATTGAATTCATCCACTAAATTCCACAATCCACTGAACATTTAAATTTTCTGTTATCAAGCAATAAGTAAATTGTGGTTACAAGTCTCTTCATATAAACTTTGTTTCAAAAAATAATTGTGGAAATAGAAGCCAAGGCAGCAAATACTAATTTTGTAATGATTAGTAATCCAAAGAAACTTAAACGATGATAATGTATGATAATTTTATGGTGCCATAGGATGTTATTTTCAGGATATCTTATAGATTTTAGTGATTAATTGATTAAATCTCAATGTCATTTGGAAAACTCCATATACGGTACAGTATTTGGATAGATTAATTGTACAGCTTGTTTACAGAGGCTTTATTTGTTTCCCAACTGCTTTGTTTGACTATTTTGTAATTAGTTTACTAGTTTATTTGTTTCATTAGTAAATGAGCCTACCATTGTATAAATGTTTTCAGCAGTTACTGGAAATGTCCTCTTCTCCAATCTAATCTCAGAGACATGGGATGCCCTTCCTGATGCCTGTTCGTAGTTTGCAGCAGATATATTTTCTTTGTACCCTAGGAGAAAAACACGTGCTGCTACCTAGGATTGAACTCTCAACCTTTTGAGTGGGAGGCAAGCGTCTTCTCCGCTAGACCACCATGCTGCTCTCACCTAAATAGGGATCTTCTGGAAGATACTCAGCTGCAAATTTCATGTATTTAAAAAGGAAAAAAAAATCCATTTTGTCTTGGGAGATTGACCGCTGAGAAACGTCTCTGAGTGGGTTCATATACTAAGCTTTGGTTAGATTTAGTGTGATGAGTAAATCCATCTTTTTTGGATTAAGCATATATTCAGTTGGTCATCACAGCTGACTGTAGAAATTGTATGTGGGCAAATAACAAAAAGGAGTTTCTTTGAATTCATATTGGAGGTGGAGCTTTATTAACCTATGTTTAACATATCATTAGATATTATCTATGCAATAATTGTCTGCTAATCTCCTTGAGTGACACACACACACACACACACACACACACACACACACACACACACACACACATATATATATATATATATATATATATATATATATATGTAGGTCTTTGGTTGTTTGGGTTTTCTCCCACGTAAAATTGGAAGTGTCTTGGCGACGTTTCGATGAAGTCCCATTCGTCATCTTCAGGCTGGTGCTTTCAGCTTCGTGCTTTGAGCAGCTCAAAGCACGAAGCTGAAAACACCAGCCTGAAGATGACGAATGGGACTTCGTCGAAACGTCGCCAAGACACTTCCAATTTTACACGGGAGAAAACCCGAACAACCAAAGACCTACATACAAATACCCGCGAAAACCTCAGAAAACAAATATATGTGTGTGTGTGTGTGTGTGTGTGTGTGTGTGTGTAGGTCTTTGGTTATTTGGGTTTTCTCCCGCGTAAAATTGGAAGTGTCTTGGCGACGTTTCACCTCCACCCAATCAGAACACAGCCAAGCTCCCACCCAATCAGTTCATACCCCCACTGGCAGTTAAAAGGAAGAAACAGCTAAGACCACACATTGCTCCTCGAAGCACGAAGCTGAAAACACCAGCCTGAAGATGACGAATGGGACTTCGTCGAAACGTCGCCAAGACACTTCCAATTTTACGTGGGAGAAAACCCGAATAACCAAAGACCTACATACAAACACCCGCGAAAACCTCAGAAAATATATATATGTGTATGTTTGTGTGTGTGTGTGTGTGCGTGCGTGTGCACGTGTGTGTGTGTATGTATCTTGTCACTGTAGATTAGTGGAAGTAATTGTCTGTAATAGTATATGAGAAAGACCTTGGGAAAAGAGTGAAGAATTCCTGACTAAAAAAGGGTCAGATATGAGGCAATATAACCCACAGCTCTATAATGAATGGAGCAAGAAGCTCAGAAGGAACCCTCCCTAAGTTGTCAAGCTATAAAGATGATGGCAGGAGAATTTTACTTTCAGACATGCAAGATTCTGTTAAAGTAGTTTTACAATTAGTTTATCTTGTGTTTCCTATCTGGTAAGGCTGACATTTTATGGGAATCATTGATCTGAATTATAAACCACAACTCCAGTCAACACCTCATACGGTATAGTGAGGAAGCTGTACTGCTACATTTCAACATTGTTCCCAATTATAAACTTTAGAAAGGTTCTGGTTGAGTATTTTCTAAAAATCAAATTGCTGTAATAAGTAGAGGAGTTTCTTCCATCAGGCTTTAGCAACATGCACAAACATTACTCGCTAGAAAATTGTCTTCATAGCAATGCAAAATTTATTGTCAGCTATGTGAATATTTTCTCAGAATTTTGAATAATTATTCTTTAAAATTCAGTGTACCCCCAATATTGTTCCTTTTATCATGGAATCAAAATATTGAAAAGGCCATTTAAGCTATTGAACCCAATCTCTTGCTCAATGCATGACTCCAAAGTTAGAAAAACTTTGGCAGATGATTGTCTAGACCAGTGTTTTTCAAGCTTTAAAAAGGACCGACTTCAATTTCCAGAATTTCCCATCCTGCACTCCCAATCCTGAGAATTGAAGTCCATGCATCTTAAAAGTTGCCAGGTTTGAAAAACACTGGTCTAGTTTCAGTTTGAACGTATCAAGGGAAGTAGATTCCACCATCTTTCTTGGTCATGCCTAACGAAAGCAGATCATTTCCTTTACTTATTTAGCATATGATGGGAACATGACAGAAGAGACGTAAACATATACACACATTCCATGTAATTTTATACAAAACTTCTATGGGGGTACAGCAGAGGCCTCAGAACTGGATGTTCAATTCAGCTATCCAGGCGATCGCTTTTGGCTTTGCTTCATGTCTTCTGGGGAACCAAAGAACACACATCATGGTCAGTCTTACACAATAAGTTTAATAGTTTGCATATCAGCCCCACAATTGCAACAAGGGGAAATCTTTCCATCCCCACTGATAGTATTTCCTTTAAAAATGAAACATGTAAATTGCCAACAATAGCGGTTTCAAGCTGGGTTTTTTTGCTCCCCATTGGATCATCCAATTAGAGTTGGGTACACATGTTCAAATTTATAATTTACCATCTTTTAAATTTTTATGTTCAGTATAAATGATTACATTTCATTTTCTCTCAATTAGATAACATAATATTCTTCTCTGCATTTTCATTGTTTTAGGATTGCTCGTGGGAACTTTGGATGTAGTTTTGGACTCCAGTGCTAGAATTGCTCCTTATAGGATCTTGCATCAAACACAGGATTCTCAGATATATTGGGCAGTGGCTTGTGGTAAGTACTGGTACATAACCTGGCAAGCAAGGAGTTTTTAAACACAAACAGGTATATATTTCCTGTTTTGCTCAATTTCAGCCATACATGCATTAGGGCTACGTGGCATGGATACTCAGTCCTTTAATTTAGGACTCTTTAATTAAGTGAATGACAAAGCCTCCTGATCTGAATAGAAATTTAAAAGAAAATAACTTGACAAATGACTGTCTAATATGAACATTTTCATCCTTTCATATATGTGTCACTTTTATTATAGGAAAGCTTTGTTTACATCTTCTCTGTGATTGTTCTTAATCTCTGACTAGGCTCATCTCGTCAGGAAATTACAGGCCATTGGGAATGGCTAGAGAATAATTTGCTCCAGACACTTGCAATCTTTGACAGTGAAGAAGATATCACTACCTTTGTCAAGGGTAAAATACATGTAAGAACTGTTCTTCTGGCCCCATTCTTTAATAAAGGAAAGACAAACTGTTGACAGCTATAAATTTTGAACCTCCATGTAAAACTCAGGGGGACGGATATTCATAATATACATTAAATAGGGATTTTTCAAGGAGCAGCCATAGAGATTGCTCGCTACTGTATCACAGCCTGAAGCTTCTAGTTGCACTGCTTTAATATTTCACTGTGTAATTAAACTGCTATAGGGTATGTTGACCAAAGTTCCAGTAGGAGGGAAAAACCCTTTTGAGAGTTTTGTTGATTCTTTCTTCTGCATGTATTCTTACTCATTTTCACTTCTTTTTTTCTGCTATATATTCAAAATGAACTGTGATTAATATATATATGTATATGTGTGTGCATGTATGTGTATGGATATATGTATATTCTTTTGAGAGCAGGCATCAGAATTACATTTTTTTTAACATGTGCCAGTGTGTTCGCAGAGAAAAGTGACAGTAAAGATTATCTTTTCTTCTTTTATGCTCCCGTACTTCCTGTACTGCTTTCTTTATAGATAGGGAAGCATTTCAGATGTTTCTGTAAAATCTATGGGAACATATAATAGAAATTCATATATGATTCAGGCAGGTGGGTAAATAGTCCAAAACTACAATAATCTTAGTAATAATCATCGATATGCTAACACAGTTTTTGGAGCATTGAATGTGGAGTTTTGAACATTAGGAAATTGTGCATGCACACAAAGAAGTGCAATTTCCAGAGGAATATTTGTATTTAATGGTTAACCAATGCAACAAATGAAAAAGCACTAATTTTTATTTGTCACTTTTTCCTTCAGGGTATTATTGCTGAAGAGAATAAGAATCAGCAGCCACAAGGAGAAGAAGATCCTGGCAAATTTAAGGAAGCAGAACTGAAGATGCGCAAGCAGTTTGGAATGCCCGAAGTAGAGAAACTTGTCAATTATTACTCTTGCAGTTATTGGAAAGGGCGCGTCCCAAGACAGGGCTGGCTGTATCTCACCGTTAATCACCTTTGTTTCTATTCCTTCCTTTTGGGCAAAGAAGGTAACCTGTCAATGAGGTGACTCTTATTGTTTAATACTTCAAACACTTATTAAATCTGATAGCATTGCCTCTTTCAACCTGCTTTTTGATTAGGGTTAAATAGGGAACTGCAATTAACACTCACACGGCTCTAGCAGGAAATTGCACAATTCCCATACCTCTCCCATAGAGTGGAGTGGATTTGAAATACGCATCTTTTAATCTTATTGCTTTGTTAGAGTTCAGCAACGAGCAGTGCGCTGTTTCACACCAATATTGCTAAAACATCTATAAATTATTTTAGAATATTCCTCAGTAATGGATGAATTGGTTTTACTCGTTTCCGTAGTGACTCTGATAGTCCAATGGCTAGATGTAACCCAGCTAGAGAAGAATGCTACTCTTCTATTTCCTGAGTGCATCAAAGTGAGCACCAAAGACAGCGAACTCTACTTTTCCATGTTTCTCAACATCAGTGAGACCTTCAAATTAATGGAACAGTTGGCTAACATTGCCATGCGTCAGTTATTTGATAATAAAAGTTTCACGGAGGACATGCTGCTTCCCAAACCCAGCAAGCCACTCAAGAATATCTCAGCACTCAAAAGGTAAGCATGCATAAGTACCTGTGTTTCTTTGGTCTTCCAAGATTTTAGGACACCTCCAGACAAGGTGTGGGCCACTCTGTGATTGGCTTCAGTCCAAATGGAAACAGCCTCAAATGTTTCCATAATTAAGAACAAAAACAAACTATGTTTTCCCGAAAGAAAGAAACTAGTATTTCCGCTGTACAGAGAGAATGCCTTTCACCAACCTGGTGAATTGTAACTCTTTTTATGACTAATAATAATAATAATAATAATAATAATAATAATAATAATAATAAGCGCCTTGGGTGCAATCCCAAAACAACTGGAGCACCACTTGAACACCATTGGCATTGATAAATTTGCTATTAGTCAATTGCAAAAGGCGGCCTTACTAGGAACTGCTTCCATCCTGCGACGATATCTGTAATACCATCAAACATCCACATCTGCCTATCCCAGGTCCAGGGTAAGGACTCGATAGGTAGACAAATTTTGGACAAATGGCTATCCAGTCTCTTCTTAAAAACTTCCAGTGTTGGAGCATTCACCGCTTCTGGAGGCAGGTTGTTCCACTGGTTAATTGTTCTAACTGTCAGGAAGTTTCTCCTTAGTTCTAGGTTGCTTCTCTCCTTTATTAGTTTCCATCCGTTGCTTCTTGTCTTGCCTTCAGGTGCTTTGGAGAATAGCTTGACTCCCTCTTCTTTGTGGCAGCCCCTGACTAAATAACATGCCTTTTTCTATAGTGTGAGAATGTTAATTTTTTTCCTGGCATTCCCTTTCTTGAGTGTACTTTTGAGTTAGAGTGTGTATGTACACAGATGCATATATTCATACAGAAATAAAAAGTGTAGGCACATTTATTAAGGAAGAAAACATACCCAGAACTGATTTCTGCTGCGGTAGTTGATGCTAAGTTGATAAGACTGGAAAGCTAGGCATTATATAGTACTTGAATATCTGTTTCTCATTTGTTTTCTGCCTGTTTTTCTATGGCAGTGGTTCTCAACCTGTGAGTTGGGACCCCATTTGGGGTCGAACGACCATTTCACTGGGGTCGCCAAACAATGCAGTCCGCCATTTTTTTCCCCTTTTCCTTAGCTGTGCTACTCCCTTTTATTCTATTGGCTTTTGAAAGCCAATAGAATAGACTCTCTTGAATAGAGTCTAATTCTATTTGGCTTTCAAAAGCCAATAGGAATTGTCCAGGCTGTCTCTGCCCTGCTGAGCCCGCCAAAAGTCCCATTCTGCAAACGGTGCTGCACCAGTTGAGTAGTCCTTGACTTACGACTGGTTGAGTAGTCCTCGACTTATGACCGGCGGGGGGGTCGCGGCATTAAAAAGGTTGAGAACCACTGTTCTATGGGATATTATCTGTTTTGTCCTTTTTAGTATGACTTGCAAAAATAATGCATTTTTGTTTCAATTTTCATGTTTACAAATGGAAAAAAAAGAAAATGTGCAACCAGATAATAATCCAAGGGGATTCTTTCTGATCTGCCCAATTATTTTAGGGCCATTCTTGATCTGAATTGCAGGAACATGAATCTGGCTGAAATCTCAGCTACAAGCTAAGCTATGAGCTTTCTGCGTTTTCTTCCCAATGTCTTTCATAAACGCATGCTTGATTTCTGTCCTTGTACTTTTCCTAGAGCTGTCAGAAAGAATGGAGATAAGAAACTTGCAGGTGATATTTGAATTTGCGTTTTTCTTCTTCCCATGCAGCCTAATTATACCCCCCAAATTTATTGTTTATGTAATCCAACAATCTTTAAACTGGATTTTGTTGTGGATATGGAATTGATTTCCAAAACATAGGATTGCTCTTTCTGTTGTTCTAACTAAATTTTGTTATATTTCTAATTATGGAGTCATGGGTGGAAATCCCCATATGGAACCTCCATAATTAAGCCACGTTTTTTTTCCTAGTTCTCTTTATTTAGATAATATACATACAGTGGGGCAAAAAAAGTATTTAGTCAGCCACCAATTGTGCAAGTTCTCCCACTTAAAAAGATGAGAGAGGCCTGTAATTGTCATCATAGGGAGACCTCAACTATGAGAGACAAAATGAGAAAACAAATCCAGACAATCACATTGTCTGATTTGGAAAAAAATTATTTGCAAATTATGGTGGAAAATAAGTATTTGGTCAATATCAAAAGTTCATCTCAATACTTTGTTATATATCCTTTGTTGGCAATGACAGAGGTCAAATGTTTTCTGTAAGTTTTCACAAGGTTGGCACACACTATTGCTGGTATGTTGGCCCATTCCTCCATGCAGATCTCCTCTAGAGCAGTGATATTTTGGGGCTGTCGCTGGGCAACACGGACTTTCAACTCCCTCCAAAGGTTTTCTATGCAGTTGAGATCTGGAGACTGGCTGGGCCACTCCAGGACCTTGAAATGCTTCTTACGAAGCCACTCCTTCGTTGCCCAGGCAGTGTGTTTGGGATCATTGTCATGCTGAAAGACCCAGCCACATTTCATCTTCAATGCCCTTGCTGATGGAAGGAGGTTTGCACTCAAAATCTCATGATAAATGACCCCATTCATTCTTTCCTGTACACGGATCAGTCGTCCTGGTCTCTTGACAGAGAAACAGCCCCAAAGCATGATGTTGCCATCCCCATGCTTCACAGTAGGTATGGTGTTCTTTGGATGCAACTCAGCATTCTCTCTCCTCCAAACACGGTGAGTTGTGTTTCTACCAAACAGTTCTACTTTGGTTTCATCTGACCATATGACATTCTCCCAATCCTCTTCTGGATCATTCAAATGCTCTCTAGCAAACTTCAGACGGGCCCGGAGATATACTGGCTTAAGCAGGGGGACACGTCTGGCACTGCAGAATCTGAGTCCCTGGCGGCGTAGTGTGTTACTGATGGTTGCCTTTTTTACGTTGGTCCCAGCTCTCTGCAGGTCATTCACTAGGTCCCCCCGTGTGGTTCTGGGATTTTTGCTCACCGTTCTTGTGATCATGTTGACCCCATGGGGTGAGATCTGGCGTGGAGCCCCAGACCGAGAGACATTATCAGTGGTCTTGTATGTCTTCCATTTTCTAATTATTGCTCCCACAATTGATTTCTTCACACCAAGCTTCTTGCCTATTGCAGATTCAGTCTTCCCAGCCTGGTGCAGGTCTACAATTTTGTTTCTGGTGTTCTTCAACAGCTCTTTGGTCTTCACCATAGTGGAGTTTGGAGTATGACTGTTTGAGGTTGTGGACAGGTGTCTTTTATACTGATAACAAGTTCAAACAGGTGCCATTAATACAGGTAATGAGTGGAGGACAAAGGAGCCTCTTAAAGAAGTTACAGGTCTGTGAGAAATCTTGCTTGTTTGTAGGTGACCACATACTTATTTTCCACCATAATTTGCAAATAATTTTTTTCCAAATCAGACAATGTGATTGTCTGGATTTGTTTTCTCATTTTGTCTCTCATAGTTGAGGTCTACCTATGATGACAATTACAGGCCTCTCTCATCTTTTTAAGTGGGAGAACTTGCACAATTGGTGGCTGACTAAATACTTTTTTGCCCCACCGTAGCTGTCCATCTTAAACAAGTAACTGGTCAGCAAACGGATAATGCAACAAACTAATATAAGGCTAATCTAAATTAAACAAAGACAATAGAATAACCATAATGGAGTAATCAAGGCAACACAGAAATAGGTCAGAATACCAAAACGCACATTTCAGGCTCCATTAATAATTTGGCACTGATGCCTGAGGGGAAAGCTAGGACATTACAAGTTTTAAGAAACTGACTCTCATGCACATGCCAAAACAATTACAGGTTTTATGGATAATTTTTTTCTTTGTTTTTCTCTCGAATGGTTAAAAAAATGAGATTTTCTATGGCCAGAGAAAGATAAATCTTTCATGTATTTAGGCTGTATTACAGCTTCTTGCTGCCAACTTGCAGAACTACTTTTCTCTGCGTTCCGTCCTCGAAAAAGTTGCTATGTCTAGTCATGCTACAGCTAATACATTTACCCCAAAGAAAGACAATTCAATCTGAAAGGAAAAAATTGACAGAATAGGCCAGTGGTGGCGAACCTATGGCACAGGTGCCAGAGGTGGCACTCGGAGCCCTCTTTGTGGGCACGCGTGCCATTGCTCCAGCCTTGCCTCCCCCCCGTGACCCCCTCCTCACCAGTAGCCCTCATGGAGAAGAATCACCCCCGAGCGTGGCCCACACGGAGCAGTGCAGCCAAGGACATAGCAGCCAGGCAGTGTAGACAAGACTCTGCCCTCATGCCCCATCACGCACAGTTGATGCTGCGGGGCATGGGCAGAGGGCGTGGCTGCCATGGCGCTGCTGGGCGATCTGCAGCGTGCCCTGGAGGCGGTGAGTGGCCCTGTGGGCAGGTGGGGTGGGAGCAGAGCAGGGGCGGGGCCAGTTTTTGGGCACTCGGTCTCTAAAAGGTTCGCCATCACTGGAATAGGCTATCTGCTCTTGAATTTATAAAGACAAATTCTATCGAAAATAAAAATGGTTGTCCTTCCAGATGAATACTCTCCCAGAATGCAGTGATTTCTGTTATAAGGCCCACCTGTACTCTACTTATTTGAACCAGATTTCTGAACTATACTTTTCTATCACATCTGTATATTTATATTACCCTAAGCAGTGTCCTTTTTCTTTCTCTGACCAAATGTCCTGTAATATTTGCCAGCTCTTTCCATTGGCATATTATCTTCACAGTGCTATTATTCTTTCTTTGGAATCACAGCAGTGCTTCAAAGGATATTTTTTATTATAGTTCTATAGTTATACTGAAAAGTATATACAAATAGTCCTACACTTACAATCACAATAATGCCTGAAATCTTAGTCACTGAGCAAAGTGGACATTAAGTGAGATGCCATATGACCATTTCTCTCAATGATTGCAATTCTGGCTCTTCCAGTTGCGTTCATTAAGCAACCACATGGGTCGTTAACTAGAACACCTGGAGAAGGCTCCCAGCCGTGGGGCAGAGAGAGAAGATTGCAAATGGCAATCATATGGTTGCAGGGCATTGGACATCCAGTCACAAATGCAAACAGGTTGCCAAGCATCCAAAATGTCCTGGGATTGGGGGAGTCTGGCGCGACATTTTGTAGTGGCCAAAAAACACCTATTCTGAGGCCATTGTGAGTCCAAGTGGTCATTAAACAACCAGTTGTAAACTGAGGACTATCTGGATCTGTGTTAGGGATTTTTGGCTATCAGTGGTCCAATATGACAATATCTTATGTTTAGTGGAAATTCTTATTCAAAACTATATTGAAAAAGGATTGTGCATGATTGAAAGTAAAGTCCAACACATCTGAAGGACATGTTAATGAAAGACTGCTGTAATGGATTTCTCAGTAATTACCCAATCGGCATGTGTGCATATATATTTCATTTTCTTCAGGGATCTGGATGCCAGAGCCAAAAATGAATGGTACCGTGCTACTTTTCGATTGCCAAAGGATGAACGGCTCGATGGGCACACAGACTGTACTTTGTGGACCCCATTCAATAAAATCCACATTCTCGGCCAGATGTTTGTTTCCAATAACTATATCTGTTTCGCTAGCAAGGCAGAAGAGGCGTGTCATCTCATAATACCACTTAGGGAGGTAAGAAGTTGTTTTTGATAATGGATTATCTTGAGAGGCCAGCAGTTAGTTATTGGGTTAAGTTTAAAGGATTTCCTTGAAGATAGTAGGATTTTGGTTTTGAGCCTCAGTATATATTACTCCATTGGTTAAATAAGTAATTCTCTGGGGTGATGGAAACAAGATGCGTATCTTTAAATACTCCATTTATCCCTCTACCTATGCCGTAGGTTACAATTGTTGAGAAAGCGGACAGCTCCAGTATTTTGCCTAGCCCACTTTCCATCAGCACTCGAAGCAAAATGACCTTCCTCTTTGCCAACCTGAAGGACCGAAACTTCCTAGTTCAGAGAATTTCTGACTTCCTGCAGAGGACTCCTTCAAAGCTAACAAGCTGCAGTGACATAGAGCAAAAGAAGAGCATTGGTGACCATGCCTCTGAGGTACAGTGCCAGCAATGAGCCTTGAAACGGATCCTCTAAATATTTATGTAATTCTGGCAGTTGACTGTTAACTTCTATTATTTGACAGGGCTTTCAAACTGATTAGATAGCACTGACTGCCTCCGTTCCCAGAGCAAGAAGGAAAACCACTGAGATCTCTAATAAAGTTCTTCAACTAAAGTAGCTGGGGGAGGGACGTAGCTCGAGATAAGAGCATATGGAGTCATTCCATTCTGACTGACATTCCATTTCATTGTTCCCTTGCGGTTGTATTTAGAATTGCCTTAATTTTATCTGTGAATTTGTGAACAGAGGATCAGGCACCGGTTGGCTATTTAGAGAAAGGATTTCTAATCCTGTTTAGATCTGTTTGTCATGATAAGAAGTCAAGGACACCTTTGTGTCTGGATTTCTTCTGCTGCGTCAAGTGGCTCCCCGAAAGGCCTGGCAAAACTTTTTCATTCATTTACCATTTCATTTTTCCCAGCTTGCTTCGGTCCTTCTGTTCATCCTTCTTCTGCAGCCAAGTTTTTGATCATTAGTGAGCTTCAGTGGTACCCATCTGAAATTATCTTTTTAACATTGAAAAGCCAATAATCCGTAATAAATAAACTTTGAATAATGAATACAAAAAATATCTATGAAAGTATGGGTAGGGTACTTATTTATCTGCCTGGGTAGCCACGTAAACCAGAACAGAGGGACTCTAGTGCTAGTATGTCTCATTAAAAGAGTGAGGGTGCAGGTGGGATCTGTCAACTTGAGGCCCTTCAGTGATACCTGACAGAATAAATAATATTTGTCAGGGAATTGCGCAGCTGGTGTCCAAATGAGATCAGAGACGCTGACACAAACTTGTCGTTTTATACAAATAAATATATTTGACATCAATATATACAGCAAACTAGACAGTCAAACAGGAGCATTATGAGATAAATCACAGAGCACACTGAAGAAAAAAGTGGGGGGGAAGGAAAACTCCCCTTCCCCTCTACACCCCAGCAACCAATTACAGCATGGATTGCCTCATGCAGGAGCCAGCATCAACCACGACTGTGTGTTCTGACTCACTGCACAACCCCACTGCTCCAGCTACTAAATTTAAATATCTTAACAATATTGGATTGCTTGGATGAATGCATTAGTTTGTTTGCACATAATAAAGCTTCATATAGGATGATCTGCCTAGGGGAGGAAAATGTTACCTATACATCCTGCTACCTAAGTTGGTGGTTGCTACTCTCAGCTCAATTTTATTTGTCCAGAACCACACAACACACTAAGTGCCTTGGGCCTGTTCAGTGGGTTGTACAGAGCATTCAAAGGAATGACCACTTTGCTTTACCAGAAGTATTACCCATGCATATACTTACATGTGCAGATAACTAGTAGTTAGCTGTGACGAGCCTTGAGGAGGAGAGACAGCCATATTTAGTGAAATGCCCTTACTATCCAACATGTTTTGTTTTTCTCCAATAGAAGTGTTGCTGTATATTGATTATGAAAGAAAGCAAAGCATCTGTCAGCACCAGGGAAGTCAGGAGATCCAGGCAGTTCAAATGTGCATAAAGCTTTATTGTAAGCTTAAGTTCTTTACAAGAATCTGAACTACTAACAGTCAAGGGAAATTAGCGTGAGTAAGAATAGAAAGGAATTCAAGGGGGGCTGGACTTAGATCTCTTGTGGGCATGAAGGGACTCATGACTGATGATGCGTTTGACTCCCTCCCTCGGGGTCAGCCTGGTCATCTCCTACAGCAGCAGACTTTTGCTAGCAGTGCAAAAGCTAGCTGAAATTTTAGATTAATTTTCTACTAATAGCAGTTTCTTAAATAATTATTTCCCATGTGAAAGACTGGATTGATAATTCATTATGATTCCACGTTAGAATGACAGTGACAGGGAATTAATAAGCCTGTCAGTTATTTTTCCCCACTTGTTATTAGCTATTGATTTAAACCTTGCGTTTGTAAAGTATACATATAATCACAAACACATTCAAAATGTGAGCTTTATGTTACTATATTTTGTAGGAATGCCAGGGCTAACCATAGCTTCCTAATGGATACATATATCATGAATAAAGAATTGTTGCTCTGTAATATACGTGATGATTCTATTCAATAATCTATGAATATCTTAGATGATTTAAATGAGGGCAAAGACATTAATGGCAGGGCCATCAATAATGTAGCATAATGGATGTCTTCCTAGAACATTATTGATTGTGCTAGAAGTCCAAATAGCCTTCAAATTGCTGTTGAACTTGCTTGTATTTCTGCATGTTCTGAGTTATACATTACTTTTTAGGAAATGTCTCCTACTAGTCCTGCAGACAGTCCTGCTTCTCCTCTCAACAATCAGCTGGGGAACTTTTGCACAGATGAGGTACCCACAGCATCTCAAGGACTGTTGAAATTGTTTGGGACCAATTCGGAGGAATCCTCTGGAATAAAATGGGTATATTACTGATTTATTTATTTTTATTTATTTATTTATGAGACTTATATACCGCTTTAAGTGCAAGCACTCTCTAAGCGGTGTACACCAGTAAGCAATGTATATATATATATATTTACATTGCCCCCAACAATCTGGGTCCTCATTTTACCTACCCCGGAAGGATGGAAGGCTGAGTCAACCTTGAGCCGGTGAGATTTGAACCGCTGACCTGCTGAACACAGTCAGTTAAAGTGGCCCGCAGTACTGCACTCTAACTGCTGCGCCACCTCGGCTTATCAATTCAGAAAATACAGCATTTATACTATACTTTTACGATGATTAAAACCTTCTTAATTATAATAACTCATAAGATTAAATTCTTACGGTATTAAGTGGTATGTTTTTAAATGGGAAAATATTTCAAATATATTCATCTAAATGTGAAGAACATAAATGAGTTAATGAAACGTCTACTTATTTTTCTAAAAAATTATATGTGTCTTGAAAATGTCTTCCTCTTTGGGTTGTTGGCTTTGAGAAGGTGGAATGGCATGTTTCCCTGGCTCCCACTGGCTGGCATTTCTAAAAGGAGCTTGCTGGAGCTATTCGGAATGAAGTTGCTGGAAGGTGCTTATCGCCAATCTATCCTCTATGGAGAGCAATCCAGCTATGGGTTAGTCTGGTGTGGGCCCTGGCAGTAAGTTTGTTTTTGATGCCAGCACTGAAGTTGTCCAATAGGGGTTTGTCATGTTGCCTAGTTGCAGTTTTGTGACATTGTTTGATGGTGATTCTACATGGCTGGACGAATTGCCCTCCCTTGGGTGAGAGCTAGGAAGTGAATTGGGATGTAGGGAATAGGTATAACCCTTGTTCAAGTTAGTGGGAGTGGTTGGTGGGAGAGGCCAGTGTTGGTGGATCATGTGAGGAAGAGGTTATTGAGTCCCCCATGGCACTGGTGGTGATTAATTGGGAGAGGGGGTGGTTCCTTTTTTAAGGGAGGTGTTGCTTGCCCCTTTCTCAAGAACCAATTTTTGTCCAGTGTCTAACCTCCCTTTTTGAGGTAAGATTGTGGAGAAGGTGATCGTACAGCAGCTTCAGTGGACTGTAGATGAAGTGGATTGTCTGAACCCTTTTCAGTTAGGCTTCAGATCTATATACATGGGGCTACCCTTGAAAAGTATTCGGAGACTATAGTTGGTCCAGAATGCAGCCGCGCAAGTGATAGCGGGTGTTCCTCGGTACACCCGCGTTACACCTATCCTCCGCGAGCTGCACTGGTTGCCTATTGGTCTCCGGGTCCAAGGTGTTGGTTATTACCTTTAAAGCTCTATATGGCTCAGGGCCAGGCTATTTGCGAGACCGCCTACTACCTCATAGTTCCCTTCGTCTGGTTAGATCCCACAGGCTGGGCCTCCTTCAGGTCCCGTCGGCCAAGCAGTGCCATTTGGCACTGTGATGGCGCCCACGTCTTGGAACCAGCTCCCCCCGGAGATTGGACCGCTCCCACCCTGTTGGTTTTCCGCAAGCTGCTTAAGACCTGGCTTTTCCGGCAGGCCTGGGGTTTATAAAATCTGACCCCTGGATGAATGTTACTGTATTGTTTGTCTTGTTAAGTTATATTGTGTTTTTATTGTTAGCCGCCCGGAGTTCTGCGGGAGTGGGGCGGTCTATAAATTTTAATAAATAAATAAATATATGACAGAGATGGCATTGACTGCTCTTTTGGATGATCTGTGGTGGTGTGGGATAAGGATAGTGCACCCATCTTGATTATACTTGACCTCTCAGTGGCTTTCAGTACCATCAGGCATGGTATCCTGCTGAATTAGCTCTGGGGATTGGGAATGGGTGGCATAGTATTGTGCTAATTTTCTTCCTTCCTCAGGGGCCAACGCTCTCAGTACTGATCCAGAGTGAGAGAGTCTGAGAGCCTGTACTATATACAATACCACAAGGTTTGATGCTCTCTCTGCTCCTGTCGAAACATCTACATGAAACTGCTATGGGAGATCATCCATCACCAGGGACTGATATATCATCAGTATGCTGATGATATTCAATTATATCTTTCCACCCCTGGTGAATTAGGCAATGCTGTGAATGTCCTATCCCAGTGCTTGAAGTCTATGAGATCTGAACAACAGATCGAATGGTTTGGGGTTTTAGGGCCTTCCGGATTTGAGACTTTACCATCTTTGATACTAGATTGGATGGCACTGCCCCAGATATACCCGACGCAAACTGGGGGTCAAGGAGCAGATAGTCATTTCTAGGAGGACCTTTGCACAACTTTGGGTTCTGCACCATTTATACTCATTCCTGGATCATGCGTCTCTGCTCACAGTTACTCACGTCATAGTCATAGGGATTGTTCTAATGCATTCCACGTGGAGCTGCCCTAAGATTATCTGGAAGCTTCAACCAGTGTAAAATGCGGCACAGGCAGTTATGTGTGCCCTAAAGAGGTCACAATTATATCTCTACATTGATTGCCAGGTTGCTTTCAGATCCAATTCATGTTGCCAGTTTTGACTTTTAAAGCCCTACATATTACGGAGCCATATTATTTGAGGAATTCCCCTTTGTGATCTGCCGTCACATTAGGTCTGGCAGGAGAGGCCTGCTTTGGGTTCTATCTGTGAAAGAATCACATGCAGTGGGACCTAGAAGATAAGCATTTTCTGCCATTACACCTACTCTCTGGAACATCATTCCTTGTGAGATGTGGTTTATGGTCTTTTGGAAAGCCCATTAAACAAGTGTTTTTTTTTTCAATAGGCCTATGGATTCCTTGGTGTTAGGGAGCTTGCACGACGGTGATATTCTTCTGCTTCTGCTTTTGTTTTTTCTATGTTTACTATTTTAATTGGTTTTGCAGAAAGTTTTAATAGGGGGTTGTATTGTGTGCATTTTGTGTGAGATGGTGGCCATACAAATTTGACAGATAAATAAATAATGAAGATATCAGTAAGAAGAAACAAGGCTATATATTTGAACCCTAAGTTTGAACAAGATTAAATCTATTAACATTAACTGTTCATGGAATTTTTGTTTAAAATCAGCCCATCAAATAGTGCAAAGCTACAGTGAACAGTTAGTTCTTGGTGATTGTTTTCTTTTGAAAACAATTTTTATTTCTAATCTAAGATTAAAAATTGTCTTGCATTACAAAAGAGCCCAGATGGATTAAATTCAGTTAATTGTGCTACATTGTATGTAATAATTTATTAGACTTATAAGCTGCTCTTTTTGTTACAGCTAAAGGTGGCATTCATAGTGCTCTTTTCTCATATTTTTCCTAACCCTCTGAAGTGAGTTGGGCTGAGAGAGAGTGACTGCCCAAGGTCACTCCGCTGACTTGGAGACTGAAACATATGAAGAACGGCTGCAGGACTTGGGTTTGGCTAGTCTAAAGAAAAGAAGAAACAGGAGAGACATGATAGCAGTATTCCAGTATTTGAGGGGCTGCCACCAAGAAGAGGGGGTCATGTTATTCTCCAAAGTGCCAGAGGGCAGGACAAGAAACAATGGTTAGAAACTAATCAAAGAGAGAAGCAACCTAAAATTAAGGAGAAACTTCCTGACAGTGAAGACAATTAACCAGTGGAACAGCTTCCCTCCAGAAATCGTGGGCGCTCCATCACTGGAGGTTTTTAAGAATAAGCTAGACCAGTGGTTCTCAACCTTTTTAACGCCGTGACCCCCCCCCCAACCGGTTGTAAGTCGAGGACTACTCAATCGGTCGTAAGTCGAGGACTACTCAACTGGTGCAACACCATTTGCAGAATGGGACTTTTGGCGGGCTCAGCAGGGCAGAGACAGCCTGGACAATTCCTATTGGCTTTTGAAAGCCAATAGAATTAGACTCTATTCAAGAGAGTCTATTCTATTGGCTTTCAAAAGCCAATAGAATAAAAGGGAGTAGCACAGCTAAGGAAAAGAGGATAAAAAATGGCGGACTGCATTGTTTGGTGACCCCCGTGAAATGGTCGTTCGACCCCAAATGGGGTCCCGACCCACAGTTTGAGAACCACTGAGCTGGGCAGTCACTTGTCTGAGATGGTATAGGTTCTCCTGCTTGAGCAGGGGGCTGGACTGGAAGACCTCCAAGGTCCCTTCCAGCTCTAGTCTAGTCTAGTCTAGTCTAATCTAGTCTAGTCTATATAGCTAAGGGAAGATTAGAACTCATACTTTCCTAGTTTATAACCCAGCACCTTAACCAAACTAGCTATTAGTAATGTGTTCATTAAGACATGTTTGCAATCATATTTTAAACATCTAAGAAAGTTAACCGCTGAGATGGAGTAGAGTGCTAATCTGTATTCTCACAGATTGAGATCAAATTCATTTTACAGTATGCCAATCTACATAATACAGTTCAAGAACCATGCTAGTATTTTGCACTCTAATTCCTTTTTTAATCAATTTAGAGGAAAACTTTTTTATATCGTATTTCATGTATTTCTGTTGCAGTATCTTTGTAAGTTGCTATTAGAGATCAATGTTTATAAATTACTGATAGAGTGAAAATGCTGCGCTGGAGGAGGAGAAGAAAAATACTTGGAGCTACTGAAGTTTCCAGTGGCTTGTGGTAGCTGCAGCAAATCACAAAGATGTCAGAATAACCACCTGCAAATGATGGCACCATTGTGCATATGCCACCATTATGTATTTGCACTGTGATAAAATTCTGACATCGTTGTGATTATGTATTTGTGATGCAAATATGTAAGTCACGGAATTTCATGATGATCATCACACCCAAATGATCACACCTCTCTCCAACACTCCCCTCTGTGCTTTTTTCCTCTCCAGGCAAAGGAGACAATGAAAGAAGAATCTTGGAACATTCATTTTTTTGAATATGGGAGGGGCATGTGTATGTACCGGACAGCCAAGACCCGTGAGCTGGTGCAAAAAGGAATTCCAGAGAGTCTTCGTGGAGAACTGTGGCTCCTGTTTTCAGGTAACTTTCTTGCTCAATGTGCACAATAGATTATGACTTAAAGAGAAAATATTTTCCCCTGCTAAACCATTATATAGTACTACTGCCATTAAAATGAAATTGCTCCCCAAGCTGCAGGTGGCCTGAAAAGTCAGCAATTATTGTTCCCAGAGCTAGAATTTCTTCGTTCTAGGCCAGTTGCTTCAGACAATGGTGAGGCTTTTTTTCCCAAAGTATTTTTCTTTAGGTTTGCTAAAATGGAATGCAAAATAAGTACTATTCTTTAAAATATCCTTTCTAAATATATCATTCTTATTAACATCATGCATTTAGTCCTCGGTGTAAGACAGCTGCAAAAGGCTTGATAATCTGCAGGAAACCTTTTATTTGTAGAAGCCTCAGCCTGAATCACATCTCTGAGTGCAGTAGGCAAGAAAAAATAATGTTTCTGTGTCGATACAGGGGCCTGGAATGAGATGGCCACTCACCCTGGGTATTACAGTGATTTGGTGAAACAGTCTATGGGGAAATACAGCCTTGCCACTGAGGAAATTGAAAGAGACCTGCATCGTTCAATGCCGGAGCACCCTGCCTTTCAGAATGAACTAGGAATTGCTGCACTTAGAAGAGTACTAACAGCATATGCTTTTCGGAACCCTACAATTGGATACTGCCAGGTAAGAGCGATGTTTCTGGATTACTTAGTAGTTTGATGGCACTCTTTCTCACCACTTGGCCATAGTTTGTTTTGGAACTCAGTCTCTCCCTTCTTTCGTAGAAGGAATATATTGCCTTCCGAGAGCACTATTTGGGCATGGTTGAGCAATCTGTGGGTTGTGTGATTCCCCAGCCTCTGTTTTGTAGACTCCTTCCATCTTCATGCACTTCTTGAGAAAAGGGGATTCTACCCTGAAAGAGTTCTGGAGGAAGAGGAGGAGGGAGGAGGAGAGAAGATTAGTGAGTTTATATAAGGGCATGTGAGAATATCTCTCTTCCTCTTTCATTTCCCCAGTGACATTTCAGGAACAAGTACTTACTTTCTCCCTCCCTCCCTCCCCCCCTCCCTCCCTCCCTCCCTCTCTCTTTATATTGTTTTATTATTATATTAGATAATATTTGGGTACAGTGGTGTTTATATAGTCTTGACTAAACATTATTAACAGATTGACAGGTGTGGCATTGATAAACTGCAAAGTACATTAAAATATTTGTGCTTAACTTTTAACACAAAGGTTTCCAGAGGTACCTACTTTCTCAAAGTAGTTGCATAGAGCCAAGGATATGCTTCTGAGCTATACAGTATCCTCCTCGTTTATAATTTATATCTGAGGCTCTGACAAATTGGAAAGCTAATGAATACTTGCCTTTTTAAATATGCTTCCTACCCAATACGAACGCCTGTGTGCATGTTTGTCTTCATATTTGTTAGGCCATGAACATAGTGACATCAGTACTGCTTCTGTATTGTAACGAAGAAGAAGCTTTCTGGCTCCTCGTAGCCCTGTGTGAGAGGATGCTGCCAGATTACTATAACACTAGAGTGGTTGGTAAGTCACTTTGAAAGCTGAGATTTATGGGGCAAAAGAATTTGAAGAGTCAGAGTGAGAGATCTTGAGTTGCAAAATGGTTGGATAATTGTCTTTAGGACAAGTAGATGAATGTTCAAAATATTAGCTTGCCGTCAGAAGTTGTGTGTACTTCATCACTGGAGGTTTTTAAGAAGAGACTGGACAGTCACTTGTCTGAAATGGTATAAGGTCTCCTGCCTGAATAGGGGGTTGGACTAGAAGACCTTCAGGGTCCCTTCCAGCTCTATTCTGATTGATTGAAGCTTCACTGATGTTGTATAATTAAAACAGTGTTAGAATTGCACAGTTCAAATTAATTAAGTGAGCTGTCTTCTCATTTTCAAGTTTGGGTAAAACCATGTAACTGAATAATTATATCTTATTCAAACTCCTGAAAAATGTTCCAGTGTTGAAATCCTCAAATTTTCTTAGCCAATTTATTTATTGAGTTTCTGTTGTGATTCTCTCAAATTGCATTGTATTGAATTTCTGTAGGTTTATATCAACCGCATTTAATAATACTGTTCTTAATTAAAATAATAGGTAAATATCTTCTTGAAATCCAATCAGATATTCCCAAGCTTTCAATATATTTCCACACCTTTCTTAGCTCTACATGAACTGTTCTCATTCTTAACATTCTTTTGAGCTTTATTTTTTGCAGTATATAAGCCTTCCTGATAAGATTTTATTTTTTGCAGTATATAAGCCTTCCTGATAAGATTTTAGTCAACACTGAGTTGAAAAGTATTGTTTCTTTCCTTGTCTGAAAAAGATACCATCCTTTCAAAATAATTAAGGAGCTAAAATTATTATAACTTGGGGTCAGGCAATTTTAAGAATCTAGCAAGAAATTGCAGAGAATGTCAATAAAATAAGAAGTAACATTATCAGTATTCAGTGGCAAGAAGTATAATGATAGTTTAGAAATGAAATCTAAATATAGAATCCTAATAATTTTATGAGAAAGAAGTTACTTTATTGTAGACAAATTCAGTACAGAATCTGCCAATTCAGGTTTCATCTTGCTGTCAAATATGTGGCAATAAAGAAGCTTGAAAAATATTCGAAATCAGAAATGGTGCATCCTTCTCAAATGCAGATTAATATTTTTCACTTTGTGTTTCTATTTCAAAATGTAATTTCCACTTAGAGGAAAAACTGCTGCAACTCAAACTTTGCAGTAGGATTTTGCAACTGATGTTAATCGCTTCCTTGAGGGTAAATAATATACAGTGAAGCCAGTTTGCAAATCAAATACTGACTTTGCATATGTGAGCTCATTACAAAGTACCCCAGATTTTATTTGAAATGTGGTTTGGAGAAATCAACTCTTCATTTGTAATAGAACCCTGTTTCACACTCTTACTCTCACAATACCACAGATAACACTTCTGTCTCTGTTGCCTATTCAGGTGCACTAGTAGACCAAGGCATCTTTGAAGAACTAACAAGAGATTGCCTTCCTCAGCTGTCTGAGAAGATGCAAGATTTAGGAGTCATTTCCAGCATATCACTATCTTGGTTCCTCACACTTTTCCTTAGTGTCATGCCTTTTGAAAGCGCAGTGGTCATTGTTGACTGTTTCTTCTACGAAGGCATAAAGGTCATCTTGCAGGTATCCCTGGCCATCCTGGATGCCAACATGGACAAGCTGTTAAATTGCTGTGACGAAGGTGAAGCCATGACTGTCTTGGGCAGGTAGCTTTGTTTTTAATTTCAGAATTAAGCTGAGGGTGGGGTGGGGGGACTTTCCATCTTAAAAAGTTATCCTGTTTCAGCCAACACTGCTGCATTGTGCAAAGTACCTGCCAGTCGGATATTTTAATATCATTATATATGTAAATAAGAAACCCATATAATACATAAGTGTGTTGTGCCCAATATCTCCTACTGCTCAAACCAAAATAGCCAGTAGAAAAAAATACCAACTGGGGAATGTGCCATGTCTGCAGCAGCCAAAAATGGCTAAGAGGAGTTGGACCAATTTCAGGCTTTGCTACATCATCACTGCAGTCACCACCAAGGTGTCACAAATCATGCACAATTCTGCTTGTGTCAGGAAAAACTGATAACAATATTTTATGGCTAGAGCAGATAAATACAGCGTTAGATAGCTTCAGCTTCATCACATCAAAAAATATGTCCTGAAAAAAGATAGTTTACAGGGGAACTTCGAGTCACAGTTATGATATATACGCTTATATATGATTATTGCATTTTTCCTTTATTTATCAGAGACCAAAATGCTTCAATATATACAGTACATTAATTACACAATAATATAGCATTACATTATTAATATATAATTTAATTAGAATATATGAATGAATCAAATATCTTAAATCATAAATGTCATTTTAATTATTTTAATTTCAAAATCAGTTCAGGTTATCATGAAAGATTTCTCAGACATATATTTTATTAAATAAATTATATAGACCCTCCTGACCATAATCTTCAGATTATGCACTAATTCAAAATTCTGTATTGATTTTTTATTTTTTGTAGGTACCTGGATAATGTGGTTAATCGGCAGAGTATTTTCCCACCTATTCCTCACCTCCATGCTTTATTGACGAGTGGGGATGATCCACCAGTGGAAATTGATATATTTGAACTTATCAGAACAGCCTATGAGGTCAAAATATAACAAATCTTACATTTTATTTTGGTATTTTTAAATGAATTATATACTGGCTTTGTAATATCTGTTAATCAAAGATATGTCTTTAATATAAGCATTCATAAATTCAAGGTATGGGGTCACCTGTCTGTTTTATGAAGAATGGAATAGATAAATCATTTAGCTGTAATTATCTATTATTAGTTTTGGGTTTTGGCTCCCTAAAGTCAATCCTATGTTTTCAGGTGGTTTTTACTGCTGCTACCATTGGCTAATATACAGTATCTTTTCCCTGTTCACTTTCCATTAGAACTTCCAAATCTGTCTTCCAGATGAGTGCTAGGGGGTAGCAAAGAGATATCGAAAGTTCTGCCTCTTGCAGGGATGTCAAATTGCCAGCCCGCGGGCCAGTTTCATCATACCAAAGCCACGCCTATCCCATTGCCGTGACACGTCATGTGACATGGCGAGTTTGATACCTGTGCTCTAGTGCAGTGGTTCTCAACCTTTTTAATGCTGTGACTCCCAACCGGTCGTAAGTCGAGGACTACTCAACCGGTCGTAAGTCGAGGACTACTCAACTGGTGCAGCACCGTTTGCAGAATGGGACTTTTGGCGGGCTCAGCAGGGCAGAGACAGCCTGGACAATTCCTATTGGCTTTTGAAAGCCAATAGAATTAGAATTCAAGAGAGTCTATTCTATTGGCTTTCAAAAGCCAATAGAATAAAAGGGAGTAGCACAGCTAAGGAAAAGGGGGAAAAAATGGCGGACTGCGTTGTTTGGCGACCCCCGTGAAATGGTCGTTTGACCCCAAATGGGGTCCCGACCCACAGGTTGAGAACCACTGCCCTAGTGGCTTGGCTTATTTTTGCAGTACAAATCAATTAGCTCCATTTCCCCCATGGCTTCCAAACATGGCTACTGAGCTATCACTTCTCCAAGCATTGCTTCATTATCAGTGAAATAATTGCTAAGTAAAAGTATTCCATCAAATGAGTGTATGTTTTTTTTTTCCCAAACGAAAGGTATTTTCTGTGGATTTAGTTATAAACCCCAGTTTTCATTTTCACTGCAGAAATTCAACCACTTGAAAGCGGATGACATTGAACAGATGCGTTTTAAACAAAGATTGAAGGTAATCCATTCTTTAGAAGACACTGCTAAGAGAAGTGTGGTAAGTCATATCCATATTTTTAAAAACATGTATAAGTTAACTGATTTTTGTTTTTCCTATTTGGAATATTTGAGGAGGTTAAGCTAAATAATATAAAGAAGTAAATTAGATAAATAACTACTTGCCATGTTATTCTTTATTTTCTACAGCAAGGTGTGTAGTGTAGTAATATAATGGTATGTCGTGGTATCTTGCTAATTTGAATATTGATTAGAAATATTATCAATCTCCCTTAAGACCGGTATTAAGCTGAAGACTTCACGGTCCCAGCATTTGGCATAATTCTATAATTTTTGTTCCTTTCTCTTCTATTCTCTGCTTTTCCTGCTACCAATCCTAATTAAATGTTCTAGAAAAATAGAAAGTTTTATTCATGTGGCATTTTAGTTGATTCTGATATAGGTACAAATAATCCCCTACTTACAGAGAGGTTATTCATAAGTCCATTTTGTTCTCAAATTCAATAAGTACAAAAACATGCTTAGTGCAATTCTTGCCTTAGATGAGGGACAGCATAATACTAAAAGCTGAAAGCTTCTATAATTCCAATTTAGAATATTCTGGAAATAAGGAGAAGGATTAGTTTTCAGCACACTGCATATGTATTTCCATGTGCCATACAGGTATTCAGCATGCTGCTTATGTATTCCAATGTGCTATAAACTCTTTGCTGTGTTCTCCTGTCTTATGATTGCAGACAGATTTATTTGAATCAGCAAAAGTTTGCAATTCAATAATTTGTTAGTAAAGTTAATAAAGCCAACTGAGGGTTGTTGTTTTCCTCATAAGGAGCATTGTGATTTCTTTTTTAATTTTTATCCCATGACCTGTTGGTATGAAAACATTCCAATCTTTTTTATGAAAGTACCTTGACAGATTTACCATAGACTCATACTAGCTAATTTTCTGTCTTATTTTCTCCTAAAATGTAACAGGAAATAGCGACCATTCAATTCTCTGAATTGCTCTATCTGGGAATCTCAAGGGAAGAGTGGCTTTCACATTTTCTTGCTGCTGTTTTTGTCTGTTGTTTGTGGTAGATAGCATCAGATGTCAATCAGTTGTCTCTAATGCCCTTGTAGAAGTTTGACAGTGAGCACGCTAAGGATAAAAAAGCTGAACGGAAGAAAAAATCGACCCATTTCCTGTTCCTGCTTCCAATTATAGTGCACCGAGTGCAGGAAATACATATAATACCGTTGACCATCTTTTTTGTGCTTATTGACTCAGTTCAAGAGAATAGAATTGTTCTTTTTGTTTGTTACGTTTGTTATTCAGTTTTTAGTTTTTAGAATCTTCTGATCTTACAGATCACTACCTCACAAATACAGACGACAACATTGTGTTCAAAATCATTAGTTTTTTTCTTTAGTAACAAAGTTACTTTGCCATGTTTTTAAAAATATAGATTCCTCCTTTAATTAAATCTATCATTTCAAAGTCCCAGTTGACAAAACTAAAATATATTTGCTGCTGTGATTTCTGCAGGTCCGAGCTGTATCTGGAGACATTGGCTTTTCTATGCAAGAATTAGAAGATCTTTATGTAGTATTTAAGGTGGGAGACCCTGACAAAACATTATCCTCTTTATTATTGCTGCAAGTAGAGATAAAGTATGCTTATGAAAACTTTAAATTACAGCGATGCCAGAGTCTAAGCTGGTGGTATATTAAAATGACTTTTATGTTCAGTTTGGGTTTATTTTTGTAGTTGAGAAAACAGAGAAACTCAATAAAATTAAAAGGGATCTTATTTTGTTAGGCTGATTCAGCTTTTAGTTTAGTTTAGTTTTATTTTGTTTCATTACATCATATCCTGTAATACTAAAAAATACATAAGATTTATTTAGTTTTTCTTTGGGGAAAAGAGCAGTATTTCAACCAATCTCCAATCAAAGACGCAATTTCTGAGGAACTGGGGACAAAATACTTTGCTTTGACTTCTCTCTTTGTTTTGTTTAGCAAAACAATGTCACATAATAGTCTTCCTTACTTAACAAACATGAATTCCTAATTTTCCAAATGCAGAGGTTGAAGAGTATTGTGCTTTCAGCCACGACCTTTCAAATTATCACAGTTAAAGAAAAGCAGTAGAGTGTTCATTACAGGGTTAAAACCAACATTTTAAAGGCTGTAGAACTGCCAGAAACCCTATTTATTTCCAAACTGTCCTTCTCCATTATTGAACATTTTCTGCTTGGTTCTGTGTGCAAATTGATTGGATTCTTTATAATTATCATTTTCATGTTTCAGAACTGATTAAAGGCCATACCTAAACCTTTAAGTTATACATTCAAGGCTTACAGATTAAAAGAAAAGTACCTCCTCTCTCTCTCTCTCTCTCTCTCTCTCTCTCTCTCTCTCTCTCTCTCTCTCTCTCTCTCTCTCTCTCTCTCTCTCTCTCTCAGCCCAACCTCTCTCACAGTGTTGTTTTGCGGAAATAGGATGAGGGAGCTTCTGTATGTTATTTTGAATTGTACATAATAAAGGCAGAGCACAGATCTAATAAATAAATCATTTGTTTTGTTTATAGGCAAAACACTTAATGAACTGTTACTGGGGAAATCATACTTCAGCTACTCAACGAGACCAGAGCCTACCCTACTTAGAGCAGTATCGCATCAACCTTGAACAGTTCAAAGACTTGTTTGCTTCCCTTACACCTTGGTCTTGTGGACTCCACACACCAGTGCTTGCAGAAAGAATGTTTCGACTTCTGGATGAAAACAAAGATTCCCTTATCAACTTTAAAGAGTTTGCAACAGGCATGAGTAAGTAGCTTTTCTGAAATAGCATCTGGTCTTATATGTTAAATCATTGTTGAAAAGTAACACAACACTAGAGGTGTGCAGCTGTTTGGATTTCAAGGGGAGGGGTCTTTGAGCTGGGATTGAGGCTGAGGCTGTCCTTATCAGTGGCTGCAGTGGCTATAGGTACAGAAAATTCTCGTTCTTTATCGCCACCCAGTGGTCATCTGGTTCAGATAGAGCAGCCCCAAACAAAACTGCAAAATTCAATGACAATTTCTGAAGAAAGTTGGTTGAAAACACATTAGAGCTACTCATTTTCCTCACAGGGTGGATAAAAATAATAGTTTTTCTGACCATTTTGTCTTCTACTCAGAAATCAACCAAAGCTACCTATGGCTTTAAGCTATTTGTATAATATATGTATTTGACTGATAGAAGCATGAATAGGTATGGTCTGACTCAACTTATTCAAATTATTCCATGATTCAATATAAACTCAATGACTTTGGACAAGCTGGTATTTCTCTGCCAAATTCCTTTATGTTTATAGTTGGAATACTTACTTATTGATTGCCTGTGATTGCTATCTATAAACAAATCTATTAAACATTATTTTTCCTGATATAAGTAAAAGTCCATAATGCTCCATGAACCAATTTTTTTTTATTTTATCATTGATCAAATAAAATAAGTTTATATTCCTTTCTTTTGTTTCTAGCAGTCTTAATATTTAATTCAATCAATATTGTCACAGAATTTGATTTCTTTTTAATTCTTCTTGATCCCATCACACAGATTTCTTCAAGGCTTCAACAAGTCTGTTTTTTTTAAATCCAATAAGAAAATATTTTCCAGACCATTCTCTTGGTTTATCATTTGTATTTCCCTTTACATTTTTAAAGCTTCATCCAGTTTCATTTGGAAATCCAGTAAACTGTCATTTTCAAAATCATTTTCTTGGCCTGCGATTTGTTGTTCCACTTTGCATAGTTTTTCTTTCTTGTCAGATAAAATTTGTTCCACATCTTCATTAACATCTTTTGGACATAGTTTATCCACAGAACCAGACATCATTACTAACAGTGTTGATATTGTAGTTACTAATTTCTGGCTCCATTCTTCAACAATCTCCTTTAATGTTTCCAATATTATAATGTTTTGTGTCATTTTGTAAGTCCTGATGTTATCTGAAATCAAGAATAGGGTTGTATTTTTTCCCTTCTTCTTAGAATTTTTAGTCCCTTATAGTCTATTTTCTAAAACAGTGGTTCTCAACCTTTCTAATGCCGCGACCCCATAATACAGTTCCCCATGTTGTGGTGACCCCCAACCACTTATACATCACCGGGGGCCAGGGTTGTGGCCAAAGAAAAGGGGGAAAAAATGGCGGACAGCCTTGTTTGGTGACCCCCGTGAAATGGTCGTTCGACCCCCAATGGGGTCCCGACCCACAGGTTGAGAACCACTGTTCTAAAATCATAAAGTAACTTATCTTTGTTTTGGCTTAAAATAGCCAAGATAGCCAAAATAAATCTATTTTCCATGAGAAACCATTTATTTTTTATAGTTAATTCTAAAATCTTATATGTATGTGGGGAAGGGAGGGGAAATCATTTAGCAGGTGGTAGCAGCTTGCAACTTTTCTATCTACTTCCCCATTGACTTTCTGGGGAATTAGCAGAGAAGATTGCAGAAGGCAATCACATGTTCCGAGGTTGCTTGGCAACAGGAGGTAAGTGTGAACAGACTTCTAAGCATCCAAGTCACAGTCATATGACTGGGCAATGTTTTATAATGGCTGGAAGTGCTTTACGGACCATAAAGCACCTCTTCTGGGCCATGGTAACTTCAAATAGTTGTTAAATGAGTAGCTGAAAGTTGAGGACTACCTGTAAAGCCATCTATCGCTTGGGTTTATATTATGGAATCATTTTCTCCAAGTAGAATTTACCTGCTCCAAATGGCCTAACTAGAGCCAAAGAGAGAATGGTCTGGCTACCAATCTAAAACAGTGTTTCTCAACCTTGACAATTTGCTGGCTGTGGAATTCTGGGAGTTGAAGTCCACATGCCTTAAAATTGTCAAGGTTGAGAAACACTGATCTAAAAGAACCTAGGCAGGTTGGAATCCACAGAATGCCATTCCCACTATTGGCCTTTCTCTCTCTAGATTAGAGCCACATGCCCCCTGAGATCAGAGGGACCTCTGCTCTTTTGTTCTTTAGGAAACATGGTGAAGACAGTCCTTGGGTATCCAATGGTTTTTATTAATAGTACCTACAATGTTATATGTACGAGATTTTATAAATGGTGATTTTATGGACGGTTTAATTTCATAGACTATAAGCCATCTAGAATTGCTAGAAGAGGTGGCATAAATATATCGATGTAAATAAATAAATGAAAACCAATCATGTTGAGAGAAAAAGCATAAAAACAAGTTTTAATCTCAGAGATAATCGTAGGAATAGGAAAACTTTTATTAGCTAAACTTCTACATCGTAGTTATTAAGCATAAGAATCAGAAAAAAAGGCTATCTAGGAATACTTCTAAAATCTTAAGTATTTCTTTTGATCCCAACAGGTGGAATGTATCATGGTGATCTGACTGAGAAGCTGAAACTCCTTTACAAACTACATTTGCCTCCAGGTGATCCACTGCTTTCACACTTCTGTTGGTGGGAATTAAGGATTACAAATTTCTTAAGGCTCTTTTACTGAATTTACTAGACTGATAGTACATATAAGTGATTACAATATTCTACCCATAAGAACATAAATAATACTACCTATTTTAGTATAGGTATGCAGAGATTTAGTGTACATAGGTAGAGAGGCTTTCATTTCTCCATCCACACTCAAATTAATGAAAAAGCCCATTGGCAGAAACAACAGTATTTTCTTTATATGCTTTGTTAAAAGATGGGCATAGATGAGTTTAACCATTGTTTCTTTACACAATAATCTTAGTTAGGATTGGCCCATTACCATAAAAAAAGAAGACAGAATTATTCTGTGTACAGAATTTAACAAATAACATATAGCCCCAAGACAGCATTTAATTATATATATTTGCCTTGTAAATCTTAATTGACTTAATTTGTATGAATTAATTGATGATGGGGCTATTAGGGAACATACTCATTAATATATTCATAAAGCATAGGGATTTCTAGTTTCAATTTTCTATGAGCTTTTTCATCCCTGCCTAATTTTAATAGCTTTGCAGAATAATTTGTACGTATTGGCTAAGTATGTTGGGTTGTTGGGTTTGTTTCCATTTATGTCATATCTTTTTCTACAGAAAGGAAGATTGTCTACTGTAATGTAGACAATGCCTCTTTTAGGATGTGTAGACCTATTAAAATTGCAGAAGTATTCCAAAGACTGTAATGTAGTGCTAGTGTTGAAGCCCTGATCACCATGTGAAATACAACAGTAACACAGGCAATTGACATGAGCACTTTCTAACATGCTCCTCTCTTCACAGACACCATTTAGCCCCTGAGTATATATCTGAGTTGAGGGAAGAAAAGTAGACTGAGAGATTATCAATATTTAAGTAGAAGAAATTTTGTTTTAAATTCAGCTAAAGCATTAGTAGTCATTGCTTACTAACTATCTCAAAGGTACATTTTCAAAAGGCAACCAGACTTTGTTTTTCTTTGAAAATGTTTTGTTTCTCATCCAAGAAGCTTCTTCAGTTCTGACTGTGTAATAGCTGGACTAACTCATTTTCTAGAATGATTCATGATTAATGCTTAGCTTTGACATAGTAATTGCCTTGTTTTTCCTATAAAATTATTTTCGTTGGAAGAAGGACCCTGTTAATTCTTCTTGTTCTTCCAGCAATTCTTGGCCAATATAGTCTTCAAGAAGGACTGTCTTTATTAGGTGTGCAATAGATTTGCACTAAATATTTGTGATAAATATTCTAATTGAGTTATGCCGTGTTGTGTCTCTGAAATAATTCAGCCAATCTGAGCTTTGCAGCCAAGTTAAGGCACGTAAAGCCTAACATCAATTCTACATTGCCCTAAAATTACACTCCCTAGAAAGCTTTCAAGGTTAATTAGGGTTGCTTTGTGTTTATTTATATAGTTAGAAATTGCCTTAAATAAATGTAAGAGGTTACTGCCTGAACAAATAAAAGCAGCCTTTGCATTCTGAAAAGGCAGCTTCTGTTCCTAGAGATTTCCTCTTTCTCCTACTACCCACTGGTCTCTCCAGCGCTGTTTCAGAACTCCCAAATCCTCCAGGACAGATTTGAAGGGTAGACAGAAAAGTTGTGGAAGAAAAGGGGAATCAGTTAAAAGTCCTTCCTCCTTTTTGTTTGTGGAAGTTTCTGCTGCATCACAGAGCCTTTTCTAAGTGGAAAGATTCCATTGGATATAGGCGATCAACTGAAGTCCAGTACTGTAATCAGAGATAGGTATATAGAGCTATCCTAAGTAATTCGTAAGGAAACAGAGTATACATCCAGTAACAGTTTTCTCTTTGTATAGCTTTCAGTTCAGAGGAAGCAGAGTCTGCTCAAGAAGCTACAAACTACTTCACAGATAATAATGCTACTGAAGGTAAAAATGAGAGATTTTATCTATTAGGGAAAGTGAGCATGAAAACACATTGAAGCCAAGCAGAATTTTCTGGTTTGCTCTTCCATCAGAATATTATCCCACAACTGCTCTAGCTTCTGTCATGGCTTATGGTAATGATTATTTGTATATGAAACATAGGTCAGACTAATTGTCATTTTTTTTCCAACCCAAGATACTCAAATCTTGCTCAAATCTTGTATAACTTGTTTCTTTCTTGGCTTCTCTCTGTTATTCTATATTTTGACTTGCACTCATCCCTGAATTTCTCCCTGTCCTCAAAGCCTTTCTTCTTTATTTCTCTCTTCCCTTTGCTCTCTAGTATCTCCTTTTGTCTCAGACCTGGATCTCTTCCTACGTTGTGATTTGCAAGGTTAGTCTGAACAACAAAGATGGGCTACTGCTGATGTGCTAAAGTGACCTGCTTAATATAAAATGAAATTGCTTCAGAATTTCTTCAAGCCACAGATACTACAATTAAACAATCAGCCATAGTATTTCATTTCCTTAGTCATCTTATTCCCCTGTTTCTAACCCATTGTGCACAAACCACTGTGAAAATTAATCTGACAATAGTGTACAACCAACAGCAGGGAAGCCGCAAATCATTGGCTAATGTTCCAAAGTTAAACAAAAGCTTTTAAAAATGTTTCCAGTATAAAATATCGTATACTTGTGTTCATTCACAAAGACGATCCTGCAGCTTTTTTTTTGATGTGTGTCCCAACAACAGAGATTCCATCTCATCTGAAGTCCACTGCTGAGGCAAGTGAATCCAAGGTAGTTGATCAGTAACGTGCCCTTTCCCTGCTAACATGATAGGAGACAGTTCACAGTGCATGGAAGAGATGTTTTATGTTCAGCAGTATGCTGAGCTCCAGTTGGCCTGGTAGATTTACAATGCAACCATGCCCTTCCATCCTTCCACTGGGCTCTGCACTCTGTGGCCATTTGTGCTATGGCGGTCAGAAAAACCTTTCTTGAGTTTAGAGATCAGAATATTGATCTTATATCCAAGACCAAATGCAGGCTACAAGGACATTAGCAAGCAAAACTATCCAACACTACAAAGAAGCAGGAAGAAGTGAAATTTGCAAAGAAAATCAGCTTAATGCCTAATGTTCAAGTCATTGCAATCTTGGCTGGGACATTGTGAATCAACTGTGACATCACTTGAAAGAAAAGTTAAAGTATCTCGTTTGAAAATACAGAAATCTCTGTCTGATCATCTGAAGTGAACTCTCTTTTTTGCTTGATCACGGAATATCAGTGATGATGAGCCTAACCCTGTTAACTTCCACCTTCTTTCCATTGGAGGTTTTTTTAAACACATGCACACCCCGATGAAAATCACTGTTTAGTTTGTTCCACGTATTTGGATTTACTTTAGAAAACCCTCAAGTGCTTGTTAATCTCAGACTTGGGCTCCATTTGTTGTAATGAATGAGTTGCAGGGCATGATTCCCCTTTTTTCACCACAAAGCTCAAGATTCTGTCGTGGAGGAGACTTCAGATTCTTTTATGCCAATGTTTCCCAAACTTGACAATTTTAAGGCATGTGGACTTCAACTGCGTTGCTGGCTGTGGAATTCTGGGAGTTGAAGTCCTCATGCCTTAAAATTGTCAAGTTTGGGAAACACTGTTTTATGCTGATATGGAGCAATGCAGGGAAGTGGACCGTCTCTTGCCCTCTGCATGGATGATCTTTGATTTCCTTTTATCAGGAGCAGTGTTTCCAAATGCTTTCAGGTGAAAGCATTGAGATTTTGTTTTCTAGAAGGAAATGCTTTTATTTCAAACTAGGTTTTGTGATTTACTCCATTTTTTTCCTGCTGATCATTGTACACTATGATATTGCAGTCTTTTTTTTCTTCTTCTTTTCTTGCCATGTCAAATATGTGACTGAAGTAGTTTCTTCTTCCAGAAGACCTTGGTACTGTTTTCTTCATATAAACATATTGTATGGATCATCTGGTACAACCTTTTATTTTCAAAAATTAAGAATCAGGCTTTCTGGGATAACCATACCATATATCGTGTTTTGTGCTTTGTGTCCAGAGTCTGATAATCAAATATCTTATATCTCTAAAGATTGTTTTTATTGTATTTAGGGGTGCTTTGTAAGAAAGGACTTCCCTGATCCCATTTAAAGTATATTAAAATAGGGCACCTGTTTGTGACATTACATTTCATATTAATTGAACTTTTTTTTATTAAACCCTTTATTTGTATTTTGTAATTTTATCTAAAGTCTGTCCTACCATTATATCACTGTTGCTGTTTTCTGAATTTTAAAATATCCGGTTATTGCTTATTTTCTGGGTTTTTTTCTCCTATTTAATTTCTTTTCACAGTGCATTTCAAAAATTAAATGATAAAAACAATAACCCTGAACAAAAAATTTAAGTAACCTTTTTTTTAAATTCTAAGTTGAAAGTTTTTTGCTTACAAATATTCAGTTAAATTAATTTTTCCTTTGTAGTTTAAAAAAGCAGAAGCAGCTTTTAAAAGGAAAAGCCATAATCAGGGCAAAGGAAATTGAGTTAGAGACCTCACCTATTTTTAGCCTGTTGTACTTTTTTTCCTACAGTAACCATGGTAATCTTTCCTTAACTTTGATCCAGAATCTTCATTACATGTACTTCAGTCTAGATGCAATATTAGAATAAACATTTATTTGTTCTGTTTGTAATACCCTGCTTCTAATAAAAATAGCCTTTATTCTTAATGTGCTTGATTTTATAGAAACAGATATTCAGGAAGATAAATCAGGAAGAGATGGGGAATCCAAAGATCAAGGTAAGTGTTCTTATTGTTGGTAGTTTCCTTAAAGATGTCCTGCTCTAAAAGAAATACCTGGGCAATGCTGACATTACCAGAGTTCATAATATGCATTAATTTATATTGAATTAATCTTCCTTATAGAGAGGGGCACAAGTCCTCATGATTACAGATACCACTTGCGAATGTGGGCCAAAGAGAAAGATGCCAGAAAAGAAACCATCAAAGATCTCCCTAAGATGAGTCAGGTAGGAAGTTGCTGGAGAATCTATGGATTTAAAATGGTGTCGTTGAAGGAGAGATTTTTAGAATGTTAGATCAAGCTAGAAAGTTTGAAAATTTTAGTGTAACTTTTTTATTGAGTTATGTATGTATATATGTATGCGAAGTATTGTTCACTTTAAGGAAAATTGTCATGTTATAAGAACTAAGGAAGAAACTGAAGTGATTTGACCTATGCCATATTTGAATAATATTACTTTTGAAAGAGAATTTGTTATAGGATAATTTATTACAGTAGAGGTGGGAGTTTGAAGCTAGAATTTGTTTTCTTTTTTGCTCTCTCCCTTCCTATAAAATAGGTTGATAAAGCATACCCTAACAAGGATTTGCACTCAACATTTGCGTTCTGTAAAATTCTGGAATGACCAAAGCAATCAAAAAGTAGCCTCTTTATTTAGAGATCATTTTAACTCTTACATCAGGATCACCGAAACAAAGATAGAAGAGATATAATGAAACAATGCCAGATACTAGGACTGTGGTAATAGGAAAAATGAATTAACATCTTGTTTAGTTTTTTAGCATTACAAATAAAAGATTCAAAACAAAGTAGAGTCTATATATGATTATATAAGAAAACAAGGTGTACAACTTGTGATTATGAAAAATAGCTTTAAACTCATCCCAATAAAAAATGGAAGTACATTTCAAAGTTAAAATAATATACTCTGATGTACCTCCATTCTAATTGTCTAAACCAGATGACTTTCTTACAATGTGAAAAGATTGTATATTTTATCATTGGTTGATGAATTTGACTAACGAATTTTAGAGTTCAGTACCCAGTCATATGATGGCAGTTCATATAAATACGTTGCAACTATTAGTAGGTATTTCTCTTCTGGATCATTAATATGTAACATTTAATTGTCTACATTTTTACAATGTGAGTATCTCAAATGGAAATTTAATATGCTATTGCTGGGATGTTAACTTGAGAGGATTAAGAGAGCATCTATCCTCTCCTTGAGAGGATTAAGAGAGCATCTATTAGAATTGGACATTAGCTTTGCATTATCCATTTGAAGATTTTTCACCTTATTAATTGCTATCATATGTCTTTCTTTCTTTTAAGGAACAATTTATAGAATTGTGCAAGACCCTGTATAACATGTTCAGTGAAGATTCTTTGGAGCAAGAACTGTACCATGCCATTGCCACTGTTGCCAGCCTTCTTCTACAAATTGGGGAGGTTGGCAAAAAGTTCTCTAATCAGCCTGCTAAAAAGGACCCTGTAAATAAAGAGTCTCCGGCTTCAGATCAGAGTCAGTGTTCAATCCTAGAGCAATATTCTCAGACTACTCCAGAAGGCAAAGCTTCTGGGGATATTCAAATTGAGAAAAACCAACAGGAAAATCAGATTTTTGTAGATGGAGGAGGCGAAGGTCCAGGATCCCCCCTACAGTTGTTTTCAGATGATGAAACTAAAGATGATATGTCCATGTCTTCGTATTCTATGGTCAGCACAGGCTCCTTACAGTGCGAAGACATTGCAGACGATACAGTTCTAGTTGGTTGTGAGGCAGGCAGCTCAGCTGCACGGTGTGGCAGCACAATTGATACAGACTGGTCCATCTCCTTTGAACAGATCTTAGCCTCTATCCTTACAGAGTCAGTCTTAGTAAACTACTTTGAGAAGAAAACTGATGTTACACAGAAAATCAAGGAGCAAAGGAAAATTGAAAGGCAATTCAGTTCATCCAGTGATTATGAAATCTCCTCTGTATCAGGTTGAGCTTGGGGAATAAGATGAAAGTTGGGCAAGAGGCAGGAGGTCTACTAGCCTAATGGATGGACAGGGCTTTTTTTAACCAACCTCAGTAACTATGCATTAATTAAAGAAACTGAGTAAGGGGTTTGTCATAGTGATTCTTTGATATGTGCACTTCCCTGGAGGATAACTTGCTTGCCAAAATAACATTAATTTCCTAAAAGCATGAAAGGATAAAACTGAATACCCTCTCAACTTAAAATTATTACAGTAAATTATGCATGTGTGCCTCTGCTTGTCTTTATTCAATGCAGCTTAATTTCAGGCACACCTATGCTGTATCTCCCTTTGCTCTGGATATCTTGGTAATTATTTAGAAGTGTACCCTTGCTTTCTATCTTTTCCCTGCTTCTGTGTGTCCTGACACAGCAATTCAAAATGCTGTAGATATTTCTACCCTGCCTAAATAAACCTTGCTAGGAACTGATAATGCAGCGGAGTAACTTGTTAAATGTAAATATGTTGTATTCTCTTACTCTTGGCATCTTGCAATTCAAAATGCCCCAGTGTTTTGGGACAGCAGGTTTCTATCCCAAGTGATTCATTAATATTAATCAGTACAGTATATAACTTTCAAAATTCCAAAGACAGATATTTACTAATATGTTTTAGCCCTTTTTTAACTCTTCAGTGCCATGTTCATTTTTAATTTCCCTGAAAGAAAGGAGTGTAATAGCCATTGAGAATGGAGCAGAGTGAATAGAATTTCACATTCCTGAGGATCACAAGACGCAAAAGACTTAACTGTCTGACTTTAGACTAGTTTATTATTTCTTCATAATTTGAGATAGTACATAGCCTGAGCTCATAACTTACAGTCTGTTACCTTTGATTGCTGGCATAATTAGAAAGCCTGTGTAAGTCATGTTTTTGTCTGTGATCTGAAGTAAGTCTAAATAATTTTCTTTTGTTTGTAAATACATGCATAGGAAATGCAAATGTAAATATATAACTTGCTGTGTGGTGACCCAAATGTTGTACATCATTTGAATTGCAGTACAATGGAAAGATTGCAATTGTATATGTAATGTATATTAATAGGTGAAGTTTAGATCACCTTGTGTTCTGATGGCGTAGTATAAATATTCAGAAACAGGACCCATCCTCTACAAAATTATGTGTGGATTGGAAGAAAATTGGAGCTCCATTTTGGATTGATAGCTTCCCTATGGGAAGGCATTCACTGTCAAGAAGCATTGTTTGTTTATATTTGTATACATGCTCTGTACACTGGTTGCATGAATTAAATTTAAATTGTATAAATGCCATGTATGGTTATTGCTAAACCAGCCATTAGTGTTGTCACATTGGCTGTTCAGAAGGAGAAAAGTCTAAAGATCTTGAATATATGTATCCATGGAATACACCAGTAGATGCAATACCCAATGTTATTCTGATTGTGGCATATTCTGTATATTTAAGTCTCAAATTTCATATTCATGTATCTGAAAGCAGATAATAATGACATTAGCTTTTACTCATTCCATAATTTATTACCTTTTAATTATATATATGTACACACACATAACATATGTGTAATTTTACATTGTTTTTGATCAATCATGTATATATTCAATAAATGAATCAGTCATAGATTTGTTTTCATTTTTGTTTATCATCAGATTATCTATTTAAGATAACTGTTGTGTTCCACTTTTCATTTTTCAAATACATTGCAAAAGCTCTGAAAATACTTAAAATAAGAACACTTAAATCGTGACTTAATTAGACTAAAGCTCAGCTCAGCACTTTCTTTTTAAGGTCATGAGTCAGCTTTGAGATTTGCGAAAGAAGTGCCTTTCAGAATGGGAAGAGACCCATTAACTTTTTCATTATCTCATTATATCTAAGATAATAATTGTAATACCACATGATCTATTACCTGGCTGCCCAAGCCATTCTCTCAAAAGCCGTAACTACCTATTCGTGATACAGTACAGTATAACATGCAATAAGTATCCTGACATCAGTTTCTTACCCTTCCCAATATGGGCACATCTTTTACTCCTTCTTTGGGGAATAATCACATTCTACAAATTATTACATTCTTCAATACAGAAATGTTTGCAGAACACTTGTTAAAATGTCTTGATACTAGCAATCACATTTGAGGGGAGCTTGGTTATTTTCTTGCAGACGTTTCATTACCTAAACTAGGTAACATCTGATGTTACTAGTTCATAATGTTTATAATAATTTATGATAGTAAGTGTTGATGATGTTACCTAGTTTGGGTAATGAAACATCTGCAAGAAAACAAGCTCAGTGAGCACCCCCTCAAATGCATGTTGTCAATGTCAAGATCTTTAACAACTGTTCTCAAGCATTTTTTCTATTGAAGGATGTAATAAATTGTAAACTGATTATTCCCCAAAGAATGAGTTAAAAGATGTGCCCATATTGAGAAGAGTAAGAAACTGACCCAAGCACCCCTCATTTCAACCCTAAGCAACAAATATTCTATTGTATCAGTCACGCATTTTTCCAAATAAACATCTGACTTTGAGAAAACCACTTTTACAGAGGACGCGCGCGGGCAGGGCTCCATTTCGCCACTAACGTCGAAAAGCAGAAATTAGACCTGCCCTCTGCAGACACAGCAGCGCTTGCGTTTGATCAGGGCTTTGAAGCCACACGCAGACCCCGTTGCTCTCAGCCAATGGGCTCACGTCAAAACAGACCCTCTGAGCGTTTAAACCAATAACAAAGGGCCAAGGGCGTGTCCAAGGAGGAAGAGCCTGCTGATGGTGCGTCGCGCTTTTTCCCGCCTAAAGCCTTCACGAAGTGAAGTGGGCCCGGGGGGAGGAAACGGAGAGACTGGCTTACGACAGTGTTGGTGAATTGGTGTGTGGTCTCTGAAGAGGGGAAGTTTCCTTTGTTTCGTTTTCACTCGAAAGTCCCAAACAACCCTCTTTTTTGATGGCTCAGCAGTTTCAGGTGCTGAGATGCTGTTCCTGTAATATCTTCCAAGTGCAGCAGGTGAGAAACCAGAAGAGACCCGCTGTAGCGCGGGATACGTTTTTTTAAAAAAATTGTAGGCAGAAAAGGAAATCTCTGAATTGGGTAAAGGGCTAATTTACACTGAACCAAGGAAATTAAATTGTACCAGGTTATTAGAATAGCAGGAATATTTTATTTCTTTAAAGAGGAAATAGTACTCTGGGTTGGGGGGGTATAGGAATTGTGAGGGAAAAGGGCATCCGTTTTCAGGATTTTGATGTTGGCCCCTTTATTACCAGTGGACTTCAACTCCCAGAATTCCTGAACCAGCCATGGTAGGAGGCAGCAATTCTGGGAGTTGAAGTCCACAGGTCATAAAGGGGCCATAATTGCCCATCCTTGCTATTCTTGAACAAGGGCCAGATCTTCATAATGAGAAGCACGTGAAATTAGAGAAATTTCTGCTTGGCAATAGCCTGATGCATAAAATCAAATAGGGCCATTTCCAATATGCGGTCCCTCAGTTTCCATGAATATCTATTCCCATAATCCACAACCAACAACATGAATCAGGGATGACTGAGGACTCACAGTGATTGTCTATCAGACAGCAAGTTAATTACCATGTAATATGTGTCTGATTGACTCTCAACCTCAGTTTTTTGCTTCTCCGATATAGGGTGCTTTGGTTGAATCTCATGGAGATACTAATTGGAAAATGACTTTTCTTATATGTGTTATAAGCATATTTTCCAGATTGCACATACAGCACCTATAAAAAGTTGAAATCTTCTCTGAGTTGTACTTACAGACAGGACCATGCAATTTTCTTAACAATATGTAAATTAGTCTGTCATTGCCATCTGAGATTTCCTGGTGGTCTCTTATTCAACTGCTAACCTAATCTGATCTTTCAAAGAAGGTCAACCAGATGCAGCTGCCTGCGGAGTTATTATGCTGGGTAGTGACAATAAGAATGTTGATCTCATTTCATTATAAATTTACAACAGATTTAAATTACAGAAAAGATCTCTGCACTCTGTTTATGTAATTCCACTGAACACATATACTCAGAACTGCAAAGAAAATTAGGAATTTCTAACAGACATATTCATTGTTAAAAAGGATCTCAAAGTTTGGAAAAACATACATTAATAGTATGTTAAAAGAAATGTTTAAAGTAATAAATATACATGTAATCCCTTCTAAAATCACACATATTTAAAACCATAAAATGATTAAAAATTCTATGATAAGAAAAGGGAACAAAGGTCCGACATTGATACAGTTTCAGCCAAAAGTCAGGGTGAAAAGTTACATTTTAAAGTGTTGCTAAAGCATATAAATTTTAGCATCAACAATACTGTTGCACATGACATTATTTTAGCTTTAGCATAAATTATATGAGATTAATATACATTTAAATTAATTTGCATAATTTAGATTGATTAGGGTGCATAGTAGAATTATATCTTATAGGTCCAGGGTTTAGTGTCACTAGACTGTAAATGTAGAGCTATTTGAGGAAAGACCATTTTTTGTGTCCATATATCTATGTTCAATAAAAGTTTGTCTTTGGAAATTTTGAAGACAATCTGGACAGTGACTGACTGAACTATTTATACTAATATAGTAATTATACGTAAAATTCTTTCTTAGGTTAAAAAAAGCAAAAAATGGAACTGCAAAATATGTGATGAAAAGCAGTCAATTCTAAGGGTATGTAACCCCTATTTCTTTATTAAAGTTAATACTATTTTTCCCCATCATTCTCATAGGGAACTATTTAAGGTGCTGATTTTAACTTTTGAAACACTAAACAATTTAAAATCGAACTAGCTGAGGGACCTTCTCTCCTATTATGTTAAAATCTGGCAGAGAGCCTTTTTGAAGATGGCCCTGCTGCTGCCACGTTTTAATGTTCTGCCATGAGATAAGGAATCATCCATTATCCTGTGGAAATTATCTTTGGCCCCACATTCTTTTTTTTTTTATTATTGAAAATTTTTATTTTTTTAAAACATACAATCATTTATAAAAATACAATAAAATTTTAAAATAGAGAACCCCCCCTTACCCTCCCTCCCACCCCCACCCCCCCTCCCTTCACTTCCCAGAGCAGAATACAGGGTTAAGAAAAAAAAAGAAAAAGAAAATTATAATAATTAATATCATAATTAACCTTTAACTCCATAACTTATAAAACAATTCTCTATAATATTTGATATTCATTCATAAAATAAATAAAACTTTTTAATTCCATATTTTTTCTGAATATAATCTATCCACCTTCCCCATACAGTAATATATCTTTCTTGTGTATGATCCTTTAAATAAGCAGAAATTTTTGCCATTTCTGCAAAACTAGATACTTTAAATATCCATTCTTCTAAAGTAGGCAAAGAATCTTTCTTCCAATATAGACCTACTAGTAACCTTGCTGCAGTTAATAAATTCAACATCAAAGTAGTTTCTTTTTCATTTAAGTCAACAAAAATACCAAGTAAAAATAGTTGAGGAGTAAACTTTATCTTCTTTCTAAAAATCTTTTGAATGTTCCACCAAATCATAATCCAAAAAGCCTTTACTTTTTTACAATTCCACCAAATATGAAAGTATGTCGCATCATTATTGCCACATCTCCAACATTTGGGCTGTATGTTGGAATACATACAAGATAATTTTTTAGGATCTAAATGCCATCTATAAAACATTTTATAAAAATTTTCTCTCAAATTTTGAGCTTGTGTAAATTTAACATTTCTTATCCAAATTATCTCCCATAAATCCAATGAGATCGGCTCCTGTATATTCTGAGCCCATTTAATCATACAATCTTTAACCAATTCTGTTTCCGAATCTAACTCTAATAAAACATTATATATTCTTTTTATATGAGCCGGACCTTGGTTTTTAATCTGAATAACCAATTGTCTATCTTCTAGTGTTATTCCCTCTTTCTTGTCTACAGTCCATCTATCCATTATTTGTAAATATTGAAACCATGACTGTAGAATATTTTGCTGCCTTAATACATCTAGGGATTTCAAATGCCAATTCGAACCAGAACAAATTAACAATTCTTTATATGAAATTTTATCAAAATTTTTCCCCTTAGAGGTTCCCTCAATTGCATGTCTGGGAATCCCCCAGATAGGTATTTTATAATTTAATCTATAATAATACTTCTTCCAAACACGAAGTAAGGCATTCCTCAAAATATGTGATTTAAAAGTCCGATCAACTTTCTTATTAAAAATTAAATATGCATGCCAACCATATATTAAATCCCAACCTTCCAAAAAAAGAATATCCATATTTGTTAAATTAAGCCAATCACTTAACCAAGTTAGGGCGGCTGCATCATAATATAATTTCAAATTGGGTGCCTTAAGTCCCCCTCTTTCTCGAGCATCCTGTAATATCTTAAATTTAACCCTTGGTTTCTTCCCGGCCCATATAAAATTATTGATACCCTTTTGCCATTCCTCCAAATTTGCCTCTTTTTTAAGAATAGGTATCATCTGAAACAAAAAAAGAAACTTTGGTAGAACATTCATTTTTACAGCTGAAATTCTCCCCAACAATGACAATTGCAATTTTTTCCAATCTATTAAATCCTTTTGGACTTTTGCCCATAGTGGTTCATAATTGTTCTTGTACAATTTTCCATTTGAAGCAGTTAGATATACTCCCAAGTATTTAACCTTTTTTACCATCTGAAAACCTGTGGCTTTAATCAAACTTTCCCTTTCTTTAACTGACATATTCTTAGATAATATCTTAGTCTTATAATTATTAACTTTAAAACCAGAAACATTCCCATACTGTGTTATAAGTTCTAATAAACCATCAATCGCCTGATTCGGCTGTTCCAAAATTAAAACCAAATCATCCGCAAATGCCCGCAATTTATACTCATTCTTCCTTATCTTTACACCCTTAACTAACTTCGATTCCCGAATCTGAATCAATAAAATTTCCAATGTTAAAACAAATAACAATGGGGATAATGGACATCCTTGTCTTGTCCCTTTTTGAATATTGAAATTCTCAGTCAATCCCCCATTTACAACAATTTGTGCAGATTGCTGCTGATATATAGCTTTAAGTGCATGTAAAAAATTATCCCCAAAATTCATTTTCTCTACCAAAGAAAATAAAAATTGCCAGTCCAATTGATCAAAAGCTTTTTCAGCGTCCAAAAAGATAAAAGCCACAGGAATCTGATTATTCTTATCCAAGTACTCAATTAAGTTAATAATTTGTCTAACATTATGTTTCATATATCTCCCTGTTATAAATCCTGCTTGATCACTATGAATCAAGTCTTTCATAACCTGCATTAATCTATTTGCCAAAATTTTTGTAAAGATCTTATAATCAACATTCAATAATGAAATTGGCCTATAATTCTTAGGCTCTGTAAGATCCTGATCTTCCTTCGGAATCAGTGATATAAAAGCTCTTTTCCAAGAAGGAGGAACTTGCATACCCAACAAAATACTATTAAAGAGTTCCTTTAGTGGCTCTATCATTTCTTCAGATAAAATCTTATAATACCTAGAAGTCAGTCCATCTGTTCCAGGAGACTTTCCAACCTTTAACTGCTTAATAGCTAAGCCAATTTCCTCCACAGTAATTAAACTATTCATCCCATTTTGTTGTTCCTCTGAAAGTCTAGGAAAATGTACTGATTGTAAATATTTATCTATATCCAAACCCCTTATATTATCACTTGAATATAATTTTGTGTAAAAGTCCAAAAAGCTTTTTTTAATCAAATCTTGCTGAAAAACCTCAGTACCTTTATATTTTACTTTCTCTATAATTCTAGCTTTCTGTTTCTTTCGTAACTGATAAGCCAACCACCTCCCAGGCTTATTCGCATTGCAAAAAGTATTATGTCTCATATACGACAGATTGGTAGCCACCTGATCTGCCATCAACATGTTAAATTGTTCCTTAAGCATCTTTATAGATACCTTTAAATTATTATCAGTAGGGTTAAGAACCAACTCTTGTTCTTTTGATTTGATCTCTTCTTCTATTTCTCTACGTCTTTGTGACCCTTTTTCCCTAAAAACTTTATTCAATTGAATCAAAATTCCCCTCATATATGCTTTACTAGCATCCCACACCATAGACATCGATGTTCCCTTATTCATATTTATAGTAAAAAAGTCCTTTAAATGTTCTTTACACTTTTGTACGAACTCCTCCCGATTAAATAAGTTCTCATTCAATCTCCAGGATCTTCTATTCCCGTCTTCCGAATATAACTCCATCCACACCGGACTATGATCTGACAATGTTCTAGGAAAAATTTTCACCTTCCTCACTCTAGGGAGGAAGTCACTAGTAATCAAAAAAAAATCAATCCTTGAAAATGACTGGTGTCTATCAGAATAAAAGGTAAAGTCTCTATCACTTGTATTCCTTTCTCGCCAAATATCAATAAGCTCCAATTCTTCCTTCAAATCAAAGAAAGTCATAGGTAATTTAGTTTGAATAAAAGTTTTAGAGGAACTTCTTTTGTCTATAGTTGGGTCTAAAACCCCATTCCAGTCACCCATCAAAATTACCGATTTATAATCCAACTGAGATATCTTGCCATGCAGCAACTTATAAAATTGTTTCTGTTGTTGATTGGGAGCATATAGTCCAACAATAAGAACCTTTCGGCCTTGTAATAATAATTCCACAAAAAGATATCTTCCTTCAGAATCAGCCTCAATTAGTTTAGCTGAAAAAGTTTTCTTCACATAAATTACCACTCCCCCTTTTTTCCCAGGGGCTGGAGCAGTAAAATGTGTGCCCAGACGGGAATTCATCAAAAATTTAGAATCCTTTAAAGTTATATGAGTCTCCTGCAAACATATCAAATCATTATTATGTTGTTTCAAATAATGGAAAATCTTTCTTCGTTTCTGGGGCACGTTTAAGCCATTAACATTCTAGGTCAGGAACCTGACCATCTCCACCGGCCTGGAGCCTCTGGAGCATGGCCTGCAGATCTGCTGTCGAAGATCTTTTTGGTCTTGCCCCTCCCACAGGCTCTGTAACAACCAAACTTTCACCACTCTTCTGCAACTGCTCTTTTTCTTTACGTTTATGGGCAGCTCGTGTCATCCTTTGCTCTTTTATGTCAGAATTCGGTGCAGCTTGTTCCATAACCATCATTGATGAGGCTCCTGCCATAAGAGACTCTTTAAGATAGACTGATAAAAATCTCTTGCTTTTCACGCATTCTTTTCGATGCTTGCGGGCAAGAGAGACTGATATGGATTGTGCTTATAGTAGATGCAACTGGCTATTAGACAGAAGATTATGGATATTGAATGAAAATTTTAGATAAGAAGTTTGTGTTTATAGTGGATGCAACTGGTTATTGGACAGAAAATTATGGACATTGAATGAGAACTTTAGACAAGAAGTTTACTATTGAGATTGTGGGAGAAGTAAAACTTATATCGTTTTTGGAAAATGTCTTATGTAATGTCTAAACATGTGTTTTGGGATAATAATATATTTCAGCTTTAAGTTTTAAATCTTTAATGATAATATTGTTTAAACTTGTGTTTTGAAGGGATTATAATTTGTTTATTTCAGTGAGGGGATTCTAATAAATTTGTGTTTCGAAGGGAGTATAACTTGTTTAAGTTTCAAGTAATGCTTAAATTTGGTTTTTAAATATTATTATTAATACTTCTAAGAGAAAATAATTTGTTTAATTAAATGTATAGATTTGTTTAGGAAAGAAAGTAATGTTTAAATCTGTGTTTTCGGAGGAAGTCTATATAGAATGATGATTGTATTTAGATTTGTTTAGGATTCAAAAGTGTTTCAAGTTTTTAAATATTATTATTAATATTTTTAAGAGAAAATAATTTGTTTAACTAAATGTGTCTAGATTTGTTTAGGATTTTTAAGTTTTTTTTTTTTTTGGATAGGTGAGAAGATTATGAAGATTGAAGGAAATATGTATTTACTTTAAGTTTTCTAAGAGTATTTAGTTTTAATGGTATAACAAAGGTTTATATGTTTATTTTTTTGTATTAGGATAAAGAAAGAGGGAGAAATTAGATTTTATATTATAGGCATAGATATTCAAAGAAAGTAATGTTTAAATTTGCGTTTTTGGAGGGAGTTTATATAGAATGATGATTGTATTTAAATTTGTTTAGGTTTTAAAAGTGTTTTAAGTTTTTTTTCTCAATTAAGCCTGTACTTAGCTCTGGGAAGTCCAGGGCAGGGTTTGGGAGGTTGGGGAGGAGGGGGGTGAGGTAGGGTTGGGGGGGGTATGGGAAGGGGATTTGTTTTTGTAAAAATTTAAAAATTTTCAATAAAAATCTCTTGCTTTGGAAACAGTAGTTAATCTGTGACGTATCCCTTCATAATTTACTATTATTCCTCTTGGAATCTCCCATCTGAACTGAATTTGACGATGTTTCAACTCATCAGACAAGAAAGTAAAATCTTTTCTGGCTCTTAAAGTTTTTGGAGGTATCTCTTTTAAAATTATCACGTCTTGATCAGCTATTTGAAACTTTTGTTTGTAAAAAGCCTGTATAATTTCATTACGGATAGATCTTCTAGAAAAATAAATAACCACATCTCTTGGTAGATTTCTCTGTCTAGCAACCCGTGAATTAACTCTAAAAATTTTTTCTATCTCATTCTCAATTATTTCAGGCCGCCAACCAATATTAGGAGCAATATCTTTCACAATAAGCATCTTTAAGTCTTCCTGAGGGTTCTCCCTCAGGCCTCTGATACGCAATGCGTGTTCCATCTCCCTATATTGTGAAATGATTTGTTCATCCTGTGTAATTTCTATCTTGTTCTCTACCTCCTGCATTCTAAATTCCATCCTTGATGCATTTTCAGTAATCTTTTCCATCTGGTCATCAATCCTTTCTATGTGCAGGGCTAGGCCCTGAAAGGCCAGAAGGATATGGTCTCTTACTTGTTTATTCTTTTTCTCCAATAATTCTTCTGTATTAGCCCTCTCTGCAATTATAAGATCTTTTACCTCCTCCTTAATATCCAAGGCATGCTGTTTTAAAGCATCTTGTAAATCATTAAGAGAAATTGCAGGAGGAGGAGGAGAAGGTGGAGGTGATTTTGGTTTCTGAGATGCAGGCTGAGGCATTGGAGAAGAAATAGGAACCTTAGGGGCGGGAGGCAGACGTTTTGAAGCCATTTTCTTAAGTTCCAAGAAGAAAGATTCTTATTGAAAAAAAAAAGGGCACAATTCTTTTAAGTGTTCTTAAAAAAAAGAGAAAAAAAAATAAAGAAAAAAAGAGGAAAGAATAAAAGCCAAATTCTTACTTCTGTATTTAAAGAGTTAATCTGTATCCAGGTTTTACTCTGTAATGCAAATCAGGCAAGAAAGACGATCGCCATTTTAGTTTTCACTTTCACTTTCTTCTAAAGGGAAAGTGAACAAAAGAAAAGGAAGAGGAAACTTGCTGAAGTTAAAGGCACCATCAAACTTAAGCACAGTCTCTCCTGGTCTGCTCCATCTGCTTTCAAATACTCACAAGCAGCTGGAAAAAAAAGCAGATGTGGAAGCGGCAACTTGCTTCATCCCAAAAACTTCGGAATGAAGTCTCCCTGGAACGCGGAGTTGCTCAGGCTCCGAGGGAGCTCTACCCTCCGATCCCCAAAATAACAGGAATCCAGGGGAGCTCTTACCTCTACCTGAGAGCTCTCCTCCTCCCTTTTTCCCAGGGAGGAGATTCAAGCCGCGGGACAGCTGATTGTCAAAGTCCCACGGCTTTTACACGCACCAGGAACGGGCGGCTTTGTAAAACGCCGCCATTCATCATCGCTGGAACCACCGGAAGTCCTTTGGCCCCACATTCTTGATAAATGAGAATACATGAGTCTATTTTAAATTTTCTCTTTTGCTTCAGACTCAATTAGAACTTTTTGAACATTTTGTAATTTCATTATTGTTAATTACCAGATTACTTGCTCAAGGAGAAAGGCAATATATATATTCAATTATATGTAGTATAGTGCAGTACGGTACAGCATAGCATAGCATAGTATAGTATTGTTACATGGTGAATATGGCAAAAAGTGGCTACTAGTCCTGGGGGAGTGGGGCGGTCTATAAATTTAAATAAATAAATAAATACTACTATATTTTATCCAGCTATGAAATGGCAAACTGAACTTTGTAATATATGCTTTCTAATGTCATCATTTCAGAGATATTTTCTTATCTAAACAGAGAAACAGAATGACATTGGATAGGCAAAATATACCAGTGAGACCAGGAATGACTTCCTAGTGGCTTTCCCATTGGGTTTGCAACAGTATTGAAGAAGCCACACTCAGCAGGCCATTTGAGGTGCCTTGGTTGAAAAGGTTTTGTCCTCTGATGCACCGCTTGACCCAATTAAAGGGTCCAGACGCAATATATAGATATGCATATATCAAAATATAATACAAGCTTTGTTTTCCTCCCTCACATGTTTGGAACAGTTGTACTCAGGTAGAATTATATTCTTTAATTTTCAGTTTAGCATTCAAGAATTGAAGGGAAATAGTATTTTAATGGAATTTCAACCTATTTAGGTTTTTGGTCAGGGCTCTGGGGCTGATTGCAGACACCACGTACAGAAGCTAAATTTGCTGCAAGGAGAACAGGATCAGTCATCTGCAGGCAAACTTAGGTATGGTATTAACATGTTGATTGCTCTTTTTTCTATATTTATGCTCACAGGTGTTCTAGGGGATGGGGTACATATATATAATGACAATCATGCAAATGTTATCTCTATTTGTATACATGTTACTTTGTGTGCGGTGAGTCATTGTAATTTGGTGCTGATTTGCACACAGGCTTTTTTTGCCTGGTAGCATTTATGCCCATCATTGAATGTGAAACTTCTTATTACAAGGATTGATAGATTTCTTTTATTCCCTTACTAAAACAAGGTTGTAGGTATTTTGCATGTACAGTATACACGTTTTCCCTTTTTATACACTTAAACATCAGTTATTCCTGATTTGACAGCTTGCTTTTACTTTTCCATATGTATATAAAGATACAGTTATACACAGTAGTTAAATGTGATCTACCTCCAGGTGTAAAGAAGAATCAGGGCAAATAAGTGATGAGAATATGGCTGCTAACATCAAGGAAAAAACAGGCTGGCAGGTAAGACGTTTTGATTTGGAAATAGGGTTACAAAGAAGGCTAAATTCTACAAATAGTAAAGAAATATTAATTGCATCTATTCCTGAATGGAAGGCCCAATCACAGTCCCTTATGCCCTCATGAAAATTTGACTACTGCAACATGACCTATATGGGTCAGGTCCTGAAGAGCATTTGGAAACTTCAGCTAATGCAGAATGTGGCAGCAGGGACAACTAACGGTGCCAGTTTTTCAGCACGTGACACCACAGCTTCACAAGCTGCATTGATTACCAGTTTGCTTCAGTATGCAATTCAAGGTGCTGGTAGTTACTTTGAAAGCCCTTCATAATTAAGGGCTGGGTTTATTTACAAGACCATCTCTTCCCTGTTGTTTCTGTCTCTGGTCCATCAGGAAAGGCACGTTGTGGGTTCTGTCAGTGAAGGAGTGTTGGTTGGTGGGGCCCCAAAGAAGGACCTCTTCTGCCACAGCGCCTGCCCTTTAAATGATCAGCCTCATTTAATTAGGTTGGCCCCTATCCTGTTGTAAGGTTTGGTAGACTTGGTTCTGTGTCCGAGCCTGAGATCTCAGGTGTGGGACCGAGCCTGTTTTTTGGCTATGTTGAGAGGTTTGTTAACTATTCTTCGATGCTGTGTGCTTGTTTTAATATTTGTATATTAAACTTAACATTGTTTTAATGTTATGAACCTTCCAGAGTACAGTACTTGAGATATTTAGTCTAAAGAAGAGAAAGCTCAGCTCAGCCAGCAGCAGCATGCAGCAGCAGCAGCGCGTTGCTAGAGCAGGGCGGGAAGAGAGGTGGTGGTGGCAAGTCATGAAAGCAGTGTCCACACATTCAGGGTGCAAACGCCTTGGATGGTTTGGCTCCCCCACCCCTTTATTTACTGATCTGCCACAAGCTGGTGCAAACAAGCCCAGAGGAGTTCTGAACTTAAAAAAAAAAAACTTTAAGCAACAAGGCAGAAAGGGGAACTCACTCACGGCTTTTTTTTCCCCTTTCTCGGCGACTGGGAAGGCAGCAGCCAGAGATGCTGCTGCACAAAGGGAGGCGGAGAGAGGTGTGAGGGGGAAAAGCTCACTCAACTTTCGCCCTTATCACACCCAGTTTCCTTCTGGTCGACCCCCACCCACCCACCTGCCCCCTTCGCCTCCCGCTACAGATCGACACTACCCCTCGGGAGTATTTTGCCAGGCTTTTTTTTTTTTTTTAACCTTGGCCCTGCGCTTCTCCCAGACAGAAGCCAGGCAAGAGGACTTGAAAGACGCCAAGCAGGATGTTCATAGCCGTGGCGACGCAGCAGTAGCTGCTCTGCAATGGGTAGCACAGCCCTGCCATGCTGCTGAGGCGGCTGCTTTCCTGTCTGCCCAAGCTGGCTGGCGGAGCTAGCCTTGAGCAGAAATTCTCACTAGTGTCTCAGTTCCTAAGACCATCGGAAATATGTGTTTTCCAATAGTCTTAGGCGACCCCTGTGAAAGCGTCGTTCAACCCCCAAAAGGGTCGCGACCCACAGGTTGAGAACCGCTGATCCAGACTATTATCAAACTTGGACAATATTCATTTTGTATCTCGTATTGCACGTAAGCAATAATAGAGCTAGGTGTGATCAGTACATTCCAAAGCCACAGATGACCTAATAGAAGTTTGCCTCCATGATTTCATGTGAATGTTGAACAATTTGAGGAAATGGATTGGAACCTTGTACATCCATGAACTAGATGCTAATAGTGGTAAACATCTTCTGGAGATGGCCAATAGAAAGGAGAACCACTATATTCCAATCCAATCAAGTGGTCGTGTGAAACAGCTGCTAAGCACTCTGATCAAGATCACGTGACTGCAGAGTTGCTGGACAGCTAGAACTCCCAAGGACTGGTTGTAACCATAATGGGTGCTGAGCAAATGATCATGGAGAACTACCTGTATATAGAAATTACCCTTTTTACATAGTAGCAATAGTTTCTTTCTCAGTGAATATATAGAATACTTCATCTCCACGATTATTATGAGTAAGAGTTATCTGGTGCTTGTGAATTAGACAAATATAGGATAATTACTGTGGCAGGTATCTGTGTGTTCCTGTTGGCAAAGAATGGCGGAAACTTTGAACTATTATTTTATATAGGTTGGTTTGTATTTCTGCCTTTATAACTGTGATGGAGTGCCAAGCTTAGTCCGCTCTCAGCTGTGGAAATTTGCTGAGTAACATTGGCATTAACCACTCAACAAGGAATAGTGGATTTAAGTTACAGAATGCCAGATTCTAGTTGAGTATTAGGAAGTATTCCCTAGTTAGTTTGGAGGATAGAGCTCCACTGCTAACATGGTTTCTTTTTAATTAGCATGTATGGATCTATTTCTCGAGTATCCTTTGAAATATAGATCTCCCATTGTTGGAACATTTTTGTAGAGTGTTTTGAACACTTCAGAAGATACATGTTACATGTGTAACCCAGCTCTGTTACCTGTAATAAATCTCTACTGCAGCAGTCTCCAACCTTTCTGGCTTTGCAGACCAGCGCTGCGGGGGACGGAGAGGGTTCCAGGCAAGTGCATGGGCATGCAGCTCCATTTGCATGAGCCGTGGGAGTGCATGCATGCCATTTGAGCAAATGGGAGCTTTGCATCTGCACTCACCTGCTGCTCACACAAGTGGAGCTGCCTGGGCTTACCTGCCACTTCCATGGCCCGGTTCCGAACAGCCCATGGCCAGTGGTGGGCTGCAACCCAGGAGTTGGGGACCACTGCTCTATTGTGTCACACTTTTCCAGTTGGCGATTAATGTTGAGCTTTCCAAGTTGAAATGTTAATTTGTGGGAGAACTGTTTTTTTGACCAATCAATGACCCTGACAGGCCTGACAATTCTAGAGGGTAACTATTAACACGATCCTTACAGTTCAAACTGCAATCACCATCCCAGAAGTGAAATGGCTATAGAATAAGAAAGCTCTGGGAACTATAAAGATAACAACTATCAAGTGAAAGCTTCTTCCTTTAGCATTTAAGAATTGACATTGTCACAATTTTTGTTTTTTATTTTAGGATATGAGACATTTAGCCATGGTTAATGTAAAAAGCTGTAGAGATGATTTATCTGACAGTATAATTCCTGTGACTGAAGACTATGTGCTACGAAGAAATAATCAACAGCCAGAATCAAAACTAACTGGACTTTCAAAATGGAATAAATTCCTTTTATCTGACAAGAGTTATAATATTGACACAACAGGTGGAAGGCAAAGGACATCAGACAAAACACCTGCTGCAGGCACAAGTGATGAAAGAGCCACCACTTCTGGTGGTGGGTGTGGTAGCTGGCATCTCAAACCACAACAGAATGTATTAACCTGCTTTGACAGAGCAAAAGAGGTTTCCATCTCTGATCACCTTGGGAAAATCAACAAATACTCTACAGGTTTGGCTACTTGTCCAGATAAGGCACAACCTGCAGAATTTACCACTTCTTCAGGGTTCTCTGCTCCTGTTAAATCAAACAGCCTTTATGGAAGCCTTTTTTCCACAGAAGAGGATTTTGATGATGATATTTAAGGCTCTACATTGGGATCTGCTGATTTTCCAGTTAGATGGTTTAAAATAATAGCAATATGGCCTGCATTTAAAATTACTCAGTGTTGAATAATGAAGTGGATTATATTCTGGTCATATTATTTTAGGCTTTAATGATTTGTGGAACTATGCTGTATGCCAAAATTATCAAAAATATTGTTAATGGGTCTGCTATTATTGATACAAGAGGCATGGAAAACATTTCAAAGGCTTTCTACAAAAATCAACTTTTGGGACAGGTGATAGCTTAGAAAAGCTAACACTATTATTGGTATCTATTTTCTTTAATAAATTGATATACCTGTAATTAAACAAATTTCTTATAACTAAAATAAAAGTGTCTAATAATCACATGGCTGCATGATGGTGACTAAAGATGGAAGATTCACCAATGTGAAAGCAAAATATCCTTGTCCTGACTGTACCATTGCCACAACTTGAAGGTAAAAGATCACCTGTGATAACTTTAAACTAGTTCTCTTCCTTATGTAATTAACCCTTACCCAGTGCATGAGGTAAAGAAACTAAATTTGGAAAGTTAGTATGATTATGTTATCTGTTAATATGGAATTACAATCAGATCATTACAGAAAGGAGAAAGATATAAAAAGAGGCTTTAACAATGTTTTAGGAACTACGAGTTACACAAGAGCTATTCGGAACTGGACGGTTGCTTGGCATACTGGATAGCATCCAGGGCTGCCCCAATGTCATAGTTCTTGGAATGCAGCAGGTGAGTTAACCAGCCTCCTGTATCAGAGAATCCCATCGAGAGCATCTGGGACAAGGATTCAATCAGACGAGGATCTGCTTCTGTAAACAGAATGAATTTCAGCATGTTACATTCATTGGTCCATAAAAATAATAATCACATACCTGAAATTTGCAATTCCACACCTGAATTTAATTAAATTCAACAACTACTACTAATATGAAGTCATTTTTAAAAAGCCGCTTTATAAAACGATCCTTAATCTCAAATCTAATAATCATAATAGGGATTGATTTTCACAAAATGCAAAGCTTAAAACAAATCAGATTATAATCAGCCACATAAATTAAAATTCAGGTTGAAAGTAGATCTTTCAAATATTCCTAAATTGATTTTCTAGCTAAATGATGTTTGTGTCCCATAACAACCTAGGCAAGAAAGTTATGAGGTGACCTATAAAGCTGCTACTTGTAAAAGTAGACATTGTGTTAGAACTTTCTTTAAATCAGACTGCCATTTGGGCAGAGGATTTCTTCCCTTGATTCACTGTAGGACCTTGTTTTCATCAAGAATGGTTTGGAAAAAGTGTTCCAACTCTTGTACAAGCATGCAAAGCATATCGGCTCTTCACTAAAGGAGGTTAGCTATTTTTGAACTTCTGTGCAAGCCTAAAAATATGATGATGCTATAATTCTGCCAATGCTTTAATAATATTTTTATGGAAATATTTGTATCCAAATTTATTAGGACATGATAATTTCTATAAAATAGTTTTGGAGCCTGCCTAGTTCTTATTACCAGGTGGAAGATGAGGATATATTGCGGCTTCTCGCAAGCCTGTTGGTCCAGCATTAGTGGGAGCTTCAACCGGATTTAGAGGTTTTGGATTGTCTTCCTCTACCATTTGTAAGGACTGCAATTCACCAGTTGAAGGATCTACTTCCTTTGAAGATAAATGGGTCCAGTCCTCATCTGCTGCTGAACTACCACTGGATTCGCTTCGTTCCTGGATTATACAAATACATAAAATGTTAGCAAGCCTACTTTCACTAGCTATATTTACAACTCCATCTAGAAATGGTAGCTTGCTTTTTACTAATTCAAAAGAAGCAGACTACCTCTATATTATATGTCTATATTGTAACAGATAGTAAATCCTACAACATATACAGAAATATCACTCCTCCCAGAATCTAAGGACGTGAAAAAAATTTTCAATTCAGGTAGGAAGTGTTCCAGAGAACTTGGATATTCAATTCCGCTTCATTCCATGCCCATCTGAGGGCAGTTCAGCCATTTCATACAAGGGTCTAGTACCACGGTGGCGAACCTATGGCACGTGTGCCATAGGTGGCACGCGGAGCCCTCTGTGGGCACGTGCACCATCAGCCCAGTCCTAGGCCTTCAGCTGGCTTTAGGCCTCCACCGCCATGTGCAAAAAAAAAAAAAGGTTCAATCAACTTCTCGCAGGAAAAAAAAGATCTCGCAAAGTTGGAATTGATTGAACTTTTTAGTCCCACCCAGTCTGCCATTACCATTGCAGCCACACCCACCCAATAGGCCACACCCACCCAGCACCCGATGATACATAAGTGGGTTTTGGGTTGCAGTTTGGGCACTCGGTCTCTAAAAGGTTCACCACTACTGGTCTAGTATGAGCAAGCTTAAGAATAAATATTAACAATAAAGCACACTTTATTGTAAGTATCAACAAGTTACTTTTCTCTTGCAGGTTACAAAGTTTATCATATCCCAAAAACTTCAGCATTCTTGGAGCAGCAATTAATATATCTTTATGCATGCAAAACTGACATTTCTTGTACCTGTGACAAAACAGTCTCTTCTTCCATCTGTGCAGGAGGAGAATAGACTATCATCTCCTGCATTTGGTTTGAAAGGGCATCACTTATGTCTAGATTATTTTCAGAATTTGCTTCTGGCTTGGTCTGCTCAGTAGGACTGCTAGGTTTGGGGCAGCTCTTCTCTGAACTAGGTTGTGCAGGTTGTGCAGGTGATGATACTTTGCTTCTTTGACCCTCATGTTCTACATCAATATCCACTTCAATGCCTAAAAAAGCAGTTGACACGGGTTATGTTAAAGACATACTGCAGTATATTCGTGGGCATCACTAAATTTCTGTCTCTGTTTATAACTCTAGTTCTATCATATTTTGTCTCAAAACTAGACATTAATTCTTCTGTTATCCACCCCCTACTTCAAAGGCAACATATTTCCAAATAAATCATCATTTGGGAGAACTTAAAAATGAGTAACTAGATTACATCAATTGGGTGTCGCCTCAGTTATTCTCTGGTACTTGATGCACAAGTGCCAGCTCATTCTTAGATTACACATTAATACATGAGAGCTTCAAATGTTTAGATACTACTTAGGCATCACATTGTCACAGTATGCTTAATCACTGTTAATTTATTAATGATATTAGATGATTACAGTTGACAATATATAAATGCAACCCTACTTTCAATATTATATCTTACATAATATCACATTCTATATTTTTCATTGAAATTTGGGTGAGCCAAATCAATAAAAAGTTTGGTTTCTGGAAAGTTCACAAGAGGGACAAGAAAACCTATATTTAATATTGTAAGCCTCCCAGAGTTACCTTGTGGTATGATGGGAGGTTAATAAATTTTATAAATAAACTATACAGTGAAAGGAATTGTTTACCAAGCGGACTCAGGAATGCAGCAACACTTTCTCCAACGTTCTTCAGGAAACTGACGTTGTGATCTTGAACTTCATTGCTAGTTGTTTCTTTTATAAAGCAAAAGTATAAATGATACATATATAACCACTATTCGAGACAAGAATTTTATGAGTTTATCAATCCTGAGTAGGTATGTGTGCACATGTATAAAATTAGATATATAATTTTAAGATGATATTTTTTAAGAAGTACAACTTTTATATAAACAACATTGGCAAGGAAATAATTTTTAGACGGACATCAGATTTTTGCTAATTTATTTTGCAGTTAAAGACTCCTGTTATTGCAACTTTGATTTCTTACCGCGTGCTGGAGCATCACTTTGAGAAGAAGTACTAGCTTCTGCCTGGCCGTGATTCTGGTGATGATGGGCAAAACGCCGGTGTCCCCTACCGGGCATCCAACGAAAGGAGCAAGGATCGTGTCTCATTTTACGAAGCCAGCGACCCTGAAGAAGCCACTAAAGGGTAAACAAATGTTTTTAAGCTCCAGCAGCTTTAAAATACACCACAAACTGACTTTATAATTTTTACAATTATCTTTGAATATCTGCCTTTCTTCATAATACTAACCTCAAGCTGGTCGAATGGACTTGGAAACATGATCATGTTATGCTCTTTATGGACACCTTTTCCCTCACAAGTGCTGCAAAGGTCATAGTCTGGACAAACTGCACATTTGAATCTGGAACCCACAACTGGGCCCTCACAACCATCACAGACCACATTAGGATGCACGAGGTTTGGAGAATCCTCCTTGTTGCAGGAATGGCGGTTCACATGCTTAAGCTCCTTTTTTTCTGAAAGACACAAATATAATGTCAGAACCCACATTCTAAGGGGGCTCTTTTCTATCTTTAACCCATACTCTAGTCCTTCTATACTTCTGCCATGCTCCTGGAGGGGGGGGGGAAACCACTGCGGGTTATTGCTCTGATTTCCTCTATCACTACACTGTAACACTTTGCTGTTTCTGCATACTTCCTCTATGAATTATCTCTCCCCTTGATGTCAGCTAGAAAGAGGGGGGAGAAGAAAGGAATGTGCCTCCGGTTAGGAAGGGAAGGTGTGAAGAGCCAACAAAACATGCTGCAGCCCTGAGACAGCCTGGTGTTATCTGCTCTTTTCCACAACGGACAACACCTGGGGATTGGCCCACATGAACTGACCGGATAAACTTTGGGGTGGGGTTTGCTTGGGACACTTTTAACCTATTGAAACCCTCAGATCCTGTCTAGTATGCCTGCTATCAGCTTCTCCTAATAAAAGTTCCTTTTGGAAGAAACCGCTTCTACGGGTTCCGCTTCCTTAGGATGAGGTTTTGAAGTGGCCCCTGACATATAAGCTATTGTTCAACTATAACCGTGCTGATCAAACTATAACAGTTAGTCCTCAGCATACAACAATTTGTTTAGTGACTCAAAATTACAACAGCTCTGAAAAAAGTGAGTTATAACCATTTTTCATACTTAATGACCACTGGAGCTATCCCCATGGTCACGTGATCAAATTTTGGGGTTTGCCTTGTTTAGCAATAAAAATTTGGGGCTCAATCTTGGCTATAAGTTGAGGATTACTTTACCCAAGACTAAAAAGTTATCCATATTGCAGGACAATTAAAAGGTAATATAAAGCAAGGTTTAATCCCCTCCTTCCCACAGGTTAATTGTACCTAGTATTGAAAAAAGTATGCCTATCACAATATACATAGATCTGTCTTAAGTTCACAAATCACAATAAAGCGTGTTTATTTTCCATTTAGTGGGCTTTATGAACTCAGCCATACAGTTTTCAATTTTGCCTATAATAGGACCATCCTCCCATGAAAGACCCTAGGTCTGGAATAAACAACATCTAATGAAGGAAATCTAGAATAGTTTTTTTCAATCCTCTCCTCCCCCCTTCACTTCTTTAAAATTCCTATAAAACAGTCCAGTTTAGTGTAAGTAGCTACCCTAAAAATGCAATCCTTAGTTTAGCATTTTAAAATAATTTAGGTTAAAAACTGCCTTCAATGTAGTGCAATTAAAAATTAAAAATGTTCTTAAATGACTCGTTCTGCAACAGATGAGTGAGCCACACATTTTAATGGCAGGAAAAGTCGCTTCGTATCATAAATACGCTCCTTTGCTTTTTAGTGACTAAAACTGTTTTTCCTTTAAATCCAATGCAATTAACAGCATTTTTGTCTTAATGTCAGCCATAGTACAATATCTACCAGAAGACAAAGGAACCAGAGCCATACTCAATGCCAGGAGCAGACTTTAATGATTGCTTTTTTGTTGTTGTTGTTTTCCAAGGCAGCTCCTGCTGCTTTTTTCCAGAATAGCTTAGTGAAATCCATTTTTTCATTGCCCATTATGCACAGTCTATTTTAATTAAGTGTTCAAAATACTTTCTCCATTTCAAAGCCTCCTGAGATACAATATAGATTAGAAATGAAGACTGAATGTAAAGTGGAAAGAAAAATACCCAGCTGCTTTACTTTTCTATCAACAAATTTCTTCTTGCTATAGATGGCTTATACAGAAAAGGTGCAATGTCCTAATTACCTTCACATAGTATTCTGTAACAAGAAATTATTCTTAGAAATTATAATTGCAAGAACAATTGTCAAAAGTGAGGAGTTGCCACTGAACAAGTACTCCTCAACTCACAACCATTTATTTAATAACTGTTTGAAGTTATGACAGCATTGGAAAAAAGTGTCTTATGACCGATCCTCACACTTATGACTGCTACAGTGACCCCATAATCAAAATTTAGGCACATGGCAACTTGCATGTATTTTTAATGGCAGCAGCATCCCAGGGCCACATGATCACCATTCCCAGGAGGCTTTCAATAAAGTCAATGTGGGAACCCAGATTCGCTTAACGCTCGCAGCAAAAAAGGCCTTAAAAGTGGGCATGAATCATTTAATGCCCACATCACTTAGTGACAGACGTTCCAGTCCCAACTGGTGTAAGTTAGGGATTATTTGTATTTTAATTTCATATCCACCATTGCCTTTAATTTTCTCTGATTTCTACTTAGTCTGAAATAATATTTCCAGTAAGAGTTTCTTGCATAAAGATTATGAATTGAAAATAATTTGTGTAGTGCAGGTTCTTTATTTTGAACCAACTCCATAGCCCAGAATGTATAAGAGTACAACTGCCACACACAAATCAATGTTACCTTTAACAAAAATCCGGAAAACTCCAGCTTTCACAGAGGGCGGAACCAACTTCAATTCCTCATCACTGGAAAAAGCGATCATATCACCATCTTCATCTGAAAAGAAATAATAATCCATTTACTATTTGATAGAAAAGATATGTAATCATAATCTGAACAATTCTTATGTATCATGCCACCTGTGTGGCTCCCAAGTCCCAGAATTCCCCAGCTAGCATGCTGGCTAGGGAATTCTAGGACTTAAGTCCACACATCACTGCTCTACCCAAAGCAAACAATCTACAGACTGCATATCTCCTATCTATCTAATTCAATTCAATTAATTTTCTACTGACTGCTTTATGCAAAATATAAAAAGTATTATACCAGTCTCTATTTCAAGGCTAAAATCAATTGACAAATAACAAGAACTCCAATGAGAGTTTGTTTTGACTACTAATTAAGATACCTGGCTAGTAATCAAGAGACTGTGAGTTCTAGTCCTGTTTTAGGCATGAAAGCAGGCTGGGCAATGTGGGATCAGTCATTTTCTCCCAGCCCACAACATTATGCTCCAGTGACAAACTGGTTGGTCAATTCCAGCTGCAACCAATGGATCAACACTCAACCTGAAAAAACCAGACCCTGCATTTGGGAGAAAAACCTAGGATGAAAAAAAAAAATTAAGAGACTCCAACAAGTTTTAAAGAGGCCTAGAAAAGGAGTAAAATTCGAAGTACCATTTTATGTGGATCTACTTAGTAAGCAGTTATCTTTATTCTCAATCTGGAAAAGCAGGTATCAGGTTCTTTTTGTAACTCTTGGATGTCAATCACAAACTCAGTCATACCATACCCTTGCAAATGATAGAAGAAATACTGTCTTTAAAAAATTCTAGAGAAACAAGTAGTAAGGTTTCTACTGGATTGCAAAACAGAATAAAGAAAATGTATTTCTTCTCTGAATCAATCAGTAATTATTATCTCAAATTAATGTAGTGGTTTCCATGGTGGAGGGGAAAGATGATGAAAACATCATTTAGATAAAAGATCTAATGTAAGCTCCACCCGTTTTCTATAGAGAAATGTAATCCTTCCAGTACCTTTCCAGAGTTTCACTACCCAATCATCTAACACAAGTGTTTCTCAACCTTGACAATTTTAAGGCATGTGGACTTCAACTCCCAGAATTCCACAGCCAGCATTGCTGGCTGTGGAATTCTGGGAGTTGAAGTCCACATGCCTTAAAATTGTCAAGGTTGAGAAACACTGATCTAACACAATCCCTTCAATTCACAACAATTTACCCCACTACAGGTTACATATAAGCTGGGTTGACAAGATCAGAAATGAGGTGGTGATAAGCCGCCTGGGAAAGCCAAGGGAAATCATCAAAACAATTAAAAAATGAAAATTAGAATATTTTGGACATGTGATGCGACACCCAGAAAAATACGGCATGCTCCATTTAATCCTCCAGGGAAAGATTGAAGGCAAATGAGATCCAGGCAGAAGAAGAAGAAGGAGGCTTCAAAATCTAAGGGACTGGTTTGGACAAAACTCAGCAGCACTTTTTCCTCCGGCTGCTGATAAAAACAGGATTGCCAACATGATCACCAACGTCCGATAACAGACATGGCACAAGAAGAAAAAGAAGATAGGTCAATACTACATGACTTTGCTTTTGACCAGCTTTTGCCAGAAGTGAGTTCAAAGCCATTCTCTAACACACCTCTTTGTACATATCTGTAATAAGATCTCACTATAGCTTGAGAAGAGTACCAAAATATCTGAAGTTACTTTTCCCCAAAACTAATTAATTTAAGATTAATTAAAAACTAAGAATTTAAGCCAGAGTTTATGGAATTTGTACATAACATACTGCACAATAGCAAGAAATAAACGAAATTTTTCAAGTCTTTTTTTTTTTTTGCAAAACTTGAGGCTTGTGTCTGTTCTATTCACATGAGGTAATAGGACTACTTTTAGGGCAGGCAAGTTTAGAAAGAATGGTCACAACACACCAAGGACATTGGACCTTTAACTACTGCATGACAGTTTCTTTTGCTTATGTGAAGTCATAATTGTTTTGTTTATTCTTGTCCTACTGTGGATTACCTATTAAAGTCTGGAATTTGGACCAGGATATTATATCAACAAAGTTTTTTCTAAACTGCTACAACTCCTTGACTTAAACCACAATGGAACCCAAACTTTCTACTGCTAAGCAAGACAGCTGTTAAGCGATTTTGCCCCCTTTAACAATCTTTCTTGCCACAGTTAAGTGAATAATTGAAGTTAAGTTAGTAATATGTTTAAGTGAATCTCACTTTCCTATTGACCTTTCTTGTCAGGTCACAAAAGGGGATCATATTACCCTGGGACACCACAACCATCAAAATACATGCTAGTTTCCAAGCAGCAGCTACTGCTGCTGCAGCAAGTCTTGTGAAAAATGGTCATAAGTCACTTTTTTCAGTGTTATTCTAACTTTGAATGTTTACTAAACCAATGGTTGTAAGTAGAGGACTACCTGTACTGATTCTTAGTTTATAAGCTGAACTTTAGTATATGAATTCAGTCAATAGAAGATATAGAGGCTGAGTTGCTGGCTTAGAAATTGGGAGATTGTGAGTTCTAGTCCTACTTTAGCTGGATGGCCTTGGGCCTGACTCTCAGATCAACCCACGTCACAGTGTTGTGACTATTAGGAAAATAGGAGGAGAAAGGAATATTACTTCCTTGAGTTACTCATAAAGTAATAAAGATGGGATAAAAATCTAACTGTTTCCTGCTGCACAACCATGATCAAGGAAATCTCCAGCCTGATGAACTGCTCCGTTACACAAGTGTCCATAAAAAAAAAGGGGGGGGGGGATATCCCAGATGGGGGAAGGGGTTGAAAATTCTTGGATTTCCATTCGTTTATTTAAATAGACACCCGCATTTAGGGTTCTTATCTCCTGGCAGTACAATAAGCTCCAGTCTACCTAACCTGAAGAGAAGGAAGCGCTAACAGCCCCAGCAGGACAAGACTTTGGGTGCCGCTCTCGAAGAGTCAAGGCTGCTATTCAAGGAAGGCTCCATACTAGGAGGCTGGGGGGGGGGAGAGATGCAGCCGCGCCACCCAATTTCGCTGGCCGCCCTCTCCGGCCCTTTGATCCCTCCATTGCTCACCCTTATAGTACATCTGAAAGGCTCCCGTGGCGGCGGCAGAATTGCGGAGCAGCCCCTGGAAAAGCTCGGCGACCTTCTCCCGTATCGGCTGGTAGCGGGCGGGAAGGTCGACGGCGAAGCGCCGGATCTCGCGGGTAGTCTCCTCTTTGCCCAGCAGGTAGGCCTTGATCGTCAGCTGAGCCATCGCGGCGACGGCAGCGGCGCTGGATTTCTGTGGCGCAGCAACAATTGGCGCTCGGGAGGCCGGCTGAGGAACAGCAGCAACAGCGATTCAACAGCACGCAAGCAACGTCCTTTCACCGCTGCCTGCCGACGACAACCCGCCCCGGCTATTTATGGGCGCCGCAACCCACGGAAAAGGGGCGGGGTTCAGGTGGGAAAGTCCCCGCGCTGGCAAGGCGAGAATAATAACAATAGGTACCAAGGAGAGATGTGCCGAGCTCTCGGTTACCCCTCCCCTCCCCCGCTTTCCCCGCACCCTCCGAAGGGAATCTTCTCGATTTTGTGTGAAAAAAGGAAGGGCAAGACAACCGCACGAGGCCGTTGCAACGCCGCGATTGGCCTCGGCCTCCCCCCTCCCCCTCCAGCAGGATGGCGGTGGCGAATCAAAGTTTCGGCCTGCAGGGCTGAGCTCGGCCTAGCAAAACCTTCCAAAGCCACGAGTGAGCGTTACTCAGCATTTCCTTGGCTTCCAATTGTGAGAACGGGGAATGAGAGCAGGCCCGGGCCCTGTGCAGCGGGAGGGAACAAGAGTCGCTTCCACGAATCAGGACGCTCGGCTTCCATTTCCTGATTTGCTGACTCACGTCGTGACAAAAAAAAACCCGCCAGAGTGGAAAGGTTTTACAGGCCTTGCCCATCCCCCAGGTTGGTGGCGGAGAGTTTCTCAGACTACCTGCAACAGGTAGTGGTGGAGACCCTAGCAGCGCTTCCATTACCGGAGCGGGAATTGTTTTGCTTTTCAACTAGGCAATATGTAGAGCCGAGTGCAGCTTGCTTTGGGGTAAACACACATATAGAAGGAATTTGGTGATGCTGATCACTTGGAGCGAGTCTCGATTAATGTAGGCTTACTTCTGAGCCATATATGTATAAGCCTTGCTGGTTCCTTGATTGCGCTGTTTATTGGTAACTCGTAGTAAGCAGCCCAATCAAGGATAAAAAAATGACAGCAAACTCCACTCACTACTAGCACTGAAGTCTCATGAAAACAAGCAAACTTAAAGAACACCAAGTGCTCTCAATCTGAGCTACAGATATTCTCTTCTATTGGTACCATGAGTTCTAAAACATTTTTAGGTAATGCCAACTAAATGACATGGGCCATCCAACCCTAGGAAGGAGGCAAGGCAGACAACTTCTGAAATCTTGCCATTGCCAGGATTTATCCAAGCAAAGGACAGGAAACAACATAGATTCAAAGGGACCCAAAAATGAAGATTTGCACCTCCCCCCCCACACACACACTTTTAGATATGACCAGGTGAAACCCAGATGCTCTCTTTGCTTTATCCCATCAAACCAAAATTGACCCACCATGTCCCAGATAAAACTGTCTGCAATCCCATTTAGAACACAAAGCACTGAAGCCTCTACTTACAGCACCTGGCAACATTACAAAGGAATGGCAACCCCATCATCCCTTTATCAATTTCCTTAACAATTAACTTCCTCAGATCTCCTGCCCTCCTGAAAAATCCATTTTGCATAACAATAGAACTCAGGTACACTGACCAGGACCTGCCAAGCTTCTCCAAACTGGCCAATAAATCAGATTCCTAGGATTTCCTGCCTTGTAGCCTTCAATTTCTATAAAAATTCTCTGCTTTTCCATTGTTAAGGGTCGGTCTGTCTTGAAAAGCAGACATCCAATAAACATTGCAATAATAATGGTTTTTCTCAATATTGTGCTTTGGCAAAATTCCACAAGAGTATATTTACACCAAGCAAGAGTTAAAGACTAGCTTAACCCAAATGTTTATATAACATGCAGCCCCTCTGCTTCATGAGTTGCCATAGTTGCCAGCCTGCTTCTGGGTGTGATTCAAGGTGCTGGTCACTACATATAAAGCCTTACATGACTTACAGCCTGGTTACTTGAGGGACTGCCTATCTCCCAAAGTGTCTGCCTGGCCAGTTTGATCTGGCAAGGCTGGGATGCTCTAGGTTTCTTTGATTAAATAATGTAATAGATCAAGACACTGAAAGCACATCCACTCGGTTGAAGCACCTATCTGCCCTTTGAAATGAGCCCCCCCCCCTTCAAACATTCCCTTCCCAACTGCTATTTTAAATGGCCCTGAAGACTTAGCTCTTCAATCTGGCCTTTGACAAGGATTGATGTTCCTTTTTTCCATGTTACCATTTGGGTTTGTTTTCTCTGCCTTTTTTTCTTTGATTATATTTTTTTGTGTGTTGTTTTTAAATACTTTCAACAGTTTGCAAACTACTCAGTCACTGGGAATTCAGGTGGCATATTATTTTCTACAAGTGAGAGAGAAAAGCTCAGTTAGGAAAAGCTCTCCCTTGATCTCCTGCCCATGTTACTCTTCATTACATCAGTTGTCTTCCAGAAGATTCAAAAGAAAGTAAATAGGACTCCTATTATCAAAAGGAAATTAGCTCAGCTGATAATGACTCATGCTGTGTCCCATGACTGCTTTAAGTCCACCTCTTTCTTACTGCCCTAGCTAGAAAAAATAGTACTTGCATAATCACTACCCCACAGCTTATGTAGGCATGGCTGTATCTACAGGTATTTATATAGTAAACTGAATTATAAAATAGCTATGGGGCTGGTACAATATGAGAGTCTACAATTCTTGAGAAAGAACAAAAACTGACAAGTTTTCAATAGTGAAAACATTAAATATAATAAACAGGAGCTGTACTTTGCCCACAACATTTGTGTTCTTAACTAAAATGACTAATCAGATTTATTTTATTGAGACATTCAGGAAAATAAAGGAAAAATAAAAAAAAACACAAGTGGTCTCAGCTATTACTGAGAGAATGGAGCATGCCATACCTTTGGGGCTGGTATTCCTCTTCCCTACCTTTTTTGTTGTAAAAATTTGACCCTGTTCATATTTTTTTAAATAAAAATCAATGCATGGATTAAAAAATACAGCCTCCACTCCTTAATCTAGCTTGGTTCCCATAAAAATAGAGCTTTCTGGCTTGGAAATAAATTACATCTCTCATTCAATTGTCTTTTTAACTATTATTAAAGAGGCCATAAAATGCTTAACAAAAACCACATGAAACTCACTTTGTATGTCACATTGCTCTTATAGATGAAGGACCATTTGGAAAAACTGTAATTATTAGATACTTAAATCTTCTTAAGATTGGTAATTAATGACTGAATGACATTTGTCATTTCTTAGTAGGGACATGTTAGTTCACAAGACTTTTCCTCCTACCCCCAACCTCTAAAGTGCTTTATGTTTAAAAATTTGGATTTCCTGACAGAAAATCTATGTCAGTGGATGGCGAACCTTTTAGAGACCGAGTGCCCCAAAACAGGCCCCGCCCCCACTCCACCCCTTGCCCCACCCCTGCCCATCCCCCCATCCCCCACCTGCCCACATGGCCACTCACTGCCTCCAGGGCCCGCTGCAGATCACCTAAGCAGCCCAGCAGCGCTATGGCAGTCACGCCCTTTGCCCGAGCCCTGCAGCATCAACTTTGCACGATGGGGTGTGAGGGCAGAGTCTTGTCTACGCTGCCTGGCTGCCATGTCCTTGGCTGCGCTGCTCTGCATGGGCCACGCTCAGGGGCGACTCTGCTTCAGGGGGGCTGCTGGAGAGGAGGGGGTCGCAGGGGAAGGCGAGGCTGGGGCAACGGCCGAGTGCCCACAGAGAAGGCTCCGATTACCGCCTCTGGCACTTCTGCCATAGATTCCCCACCACTGATCTATGTAATGGAAATGTTTAGTCACAAAGAATCCCCCTGTGATGGAATGTAGTGAGGAGGTGGATTTCCAGGAGAGAGGAGTGCATTCCAGAGGAGTAAGAGGCAACACAGTCCATATCTTATGTGTGTGTGTGTGAAGACAGCCCCTTCCTAATAGTTCACAGAGTATATAGTAGATGCAGTTAGTAGAGTGCTCAGTTTGGCAGGATTTTGGCTATAAGTATGAAACAATAAAAGAACTCTGCTTGATAGAATCTCCATGAGTCATTTTTGGTTTGGGGCTTGACACCACCAGAATCTCCTAGTCTGTTCTGCACTGCCGGGTCTAATGTAAATGTTGCAAGGATGACTCAACTGAGTCCCATGATCAATTTCTATTCTCCACAAATCCTACAGAGGGAGCTCTAGGCTGGGATTAGATCATGCCAACATCCTGGTAGCTGCCACCTTTGATTCAGGCAGTGTTCGGCAGTCAAGGATTGTGTTCAGCAGGTCAGCAGTTCAAATCTCACCAGCTCAAGGTTGACTCAGCCTTCCATCCTTCCGAGGTAGGTAAAATGAGGACCCAGATTGTTGGGGGCAATGTAAATATATACATACATTGCTTACTGGTGTACACCGCTTAGAGAGTGCTTGCACTTAAAGTGGTATATAAGTCTCATAAATAAATAAATAAATATTCCAGAATTTACTGGAATGTTCTCACTTTATGCCAAGTTATTAATATTTAAGAGACTTAAATTGTTTTTTTGAAAGAATTTAAGGATCCTACATATGGAAGAGTTTGATAGATAAGCAATGTGACAGGTGTGCCAGCTCTGAGCGCTACAGAAATAAGACTAGCCTGATTTAATCTTTGCTTAATTTAGTAATTTGGATGTTACTTTTGCACTGTTAGTGTGTCTGCTATTGCAGAGGCAAAACTATTTAAAAAAGAGATTGAAATATCACCATAATTTTCATATAGAGCAGCGTTTCTCAACGTTTGTGTGAAGGCGACCCCGTCACACGAACGTGCCGCGCATGAGCGGCGGCGTCCCCTGAGGGGGGAAAATGGCAGTTGCATTGTTTGGCGACCCCCGTAAAATGGTCGATCGACCCCAAATGGGGTCGCGACCCATAGGTTGAGAACCGCTGATATAGAGCAATATATAAAAAGAATTAAAAATGACACATTTTTTTCAAAAATCTTAATTAGTTATAATAAGATCATAATGACATTTTTTCTCCCAGAATAGCAAGCTAACTTTCTTTAAAAAGGCATATAATACAGGACAGCATACAAGGCTTATAGATTTCTAAAGACTAAATAAACATTCATTATAATCACTGAAGGATGATGAAAATATGATTAGGAAAGGTAATGGAAATCTTAATCTGTTTTGCTTCAAATGTCCGTTTCTGGTTCACTGATTGCAGTTCCAGCTCTATTAGAGGATCAAAGGGGAAGTCTTTGTCCCAGAAATCTGGTTTAATAGCCCTGCAAGTATGGCTGAGTCCAGCTCAGTAATTTCCTGGTGGGAAAGAACAGATCTATAGAAACCTCAACAATTATTGACTAGTTCTATATGTGCTATTATCTATAATATCGCAAAACATAAAAGAAATGCTCATTTGTGTAACTAATGTTTTGTTTTGTTGAAAGAAAAATCATCAGGCCCAGTCCAAGCCAGGAGTAAACAAAATGGAGGTTAATACGCTGGAAATAAAATGGAGGCTGTTTGGAAAGGTTTGTTTATTGAAGAGTAGAACAGCAACCACTTGCAGTTCTGGGATAGCTGACGAAGTGGAGTTGGGAGTGGGTTTTTATACCTTATTTGGACTTTTTGCTTATGAATAGGTGGTCCCAAATCTGCATTTCTAAAAGCTGGCCTCTGCTTGGGGAAAGGAGATTGGGGTTTGGTTTCTGCCAAACTTTATCTCCATTATTTCTTTGGGGAAGTATAATATTCTGCCTTTTTTAATATCCCCCAAAATATTTCCTTCTCTAGGAGGTGCTGATTTCCAACAGTTTACAGTATAGGTAATCAATCTGTTTTGAGTTATAAGGAACTATAATCAGCTTTATGTATATTTTTAAAAAAGCATCCTGAGGAGAATAAACAATTCTAGGATATCCTGAATGCCACAGTTCATATTTTAAGATTAGCATGTAAACAATCGATCTACTTCTCAAAAGCATCTACTGGAGTTTCAAAAATAGGAGTGTGAATGTCTTTAAAAATAAAGTAAATGCAAGAAATTCTGTTCTGATAAATAAAAAATAAAGGCAAAAATCATAGGACAGCTATTGTGCTTTAAAACATCTTCTATTTTTCATAATTTTTAAAACTCATTTTTATTTACTTGCTTTAAAAATAGGGCCAGGTTATTCACCCTCTCTGCATGGTGTACAAAATTGACAGAAAATAAAACAATGTATTTATTCAAAGCATTTGGAAATGAACCTTTTACTTAAGTGCATAAAGTGCTTTTTCATGTTCCATGTTCATTTCATGAAAAAGAAAGCTAGCATGCTTACTGAATGTGATGGGAGAAAAGCAATTTTGATTAATTGTGAATCATCTTAATTCATAATTGGCAGCACAAAGTCTGTCCTTTAGTTCAAGCAGCACTAATTTAGGAGTAATTGGCGCTGAAACCCACACAAATAAAGCCCAAAGGTATACTTATATATCTTTACTAAGGCCCAATATAGGTTCTTCTGATTTCAGTTGCATTTCTTCTTGGTATATAGACATAAGATTGAAAGATTAGAATTTTCTAGCTAGTCCCAACATTGTCCTTTACATAAATGATCTTCAGATGTTGCAAAGTATGTTGTATTCTCTGTGAGCAGTCCCAATAAGCCAATAAGATGTCATGCATGCGATAATAGTTCAGAATAGATGCCCATTTTGTCGAGCATAGGTGAAGAAACATTTATGCACATAGTTTATTAAAAATAAGTATATATTGCTGTGAGGACTCCTGGCAGTTAACATATCTATTAACCAATAACAAAACTGCATTTTTTTATTGAAATTTTTATAAACTTTTTACAATAAAATCCCTCCCCACCTCTCTCCCTCCCCCCTCCCATTAACCCTCCCCCCCTTCCCAGAGCTGAATACAGAGCTAAAAACAAAAAAAGAACATAAAAAATTAAATAAGCATCAATCAATTATACATAAATCCTAAAAAAAATTAAGAACCCCTTTAACTCCATTACAATAAAATCAACAAATCTAACCATAACAACTTACTTAATCCTATGCATAGTTAGGATTCTAGAACCATCAACAGTCTATGAATGACTCATATAGGAAATGTATGAATTATTTCAACATCTGTTTATCAAGTTGTAAGGACATTGTTCATTTATCAATGTGTTGGACATCTGTGGCTTTCTTTTTCCTCTCACTTTACAGTTAAATAAAATTTAAGTAGATTTTTCAAATTATTCTCTGAAGATATCCAATAGCTTTCCATAAAGGCTGCTAGTATAACAATCCTAGAAAGGATTTATGTGATAATAACAACTTCTCCAGTCTTACTCAGTAGCAGTCTAGTAGTCATGATTTAATATGTGCATCTTTTTATGTGCATCCCAGCCACTGCATTCTACATGCCAAACCTCAAGATCAGACCCACATTAAAGGCATTACAGAAATCCAGTCTTCAGGATACCAATGCATGAGCCTCTATGGCCAATTGTTATATGATTTTGTAGAATTGTGCTGAAACAATAACTCACCCTAAAATAGTAATGTAGTGTGTTATCAAGAGAGATTCATATTGTCAATTAATAATCCCTCCTCCCTCTCTGATTGCAGCCCCCAGACAAGAAATAGTGCTATTTTTCCTGTCTTTTTCTTACTCTGATTATTTGGTCCTCCCTTTGCCCCCTGCTACAATAACAAGATTTTAATTTTGTCTCTCTGTTCACATAACGGAGTTATAAATATTGCTGCTCTATTGCTTGGTGCTAATAATTAAAGATCTATATAGGACAATGTGAAGTATATAATTTTCCCTATTGCAAAATCTATAATAAGAACAGTAGATGGTGCTACTGATTTAACTGAGGCTTACACAGGATCTCAAAATAAAAGACTATTCTCTCTTCTGTTCTCTGCTACTTTCATCAGAGTGCAAACAAGAAAAGACTTTGAGAACAGTTTTTCTGCTTCATTTACTTTAGTAGAACTATGTAACCTGGATTTTCTTTGCTTTTTTTAATAGCTATGTAGCAACCTGAAGCCAGAGGTAAAGTGATACAGTGCTGTCTACTGCTGTAACATTATCATTAATTGATTGATTTTCAAGCTCTAGGGAGACAAGTGGGCTTATGTATTTCATTACCTCTTGATGCAAATGCTATACAGATACACCTTAGTTAACAACAGTAATTGGAACTGGAATTTTTATCACTAAACAATGCAGTCATAAAGTGCAATCTCATGTGCCTGCATCACTTAATGACATCAATCCTGACAATCCCTGTTGCTGTCTTTAAGCAAGTGTTGCAGATTGTTAAGTGATTCCCATGTGCCTTTCAGGCAGGCCAAGAGGCAGGTGAGGCATGGCACAATGTAGTGAGACCAAGGGGTAGCTGGATTGCAGGGTGGGTGAGGGTGTGCAGGTAATCAGGGCTGGCAGCTGCTGGGCAGGAGAAGGTGTGCAGTTTTAACAAACTGCATCACTGTCTGGTTTGATGGCAGCAGTGACTCAAATAGAAGGTCCATACAGAGGGTGGAAGGGACAGCTGTTCGTGGAGGCATCAGGACTGTTCAAATCATTATTGTAGCATATTTGTGCCCTTGTCAGCTAAACCATTTTGGAAGAAAAGAAAAGAGTGGCACCCTGAGTCTATCACAGGTAGTTATTACGGTTTCCTCTCTCAATGAAATACAGTTAGGGATTATAGACATGATTGACTGACAGCAGTGGGAAAAAAGTTAAGACAGTCGAAAGACAGGCAGTCAAGCACATACAACTAATTTGGAAGCCTAATGGAATTCGGAGTTAGCACTTGCAAAAAGTATGTTAAATTAAAGTTAGCGCCAGTACTTTTTTTGTAAAAAAAAAAAAAAAGTGCCAGAACTCACACGTCATCCAACCCGCCTTACCTACCCTACAAGGTTCCATCCAAAAAAGGTGCCGGAACTCCGTTCTGGGCGTTCTATGACAAAAAAAAAGCCCTGGTTAGCACTACTACATTCATAGCTATGTATCATGCATACAGTATTTGATTAATCTATTGTATTGGCGTTGTAAAGTTTAGTCTGTAAGGTAGAATACTTCCACCCTGTATGAAAACCTCATCTGTAAAGAGAGAAATTGGTCTCCAGCCTTGACTGCATACAGACATCCAGCAAATTTTAGTCCAACAGGAAGGTGCTTCCCCTCCTCCTCCTTTCTCCATCAAACTCCCCTGCAACTAAATAAGGTTGATATTATCATCACAATTCCTCCTTAGCAGTTTCTGAACTTTACTAATCTATATCTGTAGGGCTGCTGTGGGATGTTGCATGCAATTATCTATCCAAAGCTTGTTTTTTTTTCCTGTACTCTCGCCTCACTTGTTTCACATTTACCATAGTAACAGGTCCCTTGTGTTAGCAGGCTATTTCTAGTAGCCTTCTCTTTTGCAAAACAAACTTGAAAAAAAGTATCTAGACATGCTATGTGACTGTGCATGCAAATAACTTTTAGCAATATCAGTGTGTTCCAGATGTCTCTGACACTTGACAGTTGTGCTATCATCAAGGATGGGATGGGAAGGAGGGCTGCGTGTTCAGTGCAGATTTGAAATAATAAAACAAGCTAACGTTAGCATCTAAAATATTAACATTTCTTACAATTCTTTTAAATGAAATGGTGACGTTCTATTGACCCTCTTCTTCTTCAGTTGGGACCAAGAAAAAAAATCCTCTTCATGATACAGAACTGTGAGAACATACATTGCATAAAACACATAAGTTGTGTTTGAGAACAGATGCTGAACCACAGACCTGCTTAACTATATTTTAGCCCAATGATCTGCCCAAACCAGCCAAAATTGTATGTGGTTCCACAGCTGCATATACACCACAATTAGACCATTGAAAGACAAACAATTATATTCACATAATATATTAAGCTTGGTAAATGCCACTTATTATGGCTTTGCACACTATTGTGAGAATCCAGAATGTTCAGTTGATTTAAGGCTCTATGAAGACAGAAAATAGTTTAATGCAATAACTAGATTAAATACACATACTCAAGCAATTCCATTGATTAAACAATGGCTATGAATACTGCAGAAGAAAACAGTAGCAAACCACTTCCAGCTTGTTGTCAAGAAAACGCTATAGACATGAACATGAAATCACCAAGTCCTAAGTTCAACTTAAGAGAGTTTTTACTCTTTCCAAGCCAGTGGAATATTGGAAAAAAAGAAAGTACAAAAAGGGGAACAGGACTCCAAAAACTAAACAGAAAGGAACCAGATTTGGTGTGTGTGATGGGGAGAAGCTAGCAAAATAAACATTTGAGTATGAAAACAGGCTACATCTGCTTTGGGATTGTGAAGCAAAACATTCTACAAAAAAATCCCCCAGTGTATCCTCTTGGGAAAGACAGTTGGGTAACAGATCAGCAGGCTACTGACATTTCAAATTTCCCCCCTTCTTTTTCCTGGTCATGTGACCATGAGTGGAGCTATTTTTATTGGGTTTGGAATGAATTCCAGGATCCATGTTTGCTTTGCCTGCCATGTTTTAATTATAATGCTACAAGATTGTCAAGCTACTTTGCAAACTCTTATTGTTATTTTCTGTAGAAAAACTGAAGGGAACCATTTCATAAGAAGATAAATGCTGTATCCAGCTGAAGGCCCATCAACATTGGCATTTTGCTATCCCTAGGAACCAGAACATATCTCAATCTGAATCATAAAATATATGAGCTGGAAGGAACCCACAGCTCATCTAATTCAGTCATCTAACTCAATGCAGGTATCTACTGGACAGCTCACAAGGAGGTAATCATTAGGTCTCTCTTGAAAGCCACCAGTGATTAAGAGTTAACCACTAATGTGTACAAGAATGGCATCAAAACAAGATGAAGCCTTATACGCCATACTTTCTAATCAAAAAGCATGATATGAAAAACTATGGAATATTTGTGTCTGACCATTGCACTTGAAATCAATTGCCACATGTGAAATTCATCTTTTGTTATTTTTCTCAATATAGAATATTTATTAGAAAATCATAGACAAATTAGGGGAGCTATTCATAATGTCTGAAAAACACACATACACTCCAGAGTAAAGGTTTCATTCTTCTGTCTATATTTTTGATGTATGAAGCATGCTGTAGACATATCTTGCAGGGGAGGGCATTCCCAAATTGGGGGATTACCACTGTAAAAGCCTGTTTCTAGATTACCTCTCTTTACATTCAACATGGAGACCACCCAGAATAAGCCCTTCAAATATGATTTTAAGATACACATTGGAATATACAGGAAGAGACATTCCTTCAAAAACTAGCCCCAAGCCATGAAGAAATTTTATAGAGTAAAACCAGCATGAATTGGGACTGGAAATGTCCATATAATCCAGTTTCAGGATAGCTCCGTGTATAACATTAATCTAACCAAGATGTTACCAAACATGGATATTTATAGTGAGACTAAGCTGGTGCCACACTCTAATCAGTATTCTGTGCTTGGGTTCAACCACACTAAATACTTAGGTTAAAATACAACTGGCTAGGGATGGTCCAGTGTATTGTGCAAATACAGCCAAGAACTGAATTAAGAGACAGACAGACATAGATCATCTGGGACTCAAAGCAAAGCAAAGCAGCCATACCGATGATGAGATAATGCAGGTGCAGGACTAAGTCCTCTTTGCCAAGCATAATTGGGACAGGCAGGAGAGAGAGAGACAAGGGGAATTACACAGTTGTTTTTTCCTGACCACAACCATAGTAGTTGGCCTGAGTCACATGAAGAGCTCAGGAAAAGATATTAGTAAGTCTTGGGAAAGCTAATAGACATGTAGTTCATTACACTGTGGTTGGAAAAAAAGAGGCACAAGCAGTTGAACTCTGATTTTACTAAAATAAATCTTACATTTGATTCATAGCAATCACTGGAATTATATAACAGAATAACAGATTTGGAAGAGACTTTGGAATCTTCTAGTCCAACCCCCTGCTCAGACAGGAAACCCTATACCATTTCAGACAAATCTCTTCTTTAAGTGTTGAAACACTCACAACTTCTGGAGTCAAGTTGTTTCGCTGATCAATTGTTCTCACTGTCAGGAAAATTCTTCTTAGTTCTAGGTTGCTTCTTTCCTTGGTTAGTTTCCATCCATTGCTTCTTGTCCTGCCTTCAGGCGCTTTGGAGAACAGTATCTTATTTAATTTTTCTACAGTATATCTGCTTATCACAGTAGACATGTCTTTAGAAATTTATTCTTATGTTTCCTGTCAGTTACTTGTCGGCTGAGAAAAGTATGTATATATACCAGCTGTTATTTAAAAATTCCATGGTATTTAATATAAATATTTAGGTTTAATCAGATGTTATGGCCACACCATAAATGGTAACTAAACCATTCCAGTGAAAAGCTACCACTTGTAAATATAGTTAGTTTTAATTACATGGGAGTCTCATCTTCAGAAATTAGCCAGTTCATTCCGTTCATGTGAATTAATTGTTAAATTGATAGCCCAGCTGCTCAGTTGAGGATATACCTTCAGTAGCTTCAGGCAAATACAGTGACAGCCTAGGTAGCTCTGGGCTTAGCTTCCACTCCATGTTCTCTCATAGGAGGTCATCAGGGGAAGCTGGGTTCCTGTCTGTGGAGCAATTCTATCCTGCTCCTATCCTTTCCGTCTCAGCTTGTGTTGCAAATTACAATCAGAACCAATTACTGTGTAACTTAGATAACACTCTTCTTATTATGAATGAAGACAAACATACGTGTCCCAGGATGATATTGTAGGATGAAATCTGGGTCAGCCCCTAGGACCAGAAGTTTAGTCTTCTGAGCTTTTTGGACTTGTGCTGCAACCCTCATAGATGGCTGCCTAGCCTCTGCTTGAACATTTAAATTAGGGGCATCTCACCTTCTCTCTGGATAATTGGTTAAATTGTCCATATTGTTCAGGCTTTTTCTGTAGCAATCCAAAAAAATCTAGTTTCCAGCCATTTAAGACTGAGTTCCACATTTTGGGTAAGAGAAGAAATCTTACCTTCTGTATCTTATCTTTGCAGGTGTTTTATATTACTCAAGTACCTGAATAGTACTTCCTTCAGTCTTTCTTTCTCATGGCTAATAATTCTAAGTTTTTAAAACTTTTTTTTATGTGACTTAGCTTCTACTCCTCTAGTCATCCTTGCCCTTTTCCATAGCTAGCCCACTTTGACTGAAACTTTCTTACAATGTAGTATCTAGAAATAGACACAAACCCCACAAAGTGGGGTTTAACAATGCAAAATAAATTTAAATACTTGCTTCCTGTGGTTTGTAACCTTTACTTCTGTTAACAGTGCATCAACATTTTTGTAGTCATATTTTGTAGCTACACTGCTGATTCATATTCCATTTATAATATTCCAAGATCTTTTTCACAAGTGCTATGCCAAATCAGACTTACCCCATTCCATCCCTATGCTTTTGATTTCTATTAAGAACATTGCATTTGTCTCTGCACTGATTCAACTGTTAATTTCATCCAATTTTTCTAATTTATCAAGGTCATATAAAATTTTATCTATTTTGCTCTCTCACCAGTTTTGTGTCATCTGAAAATTTAATAAGCTGGTCCTCTTCTTTTAACTCATTAGTAAAAATGCTGAATCCCAGCTAAACTTTGTGACATTTCTTTCATACCTCTCTTCAGTTTGATGAGCAAGTACTGATGAACATTGAATGTGATTTTTGAGTTATTTTGTATCCTTTTATCCATTTTATTGTCATGCCATCCAACTTGATAATACTTAATGAGCTCGCTAATCAGAATTCATTAGGTACTTTGTCAAATACTTTGTTGAAATCAAAGTATTTTTTTCTGTACAATATTCCCACATTTTATATTGGAATTTACCCAATAAAAGTAAAATAAATGTTCGACAAGATCCGTTCTTTTTTTAATACAATATTTTATTAATTTTCCAATTTTACATTTAAGTATTTAAGAAGCAACGTGGTGGCTGGGTTAATCAATAATTCAATAACAAAATCTTTAATACAAATCTCACGTTACAACATCAAATATTTCCTCTCTTTTTCCATTAACATTTACTGTCTCGTATTTAAGCTAATACAGTTCTTATTATATCCACTCAGTAAAAACATCATTATTACATTTATCAATAAATGTTTAGCTTATATGTATCTTAATTATTTTTTACATTCAATCTTCATAAACAATCCATATCCTGTTATTAATTTTCCCCCGGTTTTTAGTTTCCCATCAATATTCCAATTTAATCTTTGATATTTATAACTTTCAGGTTTTAGGTAACCAAGATTTCCCTTATCTCAATTCATAACAGAATCTAATATCACAATACACATTTTATCTATTTGAATATAATCTTGTTCTATTTCCTAAAAGTTATCTATTTCCCACCATATTAAATCGTCTACTTAATAATACAATATCCCCTTAAATAAATCAAAACCATTGTATATATTACCTGGGTTAATCAGTAAATCAAACATATTCATAATAATATTTTTTTTTCTTTCAGGTCTAATTTTTAAATATTAAACAGATAAAATCCTTATTTTCAACTAATTTCCAAATATTTTAAATCTAATGACCAGAATTCCCCTTATCTCAACTTCTCCCTTTAACCCTCTAATTAACAATATGAAATCCCCTCTAATAAATCAAAACTCCAATTTTCTTCAGCCTTATTCTGGCTTTCTTCCTTTGCCAACTAGGCTTCAATATCAGTACTTTTAGATTGTCAAATAGATCTCCCTCTATTATTATGTATGTTATTTGAAATAAAGGAGACCATTTAATTGCATTTTTTTGGGAAGGACTAGCCCATTTGTATTCATAAAGTTGTCTCCCTATTATTCCAATTCCCCATAATTGCCCTGATATGTTTATCTTCCATTCAATCTGTTCTTCGTCATTTTCAATGTTGTCACTCCCTTTTCTGGATTTTCCATTAACTGTATTTGTTGGTCAATTGAGTCCTCTGTCTTGATATTTGATTGTTCCACTTCTTCTGTTATCTTCTACGTTAGTTCTTTGGTTGTAGTCAAATTTTGGGTTTGTGTATCTAAGCTTGCATCTTGATCTTTTATGTTAGGTCTTCTTTTATCACAAGCTGAAAGAATGGTTTCATGTATTGCTTTCAACATGGAAAGGATCTTTTCCTGGTCTTCATCCATCTCTTTCACATGTTTATAAATAGTCTTTATAGTAGAAGTCATTTGCCAAGCAAGATTTTATAGTCCAAGGTATTTTATTATCTCATATAGTAACCAATATTCCTCAAATAAAGAGATAGGAAGGTAATTCCCCACATATAAAGTCAATAAGGGTTTACATTCATAGTACAAGTAGGTCAGCTATGCCACCCAGCTGTTCTCTTACAGCTGAGTTTCTCACATGTGCCAAGGTCAGAAGAGTCTTATCTAAGGTCTGGGCTTGAGCCAAGTCTCTGTTAGGAAATAACAAGTGGTAATACCAAAGTTCACCACAAGATGTCACCGATGCTGTTTAAGGTTTTTTAAGTCCAAATTTTTTGTAATACTTTTTCCAATTTTATTTCTTTTTTGTAAATAAAAACAAAAGTCTCCAATAAAAATAGAAAAATTTTTGGTTCCCAAGTTTCAGGAACATATAAATCCAATTAAATTAAAGTTATCCTTTTAATGCTTTAATTCCCCTGAGTAGTCAGTCGCCGCTATTCTTAAGAGGGTGGGATAGAAATTCCCTTCCCTCTCTCCTCACGGGGAAAAGATACTTCAGGCAGCTTTTACAGGAAAAGAAAGTACTTAGGGAAAAGAGAAGATCGGAACTCAACCAGTTTCATCTGCATTGCTTTCAAAGTGCTTGGTGGTAAGTTTGACTTCGGCTGTCTGCAGCCTAGTGATGGGCCGTATTATTATGGCTGATCTTTCCTCCGCCAGTTTGGAGGGCTGCCCAGGATCGAGCGGAAGGGCTGCCGCCGTCCCACGATCAAGCAGGGGTCCCCTCCTTGCTCGTCGCCCCTACAGGGTGACTTTTGACCCTTTCCAGGGTCCCCCAGCAGAGCGAAACCAAACACGGAAGACGGAGCTTGCCTTCCAGCGGCTGCGGCGGCCGTGATGGCAAATCAGAAGTCTGACAAGATCCGTTCTTGATAAATTCAAGCTGACATCTAATAATCACTGTCTTAAAATCTGCTCAAATGTTTCTTGCCACCTGGACTTGTCATTTATAGATCAGACACCTTATAATAAATTTCCCCCTCCCGCTTTGTTGTTTACGTCTAAATATTCTTTCCTAGCCTCTTCACAAATTGTGAAATGACTTCAAAAGGATACTTTACACAAACCTTTATTAAAGCAAAGCATCCTCTGAAGCTTTGTACAGTCCTACTGTGTATTTTTCTTTGCCTTTTCACCTCCTGTGCTCCTTTTTGTTTTCAGATCTTTATTGATTCTTTTGTGACATAGCCACACTGGGTAGTTCTGCTGTCTTTCCCTCCCCTCCCCATTGCTTTTATATTGTAATATTTCCTTTTTCAAATATTCCTATCCAAACATGAGCTTTTCCCCCATACCTTCTCCTGTTGTGGGATCCTTGCTTACTAAACTCTGCTATCTTTTGCAGTTTTCTTAGTTTTATTTTACTTCAATCTAGAATCCAAATACAGTAAGATCATTTTTCCCCCAATTTCCAGATTCAGTCTTATGTTCTGCCCTGAACTGATCCCATTCATAAACTTGAAATATGAATATCTAAACTAACTTCCCTGATCTGATGATTTCCCGATAAGATTTCATATCTCATAATTCCCTAGCCAGCATGCTGAAGACACCAGGGTGGATGGCCAAAGCTAGCTGAAATGTGATGGGAAAAACTATCTGAAATGTTTCAACTCACTACTGTGAATAGGCTTCCAGCCTGTGCTCCTTGCTGAGAAGTGGCTTAGGCATTAGTTTGATTCGATTTCTGAGATCCGGAATCGGAAACCGTGAACTTTTATCTTTGGAAAACCGGGGCATTTGAGTTCATTCAAAAGTTCGATAAGTCATTTGTGTGGCAGTGAAGTTCTATTCACAAGTTTAAGTCACCGCCTGTATTGCGAAAATCAAGTGATTCATATATATGCGTGAACCAGGATTGTGCTGTCGTTTCAAACGCAGCTTATGGTCCCTGACGGCCCCGTCAGAGTTTGGCAAGAAATCATTCTGTCCATCCTAAGGAGTCCCCCCCCCCCCCACGCTCCAGTCCTGCTCAGTCGACCCGTTCTTTGCTTGAATATGGAATTTGTTGTCCAGCGACTGTTTCGTCCGCCTAGTTGCCATCCTCAAGTCCGTCGCCAGCACCCACTCACTATGCTACCTCACCCCCACAGACCAAACTAGCCGGTGCACCCGCGGTGGCTTGCACGTGTCTGCAGCTGTGGGCAGCGCTCGGGCTGCCTGACGAAAAGCGCGCGCGCGGCTCCTTTAACAGGATGGTACCACCTCCGCCCCTTCCCTTCCTTTTCTTGGCGGCGGCGGCGGCGGCACAGCAGCCCTCTCTGTCTGCTCCAGGCCCGGGCAAAGTCAAAGGAGTGGGAGAAGAGCCTTTGCTGCCCGCTAAAGCCGGCGGCCCGGTGGGGCGCGGCCAGTGCATGAGGGCAGCGGGCGGAGGCGCAGAAGAAGGAGGAGGAGGAGGCGGGGGCGGCGGTGAGTCCCTCCCGCTCGCCCGCCTGGGCACTGGCAGCCCCTGCCGCCGCCTCCGCTCCTCACCGGGGCCCGGGAGACTGAGGCCGCCGCGAAGAGCCCGGGACATGCGGCCTCTCCAGCCACAGCCATCGCCGAGGAGACGGAGGACATGAGGCTCCGCAATGGCACCTTCCTCACGCTGCTGCTCGGCTGCCTTTGCGCGCTCTTCTCGCTTTCGTGGTACGGGGCCTTCGGCGGGCACAAAGGTAAGGAAGGGGCTCGCGAGGAAGGGAGGAGCGCTCCCGCCTTGCGCACTGCGCCTGGCCCGACTGAGGGCAGAGAACTCCGGCCCATCCGGAGAGAAACCCAGAACAACATCCCAGCCGAAGGGAGCCCGAAACCTGCTGCCTTGGTCGCCTCCTCTCCCGCTGGTTGAGGGAGACACCCTTAACCGGAACTTGAACGTTATCTCGGAATACACCCCCCATTCCGAGTTCGTCAGTTGAACCCCCGAGCCTGGAGCGCACGGTCTCCCCTCCTGCTTCTCCCTTTTGCAAAGGGTTCTTCTTTCCACATCCGTCCCGTTTTGAGGTTTTTCTTCGTGGGACTCAAAACATGATCGGGAGATACTTTTTTTTTCTCCTTTTAATCTGAGACGAGAGCCCACTGTGCATTTTCGCGGTGCGAGCAGGTGATCAATGACCTTCGCACTCGCCTTTCAGGAGTTTCTCGTTCATTTGCAAGCTATGGTAGAAAATGTAAAGAAATTTACACTTACCTCCCTGGAACAGGTAGTTAGTTGGCTGTCTCCTTTTCTTCCACATCCCTCCACATTTCTGTTGTTGGCAATATCCATTTTTGTGTTTAATATTTCTCTAGGAAAGCATCTACAAATCTTATTCAGTTATACAGGATGCCTACTAGGTTGCACCTTTTGATTTTACCCAAGTTTGGTCAGGCAAAATACATGATTCCTCCTTTGTGTTCCTGGTGTCTCTGAACTTTGAAGCATTGGAAGTGAGCATAAACAAAGCAAGATCCTCAGTTGGGTCCTATGCTGTTAGTTTACAGAAGTAGAACATTTATCTGGTGCCCTTGATCCTATTCCCCCCCCCCTGTTTTTATTAGTATGGCTCTGTATAGAATATGCTTTTTAAAAGATCTGCCCCTGTTGTTTATATGTATTTTAAATATTTTTAAAATGAGAAATGGTGTTCATCAGTTGGAATTGTGAGTCTCCTTGTAGCAATAAAAAGAAAATGAAAACTAGTGGCAATCGCCCAAGGAGGAAGGCAGGTGTAAGAAAAAAACATTTCTGAAGTGTGTTAATATATTGCACATAGTTTTTGAAAGTATAAATGTGTTAAATGATAATTCAGCAGTTTTATTCTAAGATTCATGTATAGGAAAACTGATGCTTCTGTTGACTAAGTTAGGAAACTATAAAAATGGGTTCTCTGATTATTACTTGTTTATTATTCTTAGGGCTACTCAACACATTGCACTTTTTAAACTGAAATAAAGAACATGAAGAACAGTGACTGCCCCTGTCCCATATAATGGCCCTGTATTACATATATTTAGCATTGATATCTACTGCCACCACAGCTATGTTAAACACCCATGCTACTGTGTGAGTATAAACTCACCATAAATTCTTTGGATGGATCCGTGCCATTGTTCTTAACACGGCAATATTGTCAAATAACAACAACAACCAACCCTGTAGTTAACCCTGTTAACTACATTAACTCACAAGACTTTTTAAAACAAATATCAGTTAACTATCAAAATACATCAACAGTTGATTTGCATCAATATCTTGAGATTATTCTATCTGCCAGCTCTGAAATTGAATTAATGGACTTTGTAATATTGCCCTTTTATGTGACTTTTACCACATCCTGGGACAGTAAGTTTTATAATGCAACTGCAACGTTTTTGTTTCAGGAGAGTCATCTAAATACTAAATGATAAATAATAACCTAGGGGACATTGTATCTATTCTAGAGAAACAAATGCAAGCTTTTTATTAGAATTATGAAGCTGTAATTTTTCAGTAGGTTTTTTAGCTCAGAAAATTAAAATGGCATACATGAAATATGTTTTTTATCAGTTTTCCTATCAACATTCTTGATATTTACATGAATATCAATATTTTTAACATTCTGTATGAAATATTAAGCTGATTATAAAGTTTTATTGTCTTATTGAATTTGGCAAGCACATACGCATGTTACATCACAGATACCCTAAGTTAAATAGCTACATGTATCTTCATCTATTACGATAAGAGAGTTGGAAAAGCCTGTATAGAGTTGAAGGACAAATTTGCCTTTAGGAAGCAATGTTTTTCAAAGTATCAGATACCGAGGCTGCCTCAGAACTGGTATAAATTCTATCAACTCAAGAAAAGAGAGGGGTTTTTTTCTTTCACTTCCTTCAGGTACAGTAATTGTTGCTATGAAGTGTAAAAGGGAATAATATGAATCTAATACCTAAATCAATACTGCACAACATATATTTTATATAAAAGCAACGCACCATACCTGTGCACATACAGGATAGCCCTCCACTTATGACCACAGCAGTTGTTAAGTAAGTCTCACTCAATTTTACAAGCTTGTTTGCCATGGGTTGTTAAGCAAATCACTGTAGTTGTTAAGTAAATTACCCAATCCTCAAGGGAATCTGACTTTGCTGGCCAGATGTTGGCTGGGGAGGTCACAAATGATGCTGCAAGATGCTACAAGCATTGTAAATACATGCTAGTTGCCAAATGCTTCTGACATTCTGATCACTTGGCCACAGGAATTCTGCAAGGTTGTAAGCTTTTTTTCAGTACCATTGTAACTTTGAGCAGTTGCTAAATGAATGATTGTAAGTGGAGGACTACCTGTATTAGAGCTGTAGAGTTCTTTGCCTTCGAAGGCAGATAGGTGTTTCATGGTACATCTATCTGAACTCCTTATCACCTCCCTCTTTTTCTGTGACTTCATGGCTATTTTTCAGAGCCGATTCCAGGAAAAAGGTGTGTTTGGCTGAAGCAGATTCAGACAGATGCTATGCATGCACTCCTTGCATTTAAAAATACTTTTTAACCTTTCAATCTGAAGTGCTATACATCTTTTACCCATGAGAAGTTGACTCTGCTTCTTATGTTTCATCTTACGTTTTCCAGCAGTATTATGCTGTAATTTTCTTTAGTCTCCTTCACTTGAAGATCTTCAATAAGGGTTTTAGGGATGATTTTCATCTTAAAATGTCCCAGTTTAACTTGTTATACCTGCTACCCCTCTTCTCAAGTAGCATTAATATACAAGAGCAGGTATCAGTGATAATAATCTGTTCTTCATTGCTACTCTGGCAATGTTTATGCTAGGTAAATGACTTGTATAAGCTAAATTTCTCCATCACTTTAAGGTCTTAAACTTCCAGTTTACCATGGTACATAATTGTGTGTTAGGAACTTGTTCCCTCTGGTGTGCAGACTGTTGTATTCATCTTCAGTCATTATTTCATCCATTAGATTTTCCACTGAAAACTGACACTATCCTACTATAGCTTCAAGGTTTGTAAAATATATAATGTCGCACCTGTGATCTGGTGACTAGGATGATTGGAGCAAAGCTAAAAGAACAAAAAAACCCCCAATCACTTTGTAAAAACAACAGCCAATAACTGTTGCACCTGCAAATCAGGACCACAGAATTTGGCAGGGATTCCCTACAGATACAACAGGATAAGAACTAGATGGGGGGAGGGCAGAACAGATTTTAGGATGTCATCGCTTTGCACAAGCATAAGAAATATGCAGAATGGTTTAACTCAATACAGTAATGAGCAATTATGTGGTTTCTTGGTTTTCACATGCTTTGATGTGTTGTTGAACCCATCCAGTGATTTCCTCTAGCTTTGCCTTTTTATTGAGCATTATGCTGTTACTATGCTACTACAAAACAAACCTTTTTAATGAAAGTTAATATGGCCGTTCTGAGGGTTAGGTCTGGAGGCTGTTGCTAAACCTAGTCTCAATCAAACTACTTAAGGAGTAGTCCTTCTTGTCAATGGGTTTCATTCTGGCAAGGCTAATGGATATTGTACTTTGCCTACTGCTTAGCTTCTTTATTAACTTAGTGCGTCTATTTTGGCTGCTAGTTTCTACATTTTAGAAGTCATTAGGGCCATATCATCCATCTGTCTGGAGGCTATTTTACTCCCCCCAACCCATTTAAACAATGTGTCTTTGTAGCTCTGCATAATGGGTTTGGGCTGGGGATGCCCTTCCTTGATTCCCTTGCATTACTCATCAACTAAAAGGTTCTTTCAACTGTGGTATAAATCCCATTAAAACCTTCTCCCTACAGAGCTTTAAATAAACAGATTTGGAGAGTGATACCAGTAGAGAAATTTCTGGCTATTGCTATCTAGGCCTTCTTGAAAACATCATATGTGCCCTTCTTTTTCCCCCTGTTATTTTAAACACTGGAGAAAACTGACTTCTGCCTGTATTTCTAATGGTTGTAAAAGACAATGACATGTAATTTTCTATTTAAGTAAGAAATGCCGCTTAAATAATACGAATGGCAGTGAAATGAAAACAATCTTCTTACAGTTTATTCTTGCTGTTTAATATCAGATCATGTTGTAAGATGGTGAGTTCTAGTATTTTTCTCCATTTGTTATTTAGAGTTGTAAATCTTTCAGTTTTTTTCAAGTCTAAGAAAAATATGCACATTGTTTTCAAATAACAGGAGACTATATACTTAGGTAAATGTTGAATGGTTTATTTGGTTATTTGTTTGTTCTAGTCATACCTTTTCTCTAGCAACTGAAACTGTCTTATACAGTACTTTTGCCCTCTAAATGTTCTTCTAACAAGGTCGGGTAAGTAAAGTAGGTAGTCTGAAACCTAGTGAATGGGCCACAAGTTACCCAGATGACTTTATGACAGAAGGGTTTCCCACACTGCAACCTTAATCTGATTTGTCCCTGGGTGTATTATAAGCCATATGAAAAAAAACTCAGCTTAAAAATGTCTTTTCCAGATTTCTTCCACTTTGGCCCACAGCATGATGTGTCCTTTGGACTGTGTTTGTGACAGCTCCTAATTGGTGGATTCCCCTGCTTTTTTACTCCTCCTTAGCTGGTTAAAAAACAGAAAGAAATTACATACAATACTTTGGGATAGAAGGAAGTAGGAGAACAGTTGTGATTTTACTTTCTTAAAAAAAGAACAGGACCCTAGTTTCACTATTTTATGAATGAAATTGCCAAAAACTTTCTACCACTGATAAACCTGGTTTGTTTGTTTGTTTAATGACTAGAAGGCAGGGACCAGTGCCTGGAGAGATGGGGTATTCCCACACAGTAGCTACTTGGAGTGAAGCAATTTGCTTACAATGAAATGAAGCAGAGAAGCTAGAAGAAGTGCTTGCATTGGCACAGACTGGAAAACCCAGAGACCAGGAAAGACAGGTAGAGGTTGCCTTCCTGGGGAGCATATAAAGAGTTACATCATGCATTCTTTGCCTCATGAAATGGTTGGTGACAATGGTACAATGGCCACTGATGTGATGGCAAGCTGACCCTGAGGATGACTTGAGTGGGAATTTGAATTCGAGTTCTGCGAATCACTGCATATTAAATAGTTCAAAACAATCATCACAAGAAGTTGTATCTACAAAAAAAATATTGAGCATGCCTAGACATATGGTAATGACAAGCTAAAATTAGCTGAGATATTGCCCTCTATTTTGCAATATTTAGGAGGAGGAGGAGGCAAGTTTGCCATTATAAGAATCTTGACATAAGGTATAAAAGCTGAAAGAGATAATGCATTATATTCCTTTATCACCTTTATATTTTAATATTTTTGCAACTTGGAATGAAATGTTAGAGTTTGCATATTATGTGCTGATAGACTTTGACTGACAATACTTTTATCAGGAAGATTTTTTTTTAAAAAAAATATTCCAGTAATTGAAGCATCGTGGAAATGAGAATTACTGAAATAAGCAATACCTCTAGCTTGTAACTAAAGCTTACAGAAGAGACACAAGTCAGAGGTATGGGTGAGACTGTGGAGTACTCGTTGCCTGAATTACGGATTGTGGAGACATAGTTAAGACTGGGAATTAAATACTGTAGATTAGAGGTAGTCCATCTGAAAAAAAAATAGGTTGATATTTATAGGCAGGACACAGGGTAACCAGCATGGAACAAGATAGAAAATAGGTAACGTTGAACATTACTATTGTTAAAGGAGTTATAATTCTGTTTTTATGTACCTAAAAATACCAACAAGCATGGTGTGTATTCTGCTGCTTGTGCAGTTAGAGAATGTTGTGGGAGTTTCCAGAGAAGGCTTAATTTTTCATTGTTTGGGCAGTTGGCAAGAAAGCATTTGGAGCAGGTGACAGGAAGCATAATTGCCCTGTTTCTTCTATTAGTCTGTGAAAGAGGTCTTTGCTATAATAGTATCTGTAATGCTGCAGATTTTCCTTTCTGATGCAGTTCAATATGAAATTCAGGCCTAGTCTGTTAGCTGGTTTGTGATTCAGTGTGTTGCTGAAAACATTGCCTGTAAGTTTTATATAATTTTTTTCTCATAGTTATGGATTGTGAGCATGGGGCATAAGAAAAAGAGGATTGTAAGAGGCTGAGGAAATGTAGGAAAAGCAACAAAAATAAACTCTACTAGTGCCAACTGAAGGAGCAGCTGAATAGTGTTTTCATTTTGTTTTTGTAACAATAGCAAAGTTTTATAGAAATATGACTTATGTTCTGATTTTGTTATTTTGGCTCTACAATGAACACTTAACTCCACCACCCTTTTCAGAAGCACAACTTCTAAAGCAAGTATGTCAAACTCGCGACGTCACGTGATGTCGCGCAACGTATCAGGCCGGTTTTGCCATTGCCGGCAATGAGGTGGGCGCAGCTTCCACCTGATGCGTCCGGCCTGTGGGCCAGCAGTTTGACACCCCTGTTCTAAAGAGCTAAAATGTTTACATAAGGGTTTCCTAATGCAGGCAAAACAATTCAGGTGTGGCATAAGAACAGCTTAAATTATCTCCATCATTTGTTTCTATCGCTGTTCAGTGTCCTAGGGCAGTCCTCTTGAATTCCTTGTCAGATGTGACAGACAACAACTCCCATCAGGCAAGCATAATCAGGTTGGAAGAGGCTGCCCTGTTGTGTCAAATTATAGTTGGCATTTTAAAAAAACTATCACATTTATATGGCCTGCCATCTCAGAGAAAGCAACACAGCATACAATAATCAATAAAAGCAACAAAATGTGAAAACCATCATTATAAACATATAAAAATCATTATTAAAAATAAGAAACCCTGAAAATTTAAAATACTGTATATAAACCACATAGAGAGAGTAAAAGATTAAACATAATGGAGCCATCTAAGAACTTCTCCAGCTCCCTGTGGCCCCCAGGCCTGGTAACACAGACAGATCTTGAGGAACTTCTGAAATAATAACAGGGATGGAGCTAACCTGATTTCGGGGAGGGGGGGGAACAATATTCTATAGGGTGCACCCTAGGATGGAGAAGGCCCATCTCCTGGGGCCCACCAAACTGCAATAGTTTTTTTTTCTAATTACTCCCATGGACCTATTTCAGGTGACTTGGTACAGATGGCTGAAAGAATCTTTTGCAGGGGCATGTGGAAGAATTTTCCCAGCATCTGTTGTTAAAAGTGCTCAGATTTGTTCTCAGTTTGGACACCGGCTTGCTTGCAGGTCTTGTGGAGATGCTTAGGGAGGAGTCTTGCCCTGTTATCTGGGAATAGTTTGAACAGCTGGACTGGAGGAATTGGACAGGATTCTTAGGGCTGTGAGCTGAGCCACCTACTGTTTTAAGATCCATGCCCCTCCTCATTGGTAAAAGCAGCTGTGGGAGTGGGGTGAGGAATCCTATGAATGGATTCTAGCAATGGTTAATGGTTCCTTGAATGAGGGGATTGTTCCTTTGCCTCTTAAGGAGGCTTCCTTTTTATCCCCCCTCAAGAAGCCATCACTGGACCCCACTATACTAGACAATTTCCATCCAATATCTAACCCCCTTTTAGAGGAAGGTGATTGAAAAGGTAGTTTCACAGCAACTTCAGAGGACGTTGGATGAAACAGATTATCTGGATCCCTTTCATTTGGGCTTCAGGTTCCGATATAGAACGAAATGGCATTGGTTGCAGTTTTGGATGATCTCTGGCAAATGTGGGATGAAGATAGCGCATGTATCCTTGCCCTACTTGACTTCTCTGTGGCTTTTGATACCATCTACCATGGTACCCTTCAGGATTGCCTCAGGATCAGGGTGGGTGGCGCCATGTTCTTCCAGGGCCAATTCTCGTCAGTGGTGGTTGGGGAGGAGAGACCCCGCCCTCGAGACCTGCTATATGGGATGCTGCAGGGCTCGGTACTCTCCCCTCCCCTCCCCTCTCCTATTCAACATCTACGTGAGATTGTTCATCCATCACCACCATGGGGTGAAGCATTATCATATGCTGATGATCCTCACTTATACATCCTTGCTCTTGGCAAATTAAGCAATGCTGCAAAAATATTATGGTGCCTGGAGGCTGTTAGGTTCTGGTTGGGGAACAAGAGGTTTCAGATGAATTCTGGTAAGACTGAGTGACTTTGGATTTTGGTTCTGGTTATAGGACTATATCATCTTTTGTGCTGGATGGGGTAGCACTACTGTGTGTGCAATTTGGGTTCCTCCTAGACTCACGGCTCCTGATCAAAGAGCAGGTAGCAGTTCTGGTTAAGATGGCCTTTGCATGGGTTTCTGTTGTGTGGCAGTTGTGCCCATTCTTAGTTCAGGGTGCTCTGCTCACTATAACTCATGTCTCTAAGTCACTTCGTATTTGGATTTCTGTAATGTGTTCTAAATGAGGCTGTCCTTGAAGAGTATCTGGAAGTTTCAGCTAGTGCAAAATGCAACAGTGTAGGTAGGGAGTTATATTTGAATGTAGAACAGCACACATTACACCTCTGTTCCACAAGCTGTATTATTTGCTGGTTGGCTTCAAGGAGCCTTGGTGGCACTGATTAGAATGCAGTGTTACAGGCTAACTCTGCCCACAGCCTGGAGTTCCATCCTGATGGGGCTCAAGGTTTACTCAGCCTTCCATCCTTCTGAGGTCGGAAAAAAGACCCAGATTGTTGGGGGCAATATGTTGGCTCTGTAAACTGCTCAAAGAGTGCTGTAAAGCATTATGGAGCAATATATAAGCCTAAGAGCTATTTCTATTTGACTTTTAAAACCCTTCATGACGGGATTGGTTATCTGAAGACCACTTCTCCCCAATTACATCTGTCTACCCCATTAGGTCCGGCTGAGAAGCATGTTGCAGTTCCCATCTACCAGGATGTTACATTTGAACAGGTCTTAGGAAGTGGTCCTTCTCTGTCATAGCACCTGATTTCTGGAACCTTCTACATCCTCCCCCCCCACCCAGGTGAGATGGGTCCATCCTTTTCAACATTCAGCAAGTCCTTCAAGACTGGCTATGTTATCAGGCCTGGGACTCCCATAGGCCCAGGAAGATTTTGCATTGGCTCTCTTACTGTGGTTGATATAATCCTTCTCTTGTTTTGTGTGCCTTTTTATAGTTATTTTTAATTGTGATTGTTTTATGTATTTATTGCTTAATTAAGTTTTGTATGCTATCCAGAGTCTGTAGAGTCATGGGCTCTACAGAAATGGTAAATAAATAAATGTGCCCATCATGAAGAACCTAGAGAGGAAAAAATGTGATGAAATATTTAAAAGAAAATTAGCTGGATTCCAATTTTAGTTTAGCAGCACAGAGTTACAATTACTTTTAATATCTAAAAGTAGCCAGGGCCGTGTTGCCTTACAGGAGAAAAATTATGAGTCACTGACAATTTTTGTGCATCAGGTGTCAAAATGAAGCAGCATGATGATGCCCACGGTTGTCACTTGTTCATTAGGAACTGGACTGAAGCCATTTAATGGGCTATCAGGCATCCCTGACTTTAGCTAGGCAGCTGCCTGCGCTGACAGGTCTGAATGATGATCTAGAAATGGGAAAATACTGCAGTGGTCAGGTAACAATTAAACCCTTGAAGCACACAATTCTATGGTAGCAACCTTTTCACACAAAAGAGTAACTCTCTGCCATGGCTTCTGAAAAATACCCAGCAAATCATTTATCAGAATTAGTACCAGTTGAAACACATTGTGTTCCCTCTGCTTTACCTACACCTTTATTACTGCTGTTAACTGGTAAACATTTATTATGGATGTCAGTCAGCTGTGTTTGTTTTTCAATAGACAATTTATTATACAGAATAAATGTACCCATTTTTCTAATATGGTAGAACAAAAATGGGCAGAATTATGCCTCACTTAATATATGTTAGGGAACAGATCCTTTTTGGAAACATGGGAATATTTTATTTTGGGGAAGATATAATAAATGTATTGCCAAATTACTATTATGATAGAAAATAAAATGATTGGGAAAGGGCAGGGTACCTCTACACAAAAAGGCAAACAAAACTGCCCAAAAACCTGAATGTCAAAAAGAACTGGGTTAAAAATCCCAAAGCACAATCATGCTTCTTCGAATGAATTGCTTTTATTTGCTCAGCCCCTCTAAATCTGTCAAAGCACCCATGATCCACTTCCCCTTGTCACTCATTTCTTTGTTCCTCTTTCAGTCGTGATCATTTCTTCCCATTTTTTTTTCATCTCCAGGAACAACATCTGCTCTCTCTCCTCAGTTAGGTAGTTCCACAAGCTTCCCTAGTTCTCCTTGTGGTCCATGTATTCTTCACTACTTGTGCCCTAATTTTCCTTACCAAGTTGCAATAAGTCTTCCTTCTATCAGGACAAGCCCATATTCCCTCCTCACCAAGCCATGGTAACTGGATCTAAGAGGACACTTTAAACAAGTGGGGCATTGACCTGCAGCTGTCTGCTCTTTTTATTTCCTAGGAATATCTGATCTGGTATCATCCAGAGGCATTTTGTATAATTATGAAAGCAGATTATGAGATGTTCTGGTCCCTTGAAAATCTGTCATTCTTTAAGATACTTTGAAGATTAAAAAAAGGTGTTTGTTGGTATATTGGTGCCTATGGCATGTTATGTAATTCCTAATAAGTTGTAGGAATAGACATTTTGTGTTTTCTTAATTTGGTCATTTCTAAAAAACTAACATTAAGACAAAATCTCCTGCAAAATGAATTAGACTGATGATGTCATTTTCTCCTCATTTGTCACCTTGTATCTTAAATATGGAACAGGTTAATAACTGAGACTTATTTATTTTCACATTTAATTTCGGTAACTTTTGTTTAAGGGCCTTCTCTGTTGCTCATGGTTTTTTGTGTTTCTTTAGTCACAGATTAAGTGACAGAGGTACTATTTCCTCTTCTGCAGTAAAGTTAGATTTATTGTTAATGCTTGCTTAATTGCACTTAACTTTTTCAATCAATGTCGTCTTTGTAATGAGATTTTCTATAGTCTATAATCACTGTCGGGAATATCTGCTGAATGAATTAAATCTCTTACTATCCTAACACTGCATTAATAGTCATTCCCCCCCCCCCGACCCAGTTCATTGTCTCTTCTGTCTCTAGGCTGGTTGAACCAGAATAATAACCATATCACAATTCTGGTATGAACAGAAACAACGTTGACCTGTTTAAAATTCTAATATTTAATATGAATGTGTCATTTTACTAACCTCATTGAGATTCCTTACCTGCAAAAGTTATATGAGGGGAAAGTGGTCAGAAAAAATAGAACAAACTAACAATAGTGGTGTTTCTCTAACTCCATTTTCTCTAGCAGAAACAGGTATTATCAGGAGGTTTTGAATGATAAGCTAATATTGAAATCTACATATACATAATTTTAAAGTCATGGTATAGATTCCCTGAATGCCTTCTCACACATGATAATGGTCTGGGTGAGAGATAATTACTTGATCACAGATTCATAAGTTGAAAAGAGTCATTGTATTCAACTCCTTATTGAGTTCAGGAATTCACATTATAGCAGCCCAGACAGCTGCTTAGCTCCACTTAAATATATTCAGTAAAAGGAAGCCCACCACCTTTCTGGGTAATTGGTTTCCATAGTTGAATAGTTCCTTCTGTTAGGAAGTATTTTCTAACATTAAGTGAGAATCTGCTTCCTGTAACTTCAATCCAATATTCCATATCCTGCACACAAAAGCAAGAGAAAATAGATCTTCTGTTCCATATGAGATCCTCTCAGGTACTTGAAGAGCGCTAATATATCCTCCTTTAGTCATCTTGTCTTAAGGCTAAACATAATGCCTTCAATCTCTCTTTCTAAGACTTAGTTCCTAGTTTTCCAATCACTGTTATTGCTATTTTGGTAGCTGTTCCAATTTCTCTGAACATTTCTTTTAATGTGGTGCCCAGGTTTAGACACAGTACTTGAAGTGGAATCTGACCAAAGCAGAATAAAATGGGATTATTTCTTCTGGCAATTTTGAAATAATATTTCTGTTGTTATAGCCTAACATTGCATTTGCCTTTTTTTTTTTTTTGCAACTTCTGGCTTGTACTGAATTGGCAGTCATCATTCTATACTTCCAAGAACTTTTTTCAAAATTACCAACTACCCACTGCTGCTAGTTGACCTGGTAGCAAGCTGGAATGGGATTTTTTCATTTTGGCAGCAGCATTTTGGAAAATGTTCCCCAGAACTGGCAGCCTTAAATATATATATATATATGTGTGTGTGTGTGTGTGTGTGTGTGTGTGTGTGTGTGTGTGTCTATATGTATGTTTAGGTACAGTTATACAGATAGTCCTCAACTCATGACTTTTAATTTAATGATGGCACCGAAAAAAAGCAACTGGTTCTTGCACTTATAATTATTGCAGCATCCTTGTGGTTATGTGATTGCAATTTGGGAGTTTGGCAACTTGCATGTATTTATGACAGTTGTGGTATCCTTCATAGGACACTCCACAGTTGGCTTCTGACAAACAGAGAAGGCAGCAATATAATTGCTAGTCACAGTCATATGCTGTCTTGTTTAACAATCTGCTGTGACTTACTGAAGGACTAAAGTGGAAATGAGGTCATAAGCCTGTCGCAGTCACATGCTGTCTCATTTCACAACTATACCACTTAACAATGAAGTTTCCCGGGGGCAATGTAAATATATATATACATTGCTTACTGGTGTACACCGCTTAGAGAGTGCTTGCACTTAAAGCGGTATATAAGTCTCATAAATAAATAAAAATAAATAAATAAATTAAGTGAGGACTACCTGTACTTGGAGTGATGGTTCTAAGTATTATAACACCAGAAGTTTTATCAATGGCTTAGTTGTCTGTTCATAGTATGGAAATAATAATGTTCATGTACTATTATAGAAATGTAATTATAAACAAATAAGCAAGTGGTAAAGATCTGAGAAAGCAAAATAGGAAGAAAACTCAAACATTAAATGTAGGTTATACATGGAATTAGGTGGTTCATGCATTCGCACGGCTTTTCAACTATACAGTTGTCTTTGGATAAATTGCAGTTGAAATGACACAGAAAGAACTTCAGACTTAGAAAAAAGCATTTCATCCTTGTATGAACTGTAGATATATAGTTCAGAAAAATTCATTCAGATAACCTGACTCTTTAAGAAGCAGATAAGGTTGCAAATAGCAGGAGGACTGGGGCTCTCTGGGGAAGCCGCAGCTGGATCTGCAGGGCTGAGCAGCTACTTGTTCCCATTTCACAAAAGTAGCTCAGGTTAAGAATCTTGTTACTACCACGTGCTGAATTTAAGCTTTGTGGAAATCTCTGATAATAATAATAATAAAATAATAATAAAAAAGACTTTATCAGTACTTCTGTTGCCAGCTTATAATCGTTATCTCCAGATTATAACCTGGCAATAGAAGTACTGATAAAGTCTTTATTATTATTATTATTATTTAGCATCATTGCTTTAAGTCAGTTACACTGGAATTTTTAGCCTAATGATGCAAGTATTTCAGATCAATCTCAGATTCTTGATGATACACATAGTCCTCAACTTACAATCACAACTGAGCCCAAAATTTATGTTGCTAACGTGAGAAATTTGTTAAGTGAGTTTTGCCTCACTTAATGACTTTTTTCACTATATTTGTTAAGTGAATCACTACAGTTGTTAAATTAAGTTGTTAAGTGAATCTGGCTTCCCCATTGACTTTGCTTGTCAGAAGATTGCAGAAGGGGATCACATGATGACCCCGGGACACCGCAACTGTCGTAAATGTGAGTCAGTTATCAAGCATTTGAATGTGTTCATGGGGATGCTGCAACCGTCATAAATGTGAAAAAATGATCATGAGTCACTTTTTTCAGTGCCGTTGTAACTTTGAATGGTCAGTAAGTGAACTGTTGTAAGACGAGGACTACTTGCACTCCATTTGTTATAACTATTTAGCAAATTAAACCTACTTGTTACTTTTTCTGAGCAGATAACATTTTCCTTGAATTTGAAAAACTAGTATTTTGAAAATTTGACAATATACTAAGCGTTAATTTATGCACACACTGAATTTTCTTAAGGATTCTAGAAATGTACCATCTGAAGCTGTAGTACCGTAAGAGTGGGGGAGTTATATGAATATTAGTTCACAAAGCGTAAATAGTAGGAAGTGGTTGGCAGTTTTTCAATTAATCTGGCTTAATAACGAATTGATTCAATGCTGGGACGGTGGTTTGTTAGAAGATGGGTAAACAGGCAGCTTTAAAAATGCAATTTCTTGGCTGCATTATTTCAGCCCCTGAAAGATTTATTTTGGCAAATTAGAGGTGTCTTTCCTAAGTGCAAACACTTGTAGCAAATATTCTCATTATAACATTTCTTTCCAAAGCCTCCATGTGAGAGTTCACTTATGACCTGTAACCAACTATCTCTGAGATATGTTACACTAAGCTTGGCTTATACTCAACCCTTTCATAATTAGTTTTCTCGCATTTCACAGAACAGACGAATACAACTGACATTATTCTAGCTGTTTCGTACTTGATATTATTTGTACAGGTTTTTTTTAACTAGTAGTAAAGTAGGATTAGAATATTTCTATGCTAATCCTATTTAGCAAGGATCTAAAAACAGAACAAGCCTTTTAAAAGGCTCTGATAATAGAGTTACATTTTTATATCATTTGAAATAGCGATATGGCTATAAGGTATTTTAAAATTAAAGTAGCAGAAAAAATTGATTCAATCAAACAAAATATTATATAATTAATTATAATTATAATACCTCATAACTGATTACAGTATATAAATACTGTTAGTATATATAGTATGTGGAAGCAAAACTACATGAACTGTAAAATGAAATATCTTGGTTATTCTCAACATTGTGAAAAGTTGAAAACCACGTTTGTACCTAGTAGGTAATAAAACAGAAGTTAGCTTTTGGGGGAATCCATTTCGAACATTTGCACATTGGAAAATTATACTCTGAAATTAGATTAATAAACCCTTCTCTTCCCTACCAGCAAGAGCAAATTAATTTTGTATCATGCAGGTTAGTTGAAAAGAGTTTAGTAGAAAATTCCCAATGAGGATTGACTTTGAAAAACATTGTGGGTCAAGTGCTTTAGATCAGGGGTCCCCAACCACCAGTCCGTGGACTGGCACCGGTCTGGAGCATGCCAGAAACTGGACCATGCAAACAAGCGAAGCCCTAACTGCGGGATGCAGGCAGCACGTGAAACCACACCCCCTCCAGTCCGTGGAAAAACCTCTCCTTGGAACCCGTCCCTGGTGCCCAGAAGGTTGAGGGGACGCTGTTTTAGATATTATTTTTCATGTATAGCAATTGCAGAATCGAGGTACATATAAACAGCATTTGTATTCATTGTTCGAAATCTTTATTGTTATTATTATTATTTTGAGTTTATTAATTTTTATTTCCTGTAGATATGTTTCTGTAATACTAGTAATGTAACACACTAATATTATAAAGTAACCTATAGTTACTCGGTGTAAGGAATTCTTTACTATTTATAATTTATGTTTCAAAGTACAGTATATTTGAGCAAAATAAATGGATAGAATAAAGGAGAGAAAAATAATACATTAATACACATTTCTTCCTCTCATTAATCTTACTATTTTCTCCTTGAGATTTAACACACAACAACTGAGACAGAAAACTATTTGCTGTTCTAAAATAGTATTCTGGAATCACATATTTTGTGTGTATTCTAATCTCCTGTTCCTCATTTAACTGTATATTTTTTTCTGCTATCCACTGTTGGGCTGTTTATTCAGTTTGGGTGATGGTTGAGCTCAAGTAAATTCTTCCCCAGATGCCTCTTTGTTAGATCAAATTGCCCCTGCTCTTTTACTATCTTCTTTGTTCCTCTAATAGTACTATTTCTTTTTCAAACTGAAATTGAATACATTGTTCTTACTGTTCTGTATGATCAAGATACCATTTTCCTACATTTTTCTCTCCCCTGGATGAAAATTCTACATTATCATAAGTCCAAAGGCTGGGAAATCTTTGAATACACTTTGCTTTTCAACTTGCATTTTAATTGAGAAGATTGTGTATGTAAACGTCCAACTCCCTTCCTCCAAACCTGACAATGAAGTCTTTAAGTCTTAAATTTAAGTCACAGGACCATTTTCCATGACTGTTTTCAATTTTTTTAAAAAATGTAACTTCCCCATTCTCTTTCCTTCTGAAGTTAAAGGAAAATTCTTGCAGCCTCGGCTGTTCTATACCCCCACCTCAAAATTAAATGTTATTGCTTTCCCAGATCACGAGAATATTTACAGAGAATTCTATAATATATTCTTTTCTATGATGAATCCTCTTATACAGTGTTGCATTCTAAACACATAAGCCAGAGATGGAGCTTCCTGCCAAACCCTGTGGGTTGGGACTTGCCTCTTTCTTGCATTGCATAATGAAGTGCCAAGTATGCTGGTAACACTTGGCAAACAAACAAGAGCAGAATAAGCCTACTGAGGTAGTTGGATTACTTTAATTTCAGAAGTTCTCTCAGCTCCAAAGCCTTAGCAGCAGGCGAGCAAGGCAAAAATGAGGGAAGAGAGATATCTGCATCTAAAAGTGAACTAAAAGGAAGAAACCCTTTCTAGGCTGGTTCTAGAGCTGTTTTTTTTGGTTTTTTTTGTCCAAGTAAGCAGGGGACAAATACTCTATACTGTGAATCCAACAGCTCTTTCATCTATTCTCCATGCACCTTTCCTGCCATGTCTCTGTCCTTTTCTCTCCTTCACTATCAGGGAACCAAGGACTTCAGAAGTATCTGCAGAGGTCAGGAAAGGGAATGAAGTGCCAGATTCATGCCTCCGTGTTTGGAACTAAATCTATAAAGAGGAAATTATAAAACATTTTATGATCCCTGGGATGTTTACCTTGCAATCCGTGTAGAGCAGAGGTCTTCAAACTTTCCCCTTTTATGACTCATGGACTTCAACTCCCAGAATTCTTCAGCCAGGCATGCTGGCTGAGGAATTCTGGGAGTTGAAGTCCATGAGTCATAAAAGGGCAGAGTTTGAAGATCCCTGGTGTAGAGTAAATGTGTAAATTACATTTTGGGATATGTTAGAATGCATAATATGGATTTTGTTAGAACCCAGGAAATAGGGTAGAATTTTCCTTCACTATCCTTACTTTACACCAGTGGTTCTCAACCTTTTTAATGACACGATCCCCAACTGGTCGTAAGTCAAGGACTACTCAACTGGTCATAAGTCGAGGACTAGTCAACTGGTGCAGCACCGTTTGCAGAATGGGACTTTTGGCGGGCTCAGCAGGGCAGAGACAGCCTGGACAATTCCTATTGGCTTTTGAAAGCCAATAGAATTAGACTCTATTCAAAAGAGTCTATTCTATTGGCTTTCAAAAGCCAATAGAATAAAAGGGAGTAGCACAGCTAAGGAAAAGGAGAAAAAAATGGCGGACTGCATTGTTTGGCGACCCCCGTGAAATGGTCGTTCGACCCCAAATGGGGTCCCGACCCACAGGTTGAGAACCACTGCTTTACACTTTAATAAACTTTATAAAATTGGAATTTGAGCTAACTTGAATCTCTATTATCTTCAAGTATTTTGTTCCTTTATGTTATCTATTCCATTTGGATTTACTGTAAAAATTAAAGCTTTTGCTATAGTGGAAAATGTCAGCCTCACTAGGTAGACTAGAACAGGAAATTAACTCCACAGGCAGACTAAAGAAAACTTTCATTGAGACTGGCTATAATAACAGAATATAGCAAGTTTGATTGTACTGTATAACTTCTCCTCCTTTTTATACTTAAGTGAATTAGGAAGACATCTGCCTGAGCCGCTTCCAAGGGTTATATCATTCTACAGTTTAAAAATATTTCAGCTCCTTTTGCTACTTCAATATTTTCATCAAGGTCACCTTGCTTAGTCTCTACAGAAAAAGAGTTCCTTGTTAGAACAAACAGAGACATGGAAAACAAATGATTCCTATTTTTAAGCAAGTACTATCAAACATAAGATGAAACTCATTTCCCAACTTGAGTTAATTAGCAATAGGTAGTTGTAACAGAGAGTAATAACATACTGCCAGTAAGCTATATTACAGTCCTAGTATTCAAATAGCAATTCTTCAATTGTGCCAGTGCAGATGAATCTTCTCATCTTTATCTGGGTTTCCCATGATTTACAAAGTAAATCTTGTGTAACAGTTGAGCAGTTGCATTATAAATCCTTTGCTGGCATTCTAAATTCTGGCTATATTTTAACTAGGAAATGTTGTAGAGGTAATGGCACAAATTGCACTAAAGGATTGGATCAAAGTAATTTGTTGAGTTCTGGGAGTAGCAGGGTATATTGGTTACCATCTATACATATATAAATATATCAAAAGCAAATAACTTATTTTATGGACAAAAACAATGCAAAACATTTTTATTAGCTACCTTGGATAGAGATCCAAGAAATATAAAAAACATTCTGAAACTCTCCTTATGAACAAGTATATAGAAACTAGGTTCCTGCATTCTACTAAACCTTAGTGTGATGTTTTTGGTTTTGGTTTTGTATGTTGTATTAAGTCAGGCAATGTAATTTGTGAATCGTAGAAATTGAACAATGTATGGCTTGTGCCTTATGTCTTAGTAAACCTGGATTAAAACAATCAGTGGCTTAATATGATGTATATTTATGCATAACTGTGACCTAAAACATGATCTGTTTTCTACTAGATCACTAGGTAGAGAACCTAATTAAAAAAATAAGTCAAAAATATGTTACTTGTTCATTTACTTCTTGAAGAAAGTTATTTAAAGTATACATTTATGTGTGGCAAAAGAGCTGTATGTGAACTTTTACTTTCAATAACTACTGTACCTTCCTTGGTAGCAACTCAACTTTTTTTTTTTTTTAATTGAAAATTTTTAAATTTTTACAAAAACAAATCCCCTTCCCATACCCCCCCCAACCCTACCTCACCCCCCTCCTCCCCAACCTCCCAAACCCTCCCCTGGACTTCCCAGAGCTAAGTACAGGCTTAATTGAGAAAAAAACTTAAAACACTTTTAAAACCTAAACAAATTTAAATACAATCATCATTCTATATAAACTCCCTCCAAAAACACAAATTTAAACATTACTTTCTTTGAATATCTATGCCTATAATATAAAATCTAATTTCTCCCTCTTTCTTTATCCTAATACAAAAAAATAAACATATAAACCTTTGTTATACCATTAAAACTAAATACTCTTAGAAAACTTAAAGTAAATACATATTTCCTTCAATCTTCATAATCTTCTCACCTATCCAAAAAAAAAAACAAAACTTAAAAATCCTAAACAAATTTAGACACATTTAGTTAAACAAATTATTTTCTCTTAAAAATATTAATAATAATATTTAAAAACTTGAAACACTTTTGAATCCTAAACAAATCTAAATACAATCATCATTCTATATAGACTTCCTCCAAAAACACAGATTTAAACATTACTTTCTTTCCTAAACAAATCTATACATTTAATTAAACAAATTATTTTCTCTTAGAAATATTAATAATAATATTTAAAAACCAAATTTAAGCATTACTTGAAACTTAAACAAGTTATACTCCCTTCGAAACACAAATTTATTAGAATCCCCTCACTGAAATAAACAAATTATAATCCCTTCAAAACACAAGTTTAAACAATATTATCATTAAAGATTTAAAACTTAAAGCTGAAATATATTATTATCCCAAAACACATGTTTAGACATTACATAAGACATTTTCCAAAAACGATATAAGTTTTACTTCTCCCACAATCTCAATAGTAAACTTCTTGTCTAAAGTTCTCATTCAATGTCCATAATTTTCTGTCCAATAACCAGTTGCACCCACTATAAACACAAACTTCTTATCTAAAATTTTCATTCAATATCCATAATCTTCTGTCTAATAGCCAGTTGCATCTACTATAAGCACAATCCATATCAGTCTCTCTTGCCCGCAAGCATCGAAAAGAATGCGTGGAATTCTGCCCTTGAAGATCGCTCCAAAGAGTTTGTAAGTCCTGGTTGACCCACAAGCTCAGGAATCAGTACCTGTGAAACTTCCTCAACCTCCTTCTTCTGTTGGTCTTTCTCTTTACGTTTATATGTTACTTTTTCTTTACATTTATATGTTGCACAAGTCTCAGGGACCGATACATGTAAAACTTCCTCAGTGAATTCCTCCTTGTGTTGATCTTCACAATTATAAGTTGTACAAGTTATCCTCTGCCCGTTCCTCTCTTGTTGGTGCCCCTCAAACTGAAATTTCCCAATTTCCATTTCTGAAAATTGCTCCAAAGACTTTGTAGGTCTAACTTCTCCCAGAGATTCAGAGACCTTCTTCTGTTGCTGCTTTTCTTTGCAATTGTATGCTACACAAGTTGTCTTCTGTTCCTCAACCTGGACTTGTTGGGGCCTCTCAAGCAAGGGTTCCCCAATTTTCATAAATATAGGCTCTTCAAACTGTAATTCTACATTCTTTTCTTCCAAAGCTTTAAACTTAATAGATGGCGATACACATACCCCCAGGACCGAGGTATAAAAATCTTTTGCTTGAGAAACAGTATTAAGTCTATAACATGTCCCCAGGTAGTTCACCACCATTCCAATCGGAACATCCCATCTGAATAAAATTTTTCTCTTTTTAAGTTCATTTGCTAGAAAAGCAAACTCCTTTCTTCTTCTTAAAATTTTAGATGGAATCTCCTTAAAAATTATAACATCTTGTGAAGCAATTTGAAATCTCTTCTTATAATAGGCTTGCACAATTTCATTGCGTAAAGATCTTTTACCAAAGTAAATTACCACATCTCTTGGCAGATTCTTCTGTGCTGCCACCACAGAGTTAACCCTAAATAATTTTTCAATTTCACTAAGTATTCCCTCTTTTTCTTTATTCAAAATCAATGCAAAGTCCTTTGCAACCATCTCTTTCAGATCTTCTTGCAAAGACTCTCCCAGGCCTCTGATTCTTAAGGCATATTCCATTTGTCCATATTGAAGCATAAGAATCTCATTTTCCATTTCTTTTTCCATACTTTCAATTTTCCCCTCCATTATATCCACTTTTTCATCTACCTCTTCCACATGGGAGTTCACCTTTTCAAGAACAGAAGCAATTCCTTCTAAAGCCAGAACAAAATCTTGTCTCAAGATCTTGTTATTTTCCTCTAAAATCTTTTTCATTTCTGCCCTAATTTGAATTATAACATCTCCCATCATGTCTTGCAAATCCTTCATAGTTATTAGCTGACCCCCAGAAGAGGGTGAAACTGTTGATTTAAAAGCTGTAGAAATACCTGGACGCTTTGGAGCCATCTTAGAGAAAAACCTTTAGTCCTTAAAAAATTATAAAAATTCCTTCAAAAATCATAACTCCCTCCAAAGAAGGTCATTATAATAAAAAGAAAAAAGGGAAAAAAAAGAAGAGAAAAGGAATTAAAAAAAAGCTTTACTCCTTCTTAAATTGCAAAAATTAAACAGAAAAAAATCCTTCAAAAAAGGGTCATTACAATAAAAAGAAGGGAGTTCAAAGAAAAAAAAAGGGGGAGAAGAAAAAAAAATAATTAAATAGAAAAAGTCCGTTCCAAAAAAAATACTTAGAAATACCAAAAACAACCATTCCAATCATAAGAAAATAAAAAGAGAAAGGGAAAGGAAAAAAAGAGAAGCACCAAAAGGCCTGCCGGTCAGCATTCTAACTTCCAGAAAAAAAACACTGAAAGATTTGCCGATCGCCATTTTACTTTCCCTTTCAACAAAGAAAGAAAAATAAAAAGAGAGAATAAAAATAGAAACAAGTCTTAAAACTTAAAATCCAAATAAATCAAAGAAAGCAAAAACTAAATCCTCTACTCAGCTCTGTCCGTTTATAAAAAAAAAACACTCACCAGTTCTCTTTAAGCACGGAGGTGTTTGCAGCGGCTCGTTTTGTCCCTGAGGACAAAAACAGCTGGGAAGCGGAGACAAGTCTGAACTCCGTGGGAGCACTCCTTTCACCCCCCCAAAAAAAACTTGGGGGGTGCAAAAGAGGCTCTACCACTATTCAGACACTCTCTACCCCCCCCTTTGCCCGGGAGGGGGATTTTGAACCGCTGAACAGCTGGTGTCTGCTGTTCATAGCGGTTCTTACACTTACCCAGGAGAGACGGCTACAAAGTAGCCGCCATCGCGCGCGCAAAATCCACCGGAAGTCCGCAACTTAACTTTTCAAATAACTGTCAATCAGTCTTGCGCTGAATTTTGATTTGGATTAGATCAAGTAGATAGAAAGATTTTTAAAAAAAAAAATCTGAGAAAAATAAAGAAATTTTAAAAATCCTCTGCTGTTGTTCATGAAACCTTTTTATATGATTCATAGCTATGAGGCACCCTCATGATATGGTTAGCATTTTTATTTTCATTTGCAATTGACTGTCACACCCTTTGGTTTTGGCAAGTAAATTTTTCAAAATGTGCTTCACTGTGCAATGACACACCTGATAATGACACTCAATATCACAGAGGTAATCCTATGCAATCCTTTTGCTGATACAACTGCTTCTGTCAGCAGTGCTCACTTCCAGAGTCTTCCTTACCTGCTCTAAAGGTGGAATCAGTCCTGTTCTGAACTGGATTTTACCCATGTACATATATGTTAACTGATCAGATGATAGAATTGTGAAAGATAACCGTTACTCAGATTTTGCTAGTGGAAGAACTCAAAGGTTATGTAATTTGCCAGTAGTCAAGACACACAATTTACTATATAAACACGTTTGGGGGTCAAAGGTAACATTCAATAAACTACTGAATCTACTGAATAAACTGAATCTGAATCTAAAAGTGCAAGCTAACATACAAAAAACAGCTATATTAACCAATATTTCAAACATTTTTGATGTGAATAAACACCTCAAAATGTAGTTACAATTTGCTCAGGCTGCCTATTCAATGTATATTTAGTGGGAAGTGCAAGTTTGTCCTGGAAAATGAACATTGGTCTCTGGAATCATTTTTGATCCAGTATAAAATTTCACTGATTCTTTGTGGAGGGATGAATAATATTCCAAATAATTTTACATATTAACCATATTTCAGCCATTCAAAGTAGTTCAAATCATAGAACCAAAGCCAAGAATATTAATGCTGCCTATTGTCTTTTGCTTCTTGTCCTGCCTTCAGGACAATGGAACATAATTAACTGTGATTCATCGTAGTCTTCCATGCTAAACAGTTGTAATGTAAAATACTAGAAATTCTTAATAATTTGAAAGCGGCATTTTTTTTTGTTCTCTGTTAAGTATCTTGCCAATCCCATTCCTGGACTGCAAGATTAAAATTAAAAAACAGTTGCTTAATTTTTAATTGGCTTACATATTGTGTATTGAACTATAAAAATGAAGGTCACTAGTTTGTAAATAATCTGCAGGTAAGATAGGTACTGCAGTTTAGTACCGATTAAAATAAGATCATTCGGGGATATGTTTCCTGTAATTAAAAATATACCTACTACTATTAGCAGCTTCTCCCCTCACAAGCCCTGCAACTCTAATGAAACCCAGGGCAATTGCTCACGGTATTTCTAATAGGGGACAGTTAGGCTCAGCACCTCTCAATCCAGTGAGAGATTTAAGAGCCAACTGAATTACAGATACATTTGTTTTTCTTCCTGAAGGTTGTTTTCTATTGATTTCAGATTTGCTTGTGGAGTGATATGGAGAAGGACTGCTTACTGGGTATCTGTACTGTATAAGAGTTTACTGCTTGTAAGAAGTGTCTAAAGAAATGTTCATAGTTTATGTGGGAGAAAAGAGCTGTGTTAACAGTTTTACAAGCAGTTTTGCAGCTTGCTATGGCAGAAGGTAAAATAAATTCCGAATGGAGAATTTAAAGGAAATTGGTCTCTGTTATCATTCATGGCTCTTTTTCTCTTCCGTTTTCCTTGCTTCAGAAGCCAATATATCTAACTATGCAAATAACTCTCACTCAGATAAAGTTGCAGAGTTGCAGAATATACTTGCTAAATAATTTTCATTCATTATTCATTATGAACCAAGCTCTTCCTTTGTTTGATGTTGGCATCTCCTTACTTAGACTGATATATGTGTATATAAAAATCTACTTTTAAAAAATGGGTACATCTGAGATTGTGTTGTTTCCTATGGAGGAATTTTTGTGCATAAATAGTATAGCTCCCTGTTATTTAGAAGTTCCACTCTATTGTATTCAATGACACCTGACTTCCCCCTTGCACCCCTTCTACATAGACAAGACAGTTCTTCCCCCATGAGATATTAGATAAAAGAGCTTTGCACTGAGCAAAGCTCAGTTCCTGATGACTTCATATGATTGCTGAAATTGAAGAAGCTATTAGAACTAGAAGGGCACAAACTGAGGTCTGGATGGCGTGGCTTTCTGTGGTACGCTAAAGTTAAGGTTAGTGTAGCTTTTAAAAATCACAATAGTAGATGTGCCATATTGAAAAATGAAATATGGTACACATGAATCTAGAGTGTGCCCAAAAATGCCTGTATGAGTCTCAGCACAAGTAGCATTTTAATAGAAAAGAAACAGCAGGCAAAAAGAGGTGCTTCACCTAGAGAGAATTGTTTATAACAAGAGCATGGAAAGTATAAGAGATGAACTGACTGCAGCAGGATTTAAGTTTCAATGGTTTTTATATGCACAATTAAAGAAATATTTATGGTAGTAACAGGACATTTGGAATGGAACAGCAAAAGATAGAATTTAGAATTGATCTATGTACAAATGACATACGTGTAATTGCCAAAATGTAGAAACTTGTTGAAACTTGAAACAGAAAAACAAGTGACAGAATGTATGATAAAACAGGCTAAGAACTTTGTGATAATATATTGATGGAACAATAGGAAAATATATGGATAAAAAGACTGAAAAGATTGAAATTTGCATTATATTATTTAAATTACTTAAATTTATGTTAGAAATATGGAAAACATGGAAGGTCATTTCATCATGCCTGGTGGACTTGCAAAAAAAGCCAGAAAATTTTGGGTTCAAATACACAAAATGATACAGATATTTTTAAAGATTATTAATATTCAATTGAAATCAGAACTTTTTTTGTTGGGACTAATGGATAGACAATTAGAAAACAGAGGATATTATTTTTATATATGATAACTGCCGCAAGATTTATTATATGCATAAAAATGGAAAGACCCTAAAATACCCATAGTAGGCAGGAATGGTTGGTGAAGATAACAGAATTAGCAGAGATGAGAAAATAGATTCTGATTAGCGAAAGGACAGTAACCATTTATTAATGACTTTTTGCTGAAAAAAGAAAAAAATGAACTTGTGATTTATGGGCTGGATGATTAGAAAGAGTAGATTCTGAAAAGAAGAAAATTATGTTGTAACCTGAGAGAAAAGAGGTAAAATATAAACGTAGATCAGAAGCTGCTTCTTTGTCACTTTGCCTTTTCTTTTTCTTCTCTGTTTCTTTCTTTGCACTTTCCCCCATTACACTTATTACTTTTTTTTACTTTCTTTACTTTTTTCTTTCCAAAGTTGTATTGTTTTTCTGTTAAAAAATTATTTTATAAAAATTATCAAAGAAAGAAAGAAGGAAGAAGTGATTCAATCCTAGCTCAAGATGAGAATCTTATATTTGTGGCTTTGAGGCCTCACTTGGGGCACATCCAAGGAAGGGTAAATATCCTGTCCCCTGTCCCAAGTGCTGTTCAACCCACATCTACCTTCCTGTAACTAAACCCCAACATTCTGTGTCCTGCACTATGGAGCGAGGTAGAAAAGAGCTTGATTTTCTTCTGTGTGACATATTACAGAGTGATATACCATTCCCCTGAATTGTCAGGTTTGCTTTGCCAACCATATGGAAGTTGTTTACTGTATTACTTCTATAGGGACACTTTTGGAACCTGCCCTGAGACTGCTTGGTAGTCAAGTATAAACCAGAATTAAATTTGTTTATCTTTTGCAATCAGCCAAAGCTAGCTAACTTATACTGGAATATTTCAAAAGCATGTTAATAAAGGTAGAAAGATATGCATAATACCCTTGTTAACATTAACATGGCTGGCGCAAAAATGAATACAGTTAACAACCTTCCTCCTACATCCTCGTACCAAAAATTAAGTTCTTGAGTTAGCTATTCATTTTAAAAAAATCAGCATTGTTTCACACTGTTTAATTTAGTAATTAGATGTGTAGTTTATATTCTAGGAAAGAAACATTTATAAAAATACAACAATAGAATTAGAAGATTCCCTGCCCATGTCTCACTTTGCACAGTAGCTTCTCTGCTTTTTGTTTGAGCAGATTAGTTGCTAAAAGTTAGAGTAAATAAAGTGAGATTATGCACTTAATGGGTTAGGGTTAGAGTAAGCCTTCCCATTTCCCCTCCTCTCTGTCATATTCTTAAGGTATTTAACTGGGAATTCAGTGAGTCAAAGCAATACTTTAGCTTCCGGAATTATAAATAATATGGGCCTCATTGATCTTTATTTTAGATTCAACATTAGTATAAAGCTACACCATTAATTAAATAATAAAAAATGGATTTTTAAATAGTATAAGGAGGGGAGATCAATAGACAGTTAATAGTTTAAAAGTAGCTGATTAGGCATTTTTATTAGGTTTTCAGTAATCGTAATGCAGATAAAATAGTTCAACAAATTATATTTCTGGCACTAAGTCATTGTTCAGATAAAATGACAGTCTCTTAAGAATTTAAATATTATCCTTTCCTAGTTTGTACTTTATTTGTTGAGTCTTAAATTCCACCATATTTATTATATTTTATTTATTGATTTTAGCAATATAACTATACAATACTTCCCTTGAAATCTAATGAGGAAAAGTATTATGGGGAAAAGCTAATCCTGAAAAGTATTAGGGAAAAAAGCTAATCCTGAAAAGTATGTAATCTTTATATGATACAATACTATACAATGCTATAGAGATAATTCCAACCAGGACTGACTCTACATTAGAAAATAATGCTCAAGCAATCCGCTTATAGTGTCCTCAGATACAGATGAAAGTCCTTAATGGAATAAAGAAGGATCCAGATAATTATCTTGATTGCGTTAACTCTCATCCTTTCAGCAGGTTAGTTTTCAGTAACATAGTTTCCATTGTTTGGAAATCTATCTTGATATTTGCAAAATATAAACTGCCTATGTTTTTTTCTGAAATATGAAGATGTTCCAAACAGACATAATTTCCCAAGAAATTATATTTATTTTCTGAATGATCAGCACCCAATTTCTGCCCCATATCAATCTTCCCTCTCACCTTTCTTGTACTGAAATCAAAGCAACATTTTGGCCCCTAGAGTCAGTATTTCCATCATCTTTATAAACAACATGAACAAAAAAGTAATTAAATAATGATGAAAAAATGGATCTCTGTTCAATGAACATCACCAGGACTCTAGATAGTAAGGAAAAAAGTAAAAAGGGGGATATCCTCAAAGGAATGGTGAAACCTAGAAGTTTATAGAATCAGAGATCTGGAAAGGACCTTGGAAGTGTTCTAGTCCAAGGCAGGAGACCTTATTCCATCAATGGGGCACCTATAATTCTGGGACACAAGCTGTTCCATTGAATAACTGTTCTTATTGTCAGGAGCTGCCTAACTAAGATTTTAAAGAGAAAACTCCATTTCATATACAGTCATGTAGGCTTTTCCCAACATATTTTTTTTCCTTTATTTTCTGTGATTTGATTTATTTTACAGTACTATGCATGAAATAGGCTTGTGTATGTACTTAACTTACAAGACTATTACAAGGGCATTAACTTGTAAGAATAAACAAACTCAGAAGGGTAAGATAAAGACATTGGGAGTGTAGAGAAGTAGATTTATCTAATGATAAAGTGATTCAGGGAAGAAACAAAAGTATCTTAAAATATAAAAATTATATTTCGGAAATTTTGCTCTATTTATTATTAGGAAAAGAGCGGTTGATTTCTTCAGGAGTTTTTTCTATCTTTTTTAACAATGTTATTAAAATTGTATATCCCTTTTAATTTAATTATTAAGACAGTTTCTTTTGTATGACCAGTGTAATATCTTTTTCTATATCATTCTTGCAATCATTTTTAAATCTACTTTCAACACAGCTTTGATCTTTCAGGTAAAACATATACCTCTTCCACAACACCTTTTAGACACAGCATTATCTATAGAGGCAAACACTCTTAAAATTAAGTTTTGGGCCCATTATTCAAAAATATCCCTCAATATGTCCAATTAAAACAGTTTGCTTCATTCTGTACTTGTAAATCAAATCTGAGTAGTCTTCTCCTTTAATTATAATCTTTAGTTCCCTTTAGTTCCCTCAAGTTTTTAAAATTTTATTATTGGTTTTAAATTCAAAACAAAAGCATTTTGCACATTTTAGCAGAATAACATAGTTGGATGGGACCTTGAGATCTTCTCATCCAACCCCTTGCTCAAACAGAAACCCTATACCAGAGGCCCCCAACCTTTTAGGCACCAGGGACCGGTTCTGTGGGGAGAGGTTTTTTTGCGGACTGGAGGGGGCGTGGTTTCATGTGCTGCCTGCATCTCTTGTTTCCACAGCCCAGTTTCTGGCATGCTGGAGTCTGGTGCTGGTCCATGGGCCGGGGGTTGGGGACCTCTGTTGTAAAGGGCAGTTGCCTGAAGCACTTATAGACAATTTTAAGCCCCTTTCCTGTTTGGGAAGGAATTATCAAAGAGTTGGTCTCCTCACTGACTATTCACAGCAGTCATCAATTCTGCTTTTCATAAAACTGCCTTCAGTCCATTATTTCTTTCTTAGAAGTGCAGAAAATTTTTAGTTTTGTTATGCTTCTTTTTATGACATTGGTTAAAGATGATATCACATAAATAGATATATTCCTTTTGCACAATGTTGCACCACTTTCCAGTTTCAGAAAATCCTAGAACCAGCAAGAACAATGTGATGTATTGGTTACCATGTTGGCCTGGGGCTCAGGAGACATTGATTCAACTTTAACTTCAGCTATAGAAGCTTGGGACCAGGGACCCTTTTAACACAAACTGTTCTCTTGAGGACAAATTGGAAGAGTTAAGAACTATAAGAAAAGAATAATAATAAAAAAGAGAAAAATATTGGAGCATTTCTGAAATAGCAATTTTACATATGTACTCTGAGAAAATTTCCTGCTTCGTGTTTAGTTTGGTTCTTTGCTGACTTCCACATTATGCTAAAAAAGTGCTTTCCTTCCCAAATGTGCATTTAATGAATCACCAGGAGATTAAGAATGTTTAGCCCTTCCTTTCCTTCACTTATCCCTGTAAATCCATCTCACCAGAGTTTCCCCCTCCCCTCCACATATGGGTTTAATGCTGGTTTTGGAGTCTGGAGAAAAATGTCTTGGCTTTTAAAGCATGTCTACATATGAAAGGCATCGAATAAAAGAGAGGTAAAGACCTGACATGCAAATGCAACTTATAAGGATTAAATCCAACATCAACTGTTTTTTGGCTCCAAAGTCTACATATAGCAGTTTTACAGAAATTTGGAGTAAGTTTTATGATTTGAACTAGTTACAGTGCAGAAATTGTGACTCACTGGTTCCTTTGATTATGAACAGATCAGTTATCTATCAGCTTTTTCCATTGGACATTAAAAAAAATACATCTAAGGTCAAACTGAAGTAGAAGATACACCTTTCATTTGAATTACAGTAATGGTTTGTGTTGTGAGGATTGATGGAGTGGATACCATTGGCAGAGACAAGTTGGGCAATGCAACTCTCAGTGGAGCCAAGAAATTGCAGTACATATTTATTTTAAAAGTTCCTAAAGAGACATAAGAGCCGAGGTGGCGCAGCAGTTAGGGTGCAGTACTGCAGGCCACTTTAGCTGACTGTGTTCAGCAGGTCAGCGGTTCAAATCTCACCGGCTCAAGGTTGACTCAGCCTTCCATCCTTCCGAGGTAGGTAAAATGAGGACCCATATTGTTGGGGGCAATGTAAATATATATATACATTGCTTACTGGTGTACACCGCTTAGAGAGTGCTTGCACTTAAAGCGGTATATAAGTCTCATAAATAAATAAATAAATAAAATAAGCAAAATACATCACAGTTAAAGAGCAATTAATAAAACACTGGAACAATGTCTCATTCATAATGATTTAGAAGAGATAGTCACAAGGAAGTTTGCATAGGAAAAACAAATACAAATGTCAAGCTCTCCTGGGCTTGACACACGAAAGGGGGAACAGCACAGTGAAGGAGGAGAAGAACCAGCACAGGGTCTAAAGCTCACCGCGGATCCTTCGGCGGGTGTCTTGGCCGCTGAACAGCTGATGGGCGGTTCCAAAAGACATGGGACGCCGCGCCTGCGCAGGATCTTGGAGTCCTAGTGGACAATCATTTAAATATGAGCCAGCAGTGTGCTGCAGCTGCCAAAAAAGCCAACACAGTGCTAGGCTGCATTAACAGAGGGATAGAATCAAGATCAGGCAAAGTATTAATATCACTCTACAATGCCTTGGTAAGGCCACACTTGGAATACTGCATCCAGTTTTGGTCACCACGATGTAAAAAAGATGTTGAGACTCTAGAAAGAGTACAGAGAAGAGCAACAAAGATGATTAGGGGACTGTAGGCTAAAACATATAAGGAACGGTTGCTAGAATTGGGTATGTCTAGTTTAACGAAGAGAATGACAAGGGGGGACATGATAGCAGTATTCCAATATCTCAGGGGCTGCCATAAAGAAGAGGGAATTAAGCTATTTTCCAAAGCACCTGAAGGCAGGACAAGAAGCAACGGGTGGAAACTAATCAAGGAGAAAAGCAACCTAGAACTAAGGAGAAACTTCCTGACAGTTAGAACAATTAACCAGTGGAACTGCCTCCAGAAGCGGTGAATGCTCCAACAATGGAAGTTTTAAAGAAGAAACTGGACAGCCATTTATCTGAAATGGTATAGGGTTACCTGCCTGAGCAGGGGGTTGGACTTGATGACCTCCAAGGTCCCTTCCAACATCATCATCATCATTAAAATAATATATTGAAGTACACACACACACACGATAAGAGTATGTGACCAGGACATATGTGAGAAGGAGCACACAGAGCTCCTTCAGGCTGATAATAGTAGCAGCCACAAAACAGAGTTGAAAAAGGTAAAGCTAGGTGAGTTGCTGGAGGGTGGGCATGAGAAGAAACAGGTGCGCTGTGTGCAAGTGTCCCTTTTTAGTCTACCATGGAGAAATTGTCCCTTCTGATTTCTTAGCATCTGGTTCCTAGCAGTCTGCTATCGGATTGGGGCACTGAAGTTCATAACTCAAGTGCAGAGAGTTGCTTCCTCTTCTTCTCTCCCTCTCAGGCTTTCATTCAGCATTGGCCCTCAGTGGCAAGTTTCAAGGTCCCAAAGCTACTATAATTTGCCAACAGGCAGGAAACAAGGAAAGAGGAAGCTGCTAAATTCATGAGATGTGAGAATAAAAAAAAAACTGCAGAAACTCAGTGAATTCTCAAATGAGTGCCGTGTTACCTACTTCCCGATCAAATCTCAGTACCGCATCCCAGTGATAAAACACAATTTTAGTGTTAAAATACCTTACTTTATAGCAGTGGTTCTCAACCTTTCTAATGCCGCGACCCCATAATACAGTTCCCCATGTTGTGGTGACCCCCAACCACTTATACATCACCAGGTGCCAGGGGCGTGGCCAAAGAAAAGGAGGAAAAAATGGAGGACAGCCTTGTTTGGCGACCCCGTGAAATGGTCATTCAACCCCAAATGGGGTCCCGACCCAGAGGTTGAGAACCACTGCTTTATAGCATCTGGCTATTTCAAACACAATTTCAAAACTTTTTTTTTTGTTTAGTTTTCTCTTGTTTTGCAATTGTGTCCTGTTGTGAGGTAAATGTACAAGAGCAGGGGTCCCCAACCTGTGGGCCATGGCCCACTACTGGGTTGTGACATCTTGGCCAGTTGTGATTTTGGGCCACGTGAAGGGATGGCCAGTTGTGGTTTTAGTTTTAGAAGGCATTGTCCATGCCAGCAATGGTACTTTTTGAATCTGAGAAGAAAAAATTTAGAGCTGGAGGACAAATGGGAACCATGTCAAGGGCTGGAGCTGTTTTGAGGACAAACACTGCTTGCTTCTATATTAGCCTGCTCTCATGCTGAAGCCTGCATTTTTAAAATTTTATAAATTTAATTCCCTAGCTCTACTGCCTTCCTGCAAGGAAAAAAAGAAAAAAAGAAAACTCTTTCTTGAAAATGAAAATAAAATGATCTTTCAGACCTGCTTCACTGACACCATGCTGCTCTTAGGCCAGACTTGAAGATTTTATTCAGTTTTTCCTCACAGAATATCTCTGGCTGCATTGTCTTCCCAGCACCACCTGTTAACATATCCACAAAATTTCTTGTAGCCTGCTATTTTGGAAAACCTTATTATAGGTTGTTAGATCTGGTGGTTATTCCCATCCTGGTGCTGCCAAGAAAATTTTCTTCATAGTGGGAGAAACCTCTTGATCCATGATTTCATTGCATTTTTATTCCCATCTGCCTGTAAGACCTTTTGCTGCACTGGGAGGAAGTAGTCTGGAAAGAAAAAATATACTTCAGACAGCTCATTAGCTAAAACGGAGAAAACAATTGTGTTCTCAAAGAAGCTAGTAAGAGCTGACATTAACACAGAAGAAATTTATTGAATCCATGCTGCTATTTCTTTTTCTGCTACTTTAAGAGTAATTTTTTCATTAAAGGGCATGTCTTTATCTTGTTTTACAATCCCTTGCAACTGTCCCACTGCCTTGTTTCCCCTGTTAATTTACGGAATGCAGCACTGCTGAGTTTTATACACATTTGCAAAAGTTCTTAAATATGCTGCTGTAAATAAGAATCTACCTTTCCTTTTGATGTATCTTTAGACCAAAAATATTTTTTAATAGTTCTGGATATATGAAACATTAAGAAAAGGTTATTAATTACAGTAGTACCTTTGAGCTTTCTTGTGTTTCAGTGTGATTTGCTTGCAAGCAGAGCTCTTTTTAAGGTATTGATATTATACTTCAGTTATTTTTTTAAAAAAATACAACTTATGTTGAGACTACAATCACTTTTTATTATACTTTAATGAAAAAATGTAATAGGCTTCTTTGACTCAGTTATGATTAAAAACTTGATTTCAGCTATTAACTAGCTGATGCAAATTGCAAAAAGAATAAAGAATGGAATAAAAATGCAATATAATGTCTCTATGGTCTCCCCACCAAAGGAAAAAAAATACAAATTCAGTCCTGCAAGTATTTATTCATGCATTCATTCATTCTATTTATATAGTTCCTATCTAAAATACATGACCCAGGTCAGCCATAAGTAAAAACAATTAAAATATAGAAACATTAAAATAAAACCAAAAATAAACACGCACAAGCCACAGAATCATTTTTAAAAATCCAACATAATCAAGAAAAGAGGTATAACCCACAACAGAGACCCTTGGGCACAGAACCAGATTTTAAAGCCTTAGGAAAGGCCAGCAGGATGGAGGCCAACCTAATCTCAGGAGGGTTGATGTACCAGAGGGTGGATGCTGTGACAGAAAAGTCTTTTCTTCAGGGCTCTGCCAACCAATAGTCCTTGGCTGATGGAACCCACAATATATATCTCCTTCCAGATCAGACAGGACTGGTAGAAACAACTAGGGAGAGGTGATTCTATAACTCAGGTGTCCCCAATCTCCGGCCCATGGCTTGTTTGGAACTGGGCCATGTAAGCTGTAGGCAGGCATGCTTGTGCACAAAGCTCCATTTGTGCAAGTGGCAGGTGTGCACATGCCCACTGCTTGTGCAAATGGAGCTGTATGTATGAGTGTACCAAACCATCCCCTCCCTCCCCCCACTGCTGCTTGTGGCAGTTCACAAGGCCAGAAAGGTTGGGGATGCAATAGTCCCAACAGGAGGTCAGAAAGGCATGAATGACCACAAGCAGGCCCCTGATCCAAGAACAGGTATGTCAACCTTGTAAGGTAATACAGACAAGAAGCATACCCAGAAGTACTAGCTCTAACTTTATTGTAAGTTTACATTAACAGAATTTTGCAAATCAGAAAGTACATCTCCCCCCCCCACCTTGCCAAGAAACTAGGAGGTGCTTCCCAAGACATTTGCCATGTCCACATTCCTTCTCTTGATGTCTAGTCTGCAGCTCTTCCATCTGCCTCCCAAAGTCATCAACATATACCATTAAAGGGACAATTGGCACACAACATGAAGCTGTGTAAAGGCCTTGCAGAGCTATGGTTGCAACCTACTTTTCTAGCAGGAACCACGAGCCCAGAGAGACCTCCATATTGTCTGAATCAATGCCACCACATCCAGAATCAAGTCCAAAGACCCAAAGCCACCTAGTCTTGATTGGATTGAGCTGAAGCCTGTTTCACCCCATCTAGGTCCTCACAGCTTCCAAGCATTGAGAGAAGACTTTATTGGCATCACTGAGATGGCCTTGGATGGAGCTCTCTAGCTGGGTATCATAATGATACTTCAGCCCAAACCATCATATTACTCCAGTCAGTGGCTCTATGTATATGTTCAATGGGAGTGGGGGATGAGAGAGAAAGTATCAAACCTTGTAGCATCCAACAAAATAAGGGCTACCATTATCTTGAACTGCACTTGGAAATTTATTTATGTGAAAAATCATTTCATCTGAAAAGTGTCCCTTCTTTTAACGAACAGCAATCTTTCTTCTTGTGGGAAATGTACACATACCCTGTGATTAATGCCAATGTTGCTTTCACCCCATGTATAAATAAACTAATCTTTTGTGTGAATCCACTTCCTACATAAAGCATTGTTTTATGACAAGGAGTTCTTAAGTAACCTTAAGAACTTGACTGTGACATTTGATCATCTTATACTACAGAACTATTCAGTCAGGTCGTGAAAAGTCATACTTTCAGCCCCTCCCCCTTCTCTTTCACACATACCCCTTCTAAAAATGGAGGATAACCAGCAGCCTCCCCCAACATAGCCAAAGTAATTTGGTCCTGTAGATAACTGAGTGACAAGCCATAAAGGGCTTTATAAGTTAAAACCAACAGTTTAAATTTGAAGAGTTCATTCATTACATATTTTCTGAACAATTAAAGTATTGATTCAATTCAAATTTGTCATATGATTCCAAGAGTGGAGTTTATTCAAGTAGAACGTATGATTCAAGTTGTTAAATTAATTTAGATCAAACATGTAGTAAGATAAATATTTGTATGCACATCAAAATCAACAAATTGTTTAAGAGATAATTGGTTGATTCAGTGGATCAAATCCGTTTGGCTAATGTGATTTAAAAACTCAATTCAAAGGAGTAATTTAAAATTATTTGTGCAGCTTTAAAAGCCACACGATTATGTATGTTAAACTGCCTGCGATGCTTTAAGGAATGTATGATGTGATGATGAGACAGAGTTTTCTATTTTTATTCAAAGAATGAAATTTAAAATCACACTGAACTAAACCAAAAATTAATTGTTTTTATTACTTTTCATAAAGCTTAGTACTATATTTATGTTGAAGACTCTTACATAAGTTATGGAAGATATTAAGAGATATAGCTAAGCTTTTATTGTGAAGTTTGCTTTCATGTAAATCTTTATGATTAATGATGAGACATAAAGAAAATGTGGCATTAAAACTGTGTTTTCCAGCAAAGATCTTGGATTAAATATAATTAGATGTCTGCTGCTGAGTTTTGTTCCATAGTGCATGCTTAGTTACAGACTTCCATACTGGTATTATGGCCACAAGGAAATTCTTAGAAGAGGGTTTTTACCTGGTATTGTCAAATTAACTTTTTAACTTCCTCCAGGAACACTCTAGGCATCTCCTCTATCATTTCATCTTTCATAGTTTCTCTGAAAAACAGGGGGTTCCCCAAGGAAAGAGATCACATAGTTATGATCTGATCATAGGAAGTCATCTTTTTTCCTTTGATCTGCAATATAACTTTTTTTGTTCTAATGTACACTTTTATAATATTTTGTTTTTAGCTGTAGAAGGCTTTAAATGGCCTTCCAAGAGGAGTCAAATTATATTGCATAATTTAAAAGCTGAAATTTTAAAAGAAACTCAGGTTTTTTAAAATTGAAATATATATTTATCTATAAGTTGGGTAGGTCAAATATGCATTAGTGGCAATTCCACTTTCTATTTGATTAACATATATTTAGAATGTGTAATGGAGTACTGAAATAAGTGATGCAGAACAATATTATTTAATATTGGTAATTAAATATTCTGTCAAACACATTGCATTTATTAATTATGATGACCTTTCTAAGGGCCATATGATGTTTTACTTAAGTGCTTTGAGCATTTTTCTATTCTACTAGAAGTTCAGATAGTTTTGGTTGGAGATTTTAATCAAGTTTTAGATTTATTGTTAGATCATAACATTGCTCCAGCTAAATTTAATTTCTACAAATACAAAGTGCTATAACTATATATGTTAGACTGTAGGTCAGTGGATATATGTTGACTTTTAATCAATCACAACACAGATTTAAACAATATGTTTGTGATTTGATTATTTTAGTATCTCAATATTTAATTGATTGCAGAGATCATTAACATTTAGACTGCACTGCTATATCCAACTATGGTCTAGTAACATTTATCAGTTACCATAAAAATGCTGCTTTTCAAAATGGTACTTAAAAACAAATATTTACATTTGATAAAATACATGTTAAAATATTATGGTTTTTTAATTCCCTAAGTTTAATTTAATTCCTTTTAAGATGTATATTCATCTGTATTATCATATGCTTCATTGAAAAGGAAAAATAAGAAATTTAGAAAAGAACATTTGAAAAATAAAATTAAGGATTTTTGAACGTATCTGCAAGACATCCTACCCCAGAATTTTGTAAATTACATAATATGCTAGATCAGAATGTTATTCCTTTATACACAGTAAACAATATTTATTGCCATATATTGTATAAAGAAAAGATATTGAGATCATGGAAAAAATCAGGTAATTTCTTGATGTTTTAATTGAAATCACAACAGCAAAGTAATAACTTTATTAGTAAAGGTTGTCAAGGCAAATATATAATGAATAATAGATTAGCATTTTGATATAAACTTTTTAATAGAGTCAAATATTACTGAAGAAGGAATTATTTTTTAAAAAATATTTTTCCCAAACTTGGTCATAATCAAGAGGTTTTCTAACTATCCCCCCTATTTATTTTTACAAAATATTAAATATGTGAAGCAAGTAAAGCTCTCATCCTTGACAGATATTCTGCTCAGTATCTTATATACATATACTGCTTTCTTTTATATAATTGGAGGTTTACAAAGGTACTTTTTTTTACTCCAACTTATTTTACAGAGGCTCAGATGTGTTTAGTCAATTATTTCCTGCATGTAAAAAAAAATCTAATTTCAGACAATGCTGGTGTGAGCTTCCCATGGTTTGATGGAGGCTCATTTTTCTATATGGACAGTCTAGCGTTGCCCTTTGTGGATTCAGTACAACTAGAGGCTTATTCATGCACACATTTTATTTCCCAAAGGGGTTCTTTCATGCTGTCCACAAAACAAACAAGTTCTGAAGCTTACACTTGGGGACAACCTTTGTAAAGAAACAGTTCAAGTTGTCTAAAATGCCGAGGCTTGCTAATGATAAGAGGCCTAGTAATGGAGCTCTCTGGTCTGCTGTTATTCATTTAATTACTTATAGTGTATTAGGTAATAGTCATATGCCTTGGCAACATATGGCCTCTGAGAACAAAAATCTTTCCTTCCAACAGCCTCAACTAGGTCTGGGTTAAATGCTTAAATTTTGTTTGGCTGAGGTCTGCTAAAAGTTTGTGGTTTTGTTTTTTTCAATTAACAATATTTATGCGTTCCTTAAAAAAAATTACAAATATGTTCTCTCTCTCTCTCTCTCTCTCTCTCTCTCTCTCTCTCTCTCTCTCTCTCTCTCTCTCACACACACACACACACACACACACACACACACACATATTATAAACTTATTCATCTTTACCCTTGGAAGTAGATAGGCTGTCATAAATCCAGAGCATGTATGCTAAGCTGCTTTCAAGGGTATCAAATAAATACAGCTATTCTCCCTTATAGTTTTTCAATAACAACAACAACAACAACAAATGGTGGGAAAGCATGGGTAAACTGCAAATAGAAGATATTATAATCTAGATACTTCTCATTAAAGTTTATGAACAACTTGGAGCAATTGTATGATAAATGCTTCATGCCAAAGTATTCCTGGTCTAAGTAATTAAGTCTCTTTAATTTCCTCCTTCTAAAGAAAATCTAAGTCCTAACTAGCTTTCATCAACACATGTGGAGGATACCAAATCATGTACTTTTTCCCTCTTTACTGACGTTACTCTGTTAGATGAAAATGAGATACAGTTAGCCAAAGGTAACCGCTATGAAAGAAGACTCCGGACAGTCCAACACTGTAATTCACATGGGAGTCAGTCAGATGGGAAGTAGGGTCTGCAGGCAAGGAACATTTCTATTATTCCTTAGCACAGTGTTTCCCAAACTTGACAATTTTAAGGCATGAGGACTTCAACTTCTGGGAGTTGAAGTCCACATGCCTTAAAATTGTCAAGTTTGGGAAACACTGCCTTAGCACTACAGATTTGTATAGAGTAATTACTGTAATATATTTATTACCTATATCTTAATGTTTGCTATTATTTTCACTAATATTTGTTCTGTTTCCTAATGCAGGAAACTATAGGTAACTTGACATTTATTTAATTCAGTATGTAAACATGTCAAAATGTTCCCTTCTTTTCACTTTCCTCTCTTTATGCCAACAGATCTGACTTTTACCTGAACTATGCCCTTTCCATTCAGCCTTCCTTTCTGTCATATTCCCGATAGCTTGTTTTTCAATTTCCAGAACTTCAGAAGGATATTTTGTCTTACAAGCTTCTAATGCTAATTTATCTCACTGCTACTTTTTAAAACTGTTGCTAGCTGCACTAGGTTAATTGTTGCAAAGTGCAGTTTCTGATTTAACATGGTTATTTCTGGTATGCACTTATATACCTTAATTTATTTTTCCCCCTACATTTAATTTTATTATTCAGGGTATAGATGGGAGCATAGATGACTTTATTGATCCAGTAATAAAAGTTCTTTCAAACTGTGTCTCTTTAAATACATTTGAAGCAGCCAACTCTCTGTGCTTTCATGCTGCATTTACGTATGGGATTTTAAAAATCTTTCCTTAACGGTGGCTCTAAGTTGGAAATGTGGCTGACTGGGGAATCGTGGAATCAAAAAGTTGATGAAATACTGTTTGAAAATCCTTTGATAGAGGTAGTTTGCAGAGTTTGCTAGTGCAAACAAAGCATTTCTCCTTGAACTGTAAAAATACCAGTGTCCTTTGAAAGGCTCACATGCTGCTTCAAAAGCTGTGCCAATTCTCTGTGAAGGAAAAACAATTTCATATCACTTCTGGTCCAAGCAGAACTGTTATGTGTGCATGTACACAAATAAGTAAACAACCTTTGAAGGAAGTATAGGAGCCCTGGTGGTGCAGTGGTTAGAATGCAGAGAATGCAGTATTACAGGCTGACTCTGGAGTTTGATCTTGATGAATTTACCATCCTTTCAAGGTTGGTAAATGAGGACCCAGATCGGGGGTAGGCAACCTTGGCTCTTTTATGACTCGTGGACTTCAACTGCTGGCTCAGGAATTCTGGGAATTGAAGTCCACGAGTCATAAAAGAGCCAAGGTTGCCTACCCCTGACCCACATTGTTGTAGGCAATATGCTGACATTTGTAAACCACTTAAGAGAGCAGTAAAGCACTATGGAGCAGCATATAAATCTAAGTGCTATTGCTATATAAGCCTTTTGTGGGATACAGCCACCTTAATCCTTTAAGGGAGAGAACTTCTCAAAGTTATGTTTGGGATGCTTTGTTACTCTCTACCCTTATGGTTCTAACCATTCCTGAAATGTAAGTTTCTACTGTATAACTAGCATGTCAGGCAAGAATGCTTCAATCCATGTTGTTAGCCATTCTGCCTCTCACAGTTCATCCTGTACACAATCTGGTGCCAGCAAAACAAATAGTATTGCCTTAAATTCAGGAAATGTTTGTAGATAAATTAATAGAAAATTGAAGTTGCATACTTTGGCAAACAAAGCTAGCAATTATACATCTAAGAGATGTATTGGACAAGACAAGAGTCAATTTAATCTGTATTACAAGAGTTGACAATTGCCTTGTTACTGGTGTGCTTTTAGCTACTCTACTTAATTAACAGCCCTACAACCAGAATTCATTGGGTAAATTCTTTTCCACAATAGTGGTCTCAATGATAGAAAAATAAATTGTCCACTTCAGAATGGGTTTTTTTGTTTGTTGCTTTTGTCTCTTTTTTGTTTTTTTGATTGCTTGAACACCAAAAGAGCGGTAATATTGGAAGTTGTTTGCACAGCTTTAGATTGGTAGTAAAGACTGTTCTGTAGGCTATTTTGTCATTCTCTAGTGCAACTGTAAATATTTCATGCTATAGCTTTGTATTGCTTTATTTTTTTTATTATTGTTGTACACATCGTGCAGCACTGATAGGCTGGATGCTTAGTTTATAAATAAAAAAGTAAAATAAAATAAAAATATTGCTGTTGTATATTTTCTCAGGTTTTAGGTGTTTACCAGAATATGTGTAACAATAAAAACTATATCCAAAGGAAGAAAATGTGGAATTTAAGATTATCTCTCCCAACAAAGGAAGTACGGTATTACAAAAATATTTCTGTCCCTCTTACTATATTCTCAGTTAATCTAAGATAATCCTCCAATTTGGGAACATTATTTGCAGGAAAAAATTAGTTTACTCTTCAAATAAGTACCTAAACTCAAATGAGAATTTCATTTCTCTTGTTACAATTGTACTTAAGCTAAAAAAATACTTACTTGAAAACTTTATGCATGCTACTATCCAGTTTGTAAATGCTCAAGTAGAAAATGCCAAATACTTAGTAGAACTAGTATTACCAAACATTTAATATACCAATCCATTGCCTTGTTTAATTAATAATTTGGTATAATAGGCAAGCACTGATATTATTCTTTGCCTACGCAGGATGTTCCTGGTTTACTTTAATATACTTTGTGTCTGTAAATTAACAAGATTTCTTTTCTTTCGAATGATTGAATTTTAAAAATGCATTCTTGCTCATGAAAAATGGTCATTTCAGAACAATCTTAGACACAGAAGTTTTTCTTTCTTGAAAAGTACCTTCTTTTTTAATGAAGTCTACTAAACATATTACAATAGTCTGTAGAATGTCAAGTGGTATGCAGGAGTTTGCAAAAATAAAAAATAGCTGTCAATTTACTTAGTAACTTCGAAGTTTAACAAGTATTTTAAGAGAGGTTGGGAAGAGAGACTATTAAATTTGTGATATTTTCAAAGGTCAGGTTTTCTTGTTTTAAATTTAATTTAATTTAATTTGAATCTATATACTAACTTTTCTTAAAATTGTGATTCCAGTGTTGCTGCATCATTTTCATTATGTCATTCCATTTCCAACTGATTTAATATGTACTTGCAGAGGCTTAGGAATTTTACCTGTGCTACCCTCTTTCACGTTTCTGGAATGGTTTATTCCAAACTGTCCATTTGACTTGAGATTGTGTTTCCTTTTTGCACACTTTGTGGTGAGTCACTGGCTGAGTACTAACTTTTTTTAAATAAGTAAATTGCCATGATACCATAATCTACTTTCTTAATGTCATCAAACTAAATGGGTCTTAATTTATAATTATTTAGATAATAATGGGCTCTCCAAATGTTCTGGACTATGTCCCTTGCAGTCAGAATGGCCAATGGACTGGATTTTGTGGATTTGTAATCTAAGATATCTGGAGGGCATAACGTTATACTAAAGTGTAGTGTGAGAGATAGCAGAAATTATCTTTTAAGACTAAATTAAACCCATTTATACATGTGATGTTTTGGAAGTATATTGTAATATAAGATATATTATTTCTCTTACATTTCCCTTACTGTGGCTCTCCTGTGCAACGTGCAACAATATGTAAAGTTCAGAGTGTTGTGACATTAATCAATGTAGGAGTTTTTAGTAGTAGTATCTCATAGACATCAGCTCTTTCTATCATGATCTGGAGGATAAACTAATTCAGGTATACCGTAGTAATCCATGGTTGTACATATGGTCTCAACAGTTTTAGGCATTTTGTATGCTAAGCTTTGAGGCAAGAAATCTATCTGCACAAAAAAAGTGTAATAAGCATTTTTGTAGGAAGCTGTCCTGGTAGGTTCCATGAATGGGGCACTTCATCCTCAGTAATTCCCAAAAGCTAAAACTGCATTTCTAGGAGTATATTTTACAACTATTACATTGCTCAACCATGAAATCTTTGTATAAGTACAAAGTATGAAATGGCATTTGGGCAAGGTAATGTGTGGCTATCCTTCGCCCTATCTTAATCATAGTATGCTCTGGTAGGCTTGAAGATTAATGAGAGATGTTTGAAAAACATTGTGTTGATTGAAAATATAGAGAAATTCTTGCTATCATTTGAATGGTACATTGCTTAGTACAATGTAGGCCAATCTACTAAAATTATATTTATACATGGCTTCTTTACAGAATTGTCTTCCTGCTCTTATACAATAGCACTGAAAAAATAACTAAAACTACTGAGAACAACTTGACAATATTTTCATAAGAAGCTGGGAAAAGAATAGTGGTGACTTATGTATCTAATTTATTACTGTAAAGTAATTCCTTGTGTTTCAAGAAAATTGACAATTCCACTGAAAGCTAATCTCAGAATTCAAGCTTTAGCTTTGTAGGATTCCTTTCAGCTTTATGAAAATGCAAGCGAAACTGTCTTTGAACAGCTAGCTAGAGTTTGCTTTCTAGCTCAAAATAATCATGCAATAATATTTTTTGATAACTTCCAAAATGGGTTTATTTGAGGTGGTTACCTTTGAGACACAAAAAATACATTGTGTTTTTTTGTTTGTTATTACCTGGTCTAAATTTAATGCTGAAGCATAAAACAGGGTATGATTATATAGCTGAACAAAGAGTTTTTAAGAAGTTCTTTGTGTAAGATCTGTTTCTAGTCTTGAACAAGCAACCTGGATTCTTACTGAGTATTGTTGGATGAATCCATGAACTTTTGACTCTTGTTAAGTCCTACTTGAATTGTGAATGCCATGAAATTGCAACTTCATTGTTTAAAATGTCATAAAAGGAATTGTCTTTTTAAGTTCTACTTTAACATTTTCAAGAGACAAACCCTCAGATGTTCCTGAAACATTCTCAGAAACAAGCCTGCCTAGAGCTGTACCAACTGATTCCAGCAAAAGCATGAGTTTCCCCACATCGTCATTGCCTTAGTCATGAGTCTACGGGTTGTTTTGAGACAAGCTACTTTCTGCCGTTCTCAGCCCTTCTCCCAATATGTGTGATGTGGAGGTGAAAACAGTGCTTTATAAGACGAATTTAGTTAACACAGTATGCAAAACAGCTTTTATAACACTATTTAAATATAAGGTTACTGTCATTTACATATTATTCAAACTTTTCTTTTAATCTGTCTGAGAGGAAGGTATCCTTTATTGGGAAGCGATAGATAGTGATATTTTGCAGTTACAGAGGAAAAGCTGGAAAGGGAAGTGGTAGACAAAGGTCAATTTCTGTGTCCAGCTCCTGATTTTTAACCCTGTTATATCATTGTACCAGATTTTAATTTTTAAAAGTATACATTAAACCGTATGCAACAAGATTGAAAAGTATAACGAGCTCTTCTTTTACATTATTGTTTTTGCTGGTTTTTGTTACTGAATTCTCCCAGCCATGTGTTTTAAATTTCCTTAAAGGTGGTAGAGGATCTATTTTAGAAAGTTTTATTAGATTGAGGTTAATATTTCTGAAACAGGCCAGGAGATTGCAATTGCAGTGTTTTCAGGTGGACTGTTTCCCTGCTGAGCTTTTTGTTCCCAAAAGTTTTTTCTTAAATAAAGTTTAGATGAAGTGAAGAAAGATCAGTAATTAGGTATAAAGAATTTAGATCAAGGGCACTGCTCTGTTGCCTTGGACAAAGTTCTTGATCCTACTGAAGGACTATCCCTTCAAGGGTCCAAAATCTGCCAGATCTTTTTGTGTAAACAGTTCAGTAATATATTAGCCAGGTGGCTAGAGGTATTTTGGTCAATGTTTGCTTTGAAATTCAAGGCACTAAAAGCTAAGTAGCAAAGGTGCCAAGCTGCAAAACCTGGAACAATGTCAGATGCGTAGGTTTTCAAGTCAGTACAGTTCATTCACTAACTTGCAAAATACTTTGCTTGGTGTGCTCCAGATCTCTTTGAATGTATGGACTCTTTCTTGAAGTAGTTTATTCTGTGATTGAAAAAAACCCTTTTTTAGTATTGTACTTAACGTTTAAAATTTCTCTTCTTTTTTTGTATTGTAGACATTTTTGTATTTTTTCATTTTTTTCCCTAATTGTATATTATAGTGCTAGAGAACAGTACTATATTCTGCTCAATAACACATTTCTTCAAACTATATCACCAAATTTAGCCCCAGTTTCATTCTGGATTCATAATGGCTAAAGTGGCTTAACAAAATGCCATAGCTGGCGTTCATGTAATATAATATGAAGAAAATAAAT